>NC_139605.1:70323027-71070670 GCF_964270895.1 Podarcis filfolensis | reverse complement strand
GTTATAGCAGAAGGATCACCATGTGCACTTCCAAGAAGTCTTTCCACTATACAGTGTAATAATCATGCCTATGCAAGGACTCCTGATTTAATGTGGGGTTAGATTTGGTGACCTGGAGCAGCTCTGACCTGGTTTGGACCCTGAATCCAAATTGCAGTGCTCCCAGTGTTGTAACTAACTGCAACACTAAGACACAAAGCTTTTTTTTAAATCCCTGGCTTCAAAGTTATAGTGGTCAATGAGCGAAGTCTAGCTCCCCTCCTGCCTCATACAATGTTGTGTTGCAACATTTTCTGTCTGAGCTCTGAAATGGGCTCTGTCTGTCTCCCTGTTTTGAGCTCTGAATTGATTTGCCTTGATTTAGAGTTGCCTTAACCAGATTTTGTTCAGGGTTTGGCTAAAATTGGTTGCACAGCCCTAATAATCAGAGTTTATACTCTCTACTACAAGCATTTATCTGAATCATAATTTAAACAAGCTTATTCATTGGCTGAATTATAAACCAGTGATCAAATATTCAATGCCTTTATAAAAGTAGCACCCTCCAAAATATATTAATGAACCATTTTCCATTCAAGCAGATATTTTAGTGTATCTTAGAGGAGTACAGTAATGTTAGCTTATAATTACTTACATTTTCAGCTTCAGAACGGGATTTAAATGTTAGAACAACACTTAAAGGAGAATCCTCCTCTTGAAGGCCTTCAATATCTCCAAATTTCTGTAAAACACATACTATGAATAAGATCTATGCATGCTCTTCTAGGGCTGCATGTTAATGAACCCTAACTTATTGAAAGCCAGTGCAATATAGTAGTTATAGTGATGGAGTGGGATCAGGGAGTTTGCAGGTTCAAATTCCTGCTCCTTGGACCATTTAATCTCTTAGCCTCAGTCTACTTCATATGTGAAGATCACACATACTTGGGAGGAGAGGCAGAATACAAAAAGTGGGAATATGAGCTCAGGTATATTTGTGTATGTGTGTGTGTGTGTATTTTATTAGTGACAGAACAAATTTCCAGGGGAGGCAGAAATTGCTCTCCCTCTTCTTCTAAGCATATATGCTTCCTGCTGCTCCAACAGTGCTAATTGGATATCGCCCATATTCTTGCCATCAAAAAGGCTTATGCTCCACTTACATTATATTTACAGACAAGAAGACAATGGTGTATTGGATACCCAGAGTGAAACAGAAGAAAAAGAAGCAGAGACCAGTGTTTCTGCTTATTGTCTGTAGATCTTCAAAAACGCTTACCTGTCTATATGTAAAGAAAGGGTTAAAATTGTGGCAGTTCAATGGTATTGGGCTCTCACATGAAAACTGGCTGGACTAGTTTGCTTCAGGAGTAAAAAATAAGTTAACCTCAAGTGACTCAAAGGTTGACTAATATATAAAGATCATCCAAAGCAGTTTTAGACCCATGACAGTTCCACTAAAAGGTATTAAAAACATGCCTTGGACCATGTCGTGACTTGTTTGCGTAAGTAGCTTCCCAAAGATCAGAAATCTTAGGTGGAGGAGGTGGAAGTGAAAGTTACAGCTAGATATTCCTTGAGAGGGTTGATTTCCTTCAGAAGTAAGCTAAATGCAGGTGGATATGTGATGCCATTCCATTTCTAATTTCAACTATGAAGCAGACAAGATTACCCACAAAAGCAACTAATGCTATACTCAAAATGAAGGAAGCTAAGTTTTAGGGCAGGGATCAGCAAACTTTTTCAGCAGGGGGCCGGTCCACTGTCCCTCAGACCTTGTGGGGGGCCGGACTATATTTTTTGGGGGGAAATGAACAAATTCCTATGCCCCACAAATAACTCAAGAGATGCATTTTAAATAAAAGCACACATTCTACTCATGTAAGAACACCAGGCAGGCCCCATAAATAACCCAGAGATGCATTTTAAATAAAAGGACACATTCTACTCATGTAACAACACGCTGATTCCCAGACTGTCCACAGGCCAGATTTAGAAGGCGACTGGGCCAGATCCGGCCCCCAGGCCTTAGTTTGCCTACCCATGTTTTAGGGCAATCATAGCTTTATACTATTCTAGAATACAGTACCAGAACAATTTAATCTAATTTTAGTTACAAATTGCTGACTTACCGCAAAGTGCTGCAGCAACTCATCTTTCTCCTCTTCCACAAAGCCACCAATGGTTATTGCTTTGGGACGGTGGTCTACCACCATATGATTCACTGTACCTCTCCCTCTCCCTCCCCGACCTCGTCCTCGTCCTCTGCTTTGAGAAGGCATGGATTTTCCACGACCAGCGGGCAAGATACCTAAACGGGCAGCCTACAGACAAAAGGAATAGACTTTATCTTCCATGAACACTGTAACAGGTTTCATGTATAATATACAGCACAATTAAGATAGTATATACAGTGGTGCCTCGCAAGACGAAAAGAATCCGTTCCGCGAGTCTCTTCGTCTTGCGGTTTTTTCGTCTTACGAAGCAAGCCCATTAGCGGCTTAGCGGATTAGCGCTATTAGCAGCTTAGCGGGCTTAGCGGATCAGCTGATAAGTGGCTTAGCGGATCAGCTGATAAGCGGCTTAGCGGATCAGCTGTTAAGCGGCTTAGCGGATCAGCTGTTAAGCGGCTTAGCGGATCAGCTGTTAAGTGGCTTAGCGGATCAGCTGATAAGCGGCTTAGCGGCTTGGGAAAAAGGGGGGGAAAAGGAAAAAAACCCCGCAGGAACTCGCAAGACATTTTCGTCTTGCGAAGCAAGCCCATAGGAAATTCGTTTTGCGAAGCACCTCCAAAACGGAAAACCCTTTCGTCTAGTGGGTTTTCCGTCTTGCGAGGCATTCGTCTTGCGGGGCACCACTGTAATTTTGAAAACTTACCTCCACCTGTAACTGGGTGAGCTTTTTCCTTAATTCTGTTGTATCTTCCCCGGAAGACAGCCTTTTATGAAAGTCTAGCTCTGCATCCAAAAGTTCCTTCTGTGCCTTTAAAAGGGAATTGGGGATGGGGTGGGGAGAGCAAAAAGCAAGTTTGTTTGCATTTTATTCCATTTATCTCCATACCAAGGTGTGTTAAGATGCTACCTCTTGGGTTTTAATTCTTCCCACCCACTATTTAAGGGCTTAGAGCCTTCTGGGTAAAAACAAATACTTGCAAGCTCCCTTGGGCATGTTTTTGGAACTACAAGCGAGGGATATAAAATGTGATAAATAAAATATTTTAAGGTAGGCTTTGACAGTTATAAAACTCTTATTACCCAGCATTGACACTAGCTGTGAGTAGCATGTGACCCCTAGAGGTGATTGGGCAAACTGCAGGCTCTCATTAGAAAATCTGCAGATCCCGAACACTTATGGCTGCAGAAACAGGTTTGAGAAGTTGATAGCGGAATAAAAAGTAAAGTTTTAGAAAGAAAAGTGAACAGATTTGTAAAATTTCAATTTCACTGTGTTTACATTGCTCCTGATATTTAAGAATAAATATCAACATTTTCCCATGGGCTGGCTGACTCAGGCCTTTTATGTTAACAGCTTCAGAATTAATAAGTTCAACAAGTTAATCAATACAGTTGCCACTTGCTATGAAAATGGAAAGGAGGTGCAAGTTAAATGCACCAAAAATGCACATTCTTGGTCATGAGGTACTTCCATTGTTCATCTCAACGATGAACACGGCATTGCTTTCGCAGAGCAGAAACTTCATGGGATGCTGCCCAAAAGCGTATTGCAGATACATTGATTAGCACTGACGTGTCATTAAATCCCAATTTCCTGACCAGCAACGACTAAGCCAGCTCTGGGAACTTCCTTTGTGTGTGTGTGGGGGGGGGAGGCTTTTGCTGGCCTTTGCTCAGAAATAAAAGCACTGTGGGCAACGGGACAACATTTAAGGTGAACATCCCTTTAGGGGAAGTGTGGGCATTCTTTGTTTTTATTAGTTATGGATCCTCTTCTCTGAGTGAGGGGAAGAGAACAGTGTTGGGTAGAGTATCTGTGCACGAGAGGCAGAACATCTGTGCGCGAGAGGCCGGCCAATTTCATTATACACTAAGTTTCTGGGGGTCATCTTACAGCTTTAATAGGAGTCAGGGATGAGAAACCAGACAGAAGGAGGTGACTGAAACCCTGTGAGGATTAATAGAAGTGGTATAATTTCACATATCTGCGTAGTTCTCTTATAATGAATATCCAAGCACAAAATATAGAAAAGATAGAAGTGATATATTGCATGGAAGGGGTTCCACATTTTGAAGGGGCTGTAGGCAGGACACGCATGGTTCATGATGGTTTGCTGGTGGAGGTCTTCTCAACACATAAGGGAGCATGACCAGAAACCTGTCAAGGCACAGACGCAGCCAGTTGCCCCTTCAACACCTGGATGTCCCTTTATGAGGATAATGCATGAAAAGGTTGTATGATCAACGCTTAACAAAGACCCTCATGCTGGCTTTAATATAGGGCAATAAGTTTCCCGGAGGCACAAATTAGTACCTTGGGATACATACGCTTCAGGTTACATACGCTTCAGGTTACATACGCTTCAGGTTACATACACTTCAGGTTACAGACTCCGCTAACCCAGAAATATTACCTCGGGTTAAGAACTTTGCTTCAGGATGAGAACAGAAATTGTGCTCTGGTGGTGCGGCGGCAGCTGGAGGCCCCATTAGCTAAAGTGGTGCTTCAGGTTAAGAACTGTTTCAGGTTAAGAACAGACCTCCAGAACTTATTAAGTTCTTAACCTGAGGTACCACTGTAGTAGCTTCTGAAATGAAAACAGCTGAGTGTGAAGAGGACCTACCTCTGTTTTTGACTTCTGTTTTGATGCTGTAGAACTGGCAGATGACGTTTTTAACTCATCTTTCAACTGAGAGATTTTTCCTGTTAGCTCTTTCAGTGTCTTCATTATATCTGCTCTTTCCTCTGGTTTTGTGGCCTTATTCTTTTCCAATTTTGATATTAACATCTATGAAAGTTAAAATAAAGAGGTGATGCAAGATTGAAAATACTTCATCCTCCACACTAGATAGAAAAGTACGCACCCTTAAAATGCTTACTAGGGGATACTCTGCTACTAAAAATTAAAATTAGACACAACCAAAGTTAATGGCGAAGTTAAATGGAAAAAAAGCCAAGCATACCTTCTGATATTCTATTTGTTTCTCTAACATTTCTTGCTTTTTCTTCCTCATGTCTTGTTGCAGCTTCATTGCCTCCTAATCAAGAATAAAATGCTTTTAGTGAGCTATATGGCACATCCTAATAACAACGGCTAGAAAAAAACGGATTTAAACCACAATTTTAGGCAGTATCGTGAACAATTTAAATGTAAACATGATTCCACCAACTGCAGCATTAGAGTTTAGAAGAGAACATAGTTATCTTCAGTTACAGATGCAAGTTGTGCTGTTGGTAGTTAGCAGAATGGACAGGTCCTGACTGCATTCATGGCTTCTGGAAAGCTGTTGCAATAAGCAATATCAAATAAATGTCTTTGGTCAAAATTCAGATTATGTTACATATTCAGACTATTAGTCCTATCACTATGCCTAGAGTTTCTATTCTCTCACACAGCACCCCAACTGCAGCTATTCTATGCTGAATTACATGATGCTTTTGACTTGCGGAAGGCTGAAAGCCTGTTTTGTGCTTGTAAAATGTGTAATCTCATGTGGGATTGGAGAAGATAAAAAAGCAATGAAAGTCTTGCTGTGCATGCACAAATGATGGATAGCTGCTGTAGAGTTCGGACAAACCAACCAACATGTAACAATTCAAGGTTCGCTGAAGACCCCCCACCCCTTGCCAACCAAAAGTTTGGCTATTAGCTCAAAAATGAGTATCCCTTTAACACAAAAATATTGAATTACATTTCAAAAGCCAAGGCTCGTCACACTCAGGTCCGAATTGTCAAGGCAAAACCTATCAGGGAAAAGGAATTTCCCATCTCCTGAATTCCAATCCGAACTAGGGGTAGGACTAACATGTCACACAATGAACCCCATTTTAAAAAATCATGGCTATGAAATATATTGAAATAATATGCAAACAGTTACCTGTTTCTTTTTAAAAACTTCTTGGACATCATGAGATTTATTTCCTGTACCAGGCTTTATAGATGTCTTCAGATTGGAGGAACTGTAAACCATCTTTGAATGGCCAATTGAAGTGGGAAACATCTGAAAGCAGCAATATATTTTATGATTACATGTGCTGTGGCAAGATGGAAGCTTTGTGCAAGCAACTTACTTATGCTGCTTAGAAACCATCTGTTCATAGATGAAACCAAACTATAAGCTATCTCTCTGTGATATTTTAAGGATTGTGTGAGGTTGAAGTAAAGACTCTTACCAATAACAAACAGACTGAAGGATAGTAGGAGAATTTTGTCCTTAGGCTTTCAAAGATCTGGAAGTACCTGGCAGATATAAATTTCAAAACTAACCCTATCATTATGAAGGGGAAGACTACACACAACATCACTCTAAAGAGAAAGGGGATATGTAAGATCTTTTGAATGGGAATTTCCCCCAACTCTCTTAATTGAAGTATCTGCTCCTTAATTGTATTGATTACATATTAAATAGGTAGAGTTAACAAGAATTAGAGTTTCATTTTATAAAATACTTACTATAGTTTAAAGAAAATGTACTTTAAAATTTTACTGGCAATAGTCGAGAATTTTCTCAATTTTGCTGATATGATTATGCCTTCACTATTCTGTTTCTTCAGATGTTACAGATCAGTCTACAACTACTGAACTGAGCTTTCACTCTTCTCTCCTGCCTTTTTTTCTAACTCTGTTGTCACCTGGAAGGCCCCCCAAACCCATCATGTCTTTAAGGCATGAAAGCTGAAATCTTTTAATGCGGGTGAAAAAATTGGGGCTGTTTCTTGAGTTAGCACTGAGCCAGATTATCTCTGTGAATCTGATTTTCTTGATCAACCTGAAACCACTCTGCAGCCCACAAAACACTTGCCTTGACACAGCAGCCCTTTTAAGGGTGAGAAGTTTCTAGTCCTTTTTTTAGGTGGGGGATGGCATGGTATACCCCCCCAAATATCACTAGTGACTCTGCAGAAAGAGTGGATTTGAGGGCTTCTCTGAAAGCTGTAGTAAGACTTCTTAATGTGTTGTCCCTAGCAGGAAATGGTACAATTTGGGCCCTGTTGGACACAGCATAAAATCTTGGACTAGACAGAGAACCCTGCTCAATAGCTGGAGATTTATCTAAAGTAGCAGCTGGAGGAAGACAGTTATGATTGTTTCAAACATGACCCCTATCTGCTCTGGATTTCCCCCCCAACCCTCTTTAACAGATTTGGTGATGACGCAAGAAGCACAAACCGGGGGGGGGGGGGGAGTTCTGTTGAGCAAACAAAAATTGCTGTGCTCATGCAATTACATTATTTAGTTAAATACCACCCCATGATTCTTAGTTCTGGGAGAGAGTGTTGGTGAGCTTGAAACCTGCGAGGCAGATTTCACTAAGGCACATCATCTGGCCTAGCCATATCCACTGATAGTAGGGTGGTGGGCATACAGTGGTGGTGCATTGGGTTGCAAAGGACACAGTTTATTCATTTTCCTGTTGGATGCTGAATCATGATTAAGTTCAATACAGCAAGGTGAACACCCTTGACAGAACCAGGCAAACCTTAACATCCTAAGCATGTTAAAGAAAAGATGTATGAATTTATGATTCATAATACACACTCTCCCTTACCTGAGCATCTTCTGAAGAAGCACTAGACTGGTTAAGCAATAAATGTTGAGCGTCTGGCTGATTTCCACCAGGTGCTCCAAGACGATGTTTAACTGGGGCCTTATTGATGACATAAGCACCTGATGTCAGTGGCTTTGTTACCTGCATTGTGCATATAACATTGAAAAATGAGCTTTTTAATTTTGAAAACAGACCCACAGTTCTCTAAAGAGCTAAGGAAAAAGAAAAGTGATCAGGTTTATACAATGGCACTATACCTTTGCCATACTGCTGTGCATTGTTACAGCTGGAGGCTGTGGCAGCATTTGTTGCTGCAGGTGAAGCGGGTGATGAAGAGGTGGTGGCGCCTGCTGCTGCTGCTGGGATAGTGGCAATGGCTGCTGCTCATTGTTTTCTCGGTGCCATAGCACTCGTATAAACCGATTGTTCAACACTGCCTCTGTGCTAGAAATAGCTTTTCTCGCTTCATCGTTTGTTAAGTACTGAATTAGAGCAGCTTCAGGATCACTCTTGAAGGCAACCTAAGAAAACATGAGGCAACATTACATAACAATACTACATTCTAAAAAGCACCCACGGTATAATGCTTCAGTTTAAAAGGTTTTACTCCCTAATCCAAAAAGAGATGGATAGTGAACTGTGTATATATAGTATGTATCTGAGTCCCTTCTATGGATGTTGCCAATCAAACCATTTTGGACTCACAGCTGTCCATGGAGGCGCAGGTCAATTCTGTGTCCAGGGCAGCTGTCTACCAGCTCCATCTGGTACACAGGCTGAGACCCTATCTGCCGCAGACTGTCTCACAAGAGTGGTGCATGCTCTAGTTATCTCTCGCTTGGACTACCACAATGCGCTCTACGTGGGACTACCTTTGAAGGTGATTTGGAAACAACAACTAATTCAGAATGCGGCAGCTAGACTGGTGACTGGAAGTCACCACCAAGACCATATAACACCAGTCCTGAAGGGCCTACATTGGCTCTCAGTATGTTTCTGAGCACAATTCAAAGTGTTGGTGCTGACATGTAAAGCCCTGAACGGTTTCGGTCCAGTATACCTGAAGGAGTGTCTCTACCCCACTGTTCAGCCCGGACACTGAGGTCTAGCTCCGAGGGCCTTCTGGCGGTTCCTTCACTTCACTGAGAAGTGAGGTTACAGGGAACCAGGCAGAAGGCCTTCTGGGTAGGAACACCCTCCCATCAGATGTCAAGGAAATACTAAATAACTATCTGACTTTTAGAAGGCATCTGAAGACAGCCCTGTATCAGGAAATTTTTAATGTCTGATGTTTTACAAGCCGGCCAGAATGGCTGGGGAAACCCATCCAAATGGGTGGGGTATAAATATTATTATTATTATTATTATTATTATTATTATTATTATTATTATTATTAAATATGGTTCTACAAACTATTGAATTGTAAGGTGTGCTTAGTTTTTCACACATGACTTTTCCATTTTGGCTTTATTTCTGTTAAATAAATCATGACACAGTGTAATATGTCATGTGTTGTTGTTCATCTGAGGTTGTATTTACCTAATTTTAAGACCTGCTAAGAAATAGATGACAGTTATTAGGTCTTCATATGTAAAACCACAGAATTCAAAGAGGGTGCGCTTTCTTTTTCCCATGACTGTATCATCGCCAAGTGGTTCTTCAAGCAAGACTCTAAGTTAGATTTATTTACTCTACCAGAGAATAATGCAGTATAGAACAAAGTGGAATATATAGACTGGTCCCAGAAACTTCCAGTCCCTCTTTACATTGCTGTATTACAAACCACAAATGGCATATTATTGGTTTTACCTGAATGTTGACAATAGTTCCAAATTTGCTGAAATGTTCATTAAGTTGAGTAATATTGTTTAGCTCTGGTGGTATTTTACGAACTTCCAATTTGGTGTTTGTATACTGGTTCTTCTTCGGGAATCCTGGCTTATTCTGGTTATTAGTTTGTCTGAAGAGAAAAAAGATGGATGGACTCTTAACAATAACAAAATCACATTTAAATGTAAATACACCCATTCCTTTTTATTGTCTATAACCATAATGGCTACCTTGCTGTGCTAAACCAATACCCACTAAGCCAAGCACTGTCTCTAAAAAAGACCTGTCAGATACCCCAGGAAGCTCAGAAGCCAAGTAATCTACCACTGTGTTCCCTGCTTCAAGTAGTTCTCTAACATCAGGTCTAACAGTCACAGATAGCTATTGTCTTGACTATGAATGCTATACATTGACCGTGTTATATGAAACTTTACTTCCTTTTTCATTAAAGTATTTCAACTAATATCCATATTAAGTTCCAGTCATTTCACACAATGACAGAGGGTTACATTGGGATGCAAAGAAATATGCGTAATTCCTTGACCAACACATACTCATTAGATAGTTCTGGTCAAATCACTATCTTTTAGGCACACTACATTTTATTGTCAGACTAAATTCACATGTTTTAAGGAAACCATTACATCTACAGAGTTGTGTCTAACCACCAAGGAGGACTTCTAATCACACGAGGATACAGGCTCACTGTTACATGGGTTTGCCGACAAGCATTTGGACTTCAAATGCTGTGGCATTCACTGTACTGACATGATGAACAAGCTGTTAACAAAGATGACAAAGGTGAAGCAGATGTTCCTCTAACCTGCCTCACAATGCTGTTTTGGGAATAAAATAAGTAAGATTTTAAATTTACAGCAGCCTGTCCTGACTCTGGGGAATGAAATGAAAATGACCCAACTACGTTGTCAATATCTGGACATGGAAGTCAAAGAGCTTATCACTGGAAGCCTTCCTCAGCATGGCGCCCTTCAACACCTATCAGTTTCAACCACCATGAACAATGGGCACGTTTGGTGAGAGCTACAGTCATAATATCTGGAGGACACCAGGTTGGGGAAGACTGACATTCCAGAAAACAAGGTGTAAAATTCCAAGCCCTTTGCCATATTATTGATTGTTGTTAAATTGCAGTGAGACTTTTTTGTATAGTGACTTACAAACACAATCTATTCTTTGCAACATTATCTTTGCAATGTATTCTTTGCAACACACAAGAGGAATTATTTACCATTTCTCATAAAAGATTCTCATAAGTCAAACCAAATAATTTTCAAATGAACTGAATGGGGCTCATTTTCATTCTGCCTGTTCTCTATAGACACAGAAAATTCTTACTTTCCAATCCAGGGTTTCTTTGGAGATGGCCCTTCTACAGTGTTTGAAACCCGCTTCCTGTTGTCTGGCTCAAGCACCACTCTAGATACATTACTGCTGTTACTTGCAATGCCAATTGGAGGTTCAGTCTGGATGATAATGTTAGCACCTGGAAAGAAAGCAAAGATTGCATGCTTGCAATGAAGTGGGAGCAAATTGTATTTATAAAATGGTGAAGTGCAAACATGTACAAAACATTTTCCCAAAGGGCTCATAGCTATACTGTCTACCATGCATAGACTTTCCTAAGAAATACATACAGTGCTGAAATATATAGGATGCTGCAAGTTCAGGGTTTCTGAGAACAAAAAATGCCATAAATAAATTAAAGATGACAAAATTAAAAGATGCTCATGGACGCGGGTGGTGCTGTGGGTTAAACCACAGAGCCTAGGACTTGCCAATCAGAAGTTCGGCGGTTCGAATCTCCGCGGCAGGGTGAGCTTCCGTTGCTCGGTCTCTGCTCCTGCTAACCTAGCAGTTCAAAAGCACGTCAAAGTGCAAGTAGATAAATAGGTACCGCTCTGGTGGGAAGGTAAACAGTGTTTCCGTGCGCTGTTCTGGTTCACCAGAAGCAACTTAGTCATGCTGGCCACATGACCTGGAAGCTGTACGCCGGCTCCCTCGGCCAATAAATCGAGATGAGCGCTGCAACCCCAGAGTCGTCTGCGACTGGACCTAATGGTCAGGGGTCCCCTTTACCCCTTAAAGATGCTCAGACCAAGTATCACCTGCACATTAAGTTGGGTACAATTCAAAAATCAGGAACACAGGAAGATGCCTTACATCAAAACCAGACCATTTGTCCACCTGGCTCAGTATTGTCTATACTGATTGGCAGCAAGGTCCAGTGCCAGAGAGTGAACTGGGGATACAGAGCAGGTGCTCTACCACTAAGCTACCAACCTTCCTCTAAGTATGCATATGAAAAGTGTACATTGGATATTAACATAAGCAGATCAGGTGTCCATGAATACGGACCACTGCTGGAGATTTGGGTTTCTCGGGCTTATTTTACATACAATTGTAGCACTTTCTTATGAAGGGATCTCAGGGAAGATATATCTACTACTAGGCACAAACTGCATTTTAGTGAAAATATGAAAAAACTCATGCAGGAGAATCTGGATCTGATTCCAGACTACAACACACTGAACAGCACTAGTTGTAAAGATACTAGTGATCATTGTTTGCTTGACACTCTTCAAATTGTACATTCATTTGTATTTTCTTTCCCTTTCTTTAATGTACAAGGCATGAGGGAAAGAAATCACTGCACAGAAAAAGACAGCACTGTCATCAGCACTGGGTTCATTTGCTATGAATGCCAAAGTCTGTAATGCTCCCTTGCTAAGTATGCTAAGTATTCAGACTTTGAGGGTTTGGGTTTCAGGAAACAACATCTCACCTCTTGGATTTGTATCCATCTCACCAGATGTTAGGCCAATAAGATTTGGACGCTGCATTGGTGTCCTTGAAAAGAACTGTCGATACTGAGATCTACCAGTACTGGTAATACTAGGAGCCTCTGGATTGTAGCCATCTGGTTCATACGTATCTTTTGTGAAAGAAAAATATAGATTTCTGATTCATTTTAAAAAATCTTACGTGAGCAATATTATGCATTTGCTCAAGCAGAAGTGCTTTTTCACATTTTAATATTTTTAACATTTGTTTGTTTTAAAGTAGGGTTGTAAAACTTTCTTGATTTTACGGTTTTGTCTTGTGTAAACAAAATTGAGATTTTTTTTTTACCTTCAAGCAGTGTGTAATTTTTATGAAATAAAAAAAAATTGCACATAATTCACATGTACAATATATTTATATATAAACATGTGTTAAATTTGAGCTATGTAAATATGGCAGGAATCCTGCAACATGCATGTCATAACACAATTTTAAAATATTATTATTACTGTTTTGTTGCTTTACTCACAAAGGTGACCCAAAGGGACTTACAACACAGTATAACAAGACACTAATTAGACACCAGTCAGGCTGGCAAAAATTAATCCCACCCCTTTCCCCTTTATGTTGGAAGGGTTGTGGAAAACTTAGTTCATTTATTCATGTTTGGTGAGAATGCCCCTATATTGAAAACTTCTGGAACAGAGTATTCTTCATTATATCCGCAATTACAAGCCAACCTTATTCTCCAAATCCAGCCTTAGCCCTGCTATCTTTGGAAAATAGAAGGGCTCCACCCTGCACCAGAGAGAACTAATAGGCTTCTTAGTGACTGCAGCATGATTAAGAAAAGGGAAAAAAACAGGCTGAAATACCCATGAACACATGGGAAAATAATATCTGGGATACAGCAATGTCTGGGCACCTCACCAGACACAGAAGGGCAATTAAAGGCATAACAAAAAGAGATACCTTCCAAGAAAAGTGGACCTCTTTATTTAACCAAAATCAACTGCTCGATCTTCTCAGGGGAGAAGTTACATTAAGTTATATGTTTGAACATTTAATGTGTAAGCTTATGTCTAAAGTCAATGGATAGAACCACCACCATTTGATGTACTGTTGGATAAAAACCAATAAAATTTGTCTTCTTTTTTTTTAAATGATGCTTATTAAAGAAATGAGACCCCACTATTTCAGATGTGCAGTTTAAACAACATCACAAGTACTGGTAGAACACAAGAGAAGTGGAAATCTTTATTTCCTTACGTTCTGATACTGAATATAGTAGGTTTTGGGGTAGTGGAGGAGGTAGTCTAGCTCCCACTGGTGCAAGGCTGGGCACTGTAGTTGTTCCTGGCTGGTCACGGCTGTTAATCAAACTTGCCTGTGATAAAGGTGGCCCTGGAATGAAACATAAACATTCTAAAAAGCTAATTATGTTTTTTCATGCTTTACCACATTACAAAATATGGCTCTTCTTTTGAGGAGCTCAAAGCTAAATTCTAATTTGTGTCCTGATTTTATATTGTCTGACCTTGGTTCCCTTACCTTTGGCCAGCACTTTGCTGCCAACTTCATTCATTCATTCAGCTGCTCTGACCATGTGGTGGGCCTCCTTACATCCCTATAACTGGCTTTCTGTCTGCTCCCGTCTCCAGCATAAGCTCCTCATTCTTAGCCTCAAAGCCCTCTGACTTTTTGCCTGCAAAGTGTGTTCCAAAAGAGTTTTGCCACAATCTATTTGTTCATAATATACTAATATAACCCTACCAACAACTTTCATGATTTCAGCTTCACCAGCCTCAGCTGGGCTAAATTAATTTCTCTTAAATGACCTCACCCTCTCTCTGTCTCCTATGAACAAGACTCTCTCTCTCAAAACATCTGTGTGAATTCATGTGAGTACAGGATGGTCCCATCCGCCCAACCCAGCTTTGTTTTGGTACCACCTCCTGCTGGTATGACGTCCCCAGATGGGCTGGCAATAAAAAAATGCAGCTGAGGCTTAAAAAGGTTTGCCACCATAGGCTTAGGACACTGGGGTTCTCCAATTTTCTACTACTAGGGCTGGAGAGGACTGACAATTGCTGAGGCCCACTAGTCACAAAATGGTAGCAGATGGAGGTAGAGTTGGACATGATTAGCTGCAATTAACAACAGCATTTTTTTTTATTAATACTTAATCCTATTTGGAAATTGCTAAACTCTTTGCCACTGTGATTTCCTTGTGGCATGGAGTGTTACAATTCTATTTCTTCAAGCCAGGTACACACATCGGCCTTGGAGATTACTGTGAGACTTAGTCTTCCCATTGTAGGCAGAATTTGTTGATTCAGAAGCTCTAGGTGAAACAGACTAAACTTTATATTTTTATTCCTGCCCTCAACACCTCTCAAAATATTTTTATTCATCTCCTGCATTTTCTTCTTCTTTTCTCCTTCCACACTTAATTTAAAACTTATGCCTCTCCATTCTTCTTTCATTCCTTGAGCTTTCTCCATTCACCTTTTTCTCATATGACTGCTTCCTTCTCTTTCCAGATATTATTATTATTATTATTATTAACAACCTTTTATGTCTCCAATTTTCCTAAAAGACTCCTTTGGAAAAGGACCTCCGCCCCAGTAAGCTCTCTGTCTCCTGGCCACCTTTACTCAGCATGCAGAGTTGCTGGTGTTAGGAGGGCCCAACCACAAGGCTACAATATGGCCAGGTAGTGGAGAATTGAGGCCACATAGAAGTATAGGCTTGATTACATACAGTTAAGCAACATGGTATCATAGTCTTAACCTACATATTTTAATTGTTTTATATCTGTATTATTTACTGTGCTCTAACTTACGAGTGTTTAATTTTAGCCTATGCATATTTACATGATCTCTATTGCTGTATATGTCCATATTTCTGGTCTGTGACCATAATAAATTGATTCATTCATTTATAGTGATTGGCACCAAGCCCTGGTTAAAGCTACTTTTCAATAAACTGGAGAAATTATTTTTCTATTGTAATGAATTTTCTGTGTGACCTAGAAACAGGATGAGTCAGTGGCACAACAATAACAATAGTAACAACCAGAACAACAACACAAACAGCAACAACAGCAACAACAACAACAACAACAACAACAACAACAACGGTGTGGTCATTCTGACCTTCCTGACAGCAAACCACATCTACTAAATATTTTCCACCTGTCCGATTACAACAATTTAGAATTTTAGCTTATTATTTCATCAACCTCAATAGAAATGTTGCAAAAAGGGTAGGACTGAAGAAAGAAAGCACATTATCCTTGCTGACTAATCCAAAATAAGGGGCTCATCCTTTGCTGTGCAAGGACAGGCTTTGAACAAGTCATATACACATCTGCTGCTTGTTTAAACTGGTTCTTTTCTTACTATGGTCCATTGAAATAAACGGTCTTTGAAATAATCCCAAACTGATTTTGTTTTGCATTATAAACAATCTCTGAACAATCTTATTTTCCTGCCTCCAACAGCTCTCGCACTTTTGTCTGCAGAGGATCCGCAGCTGCTGAACAAACACCCAAGCTGGTCACAGCTTCAGTGAGGGTGCACACAGAAAACGAGCCCATTCTTCCCAGTGTCAAGGAAGAGCCAAATCAAGTCCACTTCAAATTCTAACCAAATTTCTCTCTCACAATTTTTTCCACAATAGCTAAAGAGGACCTTCTATGTTTCATAAGGCCTCTGAATATAAAGGAATATGGGAAGCTGTCTTACACTGTCTCAAACCAATGGCCTTTCTAGCTCAGCATTATCTACATCTTTGGTCTTCAAGTGTGTGTATGGGGTGTGTGTGTGTCAGGCCCAACTACTGCTTCACTTATCTAAGGTAGGAACAGCAGCACTATGACCATAGAAGCAACACATTAAGAAATAGGTTCCCAAATGCTTGATTGGGTTTGCTATTTGTGGATTTTCAGGAGCATCTGGCTGGCTACTGTTGGAAATGGAATCTAAATTCTTCTAATTTTTTAATTATTCATCTGTTCTAGTGAATGCCCTAAATTATAATCCTATACACACACACACACACACACACACACACACACACACACACACAGATATTTTTCAAGTATGATACTTTGTTTATCTAGCTGACCTCTTATGATGAGCTTGTACTTTGCTCAAATCTCCAAACCAGTAAATAATTCAAAGACCTTAATTTACTCCCCTGACCCAATTTATCTCAGGATTAGTAATAACTGACTACTGTGAATGATTTTTTTAAAAGCATTAGTGGACTTCCCCTTAAAAACACATGCACGCAGTGGCATGTTCTCTATTTTTGGTCTGAAACTAAATTTAATCTAGCCAGTTCTTTCTACCATCTCTGATGTTTTAGAGAGAGAAAAAAGGAAAAGCTTTTTCATTATCCAAAGGTTTGAAAAAAGGCCCAACTACTGAAGAGGGCTGCTAGTTCAGGCAAGTCCAAAAATAATTGCCTTTATACAATGAAATAAATAGGGAAATGCTTTGACACTACTGTTACCTAGGTGCCCAGTCTGTCTGACACCTGGAGCGTGACCCTTAACTCTTCACCTCCTTAGCACTACTCTATAAGTGGCTATGCAACGCAGAGGACTTCGATTAACGTGACAGAAAACGCACACCTTGGCATATACCAGCTATTCTTAAAAAGAGACAAATTTGCCCTTACTGCCTGGGAGAAAGAGCTCCAGCATGATACAAATGTGTGATCTGGCACCTGATCTATCCGCCAACTGCCAACACAAGCACATGCTTCTATTTGCCCTGGCAGGAAAAAACCTTACAGATCCTCAACATTACTGTCTCCACCAGTAAACTAATCAACAACTGTTTGCATGTCTTAAGGTCCAAGATACATTATACATTTAAGCTGCAATCCTGCACCATTATGCTGCAGCCTTAAGATCAGTTATATACCTATGCTTTATCCAATGGTATCACTGAGCAGAATGGGGGTGACGCAAGCCCCATGGAGACATCCTGGTGGAATTGGTCAAAAGGGAAGGAGGCATGGGACAAGGACAAGGCATTAGAGGAACTGGAAGAGGTTTAGCAGCTTAGATGTCCGTCCAGTTCCAGGACAGTGGCTGTGTGGACAGACAGCAGAGTGCCTTGGACACCCCGAGCACCACAGCAGACTGATGTGACCCTGGCCCTGCCCACTGTCAGTGATGAACCCTCCTGGGGTGCTGCCTGGGGAGAAATGAGACAGTGAGCCAACCCTGTTGACTCTGCCTCCATCACAAGGATGTGGAGATGGCTGCATGGGTGCAAACACTCAGCAGGCCCAGCCTATTCAGAGGAGAGCCATCTTGTTTGCCCAGCCCCATGGCTCAACCCATTTAGGGTGTGTCAAGTGTTGAGACAAAATCTTAGTTTCTATTTAGCCATATACCTAGACCACTGCTGCATTCGTTAACCTGAAAGCTTCATAACCTGACTTATATTTATCAGACTGACCTTCACATTAAAGCCTTTGGCAAAAACCTAGTTAGGAGTCCAAGCACTGGATCTACTAGAGGGTCTGGGCAGGAGGAAAGCAGTTTTCAGTTATTCCCCCTGCAGCTCCCTCACCCACCCTTAAATGTGCTCTGGAGGGTCCTTCAAACCCCAGATTCCTGTAATGCTATGTTAGAGAAATAAAGCACCATTTATGAAATGTTCTCAGCTACTGTGCCGACTGTAGTATTTTAAAGTGCTATTTTAAGGAGGAAATCTTACTTGGTATAGGAATTCTAACAGGTGGCGGCGGCCGAGGATGTACATGTGGCCCTGGCATTCTCATGTTGTGAGTTGGGCCTTGCGCAGGAGGCATAAGCATTCCAGGAGGAGGAAGTCCTGGGGGTGGTGGAGGAAATGGAATCATGCTTGGCAAGGATACTTCATCCACTACCAATGGGTCATTTCCGTGATCATATTGACAGAGGTCACCAAGTACACAAAATCCTCTCTCTGTAAAATAAAAAAAAAATCACAATATAAACCATCATTAATGGTAGCTTACCTTTATCTGATTGATTATATAGATTACATATGAATGAATGAAAATAGATTACATATAGATTTTAAGCCAAAGTCTCACTTATACTGTGTGGCTGGCAACAACAACAAAATAGCTCAAAACAACATTCTTAATTGCAAAATCTAAGTAGAACAACCAGGAGTAACACTTACCGTCGTAATCTCGACAGCGTCTTTTTGGTGGAGCGTTTCTGCCAAACGAATTAGGAGCAGAATGATTGTTGTAGTAATTCGACCAGCTTTCTGTTGTGTTTTCAGGATGGTGAGCAGGTGCAATCACAGTAACAGCACTGGGAATACACTGTGCTCCAGAGGAATACTGTTCAGTAGAGTTAACGGAAGACAAAGCCACTGGGTTATATGAGCTCTCCATATCACTCCTTTCACATTTGAATTTGGCTCGATCTCTGTGATCTGGGAAAAAAAAATCGTAATAGATTAGGTAAGTTTCTATGTTCGTCCTTCATGCTTAGAGATTTTCTGACAGCATACAGAAAATTTAACACCATAACAAATGCGAGAAAAAAAAGTATAAGCACAACCTGGTTAATGTCTTAACAGTGTATTTAGGCTCGTTCTTGCAAGACAATGTGAATATTTGTCCTGCAACATATGCACTAACTAAACTGATTTCCTTTAGAAATAAAAAGTAAACTGTATTTTTCAAGGAATTTCAATTACTTTCTTTTGTCTTGAAAGGCTATAGCAACACAAGACCTCAGTTATTTAGGGGCAGGGATCCATTAAAAGTTAAGAAAATCTAACACTTCTTCCTTGCCAAAAGAAACCTAGCAATATAAAGCAGCAGCTTTTACCAACAGGGAAAGTATAACAGAAGGTACTGCTCTACCAGAATACACCTGAGAACAAATTAAAAAAATATATCCCTAGATTAGGTTGCTCTCAGATCACAGCTTTTAGCCAGCTTTATAACAAGTCAGCAATCACTTCTTTTCAAAGACAATTCTGTTTGTTGAATTTGCCAGAAATTCAAGATAAAATGTTCATTAAGAAGTATGACATTTCATTAACTCCCATGAAACTCAAGATTAGACGTTACTTGTCTATTATCCTTAAACGACTCACCAACATTTCTGTTTGCATCCCTTTCTTTATTTGCCTCCTGGTCTTTGCTTCTACCTCTGCTGCGGCTACGACTTCGGCTAAGTCCTCTACTTTTACTGCGACTCTTACTTCTTCCCCTTCGCCAATCGTATTTGTCTCTATACAAATCGTTCCGTTCGTAGTATCTATCATAATCTCTCCATTTGCCATCATCTCTTTTTCTCTCTCTAGTTCTATTAAGAAAAACAACACATGCAAACAGGTGGATTTAGAAAAGCTGAAAATGCTTATGGCATCAAAACAGAACAACAGTTTTGAGAGAGGGAAGTTTGTATGAAGAACTAAACAACGTAATTATATCCAAGTAACATCAACATTGGAAAAAACTACAAAAAATGTTAGGTGTAATAGCCCTAAAGCAAATAAACGCCAAATTGTTTGTCTTACTAAAGGATGCTAGTACTGCATAAAAATAAAAAAAATCATATTAATATAGTTGGGGACTGCCCCCCTCCTGCATAAAACAATTATTTGCATCCATGGGCACAGAGGATTCAATACAGTTCTCTAAAATTGTGTGTATATTTACTTATTTCATTTATATCCCATCTTTCCTGCAGCAAGCTCAAGGTGGGGTACCTAGTTCTCCTCCACCCATTTTATCCTCACAACAACCCTGTGAGGTAAGTTAGGCTAAATGTGATTGTCTGGCCCTCAAGGTGACATCTTAATGGATTATGTGAGAATCTGTAAAACTTCCCGATCATAATACAAAAGGAGGGGAGACATACATTACTAAATTTATCACAAAACTTATTATGATGTCTGAAACAGAGAAGTTTAATTGATTTGGAGGCTAACAAATGCTAACAAGTGTTAAAGAAGAATACTTCAGGTACTAACCTTTGCTCATTAGAATCTGAACGATTTTTCTGTGGGCTAGTATATTTCTTCTTTTTGCCCTCTCGCTCATCTTCAAAAGTCTCCTGAAATGGCTAAAGACAAACAGCAAATCATCACCTCACATGAAGCTCGCTCCCAGGGGCGCGGGGAAGACCCCAAAGAATATAAAAACCCATTTAAGCAATAAGAGAGCAAGGCTCGAGACAAGTCACTGTATACACATTTTAAATTTGCTTCTAGTGTGAAATGTATTGAAGAGGACAACTACAAAACAACCATCTCTTCCCATATGAACCAACCTGGACCCTGCAATCATCATCTGAGGCTCTTCTGTTCTGTGGTGGCTCCCACCTCCCCCCAGGGAGGCTTGCCTGGCACCTATCTGTAGGTGCTAGGCAAAAACACTCCTCTTCTCTCAGGCGTTTGACTAATTAAACAATACATGGTCTTTTAAATGGGGTAGGTGGCCTGCTTTGGTTTGTTACTATGGTATTCATTTTTATGTTACTATAAACTGCCCTGTAAATCTAGGATGAAGGGTGGTATAAACATTCAACAAACAAACAAACAAACAAACAAACAAATGTCCATCATAATATTTTTTATAATTGTTACCTTTAAGGAATTTCATTTTAATTTTAAAACTGCTATATTTTAGGTTTAAAAAGATTGCCTTTACAGTATAACTGTGGAAGCACTCATAATTTGTTGCAATATCCCTTGTGTTCAACAAGGCTGGATTCCTACTTGGACTCAGAAAACTTTCACAAGCAAGGCGGGGCAGGGGGTCACAACAAATATGCTGTTTTATTACTTTCATCGGGTCTATGGGGAGAAGACCATGAAGACACTTCAAGGCTTTAAAATGTCAAAACTAGAATTTCAAATTGGGGCCTGAAACAAACTGGCAACCAGAGCAGTCGGGCCAGAATTGGTGTGTGTTCTATGTTCACGCTTCCTTGTTCTGGTTAACAATCTAGCTGCCATGTTCTGAACTAACTGTAATTAACTGTAGGTTACCAGAGTACAGACAACTGAAACCACGCTCATGTCTAGCTGGATAGGAACACAGCTGAGCTAGCTGGCGGAAGGCATTCCATGCCACTGAGGCAGCTTATGCTTACATTGACCAAGTTGGATCCAAGAGTACCATCAAGCTGCGCACCTGCTCCTTCAAAGGGAGTGCAACACCAACAAAAAGAAGATGCATTCTACTCATGCAGACAGAGGACCTGCACATTACCAATGTCTTAAGTCTTATTTGAATTGAGCTTCAATTTGTTGGCCCTCATCTAGTTCCATGCAGTTGTTAAAAAGAATGGGAGATAAAATCGAACTCTGTGCTTTGGAAGCTTCATGCAGCTAAACAATACCCTCTAAGCACTACCTTCTGGAGAGAACAAACCAAGTAGGAACAAAGCCTATTCTCAACTCTGACAGCCTCTCTGTAAGAATATTATGGTCAATGGTATCAAAAAGTGCAGAGAGGTCAAGAAAAATCAATATGGACGCATCCTCCCTGTCCCTTTCCTGACACAGGCCAACCAAGGCAGTCTCAGCAACAAAGGCAGGCCTGAATGCCAAGTGAAATGAAAAATCAGTCTCATCCAAGAGTTATTGGAGCTATTTCAGGGTTATTAGTTTTCATAAGCAGAAGAGCTGAAATCTCTAAACCGTCACTGAGAGGAGCTCTGCATAAAGTGTGCAACAGTCTAACTCTGTAATCTCAAAGCCATTAGCTTTCATTATATAATGCAATTCATACTTTCTAAAAAAGTTTGTGGAAGAAAGGCAACAAAAGTGTGGCAGAATATACTGAACTGTCTATAGAAAGGGGGGGGGGAGTCTAAACATGATTTAAGCATTCTCTAGTTAATCTTTTGATATCTAAGAGAATTTAGAATTAGAAATAAAAATCACCTTTAACATTACATGAAATACAGGCATATGAGATGGGGGAGGAGCGGGACTGTGTGGTGTGAGGATATCATGTCTCATTTGACCTTATCTAAGTATAGCCAAATACTTTGCTGTAATATGTCCACCACTTACATCAGATCAGCCCGTCTGAGCTATGAACACATTACACTTTAACTGGTTTATTCCTCCACTACTTACTCTTAAACAAGACACCCCTAGTACTATGAACTGTACAATCTTAGAACAGCCAAGGTTGTAGGATTTTAGCAAGCAATGTATGAAGTCAGACTTGACAGGATTCAGGATAGGTAACAGAATGCGGGGGTACTTGAAGTTGTGGACTCTTGTAGAGCACCTCTCTTTTCAAGTAAACTTTCTCAAAAAGCAGAAGATTGCAGAGGTCTGGTTATCTGGCTTCAGAATCAACTTTAAAACCTGGTTGCACTCCCTTAATAGGAGTTAGACACTGAGTGTGCTCACTGATTCAGCTTCATCATCAGAAGGACAAATGTAGCATGGAGAACCTTCTACCAGTTTAGATTGGTACAACAGTTACAATTGCAACTTTGCTGCATTTGCAGCACTGAAGTGACCTCCCTGGGGCACAAGCCTGGGTAGGGTGTATGGAGGTCCTGGGCTGCCAGACGACAAGACTTCCCTTTCGGCCTCGCTGAGGTTGTCCAAAAGAAAGCAGAGCAATACATTTGGCACCTGTTTGGCTGCAGGAGTTACTAGGAAGAGGCATACATGACACCATCCAACTGCCTTAGGCACCCCATTCTGGATTTGTGTAGAGTTTGCTCCTTAAGACTTTTATACTCCTAATTATGTCCTGCAAATCAGTGTGCATAGATTGTTCCTCACGGTTTACTCCCGAAGCCTTTCATACAAATGAGTATAGCTGCAAGGTAGAGATGGTTTAGGATCAGTGTTTTCCTTCTCCTAGATGGGCTACCCTCCCAGGTTGACAAGCCCCATCTAGGACAACTGTAACTGGGCAGATAGTTTAACTTGTTATCCACACCATGGTAACCACCTGTCTGGATTATGCAAGATATTGTGTGTGGGCCTGTCTCTGAAAATTGTCCAGAAACCTCAGTCAGAATATGGCTGCAAGGTTATTAAGTGAGAGAGATGAGAACATTGCACCAGTGCTCATCACCTTCACTGGCTTCAAATCTGTTTCCAGGCCCAATTCAAAACGCTGATATTGACCTTCAGTCTTTTATGGTTGCGGGTCAGGGTACCCGGAGGATTGCTTCATCCTATATGCACCCTGAAGTCTTTGTCTGAGACCCATCACTGGGTGCTTCCACCAGGTGACTGCAGAGAGCACGGTATCATATTTTTTGGTACCACATGAATACCTCTTTTGTTATCCAAGAAAATCTTTTAATAAAAACAATTTAAATAATAATAATAATCCAGGACTTTTAAAGTCTTTTATAGCTTTAAACTGTTTCAACCTTATTATTTTATTCTCATCTCCTTGTATTTTGGGTTGCATTGTTTTTAGCATATGCTTTTTATTTCACTACTCAATCAATTTTATTTTGCTTTCGTTTATGTAGTAAGCTGCCTGATGAACCTTGGTACAGAGTAGGCTATAAATAAATGTAAAAGCACAGTGTTGACACCTCAAGTTTACCAAGCCATTCATCATCTAAAAGGGCTGAACTATGAAAGAAATTTTCACTTTGCTAACTGCCATACAAAGCTTTTCAAAATGGCATGCATAACTATTAACAATGGATCTGCACTATTAAAGATAGTGAAACTGTCACCTGCATGTGTGTGTCTACACATGTACATACACACACCAGCTTATCTGCTGCCTTTGGATATTAAAGGGGAAAAAACTTCTCATGTTTTTAATAAAGCTAGACTAAGGCTGCAATCCTATAATTGCCTGTCAATAAGTCACATTGAACTCAAGGGTGCTTGCTATTGAGTAGATATGTATAAGACTATACTGCATGGCTTCAATCCTATGTACACAGTGGGACACATTTCTGAACAAACATGCACAGGATTGCACCAAGAGACACAAGCAAGAGACAAAGAAATTTAACATTACCTCCTCTTTGATTTCTTCCTTGACCTGACACACAGGCTTCAACTCTGGCTTTGCTGGTTCATTAGGGGCTAGGTAATCCTTCGTATACAGGCTCTCGAAGAGTTTATCAACAAAGCCTGAGGTTTCTGGAAGAGACATACAGAAAAAAGGAATCATTCCAAAAGAGATCCTACTCCCTAGTTTTATATTAATCATACTTCTGCTCTTTTGATCCAGGCCAGTTGAGTTCCTTGTGCCTGAAAGAGCGCTGGTCTAGTTTTCTCATTAGCAAAAAGTCTGCCATGCTACACTGCAAGTCTCTTTAAAAGTAAGGAGTATTTAAAAATTCATTTGCCAAGTGACACGGAGGTCTACCATTTGAAGGAAATGAAATGTTCCACAAAAGTACACTCTTGTATGGTGTTGTCCTCTACCTAAACTATCCCTTTGGATCTATGCCATATGTTCTCAAAAATGCATTAAAACCTATTGGTTAATCATTTTGTGTACAGAAAAAGATGGTGTAAGTGTTGGTGTAAGCAAATGGAGCTTGACGATTCCTTCCAATCCTGGAGTTCCAAAGCAGCGGTGAAGATGAATGCTGCCTCCTCATCAGCCCCATAGTTAGGAGCATATAATTTATTTTGGCTTTGCACCTGCCAGGCCCAAGAACAGGATCATAAGCATCCTCTACAACCTTCTTGGAAGCGAGCCAACTATAGTTTGTGAGCTTTCACCATAGTTAAGATCAAGCAGTCTATGGTTCAGACAACTCACTAAACTGTAATTAATCTAATTACATTTTAGTCAGTGCTAAACTATGGTTTAGTATTACACTGAAATGCAGCCAATGTTTTGCGGCTTATGTTCAAACACTTTGTGATTCATATTTGTATTTCATCGCTAACACATGCTACACTAACTTAGAGATGAACTGGTTTGTGCCATAATAAAATTGTGCTCTAGTTACTTCTATTTTTTTGTCTTCATAAGTTAATATGGATACTCTTTGGCCAATGTAAAGATGTATTTCTCCAGTAATTGTGCACAGAAGTTAAAACTATCTGTGACCGGGGGGGGGGGGAATGTTTCACACTCTTATATACTGCTTAATTGTAAATAGGCAAAGTTCCTTTATGAGTACAGTACAATTGTTTTACTGAGAAGTTTATACAGTTGGAGCTGCTATCATATAATTAAGCTCCATCTAGGTGACCCTTGGGGGTCCCTTCAGATTCTACAAATCTATGATTCTATCTCCAGGTCTCCTACCTAAAGTTTCCTACCACCATATTCACAAAATCCTGCCATTAGCAAGAAATAAAATAAAATAAAAATCACAGCAGTACCTTTTTGCAGAAAGACATCTAGCTGATCAGCGCAGAAAGCCTTCAGTTCTTTTTCTGGTTTATCTTTTTTGACCAATGCCACAACATAGTTAGCCAAGGCTGATGGATCGGCATCACATCTAAGGAAAAAAATACTGCTATCGTTATGTAACTTAGAGCATTATGAGTCTAATACACAATGAAGAATTACAATGGATTCCTCTTCAGTGAAAACATGTCATTAAGAATGAATACCTCCCCTCATTATTAAGTAGCATGTCCCACAAATTTTAGTGGGCCATGCTTCCAAGTACATATGCTTAGGCTCAGAGCCTTAGAATGAAGTCTTCTAATTCAAGGGTGGATAGAACATCTTGCTATTGTTTTAATTTAACTAGTGCTCGATACAAAAATAGAATTGATACAAAAATAGAAATTATGTTGAACAAATGCTATACAAACAAACAGGCAAACCTACTACTTGGTATGATTTTGACAGCTCTGTGGAAGAACTACGAACATAAAAGAGCCCTGCTTGATCATGCCAAAGGTCTATCTAGTCCAATTCCCTGTTTTCACCATGGCTAACATATGAGAAGCAAGCAGGGCATGACTGCAGCAGGGCTCTCCCCAATTCTGATTTCCACAGTTGAGCAAATAATCACTATTCTACCCTCAAAGTGTCCTTTCTGAGGTTTTTAATTCAGCTGAATTAAACACTTCCTCTTTGCTCCTGGATGCTGAACCACAAATGGCTTAATTACCTGGGCAACTGGGCCATAGCAAAATGGTACGACATATGATTGGCATGCAAAGAGTATCAGTTTAATGCCTGGAGACTCCAGTTAAAGTCTAGATGGGACCCCGGCATGAGACTCAAGACAGCCAACTCAACAATAACGTGAGATGGACCAAAGGATCTGGCTCAGTATAAGGTAGCTGTAGATATTCAAGAAATCTAAAACATACGGTAAGTTAGAGACATTTTTCTACTTTTCGTATGTTAAATGAAGCATGTTTTTATGACCAGTTCTGAAACCAGGGCTGAAAAAATGCATGTTGATCTAACAAGGACATAATATTCAAAACTAGGTTTCAGCAACTGTATTTACATACAGCTGTGACTGCAAGCATAACTCCAACAACTATCAATATTAACCAAATATGTAATTTAGCAGATTAACCAAAATGGTTTGCCCAGAAACTACTATGCACAACTAAGTATACTGGGTGAAATTTTATGTTGCGCTATGATAAACATTCAATCTGCACAAGCTTATCCAATAGCCAGAAGGAACGGTTTATTCTACCCCCACCCCTGTACTAGGGGTACTCCTAACCCTCCTGAGCCAATTTCAGGGGGCAAGCAGGGGGAGGAGAGTGGGGAAGCCCCATTGCACAAACAGAAGCCCTTGCCTAGGACTTTCACTCATAGAGTTTGCTAGGTGAATCCCACCCACAGTAAAGAATTTAGGAACTTTTCATGGTCATAATTATGCAAGTGTAATTATGGATTAAATGCCAAAATTGCCCAGAAATGCAAATGTGAAATTGCTACTTCTTTATTGTTTAATAATAAATCAGAATTTTGTAGTAGTTGAAATAGGAAATGCATATTAAAGCCAACAAAAACACAAAGGCAGTATAATTAGCACTTGAAATGTCTTCAAGGAACTGGGCAGGCATTTGAAAATTAATGCTTCACAACTCTATGCAGCAGAGAAGTACACATTAAGATTATACAAATGAGAGAGAAATGTACTCTGTCTATTTACAACAAGGTAGTTCAAGTTTAGTTTTAACTCACTCTTGGCATATTCAAGAGTGTCTGTAGTCTTAACTCTCTGTTCAGAACTTTAAACTGAAGTCACATATCAATTCAAGCTAATAGTTTAGTGTAGAGTACTTGCTCCCAAAGTTAAGTGCAGGGAAGTTGACATGTTAGCTCCTGGGCCAAAAAGACAATTAACAGACCAACTGCAAAAATATATATAACATAAGATTTCCGTCTAGTGTCTCTGCCTGTTTATCACTGATGCAGTGATATACACTCAGAATTTAAGTGTCAGCTTGACAAAACACCAGCTTATTAAGCAACAATGTCAAACTCTCAGTATATATCCAGGATGGGGAACTGTATCTTAACAGTGGTCCAAAACTCCCCTACTCCCATGGGCCACTTTGACAACTGCAGATATGGGAGATAGCAAGGCTTTTGTGGAGGGTTGCTGTGAACCCCTCCAAATGGAGGCTCACATATATTATAAAGACACCACAGTCTCCACTGTGCCTCATTTCCAAAAAGTAAACACAGACCCTGGGTAAGCAGCCCAAGGAAACCCAAAGCAACTTATAACCAAAAGCTTGCAACTAAAAATAAAAACACAATCAAGATTGCCCTCTTCTGTCTGAAGTGCTCTTTTTAACTGCCCTAACAAACAACTTATCAACCCCCAACATTTCAGATGTTATGACAAAGGGATGAACACAGGACGGGGCAACATTTTGTCTCCACTGTCGCACTCCTGCAGTAAGGCACACTTGGCCTAATGCTGCATGTTTTAATTTTCAAGGAGCTGCTCTGAAGAGTAGTTCCCCTGGTTTTGTTAAAGTGATATATACTGTGGTAGCTATGCATTATAAAACAATTAGTCACCAGATTACAGTTTGGAAGAACTACGAGCAAGTGCAGAAGACAGAAAGCAGCACCCTGCATAGCCCATTAACCTCAGCACCTACTCTTTCCGTGTGTGTGTGTGTGTGTCCCACCCAAACAACCAACTTCCTCACGCGGCCCCTCAGCGGCCTCCCCGCCCCATAACCACTTATAACCTTAACCTCGTTCCTGAGGCACACCCCTAGTTGACGCCAGTTGCCCCGCACCCCCTGCCGACCCACAGCAGCTCTTCACGAATCCCCTCTTGCCGCCTCCTGGTACGAAGCCCATCCCCGCACATGTACCCCAGGACTTGAGGCATTTTACCAGTACCGACCCCCCATACCTATTCATTCACCCCACTGACTCTTTAGCAAGGAGCCCCCACATACACGTAACTCCTCTTCCCCAGCTCGGCCCCCCCTTTCCTCGGTTGCCTCTCACCCCTCGGCTCCCTTCTCCCACATGGGAAGGCCTCCACCGCTGCCCCGCCGCCGCTGCCCCTCGCCCTCCTCCTCCACTCCCCACAACCAGCCCCCGCCGCACTCACATTGGCTCCAGCAACTTGGCCAGCCAGGATTTGAGCGCGTCCACGTTCTCTATGATCATGATGGTGGCGGCGGCGGCGCTGCTGCTGCTGCGGCGGCTACACTCCGGGCAGCATCTCTCCGGCTCCCTTCCCCCACCCGCCGCTCCCCCGCGAGCAGTTACTCGCCCGCGGCAGCTCCCCCGCTGTCCTGTCGCCCAGGCAGGGCCTAAGAGTCAGACCAGGAACTAGCTGAGCCGAGAGCGCAGCCGAACCTGCTGGGTGCCGGAGAGGGGGGAGGGCGGGGACCCGGTCTCCCGGCGGAGCCAATCGCGTGGCGAGGCCCCGAGCCGAGCGAGCCAATCCGCGGCCGCGGGAGGTAGTGGGCGAGCGGGTGTGGGAGGGGGGTGAGTGGTGAAAGGCCGCAGCAGGCTAGGTCGAGGCAGCACGCGTGAAACCCTTTGCGGGCGCGCGAGCAACGTGAGCGGGGAAGAGGAGGGGGGAAATAACAAGGGTCGGCACCGCTCCCGAGGGCCCGGTGGCGTCGAGCCAGGCCTCGGCACGCCGTGTAGACGGCGCTCGGGAACGTGCGCAGTGACTGCGAAGGAAGGGGTTGTCTCTGAGCGCGTGCAGAGTCCAATCCCGCCCCCAACAGACACAGGCATACACACGCACACAACCAGTGGATGGGACTGCAACCAAATAAAGTATGGTATGTCCTCTGCGTTTTCCAAAGCATGGAAGGATAGTTTCCATTTTATTTCTAGCAAGTGAAGGTCGCTTGCGAATTATTGGTTCCGAGCTCTGTGGAATACGTATTAGGAGTCAACGTACGTAGGAATCTTTCCTAGAGACATTGCTTTGTAAACTGCAATCCTAAACACGCGTACTAGAAAGTTCTGAGCTTGCGTGTTCTCCAATGGGGGTGGGGCCCTCATGGCATCTAAACTCCGCCCCCTTGGTATGTAGAGATTTTAAGCAAATCTCCCGGTGTTAGCTATAAGGGGTTGCCCCCTGGCCCCGCTGTGACTGCAACACTGTCAGCGATCTGGACTTAGGCTTTGGATTGTGCCGTGCAGAACTCGTCTTTTCCCAGTAGGAAATTGGTTTGATCTGTGCGTCTCTATTTCTAGAGATGTGCTTGCAAGGTGCGATCCTGCTTTGTTCTGCAATATTACGTTTAGTATCCGTTTCAAGAAAGCTTATACTGTACACACTTACCTGGGAGTAAGTCCCAATGGAGACAATAGGACTTCTAAGTATTGGATCGTGCAGCAGTGCACTCTACGAAACAAGGAACAACCAGTTCCAGTTGAGATTGATGATGTCTGAAACAAAGGATATGATAGCAAAGTGCATTACTGGATTTTTTTTTTGGAGGACGGGAGGGAGAAATCACTTGACATATATTAAGTCCACAACCTAAGTGATGGTTATGTTTTGGGGATTGCACCTAAAACTAAAATTGTGTATAGTGAAAACCCATTGGGTTCAATTGTGGGTGGGATTGCCATAGTTACGGTACTATTCCTGGAACCTTGCTCCCTCTTTAATTTTTCTTTTGCAGTGTGCATAAAGCTGAATACGTACAAGTTAAATGCATGTAAGTTGCGGGATTACTGTACTGTGAAAGGAAAGCAGCAAACATAATAAAGTTGAATCATTCTTACTGATACAAAGTTTCTTTGAATTCTAGGACTTATGACACTTATGACACACTTAGGTACATGCATCTATTATAAGGTTGTCTGAAAGCTCTAGACATTGTGAAGCTGGGCACATGACGGTCCTCAGACCATATCAGGTGGGCCTCAGTGCCAGAGCCTGTCCAGGGCCTCTTCGCTTGTCTGCCCTGCTCCATAGCCATTCCATAGCCTTATGGTTAGACCAGTGTCCATACGAGCAACTCCTTGCATGCTGAGGAAAGGTGGCTGGGAGACAGATGAAGGGAAGGAAGTTCTCCTTCCTCTGAAAGAAATGAGCCACAAGACCTGTTGAAAGAAATTAGAAAGGGAGATAAAAGGCTTATTATCATAATTGTTAATATTAATAAGAAATAAACTCTGAATAATAATTATTAGTAAATTGGGAACTTAAAGGAAGGTCATAAGCTGTTATATAGGAGTAAGAAGTTATTAAATAAACTGGTAGCCTGGGAATGGAAGGAAATGAAGAACAGGTGGAGTTTGAAAGGAAAATGGGAGAAGAAATCACAGATTGATAAAAATACTTTGAAAGTTTTCTGAGAGTGGGAAAGGGAAAATGTAAAAGAAAAAACATTCTCCACTTAGAGCCTCTGGATCAGGAAATTCTACCCAAAATGGGGAGGCTGAGTTAAAATACATTGAGAGTAAATGTCTTTACTTATCTTGAGAAACTGAGCTATGGAATTCCTTGGCACAAGAAAATGCTGTGGCAAAGAATTTAGTAATTTCCGAAGATGGATTAGATATTAGTAGAAAGCGAAAGTAATTGCCAACTGTAAACACCTTTGACGGGTTTTGTTTTCTGTAAACTACTTGGAAGTGGTTGTCTTTAACAACCAAGAAGTTATATACGTTTTATGAAATAAATAAAATTATGCCACATTCAGCCTCCATCTGCCACCATTTTGTGGCTGACACTGCCCTTACACTACCATTTTATGACTAGTGGGCCTCTAATTTTCAGCTGGCTCAAGCCTGTGGATAGAAGGTTCAAGACTCGCGGCATGAACCCAGTTGGTTTAACTAAACTTTTAGTAGTGTGTCATTCCAATTTATTATGTACATGAGCATACCATAGTAAATATTATTTTGCTTTCTGATAGCAGGCAAAGATTTGAAATGGCAGCCATTTTGAAATCACTCAGTGATGTTGTGTGTTAAAACAGTACTGTATATTAGCTTCACCTGGTTAAAGAACAACAGCACAACACCATAGCTATTTGAGGTACTAAAGCTTATGTTCTGTAAGTGCTGTATATTAGTTTCACACGCTGCTGAAGAACAAACGTATAGAATGCACAATAAATTTGTTTAATTTTAATTTTAACATTACTGTATTCTATCATGTTTTTAAGTGGACCTTAGGTTTTGTCTATGGATCTGTATAAATGAATACCATGTATAATCTGCAAACTGAACCGGTGCCTTGGGGCTAATATAGTTTCATCATGTTAAAGCTTCTGATCATTCCTTCATACCTTTCTATTTTTGAAACACAGGCTTTGACAAAGGCTTCTCATGGTGTTCAGCACATTTATTTTACAGCACATTTTATTTATTATACATTTCCACACAGAACACAGTGGGACAATCCCGGATGAATGGGTAAACTAACCCCAGTTAGTTGGAAGTGGTTGGCATAGTGAATTTGGTGGGATTCGTATCTGAAAACATACACACAAATAAGATTGCTTTAGGTGTCCACCATCCTCTGCACCCTGACTGCATGTGACTTTGAAGGTGCAGAAGCTGTTTCCCGTTTTTTAAGGTTTTCTACAACTTTCAGGGACTTTGAATGCTTATGAGAGAACTATGCAGAAAACTAATCTGTCAAAATACATGCATAGTCTCTGTTCCTGTTAAAGCTCTTAAGGCAGGACTCCTGCAATACTATCGCATAGCCAAAACGGGCTCTTTTTTAAGCGTGGAGGAGGATATTCCCAAGCTGTCAATTCTTCGTAGTCACGTGGACAAAGCGGGAGGGTGGAGGAAACAACAACAAAAAGGGCCGCTTTAGCGCCCTCCCCCTGCGGAATCGGACCAAGAAAATTTAAGGTTCAGACACCCCTGTTTTTAGACATTGGTGCGGCTCTGAGCCCCTGTGCATTAGGGGAATCGTAGTATTCCGTTCTAGGAAAGCTCGGCTCGTGAAGAACCACCCGGCGAGTGCGATGCCTTTCGGGAGTCGCAGTTCTACAGCCTTGTCAACGTTTGCTTTCGCGGCGTGTGGACTCCAGCTCCCGGCAGCCTTTGCGAAGGAAGCTGATGACATCTGCGCTCCCGCTGCATTGTGGGGGAACCGGCAGCGTGGAGTGGAGGAGGCTCGAGCCGTGAGAGCAGCTGTTGGCTGAAGAAGCTCGGGAGCGATGACGGTGAATACGGCAGTTGATTTTGGGTGGTCGCGGATGAGGGGTGGTAGTTTGGGGGGGGGCGTTCCGGCTTGGACCAGAAAATGGACCCCTCTCTTGCAAGCAGAAGGGAATGGAGGAAGGCCGACCAGCCACCGACCCCCCTCCCTTCCTATGGGCTTCCTATTGCTGTGACAGCTCCGTCAGTTAAAAGGGGGCTTGTCTAGCATTTCCATGTCAAATCGCTAAACGTGTTTCACGCCAAGCAAGCAAGTCTCATATGCTTATTTTAAGATACATAATAGAAAATAGCTTGTTTGTCGGGGTTGTGATTGGGTCTAGTATTCCCGTTATGCAGTGGGCTCCATTAGATTGACTCAAATTCAAGAAGCAGTAGATATTAATCTGCAAAGTTTCCCTTCAAGTGTCTTTTACCTCTTACCCTGAGGTAAGACACCCATTATTTATTGTTTAGAATAGTTGGACATACTGCACTATAGAAGGTCTCACGATTTTAAAAGAATCCTAAAGTCGTTGTTAAAAATCCTCAGCAGTAGTGCTGTGGAGAAGGGTTGAGATTTTATGCTGGAAACTTCTTTTCCTTCCTGAATGGTATCCTGTGTATCTGGTCAGCATAGTTTCGTGGCTGAACCTCACGCCTGGTCCATGGGGTCACGAAGAGTTGGACACGACTAAATGACTAAACAACAACAACAAGATGAGAGAACCATGGCAAATACAGCTTGCCATTTAGAGATGATAAAAGCTGTATTTATTGAAGTTATATATTTTATGCAACTGTTAAAGATATAAAATCCCATCCTGGTTCATTTCCTTCATCATCTCTGAGCTCTGCTCTTTATGGGGAAAGTGTGTAATCCATTTAACAAAAGATGGCATGCCTGTTAGGGTCTTCAGGCAAAATTTGTCGCCACAGCTTTGTCTAAAGGTTGTGTTGATGGACAATTTGTATTAAGTCTTATGTACAGTATTTTATAGATACCTTATGGTGTCTTGCCTTACTTTACTGGCCCCTTATTAGCAACATTAGAGTTTCTTTCCTGAGAAAGGCCAGTGGTCTTGAGCCTTTTCGGGTGGGACAACCCCTCTACATTATTGATGTGGCTGATCTGCTGAAAGTGAACATCATAAATTCATTTTTGAGGTATAATACGTTGCATCAAAAGTTTTGAGTCCGTGTCAAGGAGCTTTCATTTTAAATGTAAGATGCCTGTTTTCAAACTAAATCAATGATAATGGAAATACGTGAGTTGGGTCTTTTTGTATTGCTATATTAGCTGCATCTACATTGGCTTCTAGTATGTTTGTGGCCCCAACTTAAAGTGCAAGTTATTGCTTTTAAAGTCCCATATGCTTTAGGATCTGCAAAACTGCCTTCTCCAGCCTGAATCTGCCCACATATTATGGTCAATATAGAGATCATATTATATTTTCAGGATAATAATTTATTTTTTATATGCCGCCCATCAGACTGGGTTACCCCAGCCACTCTGGGCGGTTTCCAACAAATTAAAACACAGTAAGAAATCAAGCATTAGTGAGGATGCAAGGCGGGTGGTGGTGATGGCAGTGATGATGACCACTTCTGAATGCTTTCTACCCCTGGTTCATCTATATAATGTGCTAATTGCTTCAAATGTAATAAATCTGATGTGTTTGTGGTAACACTAGTCCGACTGCTCTTTGCCTCACTAACCAATAATATGACAGGCTGGGTTCAAAATTTTCATGCTCCACTCGTCAGGAAGAATTGTCCGATTGTGCTTGAGCTTGCATAGCACCTCAGTCTCCAATTTAAAGCCACCAAGACTATCCAGCTGATGAAATGTAGTTAGAGTATGACAGATTAAAATTAATTTAGTTTCAGTGCTGTCAGTTAATATGCTGCAAAGTAGTTTTATGCAGATGAGCATTTTGTGATTAGATGCTACCTGTGTGTGTATTTCTTTCTCCTAGAGCTTCAAGCAAAAGTATCTGCATCGTAAAAGTCACTTGCTTTCACACTTTCTGTGCCTGGGCATTACTTTAATTCTTAAATTGTATCTTTTTCCAAGAGAAAACCTTTTCAGTTATACTTTTTTTATTTAAAAGCAACTCCAAACCATATTTGAGACAGTGATGTAATTACGGGCTAATTAACCAGACTAAGAAAGCTCTAAAATTTTGTCACACTTTTGAGAGACACCTTGTTTAGTCATCCTTGTAACTGAGTCCTTAACTGTCCCCATTTATTCCCTCCTGTAGACACGAGTGCATTGTTTAAGGGGATAGGTAGGGTTAAAGTTCTAAACTAGGCACAATGTTTTGATAAGGGCAACGCCTACCTTACTTCTCTGAAATGGGATAGCTCAGTACCTCAATGTGGTCCAGTGCCTTTTCTGTCCAGAGCATGCAGAAATGCATCAAACTCTGAAGATCACATAATAAACTCTGAAGAGAGCCTCATATTGCACACTGCTGATAATAATAAATTTTAAAATGTGGTTATTTATTATTTTCCTTTTGCATATGTCTCAAGGTGATGTACATAATAATGCCAGACATTTTGCTTATTAAAGATGTCAAGATGAAAGTTTTTAATGCGTGGCAGCAACTAATAAATGAGTTTTCTGGCAAACTGACCTTGACATCTTGCAGAATTGATAATTCCAAAAAACACACACTAGGAGCTAAGCTCATATGGAAGCATGGATAGAAATTTAAAGTATTTTCCTGTAAATGCTCATAACTTCTTTTTAATGCAGTAACCTTGAACAATGTGTAGGAAACATCTTACCTGATGAATGTTGTGGAGGGTGTGTGATAGGTTCTGTACATAGGGGATTGTAATATTCCAGTGAGATTCTGTGTAGGCGTTTATTGACTTTTAAACTAATCACTTGCTCTAATAGATTTGTCTTCTTCCTTAAGGAGCGGAAGGGGACAGCTAAAGTGGACTTCTTGAAGGCAATTGAAAAGGAAATCCAAAAGAAGTGGCATGATGAGGGAGCATTTGAGGTTAATGCAGCAGATGCTGCAAACCACAAAAGGTAGGGATACTCTTTCCAGAATTATGACAAAAACTAGAGAGGGGAATGTGCAGAATATTGAAGGTTTGGTTCACTGTGGCTTTTGAGGAGCCTGAATTGGGATCGGTGTCTTGAGTCTCAGTTGTACCTGTTTGGTTGACTTTGCATGCCATTGTGAGTTCACATTTGGATAGCTATGGCAATTAGCACCATTAAAATACCTGAACAGCCACTGAGGAGATTCCAACCAGTTTTTTGTATGTCAGTTTTTTCTCTAGCATGGAAACTTGAGCTATTTGTACATTTGTATCAACAGTTGCATTGTGTTCTTAAAGAGCTATGCAGTCTATAAAAGAATTTTATTGTAACACTATAGACTTGGTATAGTTCTAGAATATTAGTAAATGTTGTCCACAATTTTGATTTTACTTTAGGAAGTGTTTAACCTGTATTTTGTAGAAATTGTGTGTCTCCAGCATCAATACGATTCAGAAGTCTCAGTGAGGGAAAAACTGGGGAAGATGCCATTCATGCAAATAGCAATTTTGTGAATGATCTATCTATCTATCTATCTATCTATCTATCTATCTATCTATCATCACAACCACCCCCATCCCGATTGGGACCATTCTGTTGTGTGGGGGAGTTGTGGGTGGGGGTAGGAAACCATCTCATTTAGTTTGCATTCAGTGAACTGAATAAATATGCATGGGATTGTAGCATGAATGACGTAAGACTAAATTTTAACTGAATGGAAGAAGGTGTAAGGAGATTGTTGTGCGTTTATGAAAGAAACTAAAACTTGATGCTCAGCTGGTAGCTTTTCCTTTTAAATCACTTTCTGAGTTGTATGCAGTGGTGGAAAGTGCATATAAAGCGGTGCATCCAATCTTCTTCGGCACCCCCTGTCCATTGCAATGACTGGGACCCCTGAGACGCTGCTCCTGTGGATTGGAATACCCTTCAGAACAGTATACGATATAGCACAGAGAATAGCAGTGGGAAGCGGGGTGTTTGCAAAAATTACATGGCCTCTGTGCTTTTTGCTGGTGCAAAGTCACTACTGAATACAACCCTCTTTATAACATTCCATGTCATTTTTAATTTGGACAGTAACCAAAGGTGATCATGAATAAATTAGGTTCCAGTTAACTGCACACAAAAAGAATTCTAATTATCCCACAAGTGGGGAAACTGTGGATGACCCTCTAGGCGGAGATAGTGAAGAACAGGAGCAGAAGACAGAAATTGGTTTAATGGGGTTCACCTCAACCCCAACTGTTATTTGGAGAGGACTTTTATGATTGTTGCTGTGCATGTGTGAGCATTATAACGATAAAATGCTCAAAACATTTTTACTTTGGAAGGCTAAAGTTTTGTTGTGATTTATGCTACTTTTCTTCTGGTTTTTAATGCTGCAATGAAATTTTTAGTGCTCTATTTTATTTTTTAAACATGTCACATGGAAAAAATGGTTTGAAAAGCAGGACATAAATATTTTTAAAATTTTGTTAATTGATTATGTACCCAGAAGGAGTTAGGGTTTTTTTCTATGCAACTTAAAAGATTTTAGGTGACCACCAGAAGAACATATTTAAAGAACATTGTGATAGGTTGAGCAGCTAGATATTACCTTCAAAGAACATTTCTATCACATAAGAGGGAAGACTTTTTCAAATATGATTCCTGCTATTCTACACATCTTTGTCATCTTCCTCTGGAGTTTTTATTTGCTTGGATGGACATTTAATCACTCATTTCAATAAAACTCATATTTAATTGATGACAGTGCAATCCTATGCATTTCTACTCAGAAGTTCTGCTGAGTGCAATAGGATTTATTCCCTGGTGAGTGTGTTTAGAAGTGTAGTTTAAAACTGAATCTTTAGTTGGACGGCAGACCCAATTTATGACATTTTAGTGTTCATACTGGAGTCAGTGCATTTGCCACAAGTGAAATGCCCTTTACTGATGTGGTTGTATGCAACATCTTTCTTAAACACTTCTATATCACATATCCCTGAATAAGGGAATATAGAATTGTAGTATTTGTAATTTTTTAGTTTAGTTTCTGCAGATCATTTGATGCACATTTTTTTGTTTTGCAATCTCCATTCAGCAATGGCAAGTACTTTGCCACCTTTCCGTATCCATACATGAATGGCCGGCTTCATCTAGGACACACGTTTTCCGTATCCAAATGTGAGGTAAGAAATTTTCCTTGTTAGCAACAAGCCTCACCAGGGAAAATAAGTGTTCTTGTTCAGTCCTTGAGCCATTTAAATGTAGGCCAACTTTTCCTAGCCTGATGACCTCCAGATGCTGTTGGAGCACACCTGCTATTCTCCCTGCCTATTGGCCATTTGGCTAAATCTGAAGGTTAAAAGAGTGCAAAACATCTGGAGGACACCAGGTTGGGGAAGGCTCTTTTAGACTGGCCTAGAAAACTCACTCTTGCAAACTCACTCTTATCTGTGTCTCAGAGCAAGAAGTGTTGGTATATAGAGGGGCGTCCTCAGTGTTTTATATCACTGTTGACATTCTTAAGAGATCTGCTTACACAGCACTGCTTTCAAATATTTGGAAGATGTTTTTATTTGTGCTTATCCTGACTGGGGGGTAAATGGAGGTTTTAGCAGTTGCTAAAGTTTCATTTCTCATAACCTGGTCAGATAACTGTTTTATATTAACTTAAAAAAATGTATTGTTCCCTGTGTGGAGATTTTGAGATGGAGCAAACAGAAAATGTAAATCACTGTAGAATTTTTCTTTGCTCTAGGGAGTAGAAGCTCTCTAAAATCTCTGTTGTGAAGACATTGAGCTGTATCCAACCAAGTCATTGAGCTCAGGCAATGATTTGCTCTAGGGTGGAGCAGGGAAGAGAGGGAGAGGAAATTCGATTGCATGAGCAGAAGTCTTTCTATGAACTCAGTAACTTAGCTGGGAATTAATAACTTTGCTGTTTTCTGTTCCTTTCAAATTGTGTGTTGTGGCAGTTGTAGTACCACAAATAGCAGAATGACAGTGTGTGTCTTAAAAGCATTTTCAAAGTTTACAACTAAATGCAAGCACTTCTTAATACTTCTGAACCACCCATTTGTGTTCGATCCCACCCATTTTTCCAGTCCTGCATGCTCTCTCCCTCCCTTTATTTTTCATAAAACTCAGAAGCTTACTTGATATATGCTATATTATTGCCATTGTGATCCTGTTTCCCACAGTTTGCAATTGGGTACCAGAAACTAAAAGGAAAAAGCTGCCTGTTCCCTTTTGGACTACATTGTACAGGCATGCCCATTAAGGTAAAATTAGGGTTTTGTTTTCTACTTCCTCTAACGCTGTCTGACTTTTTCTAAAAATAAAATATTTTTTAAAAAACCATTCCATTTTGTAGCAGGGGTACACAGATTCTGAGTTTAGAAACGAAGTGGTGTGTGTGACATGTTTTAGATTTGGAGATCAGTAGGTATAAAACATGCACATAGGTGTGTTGTGGTAAAAGATGTGAAAATTCTGGTTTAGCATAGCTGTTTGAATGAGTTCTTTGTCATAGTAATCAGTACTCATGTGAGTGGCATAGCAGTTGCTTCCATATATGGGTTTAAAATTTTCTTAGGACCTGCAGATCTGTTAGGTGTGCTGAAGGGTTTGGGCATCCCTAGTGGGATTTTTAATTCTGTCTCTCCCCCCCCCCCGAACATGTCATATTCTGTTTCCCCTCTGCTTCAAAAACAGTTTGCTAGGAATAGCAAGCAGATGTTCGGCCACTCATTCCAAGTCTCTGTTACATGAAAGTAGTTACATGGTCCTTTGGATCCCTGACCATAATGTCCTAGTATCTCCCGTGTTTCTGGTATTATGAAGAAAATGTAGTAGAGTAACAGCTTGTTTATTTCTATGGCTTCTAGTAAGTCAGCTCTAATTGCTGATGCAGAGCATTTCTTTTCATCATTTTATTTTGAAGCTAAAATGAAGAGACCCATTTTTTAAAATTTTTGCACACCATAAGTGAGCCAGCCAGCCAGCCAGCCAGCCCTTTGAGGGACTGGCACGGCAGATCACTTACTACGCTGTCAACTTCAATTGAAGATGTGATGCCAGGTTTGGAATTGCAGAGGAAAAAACACCAGGAAGCATCCACAAAATGAACCGTCAAAACGAGAGACCAAGTGCCAGGATGCTGATGAATATTTATTGTTAAATGAATATTTATTGGTAGCCTGGCATGTTTCAGCCAAAAGTCTGCCTTTAGGGGCTTTAAATACTTGCACAGATATCTGGAATCTGCACAAGCAAATAAGCATATTGGACCACCAATAAATATTCATCAGCATCCTGACACCTGGTCTTTCTTTTTGGCAGCAAGTTTGGAATTGACTTGGAATATCCCAATGCTTTGCACTGTTGAATCATTGATCCATCTATACTAACTGAGTCACTCCGGATTTTCCCATAGGCATGTGCAGATAAGTTGAAAAGAGAAATGGAGCTGTATGGCTGTCCACCAGAATTCCCCGATGAAGAGGAGGAGGAAGAGGAAGTGCCAAAGGGGGAAGAAGTGGTCATCAAAGACAAGGCTAAAGGCAAAAAGGTATAATTTAAAATATAAATGCTTTATGGTGCTGTTGTAAGATTGTTTGCATCTCAGGGGTACAGATGTAGACTTGCATATATCATCCATAAATGTGCAAAAATTTAATGGACATGTTCATTCTACACTTACGAATATAATAAAACTGACATAGTTTGTTTGCTTTACTTAGTTTATTTACTTTGCTTTCTTATTTTCTTTGAAGAGTAAGGCTGCTGCCAAGGCTGGCTCTTCAAAGTATCAGTGGGGGATCATGAAATCTTTAGGTCTCTCTGATGAAGAAATAGTGAAATTTTCAGAGGCTGAACATTGGATTGATTATTTCCCACCCTTGGCTATTCAAGATTTAAAGAGCATGGGACTGAAGGTACTTGTTTATTCTAAACGTATAACTTTTAAAAAGACCTTTCTCTTAGGTTAATTTATTTCCTCTGAGTGACCCTGTGATGTTATGCTGTAGATCTTTTAGAAATAAAATGTTGAGTCACAAAGTTTGACATCAGCTGTTTCATAAACATCTGCCTACTTATAGCAAATGTTTTGGTTGTTCTTATTTAGAGGGAAAATAGCTTTGAAAGATTGAGTTACATCAGCAGGAATTACTGTTGCAGGAATTCTGAAGTTGGAAACGTTTACTTTTTCCGTTTTGAACAACTAATGCCCGTGGCATATGGCTTTTTGTTTTTGAAAGTCCCCTAGCATTTATATTCATCTTGCCACGCCACATGGAATGGAGGTGATGTGGTTCTAAAGTCATCTTGGAATTAGTTTCACAATTTGTGAGAACTCTTGATGGTGATGCAGAGTGTCCATATAAACTTTTGGAACATTATGCAACTCCTCATTTTTATGAACTTCTAGGTAGACTGGAGACGTTCCTTTGTCACCACTGATGTCAACCCCTATTATGATTCTTTTGTACGATGGCAATTTCTAACTCTGAGGGAAAGAAATAAAGTTAAATTTGGGAAACGGTAAGATAGTCCTTTAATATATCCATTCTATAAAACTTGAAGAATTGATTGACGTATCCTCTTGCTTAGCAATGTGTACCATTTCATAAACGTGGCCTGGGGAATTCTTTGATTATAGGCTTTCTGAGCTCACTAGTCCAATAGCCAATAGCTTATTTGGTGTGAGTGCTTGTGGATAATTCTGTCAAATGTTGGAGAGTACATGTGCACCTTTAAACTTCGACTGAATTATCCCAGTTATGAAATGAGAATTATTGACATGATCAATAGTTTCCTTTTCAAATGAAGTAAAATAAATGATCAAATTAATAGAAGCAATTGTCAAAATTGCAAATTATTATCCTGCATTTTGTAAATGAGTAGATCATTAATTATATTGGTACAGGTGCTGTTGTTTTGCACCACCAGAACCAGAGGGGTCATGTGATATACACCTGCTTCTATACTGACTAGATATATGGCATTCTATTTCAGTAAAGTAATAAAGAGAGCCTATGTTAGCCAAGTATTTTGACTTAGGTTGAGGATCTTCTGTGGGAAGTGAAAGCCAAATAGAAAACAAGAAACAGTGCCCTCTTCAGTCCATTCTAGACAGCAGCTTTCTCCTTGAAATTATTCAGCTATGAGGAAACCATTGAGAGCGTCTGAATTTCATTTTAAGCTGGCATTGTGACCTAAACACAAAGGATTTCCTGTTCAATCTCTCTTGCACTTATCTAAATAATGCATTTAATTTGTCTTTTAGATACACCATTTATTCTCCAAAAGATGGACAACCATGCATGGATCATGACAGGCAAACCGGGGAGGTAACAAAGGATTTTTGATTCATTTGACTACTAATGATATACTGCATTTGGACTGAGGAAAATAAAGCATTTACAGTCTATTTGAATGCTCACTTAATTATTTTAAATATCTAAATGAGAACCTAAAGGGGTTTAGGCAAAATCTGCACAGTATCAGAAAGTACTAAAACAGAAGTCTTGTAGAAATAGTTTGATATGGAAGCAGGAATAAGTTTTTTATTGAGAGCGAAAAAGGACAAAAATAAGAAATTCAATTGGACAATCTACATAGATCTTGACCAGTGCATTTGTTTAACTGGAAGCTTGCATTTTTATGTTAGATTTTTCCACACAATCCCCACTTATTTATTTTAGCTTTCTGAAAGTTTTATCTTAGAAAATATACATCATCGGTTATCTTAACTGCTGTCAATTAATAGGGAAAGTGGCTGACATGCAGTCCATTCTAGTTTGCCTCTGGGCATCTGATCAGACTGAATAGTGGAAGAGGCGTGCTGATTATTGTTCATGTATTGTCTCTTAGGGTGTTGGACCTCAAGAATACACACTAATCAAAATGAAGGTGGTTGAACCTTACCCTGTAAAGCTAAGGTAATTATCCGCATCTTGGTTAATAAGTCTTTTTTGCATTGCGATGTTAATTTGATTAGGAATCTCATAGATTACATTTATTATATAGAAACTGTCAGAAACAAAGGGGTAGAATTTGTAATACAAAGTTTTAACTCCTCACACGTTTCCCCTTGGGGGACTTCCTTTGGAATGGTCATATTCTCAAATACTTTTCTAGACAACTTCTCCTTTCTTTTCACAGTGGCCTTAAAGGAAAGAATATCTTCCTAGTAGCTGCAACTCTGAGACCGGAGACCATGTTTGGGCAGACTAATTGCTGGGTTCGCCCTGATATGAAGTATATTGGCTTTGAGACCCTGAATGGGGATATTTTTATTTGCACACAGAGAGCTGCCAGGAATATGTCCTACCAGGGCTTTACAAAAACTAATGGTGTAGTTCCTGTCGTGAAGGAGCTGATGGGAGAGGTGAGCAATAGTGTCATCTATTGTTAATGTGATTCATGAGGCAGAGGATGTGCCCCTATACGGGCAGACAAACTTTGAGAAATGTTTAACTTAGAACTTACAGATTCCACTAGTGCAGAAGTGGCTAAGCAAGCCCTCCAGATGTTGTTGGAATCTCTACATAATCTTGAAAATAAAAGTGGAGTCATCTTCAGAACCAGCATTTATGTGGTTAAAATGATACCGTGCTAAAGGGCCAATTCTCATACAAAAGCATAGCACTGCAAAAATGTATGTTCCGTATGCATACATATATAACAGAAATCTGCTACTTAATGCCTTACTCAGCTGTTGTGGTCTGGTTTCCGTACCTTCCCTAGCATTTCTCTGTTGCATTTGACCTTTTCTGTAAGCACAAAAAGTAAAATATTGTGACTTGGTGTCAGAGAAACTGTGTAAAATGAAGGCACTAGGATGTTTCATTTGTAAGTGATCCTATGGCCATAATGTGGGAATCACCTCATCTTTAAAAATATTTCTTTTTTTGAGTAGGAGATCCTTGGAGCTGCCCTCTCTGCCCCTCTAACATCCTATAAAGTTATCTACACTCTCCCTATGTTGACTATTAAAGAAGATAAAGGTAAGGTTGCTGTACCTTCTTCTGCATCAGTTGCAGATTGTGTGCAGATATAATTATTTTCTCTTGGTGTAAGCCCATTCTATCCCATTTCTGCATTAATTCTTTTTTTAAAAAAATCAGTATGAAAATTCATATTTAAACACATGTTTAATAACAAGATATACATTTAAATATGTATTTCATACACATTTCTAAATGTATTCTCTCCTAAAATATGAAATTTTCAAATTCATTGTAATGTTTTTTAAATCTTTGAACTATATCACAAAAACTGGAGAGGTGTGAAATTGAAGGGTTTGGGAGGTGCAAATTAGGTTAGGTTGCTGAAAAATGCAGACCAAATGAAATTCTCCATCTGCACTAAACCAACACTTAGCGTGATGCGTACCAGACTGGCAGGTTACTGGTTCACATGCCCCTCCCTTCCCATCCTTCTACATTTCTGGAAAAAGGAGTTCAGAAGTTTTTGCTTTCAGTTTTGCTTAACTGTGGTTTAGTGTTTCGTGCAAACCAGCACTGTGTTGTTGACATTAACTGCAGTTTATTTTCAAGTTAAATTGTTTCAAACAAACTATAGTTAATGTTGACCACGCTTGTTCCTGGCAGAATGTGAGAAACCTGTGGTAGGTTAATTGTGCTCTTCAACTCACCCAGGCAAGAACCATGCAACAATAATTTTGTAAATTCCTCCACTCCTCCTCCCTCTCCCATTCGTTTACTTCCATGACAGAGCCCATTAGAGAAAAGATAGTATCTTGCAGAGAAAATTACTTATTAAAAAAAACCCCAGTAAAGAGAAAGAAGTAACTTTAAAGGCTACAGGTAAACAAGGGAGACATAACTAACAAAAGGAAGAATGAGTGGAGGAAGCGATGAAATTCATATCACGTGGTTCCTGCCTTGGTGAGTGGAAGAGACAATTAACCTGCTGTAGACTGGCCCACTTATTCTGCCAGAAAACAGTAAACTTAAAGCAAGAGCTGTAGTTGCTTTTAAAAAGCTAACTCAGCCGCATGACTGTAATATGTGAATAATCCCACCCTTGCTGCTCTAGTCAAAGGATGTGGCTAATTTTTAATTAGCATTAACTGGATTTACGCATTTGTTTATGAGAGAAACCTTTTGGAATATTTGCAATTAACTTTGCACTTTTAGTGTGAATTTTGCCATAAAAATGCAAATGGGATAATATGTGTTTCCTGCTTCTAAGGCACTGGAGTTGTCACAAGTGTCCCGTCCGATTCCCCAGATGACATTGCAGCCCTGAGAGACTTAAAGAAAAAACAGGTGAACCGCTTAAGCCTAGGAAAACCTCAACTTGCTGGCAACTGATGGCCACAGTTTCTACAGGCGATAGCACAAGCTATTTCTTGCAGGCACAATAGATGTATTTGGGTAGGATAGCCTTCTGCAACCTGGTGCCCTCCAAGTGCTGTTAGAGTACAACTGCCATAATCTCTGATTATGCTATCTGGAGTCAATGAGAGTTGGAATCTAACAATAACTGGAAAGAGAAGGCTGGTGTAGGGTATCAGAAGGCAATGAAAATGGACAAAATCGGGCTCTTCATAAAAGCTGTACAATGCATCAATTAAGATTTCTTTAATGAAAAGATGAATCAGTTAATTTCTCATACATCTGCATGACAGTAAAAAGAATTATTTGGAGGCACAAAAGCATATGCTCCTTTATAATGCATGCTTGTTTTGGGGCATTATTATACTAAAATAGGTGTTTTTTCCTCTGTGTGTGTGAGAGGAAATGCCTGTTTTTAAAATGGTGCTTGGCAGCTGCAATTTTTAAAATTGCTTGTATTAAAAGTAATGTGCTTTCTAGTTAATTAAGGCACTTTTTTAGTTGATCAGAAGTTCAATTCATTAATCAAATTATTGCAGTAAGGGCAAAGACCTGTTTGTCAGGTTTTTGTAGATTTGATTTTCATATTTGTTTTCAATTTCTTCATAGGCACTTCGAGCAAAGTATGGCATTAAAGATGAAATGGTCCTGCCATTTGAACCAGTAAGTGCAGCAAAGAAGGATTGTGTTGGGTGTTGGAATGGACAAAGCTGTCAATTTGTATTCTCTATGTTTATTTTTCTAGTTTCTAGTTCAGTTTATTATTGTTGTTAAAATTTTTATATCTCCCTTTATTCGAGGATCACAGGGAGGTTTACAATATAAAAACACAAAATATACCATAGCAACAAAGAAAAACAAGAAACTCTCAACACGTAATTTAAAAGGCCTTAGATAATTTAATTAACGAAAGGCCTGGGAGAAGAGGAATATTTTTTCCTGGTGCCTAAAGATATGAGTTTTACACATTTCCACATCAGTGTGCATTATTTTAAAAGTCCTCATGAGAAGCATTTTAGTGTGCATTTCTCCTAACATACAAATTCCGTACACATTCTAATTTTGCAATTTTGCCTGATATGCACAGTATTATAGGCTATTCCCCCTAATATAATTTTAATTTTTTTTTTGGATAAAAAGAGCAGGAAAAATTGAATATTTATTGAATTTTCCAATTTTATATAAAGACAAAAAGAAAAAGTAAAAGAAAAAAAAATTAAAAACAATTCAGTTTCAATAACAGTTTTCAGTCACATGTTTCTTTGACTTCCTCATACCTCCCCTTCTTGTTCTCTAGTTCAATTTGTTAATTCAGCAAATCCTAATCTCTTAACATTCCTTTTAAAATATCGCCTTATTTTCCACTCAACTTTTTTAAATTTAGTAACAAAAACAATTATAATCCCCATTATTTTTATCATAACAGCTGGAGACCACCAAAGTTCAAACCAACATCTTTTCAAAGTTCATTAATTTTATAATATTTCTGTAGATATTCCTTAAATTTCTTCCAATCTTCTTCTGCTGACTTTTCTCCCTGGTCGCGGATTCTGCCGGTCATTTCTGCTAGTCCCATACAGTCAATCAACTTCATCTGCCATTCTTCCAGAGTGGGTAAATCTTGAGTCTTCCAGTGCTTTGCTATAAGTATTCTTGCTGCTGTTGTAGCATACATAAAAAAGATTCTGTCCTTCTTTGGCACCAAATGGCCGACTATACCCAAGAGAAAAGCCTCTGGTTTTTTCAGGAAAGTATACTTAAATATCTTTTTCATTTCATTATAAATCATTTCCCAAAAGGCCTTGATCTTTGGGCACGTCCACCATAGGTGAAAAAATGTACCTTCCACTTCCTTACATTTCCAGCATTTATTATCGGGCAAGTGATATATTTTTGCGAGCTTGACTGGGGTTATGTACCACCTGTATATCATTTTCATAATATTCTCTCTTAAGGCATTACATGCCGTGAATTTCATATAATTTTAATTAGTATATTCATTTTAATGTACACTTTCCTCTAGTATACACATTCCGTACGTGTTATTTGCTCAGAGAACTTGATTCCAAAATTTGGAAGAGTACAAATTTATTTCACTTTGCGGGGGTTTTTTTTTGGGGGGGGAGTGCAAATCTGGCAGGTTTTTAATGCAAAACAAACCAAAAACTGACCTCACCCCTAGTTGGGTGTTCATGTTGGTCACCTGTGTTATCTGAGGGAATTATGTGTTTGTGTTGGTCTGCTTTTTCTGTTATGTACGTCATAGCTCTAGCCCTGCTAAAGTACTGCACAGCCAGGGGTGCTGTGAGACTCCTTGAGAATCCCATAGACTTGCCTTTTAGTCTATCGAGAGGCCTGAGTCAGCCCTGTTAATTCTTTAAGGAAAAATGCACAGCTGTGTGACTCCATCTGAAAGTCAGATCCGGCTGTCTGATCTTTGGCTTCACTTTGATTATGTATTTTGTTGTTACTTGCTTGTTGCAGGTACAGGCCAGGCAGCTGTGCTTTTGATGCAAAATTGAAAACAGGGTGCCTATTGGATAACTTTTGAAGCCAATGCCTGTAAAATTAATTGCCTCAATAAGTCCAACGAATCTTTGATCACTGAGGAGTAACAGGTTTAAGAAGCAAAACCCAACTTTGTTATAGCAAACAAACCCAAAATTCAGCATATAATATTCTGCCCATCTGTCATATAGGTGTGAGAACCTTGCATATAGATGGAATCAAACAGGCTTCACTTTAGTTTCTCTCTCCCTACTCCAAATAGTTTACATTCCCTGCCCTTCAGACAGTAAACAATGCACATACTATTGAAAAACCGTAAAATGAAGATCCCTTTTCTTTGGAGGCTTTTGGAGTCATGGTTGAATCCCCTGCAAAACTCTTTGATTTACTTGCATGATTGAAAACAACTATTTTACAATGCTATTTGCTATTCCCAGGTGCCCATCATTGAGATCCCTGGCTATGGCAACCTTTCTGCTCCGTTGATCTGTGACGAGCTGAAAATCCAGAGTCAAAATGACAGAGAGAAACTTGCAGAAGCCAAGGAAAGATTATACCTGAAAGGATTTTATGAGGGAGTAAGTAAAAAATTAAGATTTTCTCAAGAGGGTGTGTGTGTTAGAGGAGTGATTTTTTTTTTCCTTTTGTGTGTGGAGATGTTTGTACGTCACCACTTCTACTTTTTAAAATATAAGGGTGAAAAGGAATTCATCCCAACTCTGATTGCTTGGTGACTCAATAGATTTGAACACACCATTTTATTTATTTACTTGTTTTCCCAACTTGTTTTGGACTCGCCTCAGCTAGGCAATGGTCAGGGCGCTGGGAGGTGTAGTCCAAAGCATCTGGAAGGGCACCAGGTTGGGAAAGCTAATTCACTTTATGGTTTGTTTCACTGAATGCAAGACTTGTCCTGTTCTCTTTTGGTCTCTATGTGTTCCTTTGGATACATAACTAATCTGTAACTGGTACAGTCATACCTTGGATCCTGAACGCCTTGCGAGTCTAACGTTTTGACTCCCGAACGCCACAAACCTAGAAGTGAGTGTTCTGCTTTGCAAACATTCTTTGGAACCCGAACGTCCAGCATGACTTCCGCAGCTTCCAATTGGCTGCAGGAGCGTCCTGCAGCCAATTGGAAATAGCACCTTGGTTTCTGAATGTTTTGGAACTCGAACGGACTTCTGGAATGGATTCCGTTCGACTTCTGAGGTACCACTGTATTTGGTATGTATGGGCTGGCTAGGCTTCATTCATTTTAGGTGATTTTCAGATTTTGACCTGTTTGGATTGCCTTCTGTTGAATCTAAGGGAAGGCTGGATCCAGAAAATTTAGTGGAAGGGGGAAAAATCCTAGTGATTTGCAAACACAAGCACTAGCAAAAGATTCATGAGTACTATATAGATAGGTTTTATGGCAGTCCTTATGCTTACAAAAGTGTAAGTGCAACTACAGTGGTACCTCAGGTTACATATGCTTCAGGTTACATACGCTTCAGGTTACAGACTCCGCTAACTCAGAAATAGTGCTTCAGGTTAAGAACTTTGCTTCAGGATGAGAACAGAAATCGTGCAGCAGCAGCATAGCAGCAGCAGGAGGCCCCATTAGCTAAAGTGGTGCTTCAGGTTAAGAACAGTTTCAGGTTAAGTACGGACCTCTGGAACGAATTAAGTACTGTATTTTTCGCCCTATAGGACACACTTTTCCCCCTCCAAAAATGAAGGGGAAATGTGTGTGCGTACTATGGGGCGAATGCAGGCTTTCGCTGAAGCCTGGAGAGCGAGAGGGGTCGCTGCGCCCCGGGCTTCGTGCAGATATCTGGCAGCCCCACAAGCTCCGGGGACAGCGGGGAGGTTTGGATTCCCCGACCTGGTTTTGGGGGGGAAATAAAGGGAAATTTTTTTCACTTTATTTCTCCCCCAAAAAACTAGGTGCGTCCTATGGGCCGGTGCGCCCTATGGGGCGAAAAATACGGTACTTAACCTGAGGTACCACTGTAAAGCATTTCTTTTAACTTTTCTCGCGCAGTGCCCTAGAGTTATGTGGGACAAACACTTGTATGCGAGGAAAGATTATTTTCACAAGAGGAGTGGCAGCTATATTTCAGGTAGTCAACCTTTTAACCAGAGATGCCAACTCTGTAACCAAACTTCTTATGCCTGCAAGGCATGTGCTCTCCCACTGAAGGGTAGCTGAACATTTTTAAAAATTCCATAACAAAGTATGTCCAACACCTTTTGTCTTCGTATTAAAAGAGGCTAGATATTCAAGACTACTAGAGATTGATTTACCCAGGGGGGTTTCAGTTGTCATAAACAGATGTGTCTTCTTGAAGAGTAATGGCTTGCTTTCATCAGACATGTAAATTAGACATCCCTTTATACATTTGAGTCTGTTCTTAGAGTAGCTTTGTCCATTCACATTTAAGGCTATAAAGCTAAACTCTGATTTACTCATGGGACAATTTATAAAGTGTGTGGGTTTTTTTAAAAAAATGCACACGGGTATTCTAAAAATAAAAAAACTGAAATTCCTTATTACAGGCGGCTTAATTGAAATTCTGTAGTCTTCTACTGCCTGTCCACACCTTGTCCCTTTCTTCTGTTGTTTCCCTGTGTCTGTTCTAGATTGTAGGCCTCTTGGGGTAAGGACCGGTCATATCTGTTCTTTGTGAAGTGTTATGCACATATCAGAGGTGCTTTATGAATGAATGAATGAATGAATGAATAAAATTTTGCTGCCATTTTGCGCATATCTCCTTTGATGTACTCGTATATCTCCTTTGATATACTCGTATATATATCTCCTTTGATGTACTCATATATATATATCATATATATATCATATATATATCATATATATATATGATATATATATATATATATCATATATATATATGATATATATATCATATATATATATGATATATATATATATATATATATATATATATATATATATATATATATATATCATATATATATCATATATATATCATATATATATCTCCTTTGATGTACTCGTGTTTTGAAGAATTATTTCGCTTTTGAAGTCAGGAGATAAAATTTCTAGGATTAAAACCACAGATTCATTTACAATTATTAGATCTATGTGGGTTTCTTGCAGGCATCCTCTAGGAGGAAAAGGGATGGAGACCAGCTTCCTCACATATAAGCTGAACTTCTAAAGCAGTTTGTAATCTCTGCACTGACTTCCCTTTTCAGATAATGCTCGTGGAGGGATTCAAAGGCCAGAAGGTGCAGGATGTCAAGAAGCTTATTCAGAGGAAGATGATAGACAATGTGTGTAGTGGTTTGTATTGTATTTTAAGATTATACAGTGTCTTCCACAACACAGTTTTTGCTTGCTTGTCTCTACAGAGCACAGCTTGATTTTTTGAAACAGAATCGTAGCCACGTGAAACTAAGCAGCACTAAGTCAAGTGTTTTGGTTTTGTTGCAAAAGAGAAATTATTATGCTTGACCTGTCAAATAGAAATAGCTGCTTTATTTAGATGGGTGCTTTGAATCCTGCAGAGCTTGCTATTTTCTTTAGTGAACTAATCCTTATCTGTTTGCTAAAGGCAAGATTTGTGGCTTTGAAAGTAACTGTTTAGGCATATTGGAGAAGAGCGGACTGTGGTGTGGTGACATTTTCTGTCCCTATAAAGTTTTGAAAAGGAAAGACCATGGGAGCAGGGAACTGATGGGGTGGAGGTCTTCCTTCCTGCAGTCCACTGGCCTATGTCAGCACAGAACTCCCCATTTCTACCCACCAAAAGTGCAGATGGGTAGAAAACCCCCAAACAGGGCGTTGGGCTGGCTTGGGATCCTTAGGCCTCTGAGCTACCCCCCACAGTTTCAGGCCTGATCTAAGCCCGATATCTGTGCCAGAGACATGCTGGCATAACCTGGAACAAGCTTTTGCCTACCCCCCTGCCTTCTGTCCCAGCTAGTGTGAGCAAAGGGGCTGGGGATGCTCTGTTGGTTTCACTGCTCCATCATGCCCCATTGTCGCTTCACTTGGGCTTTAGATTGCTCTGCAGTTTTGAATTATTCCTATCGTACCATACAGTGGTTAAATCTGGTGTACTTGCACAGTTCTTTCACAAGAGGGCAGCTGAAGTACTGAGAATCATGACTTTTGTTCCATTGGCTTGATGCTGTCCATCTTTTTGAGATTTTCTTGATTGTGGAATTAATTTTTTAGTATCAGTAAAGCGTTTGCTCTGGACGGTCCAGGTTGTAGAAAATAAAGCTCCATAATATAGTCATGTAATGACAATGAGTCCCATTGTATAGACAAAGGAACACTCAGGCTTGGGTTGAAAGCCATGCACATGGGACAGTTGAGTTGCCACAGTTAGGTAGCTGCTTCCTTGAACTGCCTTGACTATTGGTGAGCATATTCCCACTCTTGTGCCACAGAAATTAAATAAACTCTGTCCCAGTCTGCTCTTCCAACAGAACTGGTGAGCATAGGTTTGGATTATTAAATTGCTATTATTAGTCAAATGGAATTCAGGATAGTTGCATGGCTAAAGCTACTTCCCTATTTCATATTTCCTTTTTTTGTCCCAGCATTGTAATCCCACCCTTTTCTTTATTTAGCATGAAGCAATGGTTTATATGGAGCCAGAGAAACAAGTCATATCTAGATCTGCAGATGAGTGTGTGGTGGCTCTTTGTGACCAATGGTGAGTTGGAAGGAAAGATGGAGCCAAGTTAGTTGCATCCCTCACCGCCCTTCATTCTAAGTCCTTTTGTCTGATTTTTAGGTACTTGGACTATGGTGAAGAAAACTGGAAGCGACAAACTTTTGAATGTTTGAAAAACCTTGAGACGTAAGTTGTGGGGGATAGGGGCAAGGTAGATGTGGGCTGACATAAGCCCAGGAAGAGACAGCAAGGATTAATTATCTTGCTTTTTTCAGGTTTGGTGATGAGACACGAAGAAATTTTGAAGCCACTCTGGATTGGTTGCAAGAACATGCCTGTTCAAGGACGTACGGATTAGGTAGGATAAAACTTTTCCTGTTGTTTAATTGGGAGCTCTTGGCTATAGGAGCAATTTAATATTCTAAATGTTTTTTAAAGCATATCTGCAATGGCTGATTCCCATAGAGACAACATACTCAGAAAAATTAACATCTGTCATGAGCTGAAATCAAGGCACACCTCACTTTTCCACGCAGAAGCATATTCTAGAGATTCATATAACTCCAATGAGGAGTATTGATTCAGAAGTAGCTTGGGATAGGGCCCCCAAGTGCCACTCCCTGAAAAACTCAAGTATGCTCCTTTCTGGTGTACTTCAATTTCTAAGACATTGAGTGAGTCACAGTTTACCATACTAATGGCTGCCAACAGAGACAAGCTGATAAATATTGAGTTGTTTTAATATGAAAGGTAAAAAGGCTCTTAAGCATTTTTTTGTTGACAACTAAGGAATGTGCTGACTACAGCACAAATAATTTATTTTGCTATATTTTTAGGCACACGTTTGCCTTGGGATGAGCAATGGTTGATCGAATCTCTCTCCGATTCCACTATCTACATGGCTTTCTATACGGTTGCTCATCTCCTCCAACAGGGTAATCTCCGCGGACAAGGACAGTCTCCATTAGGGATCAGGTGAGAAGGAAAGTTTCCCAGGGTATAGTGTTTTACATAATAAAATTATAGATAAATCTCTGCCATTATTATAGTGTCTTCATGTTGATTCACACTGTGTACCAGGTGAGGAGTCTGGTATGAATTTGATTCTTTGCAGGACAACTGTAAACTGCCACATAGTTAGAAAAAATGGTTATCAGAAACCACCCTGATTTTTAATGTTAGTTCTGTTTCCCCAGGAAATGAAAAAAGTGTCTGAAAAGAGAACCAGATGGCTAATCTTCTCCTTTCTGGCAATCTGTCTGCAATCATAAATAGTTGAGGTTAATTATCCTGTTAACTGCTTATGTAGTCCTCCACTATGCATTCAGTAGACATATCTTCAAGATATAAAGGCTATTATAGAACTTCTAGCAAAGGCATGGGGAACCTGTAGTCCTCCATATGTTGCTGGACCACAACTCCCATAGTCCTTGACTATTGGTTATGTTGGATGCGGATGATGAGATTTGGGAGTCCATCAACATCTGAAAGGCCACAGGTTCCCCATCCTTGTTCTATGATCAAAACTCTTTCTTCAAGCAATTTTCGCAATACTAAGTGGTCTAATTTGAGCTTCCAGCATTATTGCTTCTCTTAAACTTAAGGTTAGTCTTCTGTGGCATACAAGATGAAGGATTATAGTTTTGTATTCAGTATAGAATGTTAACTAGCTCCTGTCTTACTGCTTCAAAATATCTCTCTCTAATGAGGTTACTGCTGTGGTCAATTGAGCTTTTAAATTGGGGCGTTAACTAGATGAAGGTGGAGCATATCTTCTCTGGGTGAAGCCACAGATGAATGCTTTAGAAATGGAAATCCTAGCGATATTCAAGCACCCTCCTTCCTTTTTTAAACCTGAAGGTAACTGAAGACAGGAGGATTGGTTCAAATGAGAGCTATTTTTCATAGGAATAATCTTTTTAAGGCAGCGTAGTGTCTGGTGAGTCTTTCCTCTGAACTCTTAATTGGACTGCATAGCAGTTGTCTGGCTCGCTTTTTCTCTCATTAGAAAAAGCAGAGTGAAATGAACAGAATTTTAGCTTCACAGGAGCACTGCCCTTTGCTCCCATTGCTCTAGTCAAAGTTTGTGGCTATCTAAGAAGTCATTATGCAAACCCTTCCATTGCATTTGATGTTTTAATTCAAATTTGCTGATTAAATTTCTAAAGGGAAATAGGAAATTGAGTTAAGGTTAATCCAAGCAACTTCTTTACTGACATTTTCAAAGAATGTATGTATGGCTCAAGTCAAGACATAGGCTGGAATTCAGTGTGGCTCTATTGAATGTTCCATCTGCGAAAGCATATGAGCTTGCCAGACAGAACGATTCCCCCTAACCCACATGTGCACTATTCTGGGGGTTCTCTTGAACTACCCCAAGCCAATTTGGGGTGACACATAGGGGGAGGAGACAGGGGAAAGCCCCTTGAACAGGCAGAGGCTCTTGTGAAACTTGCCCATATGAGTCACCACTCAATCTGTATGTGACTCTTAATTCTGGACACAAGGAAATTTACAGTTGTATATTTTCCACATATACATTATACCTGGAATGGGGGGTATTTTCATACCTCAAACTGGGAAAAAAACCATTTCTGGCTTTGAAAAAATGGCTTTGAAAAAATAAATAAAATCAAAAACTTTTACTATTAATGAAGTGCAAACCTGGAATGGTAACCGAGTGTTCCCACATGTGTGAACTCTATTCTCAATGGCAGATGTTGGCATCAGGTCTAGTGTGGCTGCAGCCCAGGTTCAAATTTTATTCTGTATTTTTATGCTTTGAACTACCCTGAGATATTCAGATGAAGGATGGTGTACATATTTAACAAATAAATTAAATGAATATGAGTCTTGGTTTGCAGGTTGTACTTTGTATCTATAGTCAACCCAATGTGCGCGATATTGATGGCACATTAATTAGATTTGTTACTAGTTTAAATGCTCACCCACTATTTCTAGTTTGTGGAGTCAAGGGGGTAATCTCTCTATTTTGATCCATACTCTAACTTGGCAGCATCTGTCTTAAACCCATCAATCAGCCTAGCTATAACAAGTTCATTTAGGAGCTTGATGAGAAATGCTAAACTGGCTTTTCCCTGGATTACAACCTTTAACTTGTTTTCTCCTGTCAATATTGCTTTTAAAAAAAGAACGAGGACAGGAAAAATGTATTGTCATGCTAGTGCTGGTTTGTGAAACCTGTGGTCCCCTCAGGCCCAACCAGCATGGCCAGTGGCTAAGGATGATGGGAGTTGTAGTCTAAAGACATCTGCATGGCCACAGCTTCCTCAGCCCTGTGGTGGTTCATGAATGTAGAAGGCTTATGTCATACTATGTGTAATTGAGCAGCCTAGTAGAATGTAGATGCAGAGCTTTGTACAGTGGTACCCTGGTTCTCAAATTTAATTTGTTCTGGAAGTCCTTTCCAAAACCAAGGCATGCTTTCCCATAGAAAGTAATGCAGAACGGATTAATCCATTCCAGGCTTTTAGAAACAACCCCTAAAACAAGCAATTTAACATGAATTTTACTATCTAACGAGACCATTGATCCATAAAATGAAAGCAATAAACAATGTACTGCAGTCACGCAATCAATCAGTAGCTAAACTGGGTTCCACACAGTCAGAAAAACAAACAAACAAAAAAGAGCTGCAAAACAAAAATGCAAAATAAATAGCAAAAACATACAGACTTCAGCGTAACACTCAAAACGGAGGTGTAACACTCAAAACAGAGCATGTTTGGCTTCTGAAAAAAGTTCTCAAACCGGAACACTTACTTCCGGGTTTGCAGTGTTTGGGTTCCAAGTTGTTTGAGTACCAAGGCGTTTGAGAACTAAGGTACCACAATATGCAAAATTGATCATCAACGGAAGAATTACTGAGGAGTGCAAAATAAACAAGGGAACCAGACAGGGCTGCCCACTGTCTCCACTGATATTTATCTTGGTGATGGAAGTCTTGAACAATCAGATAAGAAGGGATCAGCTTGTTAAAGGCATCACTCTGGGAAACAAAACATATAAAATTAAAGCTTTCCCGGACGATCTACTTGTTATGACTGAAAACCCTAAAGAAAGTCTGAAAAGAGTGCTGGAACTGATTAAAGAATTTGGAGAAGTGGCAGGCTTTAAGCTGAATATAACAAAAACAAAAATGCTTGTTAAAAATGTAACCACAGAAGAAAAGGATGACTTAGAAAAAATATTGGGCCTGAAAATCTCTTCAAAAACGAAATACTTGGGTATTTGGATCACCCCCAAGAACATAAACTTATTTCAGGATAATTACACCAAAACTTGGCTAGAGATTAGAAAAAACTTGGTAACCTGGAGTAGACTAAAATTAACATTTCTGGGTAGGATTTCCATTATAAAGATGAATGTGCTTCCAAAATTAATCTTTTTATTTCAAATGATTCCGATAATGGGTGAAGCAGGTTGTCTGAAGATATGGCAAAGAGAAATTTCCAAATTTCTGTGGGAAGGGAAGAAACCTAGGATTAAACACCTGATCTTAATAGACATAAAAGAGAGAGGAGGCTTTTCCCTATCCGATCTAAAACTTTACTACGAGGCAGCCTGTTTCACCTGGCTAAAAGATTGGTGCACGTTGCAGGATCCGGACCTTCTGGACCTGGAAGGTTTTGACAACCGTTGGGGATGGCACGCCTACCTAATATATGGAAAAGCGAAAATTCATAAAAATTTTACCAACCATATAATAAGAAAGTCACTCTTTGCTGTATGGGAAAAATATAAAGACCTGACGGAGGCTAAAGTCCCGTGGTGGACTTTTCCAGTAGAAGCCATAGCAGTAAAACGGAAAAATACTCAGGAAAGCTGGCCAACATATAAAATACTTCTAAAAAATGAAGATAACCAAATAAAATAAAATAAAAAATTGAGGAAATAAGAGAACACATTTCAGACTGGTTCCAATACCATCAGTTATTTGAAAAATTTAAATCTGACAAACAAAAGGGGTTCTCAGTAGATATTTCCCGATTCGAATCTGATCTTGTAAATTCTAAAAGAAAAACTCTTTCCAAAACTTACCGACTCCTCCTTGACTGGACAGTCAAGGAGGAGGAGGTAACAGTGGCAATGGTGAGGTGGTCCCAGGATTTTGGCCATTCAATAACCATGGCCCAATGGGAAAATTTATGGAAGATCAATTGGAAATTCACAAACTGTTACACGATTAGAGAGAACTTTCAAAAAATGCAACATCGATGGTATCTAACACCATGGAAACTTTCAAAAATGTATAAAAATGTGTCAAGTAATTGTTGGAGATGCGGAGACTCAGGAACATTCTACCATATGTGGTGGACATGTAGGAAAATACAGGTATTCTGGGAGAGTATACATGCAGAACTGCAAAAAATGCTAAAGATCTCTTTCAATAAAAAACCAGAGGCCTACCTCCTGGGAATAACAGATTTGGATATTCCACAAAAGAGGAAGGGTATCTTTTTATATGCGACGGTGGCAGCAAGAGTTTTGATCGCAGCAAAATGGAAGAGTAATGAAATCCCCTCTATACAAGATTGGATCCAAAAGCTGACAGAATATGCCGAATTAGATGGTTTATCAGAAAAAATAAAGAATAAACCAAAACAGAAATTTGTTTCTAAATGGGAGGTTTTCAAAGAATATCTGAAAAATAAATGTAGTAGTTTAAATTCTGTTGCAGCATTTGAGGAACTTCAGTAATAGTTGCTAGGTAGATAGAAGAAATTAGATTTATTGAGAATAAGTTTAATTATGAAAAAAATGTGTATTGGCGATAAGTAATATGAATTTGAAATATGGAATAGACGGGAAGTTGGGTCTTTAGTGTTAAGATCAATAGATGTTTTATTGTTTGCCAAGAAAAGTATGTGTCTATGGTTATTTTTGTAATTTGTGTGTAATTTGGTATTTGTGTTTTTTTGTGTGTTTTTTTTCTTGTTGTATATATATAAAAAAAGAGAACTAAGGTACCACTGTATACTTAGTTCTGTATACACTGTATACACTGTAGTACTTATACTTAGCAGCATAATAGATGCTTAAGATAACTGTCACTATTTCTCCCCTGCATAACTTTTGTTCTAATCTATGCAGGGCAAACCAGATGTCCAAAGAGGTTTGGGACTACATCTTCTTTAAGACAGCGCCATTCCCAGCAACAAAGATCCCCAAAGCAGCTTTGGATAAACTGAAGCAGGAGTTTGAATATTGGTATCCAGTGGATCTGCGTGCTTCTGGCAAGGACCTTGTTCCGAATCACTTGTCATACTACCTTTATAATCATGTAGCCATGTGGCCGGATCAAAGGTTGGTTTGAAGTACTTTCAAATCTATTAAAAATATGCCTCTTTAGCTGCAGCCATACACACAGTCACAATAAGTCGTCATTGCAAACCTCTTTTGAGTTCATCCGAGGCCTGAAAAGTGAATTGCTTTTGTACAAGGAAGAGACATTTGGAAGATCTGTGTGGGATTAAAACATGGCTATAACTTCATTAAACAGCTAATAGGCACCTGAGCATTGGTTTGATCATTCTCCCATCCAGTTATACAATGCAGATTAACTGACACTTAGTTGAGGCTTTGGGAATGGCTCTCTCCTGCTGCCTCCCTGATGGGTTGTCCTCACTCTGGCTCCAAGCCTAAGAATAGTAGTGTGTCTTGCACTGTTCATTGCCAACAGCCTTCAATGTGCACCAAGGAGTGCCTGTCATAGTTGCTTGCCCACAAGCCAGAATGTCTTCAGGGTCAAAAGATTGCTAGGCCTCAAGGAATTTGGTTCCCCAGGTGCCCTCCAGACAGTGTGCCTTGATTGATTTGGATAAGCCTCACTTTGCTACATGGGTGCCTTGAGATGCTCACCATCTTACCCCATTTTCAAGAGCTGAGTGTTCAGAGTGTGTTGCAGAATATGTATGTTGTGAACTGGACACATATATAAAAATAAATGTTTTCTGGCCCTTCCATCTTGGAGGATATGCAATCAAAGTTTTAAGAACAAGCACCATACAAACCGCAGCAAAGCTTTATTTTAATTTGTGTAGTTTCCCTGGGTGGCATGAAGGAGGCCTCCCGAACAACCAAGGGTTTCAGTGTCAGTCCTATTCAGCCAGGATAGTTGAATCCATGTGATCTAGGAGACAGTAGCTGGTTCTTATGTTCCATTGGTTCTGTTAACATTGTATTTCGTTGACATATATGTATGCTGTATTTGCTTTTTGAACCTTAACACATCCATTGCATTTGAGCAAAGACATAGTGCATGTCCTGCATTTCTTTTCCCTTGAAGAATATTGTCGTCCCTGTGGCTCTGCTTCTGGGCGGGCCTTTAAAAGTTTAAGAAAAATAAAAGAATCTTTTTCATGTATGTCTTCTAATGCAGAGAAAAATGGCCAGTATCTGTAAGAGCAAACGGGCATCTCCTCCTAAATTCAGAGAAGGTACTTTATTTGTTTATACTTTTGTGATGGTTAGGACTGACAGATCTCAACACTGAAAACCAGGCAGAAATCTTTATTTGGGTGGAGTGAATGAGGGTTAGAATGAAATGAATATAAAAATGTCAACATGTGAGTGTTGGTGTGTGTTTATTTCAGGGGAGTTCAGTTTTATTATTGTTCTCATGGATAGCACATTGCTTAACTTTTCTCATCAGACAGTGGATAGGTTTCCTGTAACCCGCCTCTGTTTGACATTCCTATCCCACAGATGTCTAAATCTACAGGCAACTTCCTCACTCTGTGCGAAGCTCTGGATAAGTTTTCTGCTGATGGTAAGAAGGCATATTAGCTTGTCATTGGAAAAAAATCTGCTAAAACTGTTGGCCAGGTTATACTATAACCAGTGGCATAATAATCATCTTAAGGTTTAAAATGGAGCACATAAATGTGTGTCAGAATAAACGACATCCTCCCCATTTGACCCAAACCACACCCATCTGTCCATCACATGACATCATATGATACTAGATGTGGGGCTGGTAAGCCTCAGCCAAATTGGAAAATAAGAATAGGGGGCACACTGGTTCTTCATTTCCAGCTGCTAGTGTAAATTTTTAATTTAACCCTTTTTGTGTCAACCCAGAGCTATAGAAGAAGGCACCAAATTCAAAATGAGCCAAATTGCATCTGGAAAGAAAGAATCAGAAATGCAACTAGTGATATTTGGAGCTGTGGCTACAGAAGGAGTTTGAATTCAAGCTGGATTACAAACCGTAGCAGGAATTGGAAGCACACTTGAGAGTGTGCTCTTGATTTTTCCTTTGAAATTGACTGCCCATTAATAAATTGACTGATTAATAGGTGCCCAGCTCCACCCACCTGTCAAAGTGGCAGGGCAGGGAGGAGCTTTTGATCTGGCCCGCCAGCTAGATCCAGTTCCTCACCCCTGCTGTCCATGGAAAACAGGAGCTCCAGCTGATCAACCTTTTCAGGTTGCATATTGGGAGGTCATGACAGGAAGGACATGCCAATGCATGAGAACTTCAAAATGTTTGTCAGTGCTATTCTTTCAGCATGTTCTTCCCCACTGAAAATCTTTCTAATATGTTGTGACCAAGCCATTCTTCCATATAGGAAAACTGTTGTAGTTGCCTTCTGAAATGTAATTTCAATGAAGAGTTGCAGTGATGCTGTCTATGATGTTTTTAGCAATGTTCTCAGATACTAATGTGGAAAAGTAGTTGGGAGTCAGGCTGTACTGTCCTTTTTACAGGGCACCTGATGTTCTAACACTGACTTGGTTTCCTTCTAGGCATGCGTCTGGCATTGGCTGATGCAGGTGATACTGTTGAAGATGCAAACTTTGTGGAAGCCATGGCAGATGCTGGCATCCTCCGTCTGTACAACTGGGTGGAGTGGGTGAAGGAAATACTTGCTAACTGGGACAGTTTGAGAAGTGGGCCTGCCACCACCTTCAACGACAGAGTTTTTGCCAGGTACCATGAACAAGACCAACTTTCTAGCTTAGAAAAAAAAATGTGGATCCCCCAGGGCTGTTCTGTATAATCATGTTAAATCACAGATTCATGCATGTTGGCACTTCTCTTTTATTTTGATCTAACTATAACTTTCTCTGTTCTTCTCTTCCTCCATGCCCTGCCCAGTGAAATGAGTGCAGGCATCGTGAAAACAGATCAAAACTATGAGAAGATGATGTTTAAGGAAGCTCTGAAAACAGGCTTTTTTGAATTTCAGGTAGGCTGTCCACTTTCTGTAGCACAGGATTTTAAAAGTTTGAAACTTAAAATACATTTAAAGAATGCAATAACAGTTGGTGGTAAAGCAGTTGAAATATTGCTGCCTGCTAGAATAATAGTTTTACTTGGCTCTGCTACTTCTGACCCTTTAGTGGGAGATGCCAGGGATTTAACATGCACACAATTCAGCACTAAACTAAGACCTCTCCCACAGTGGCCGGTCTGCTTTTGCTATGTTGTGCAGCACAGATTTAGCATTATGCTAGAAGGGTAGGTAGAAAGACATAAAATTCATATTCCTGTAGCCAGTAGTCTTTGTTAAGCATTATACTTCCACAGGATGTTATTTCCCTTCTGACAACCAGAGATTTACAGTCATTGGCAGGCAGTAAAGAGGGAGGGCCAATAATTAAAGAAAAAATTGTTTCCTTTATCTCTCTCTTCTTTTAGCAAACTTAATTTTAATCAGGGATGGATGGATCAGAAAATGTATTCCTGCTGCCATTAGAAAGCAGGATGTTTTTCACTTTAGTCCATAAGGTGTCAGCAACTCTCCAAAATATCTGCAGCAGCATATTGCTTTGCTTAATAATGAATTGCTCTGACTCCTTTACGCAGCTGACTTTCAGGAGTGTGGTTCGGCTGGCTGAACTATGTGCATAATAATCTATCATATTTATTGCCTCTTTTTTTCCTTACTACTTAATGGTAGCTTTTTATGTGGGCCATTCAGAATGATAGTGCCTAATATACAGTTACAGTTATCCTTGACTTTTATGTCTGTGCCGATAGATGTCTTTTTTAAGAGCCATAATAATGTAAAACTATATAATGTCCCACTGGCAGAATTTCATTTGGTCCTAATCCCAGCAGGTTTTTTTTTAAAATAAAAAATATGGTCCTTTTAATAATCCATTATAGGATTATAAGTAGTTTATGTTTTAAGGACATATTAAAGCAAGGAGATTGGCTTTTATGCAATGCTTTTCCATGACAGTTAGACTGTTTTTATGGTGCTTGTGCTGGCTCTCTTTCAGGCAGCAAAAGACAAGTACCGTGAACTAGCTATCGAAGGAATGCACAGGGACTTGGTGCTCCAGTTTATCGAATCTCAGACTCTCCTGTTGGCTCCAGTCTGCCCTCATGTGTGTGAACATATTTGGGCATTGCTGGGCAAGGTATGGCTGTTTATTTATCGCTAGCGAACCGCTTTGCAGTCGTCACATGTTCCCTCTTTGTGATCATATCTCAGCTAAATATCAGCAGTTCTGCAAACCAAGCACAATCCATAGCCTTTGTATGGCCCTATTAGACTTCGTCATTATGTTGGAACAAGGAAGGTAAGAACTGTTCCTCTCTTCTAATCCCAGTGTCTGTTGTTAACTCAAATTTAAAGACTGACTCCATCATGAAAGCTTCCTGGCCTGTGCCTGGCCCTGTGGATGAAATCCTGATCCGTTCTTCCCAGTACCTCACAGAAGTAGCTCACGAACTCCGTCTGCGCCTCAAAAACTACATGGCACCAGCTAAAGGAAAGGTAAAGGCCTTTGTCCCGCACCCCCTGCCCCGGCTGTTCCTACACTGGATGGTTTTGAAGAATCATTCCGTCTGATGAGAAAGGCCTCCTTTTGTTTTCTAGAAAGGCAACAAAGAAGCACCCCAGAAACCATCCCACTGTACCATTTACGTGGCCAAGAACTACCCCCCGTGGCAGCACACTACGTTGTCTGTTCTGCACAAGCATTATCAGGTGATCATCCTACCTAAATGCCCTCCCATTGCTTGCTTGCTTGTTGGCTTATTGAACGGTTTTCTATCCTGCCATTCTATCAGACTGTCTGCAACCGGCATGGCAAACTCGGCCCTCCAGATGTTTTGGGACTACAGCTCCCATCATCCCTGACCACTGGTCCTGTTAGCTAGGGATGATGGGAGTTGTAGTCCCAAAACAGCTGGAGGGCCGAGTTTGCCTATGCCTGGTCTGCAAGGTGGCTTACATTCCAATAATAACTGTAGTAAACCCAGCAGAGCAATATAAGAAACAGTACACAGTAACAGCAGTTTGTTAAAGCCAGTAAGAAAGAAAACAAGAATGTCAGCTATCTCCCCATTTTACTTTATTATTTGCTTCTCTCGTCACTTTCATCTCTCTGTCTCTCCTGAAAATAAAACTAACTTGGCATCAAGTTATTGAATCTAAGGGGGAAATAAGTGTTTCCAGTGTTTTAATAAGATTTTGCAGGTATTGCAGTTTGGTCGTAATGTCCTTTTTGGGTGCGTGATTATGTTTGCTGTATGACATCATTTCTAGTGATGTTTTGGAAATGGAGTTCATTTGAAAATGGGCTCAGCTTTGTTATCCTTAATCTTTTGCCAAATGCAAAGCTTAGTTAGCTGCTTATTTAAGTGCCTGTTCTGCTGCAGCAGTACTGGCTGTGTTCAGACGAGTGTAACTTCCTTATTAGGCAAGGAGCTTTGAGCTCCACTCTAGTCTTTGGTGAGTATGATAATTCTCTGGCTTTGTAAGAAATATACTAGAGCACAATAAATTCTTCTGCCTTAAAACTTGCATAACACTAAGAAATCCGGCTTGGAAAGCTGCAGTCCCTGAATTCTTAAGCTTCTGGAATTGATCCTTTGACTCTTGTGGCACAAGAACAACAGCAGCACTCAAGCAGAACAGCTAAGAATCAGAGTTGATTTGTGGATTCACTGTGTCTTTTCAAATTGCAGTAATGTGGTTAAATTAATTTCCTTCTAATTAGGAACAAGCATGTCTTTGTAACTTGGTGTCCACTGCCATCAATCCATATTGAACAGAAAGAATACTAACAAGGCAGAATGAATTGTACTTTCCCATTTACTTTGGGGCTCCTATCAATGAAGTTAAACTGTAGTGTGAACTTGGGGAGAGGTTGGGACACTAGTGCTGACAGCATGTAAGGTTTCTCTCTCCACCCCACCCTTCTTTAGTCTTTTAATAACCCTGTGAGATAGGTTAGGGTCAGAGAAAATGATCTAAGGCCACCCAGCAGCTTTGTGGCTCCATGGAACTTTGCCCAAGGGTTTTCCTGGTCCTAGTCCAATGCTGTAACCACAACACCACCCTGCAGTTCTTTGCATGTGGCAGATGAAGAAGGGAGGGCAGGTGAATGCAGTGGTGTGAAAGTGGTGGCAGAGAAAGTGAGAGAAACAGATGCCTGAAATTCCTTTCTCCTGCAGTCAAAGCAGAGATATGTCCAAGCATGGATCCTAGCATACCCTAGGGCCCGCCAAGCCAAAAGAAGCCCATGTATTAGGAGCTATCAGGTTGCTCAATAAACCTGCCTCTCTCTTGATCCTGTTTTTATAGTTCTGGAAGCCATTACAAACAAGAGGCTTACTGTGCTCTTTGTGGGCCACGACACGACGGCACTGCTGTGTGCGGCGTGGTAGATTGCAGCTTGTGAAGGACTGAGCTCATAGATTTTTCTAAATGATTTGGGCTGGGCATGATGTTTAGGGTGAAGTCACACATACAAAGAAAGACTTGCCAAATAAAGATTTGCGGCTGTGTTATTTTCTCTATTGATTAGAATAACTTTCTAAAAAGCAGTTTTTGAAAGGGAAGTTAGAAGGATGCTGGAGAGAAAAAAATTCTCCCCCCCCCCATGGGAATGTATTACAGTATTAAGATCTTCAAGGAGGGAAGGTTTTAGGCATCTGGGGTAAACTTAAATGAAGGCTATATGTGCTTGCTACAAAAACGAGAACTGCCATGCAGTGGTTTAATCGGATTTTATTTTATTTTTTAAAAAGGATCTCGTATGTGTTTTTGTTGTAGACCAATGGAGGACAACTACCAGACAATAAAATAATTGCCACTGAACTCAACTCCTTGACAGAACTGAAGAAATACATGAAAAGGGTTATGCCTTTTGTTGCTATGATCAAGGTCTGTCTTCCTGCAGCTTACAGGAGGGGGGTTATTGGTTTGTTTCTGTTTTTTGTTTCTATAATGTATTTTATCTTTTTAAAATCTTGTTTTTATTTTGTATTTTTCTGTTGTGAACTGCCCTGAGATCTATGGATGAAGGGCAGTATATAAATTTAATAGTAGTAAAATTTCATCCCTTGAAAATTTGAACCAAAATGGGTAATGAAATTGGTGATTGCATTGGGCTGTGTCCAGTGGCGTAGCGTGGGTTGTCAGCACCCGGGGCAAGGCAAGTAATTTGTGCCCCCTAACCCGTGGATTTGCGCCCCCTAACCCGTGGATTTGCGCCCCCTAACCCTAACCCCCAGATGTTGCGCCCGGTGCGGCCGGCCCCCCCTGCACCCCCACGCTACACCACTGGTTGCGTCCAATTATGTTCCTTCACTCACAGAAGGCTCTTTATTCCAGGGGCGGGTTCTGCGAATAGAAAGGGGAGGCAATTTTAGCAAATTCTCTCTTTCCAAAGGATGCCCCAGCCCTCTTGAGCATGTTTTGTGCGCAAGGAGTGCTGGGGTGTACAAAGGGAGGAGGGTTTTGGGGGGGGGGGAAATGCCTCCCTCTCCTGTTCATGATAGCTGAAACAAAGAGCCTAGGACTTAAAAACCCACTTCATTGTTACCAGTTAAATTTGGAAGTAACTACCTTGGGCTCCTGGTTATAGCAAAGACTTCCATTTTGTTCTATAGCTGGGGATCACAACTTGAATGCAGCAAGATTTCTCCTGAGAAAAGAAAAAGAGAGAGACATTAAGAAATACATTTGATAACTGGAGGGAAGCATGGCTTTAAAAAAAGAGCTTATTGGCCACATTTAAAATCTCCCTGCATTATCAGTTAGTCAGAGTAGACTAAAATGCTAGCAGGATTTAACTGATGCACTTAAAACAACAACTTCTAAGTAATAATGACCCACATGGTCATTGCCCAAGCATTTTTTGAGCCTTGATATTGTGCTGATAATTGTTGCTGGCTGCAGTGGGTGTTGTTATATTGTTACTTTAAAACAGTTGTGATGGTTTAATGCAATTGCTTTAATAGTTTTTTGTAAACCACCTAAAAATGATCTGACTAGAAGGTGGTGTATAGGTTTATGTAAATCAGTAATGTAAATTCCTGTGGCCCATGGCTGTAGAACAAAATTAGAATGAGAAGATGGTTCATAGGGTGATGTAAGGATACTGAATTTAATGAGTACTAAATTCACAGAAGTATGATTAACCATATATATATATATATATATGTATGTATATGGGGTAGTGATCAAAAAGAAGAATGTGTCATGACTTTTAAAAAAGAGTGGGGTGGGTTTTTTTACTACTTAAATTGTAGCCCCAGCGGTACTTTGGTTTCTCTCTCTCTCTCTCTCTCTCTCTCTCTCTCTCTCTCTCTCTCTCTCTGTGTGTGTGTGTGTGTGTGTGTTTGGTAGGTTTGTTTAGAGGCACAGTCAGCCTTGCCACGCTAAATAAATGCTAGGCACATTTTTTTTTGCTGAAGCACCTAGCTTGCAGAACGACAGTAGAAAGGGAAGACAGCTGTTGCTTATTCTCTTTATCAGTGTGTGCTTTCTTCAGCCAAGGTAACAAATCCAGCACACTGTTCCAATTCAACAAAATTGCTTTCTCATACACACCTTCCTGTCAAACACATTGGTAGTAGCAGAAAGAATACTTTGCATACTTGATGTAGCAGTAATCTAACTCCAGCAGATTGTTCTTGGTATGCATTTCTGGAATTTTGCAAGAGCTGTAGTGTTTGGACTGAGATGAGATTATATGTGGAGGTTTCTATCTCAGTTGCCTCTGGCCTGCCAAGCCTTCCCATTTAACTCACCCTGCAATTTTGGTCAAGCTTCACCCACCTGCCAATCACCTGACATCTTATATGACATCAGGTGGGCAGGTAAAAAGAGGCTTCTGAAGTCCCAATAATCAGGCATGCTTCACAAGTGCTTCTTAAGACCTGCACACCTACTGGACTTCTGCAGTTCTGACAATCGGTTGCTTCAAAGCATAGTGCAGGACTCTTTGGCATTGTTATTGGACAACATACAGATCTGTGACTGCTCTTTGGGCTATTTCTTGGATAGTGTAGATCTTTGTTTCTTGCCAGACTAGATATTGTGGGGGGGGTTGGGGGGGTGTCAGTTGCTCCACAATGTTTATTGGCTGCCCAAATCACAGAAGTGAGGAGGAGAGCAGTGATACATGCAGTCACCTCCAGATGTTCTCACATAGCTCATGAGCCACATTTTAGTGATGTTGCTTTTTGTGGCAACCTCTTTGTACAGTTGGCTCGCAGTCGGTGCATTCTGCCCGCACAGGGGACAAAAGATTCCATGGCCTGCAATTTGGCCTTCGAGCTCAGTCCTGTTGGACATCTTGGTGTAAAGGAATAGAATGGCAGCTTGCTGAATACACACAGCCTGGGTATGCAAGAAGACAAGATTGTTATATATGTTTCAAAATTCCTGAAATAAAACTGCTATTGTCATTTAAATGCTAAAGCTTTAGATTCTTTCCTGTTCAGAGGTGAGAACTCTATTTAATTAATTAAAAACTGTAAATTTTGCTAGGAGTTTTAGACCCATTTGCTGTAAGCAATGAATTCTTGTCAAATGTTTTCTGTCTTAGGCTTGCTCAGCTGCACTATTCAGGTTTCACAGAGATGACCCAATTTAAAATATATGCTTTCCATATTTTTGGCATCACAGGAGAATCTGGAGAAGAAAGGGCCACGTGTTCTTGATCTGGAGCTGGAGTTTGATGAACGGGCCGTACTCATGGAGAATATAGTCTACCTGACAAATTCCTTGGAGGTGAGCATTTGTCAAGGAGTTAATGGCTCAAGTCAAAAGAGCTTGAAGACACACTGAATGTCTATATATGTCTTTTTTGGTTTAAGGTTGCCCATGCACATTTAATTGTTAAGCTTGCAGAAGTTATTTATCAGTGGATTAGCTTACAAGTAGTGTGTGGGGTGGGAAGTCCCTAATAGAATTACGTGATTACGTTGGTAATCACTTTTTGTATCTGAGTCCAATCCTGCTTGATAGTTTGAGTGTTGGAAGTATTCAGTAAAAAAAGAACCTAAAGTTTTGTGGCACTTCAAAGATAACAAATTTATTATAGCATAAACCTGTACAGACGTATGCCACAGTGGCGTAGCGTGGGGGGTGCAGGGGGGGCCGGCTGCACCGGGCGCAAAATCTGGGGGTTAGGGTTAGGGGGCGCAAATCCACGGGTTAGGGGGCGCAAATTACTTGCCTTGCCCTGGGTGCTGACAACCCACGCTACGCCACTGGTATGCCATAATAATTTTTTTTGGGTCTTTAAGGTGCCAAGAGGCTCTCCAGATTTTAGTGACCAAGAGCACCCTAAATTGGACTTCTATATTCAGTATCATTGACCTTCAATGGAAAGGAGAGCTTTTATCAAATATAGCCAACTTCTCTCTCTCTCTCTCTCTCTCTCTCTCTCTCTCTCTCTCTCTCTCATCATCATCTTACTACTTTTTACATGAATAACGTTATTGTCCCCAGTTAGCTTGATTTTCTCTCAAGGTAAGAAGATGGTTTGGAAATTCTCGACCATTTTAGTGGAGAATTTATTCAAGATATATCCTCTAAACATGATCATCATCATCATTGAATGGATTTGTAGCCAACCTTTTAGGGTATATCTAACAGCATCTAGCTGTAAGTCAGAGCTGCTGTCAGTTGCTTGGAGATAAATTTATGTAATGGGAAGTGCCTGATTAGGGCCAGTCTTGGGCACAACTTGCTGTCAGCAGTATCTTTCTTTAGAATCTTCATTGCTACAAAGAAATACATGAATGTGCTTCAAGAGAATTAAATGTCGGCATACTCCTGTCATTGCTGTACTATTACCCTCTGCACCACCAATGTTTTGAGCTTTCCCTCTTCTTCCTCCACAGCTGGAACATATAGAATTGAAGTTTTCTTCTGAGGGAGATGAGAAAATCAAAGAAGATTGTTGTCCTGGAAAACCATTCTGCACATTCAGAATAGAAGTAAGTTTGCAAGTCTACTTCCTTCACTGATTTCTGAGACTTTATTTCCCACTTAACTACAGTGGTACCTCTAGTTACGAACTTAATTAGTTCCGGAGGTCCGTTCTTAACCTGAAACTGTTCTTAACTAGAGGTGTGCTTTCACTAATGGAGCCTCTTGTTGCCACTGCGCCGCCGGCAAACAATTTCCGTTCTCATCCTGGGGCAAAGTTCTCAACTTGAGGTAACTCTTCCAGGTTAGTGGAGTTTGTAACCCGAGGCGTTTGTAACACGAGGTACCACTGTACTTTATTGTGCCCTGCATGAGGCATCCGAAGCTGTCCATTTATCTGAGAGAAATGTCTAAGATGCATCATTGAAGGATGGGGGCTAGACCTGCCAGTAATGTCTGGTAAGAGCACCAGTCCTTTCTCCACTTCTCAGTGGTATCTAAGATTGCACCCTGTTAATTCTACCCATAGAACTCATTAGGAACCACTGAGACTAAGCTCCAATCCTTGGATTCCATTTCTTGATGCTAGACTGGGGACTGTTTTCTGTATAGCTTGATGCATGAGAAGCCTGCTATTTTGACATGCAATGAGTGAGTGCAGCCTGCCAGGCCTTTTGGTTTGGTCCTTGAGACTCTTCCTAGGTCACAATCCCATCCACAGGCAGCAGCCTTGGCTGGCTGGAATATGCCCTTGGGCTGGGGGATGGAGAGGGGAGTGTGTGTAGAAATATTTTACTTTTCCCTGGTGGGAATGTACAAAGGATTGAATCCAGGGCCTTCTGCATTCAAGGCAGATGCTCTGCCACTGAGGTGTAGCCCTTCAGCAAATGGACAGGGCTCCAAGTTCAGCTCCCTAAGGTAACGGGAGGTGATTTTTGGCCAGTCGCTATTGCTTTAGTGACTTCACAAGTTGATCATGAGGATAAAATGTGTGGAGGAGAACAACGAATTCCGCTCTGAGATTCTTGAAGAAAAAGTGGGATAAAAATGTAACAAATACATTAAAACACACACAAATGAATACAGGCGTCCCCCTACTTGCGCATATTCAACTCTCGTGCGACTATGTATATGTGCGACTTCCGGATATAATTTTTTTAAAAGACTTAAACTTCAAAAAGGCACAGAAGGACAAAAACGGCCTGAAAAGAGTGGGGAAACCGCAAAAATGACATGAAAAGAGTGGGAAAATGGCTAGCAATCCCAGGAGTCTTTGCAGCTGCAATTCTATGAGGTTTAGAGGGTGTTTACATACTTTTTAGATGCTTTCCTCCACCATATGCAATTTCACATAAATGCGTGGTACCCTGGAATGTAAACCCTTGTGTAAGTGGGGAGACATCTGTATACATAAGAGTATCAACTGCAGTTGAAATGTTCAGACTTCTATATATCATTTTGTACTGGTGGAAGTAAGCCGTATTGGCAAGTTGTGATCCAAGATATATGGTAACAAGTTCAGAGTCTCTACCATCAGGTTGGATATTTGACATTTTGCCACCTTCTACCTCTTGTTTTTCTTATAGCCTGGTGTGTCTGTTTTTCTGGTGAATCCTCAACCAGCAAATGGTCACTTTTCTACAAAAATAGAGGTCAGGCAAGGAGATGGCCGAGATGCAATAATCAGGCGCTTGATGAAGATGGACAGAGGAATCAAAGGTAAAATTTAGGTCAAATAATTCAGCCAGCTAGATGTTAAAATTCCTACAAAGCAGCTTATCCAGTAAATGCTGATTGTCAAAAATGTGTTTTCTTACTCACTGGATGTCTCACGTGGTTCTAACTATAAAAGCAGCCCCTGTTCGCTTGTTACTATTTGTATTGGTTTTCTGTGGCACTGTCTGTGCGCAACACACTTTACAGTCTTGTTAGTCTAAGATTTGTAAGATGCTACCAAAAGAGGCCTTTGCTACAGTGATTCTTACAGGAGGTTAGAAAAGAGCACCAATAGTATATACATTCTACTTGATTTTATAGAAGCTACCTTTATTATGGTATCAGTAATGGTTTGAACAATGACCAGATTGTTAGTTGCGTCCCCCTGTGGTCAGAAGATCCCTGTGGGATCAGCTTGCCTTGAGTCATTCCTTCCTCTTGGAGTTGTCCGGAATCTGGAGCCGAGCCCAAGATTCATTTCTTGTAGATATGCCTGTTGATAGCAATGATCAATTACTGTTAGTGAAGATGTTGATTCAGGATGGACTCAGCAATGATTTTCTAACTAAAAAGAAACTAAATTGTATTCTTTTTGAGTTCATGCCAAGACTCTGGCCCCTTAAGTAAGTAACCTCACTGGCAGCACAGCCTTAGCATAGCCCACCATGAACATCTTTATCCCTTTCACTGAAACTAACCTCACAGTGTCTGTTGCAGCAGGAGGAGCTTCATGTTGGGGAGCAGGTATATGCATTTGCTCCGAGAGCCCCTATTGTGCTCTGGAATGCTGCTGCAGCAGGAACCCAGAATTTCTGGGACAGGGTTGGAGCCACAGCCAAGGCCATTATGAGCCTGAGCCAGAACTTCACACCTGGGGATTTCTAAGCCTACTTCTTCCTCCCTCCCTCCAGATCTGAAGTCAGCCCCCTCTCCACCAGCTAATGTTCGCTTATTGCAGACCTGATCCTGCAACTTAAATGTGAAAGATGCATTAATCCATTTCAAGTCCCCTGAGCCACCCACTCCCACTCAACTCACACTTTCTTAATGCATGAACCACATTATTTTCAAGTCTTAAATTTCAAACTATACAGTGTTAGAGGTGGTAAGTATTAGCTCCATCTCCCTGAAAGCACTTAGGGTTCACCAGCAGTAATGACTTGTAGCATAAAGGCATTAAAGCAAATGCACATTCTCACTCAAGAGCCAGATTTGACATCCATAGCTGCTGTGAAAAAATATCTCTTTCTTTCTTGTAATATAGAAGTTAGCTTTAACAAATTATTTATTTGTCAGTTAAGGCTGAAAACAGATTTGTAAAAATTGTTTGCGTTTAAAAATATAAAATGTTAGCAATTCTGTGTCCCAAAGTTCTTGAGATTATTTACTCTGGATGTTCCTTTGGTACCATTTTCAATTTTCACCATAATGTTCTTTAATTCTAAACCTTAAATTTGGTGACTTTGTTTTAAAATTCAGATTGAAAGTCTTAATTGTCAGATCTAACGAATATGCTCACAGAAAACCCTCATGCTGGCTCCAGTCTGCGCCATCAAATGCCGTTGACCAAAACAAAATTGTTTTGCGTAGTTTCTGAAAGATGCTCGGGCTTTGACAAACCTCCTGGGAGAAAGAGCTTGGTGACTCAAGGATTATTTTTGTTTGCAATGGGAGTTGCCAGGGGTGGGTGGGCGGGGAGTAAATGTTAACAGGGTTCTGCAGCTGTGGTCTCCAGGGCCAACCTTGCCCTCCTGAGTGATCAGAGGTGGTAAAAAACTGTGTGGATGAGCAACGTTTGTGTATTCCTCCTCACCCCCTGTACCTCGTCTAAATGGTCTTTTAGCAAGCTTAGTTGCTAACCGGGGGCGTTATCCAGTTAAGGTGTCAGGGCACAGCAGGGCTTTCCCCCTCCTTCCCTGCATGCGCCCTGCACCTCCCCCAAATCTGCTCCAGAGTGTTGGAGAAGCACCTAGAACAGATTCGGGGAGAAGCCTGCTGCAAAAGTGGAAACCCTTGTACTAAAGGAATGCGTTACTCAGCTGCACTTTAGTTACAACCCCAGGAGTAAGCAGCTTTTACAGAAGGTGTATTTTGAGGTGACTTCTGTTTACATTCTTAAGTGTGTCCTCAAATTAGAACACGTTGAGTTCCTTCCTGTTATCCAGTTGCTAATGGCCTTATTTTGCAGGCATCCCACCCTTCTAATTAAACTGTTTAAAGGAAGCAAGGCATTAAGCCTGAAGTTCAGGTTGCTCTGCTGAACAGAACTGACAGAATTTCTTTAAAAAGCAGAGACAATTTCCTGTTTGCTTGCTGGCTTTGCTGATTCCAGCAATTGTGAGAGAATTATGTCTTGGTCCAAACTTTTCACGTCGTATAATTTATTTCCTCATCACTTTGGCGGCTTGTGTGTTTTGATCCTAGGAAGAGAGACAATTTTTATATTACAGTGTGAAGTTGTGTTTTCAGAAAAGAGCTGAGAGGAAGAAGTCTATAACTTGTCTTGCAAAGCAAAAACGGAGTACTGCACATTTCAGGCTCGGGCAGGCAATTACTAGAGATGCACAGCCTGATTGTTTGAAGTGAATGAAAAGCAATTGAGAGTAAATCAGTAATTCTTCCAAATCGTTGTTTCCAGAAGATGTCACTGTTAGGCAGGCACTTGAAAAGATTATCTGATAAAAGCTAGTGGTGAAAGAGCAGCAACTTAGGCAGACTAAAATAGCTGGCTCATTAGGAAAGTTCTGCTTCACAGTTCTTACTGAGAAATCGTTTGAACTTATTTAAAGGACTTCTTTTTAAAAAAGCAGTTGCATCTAATAACAAAACCGAGACAACATTTCTGCTTGTATTAAAACATTTTCCAGTTTTAACCATCTTTCCTCTCACAATTCTATGCAGGCGATGTTCCTCCCTCCCTTTTATGTTGAATATTTCTGACATAAAAGAGAGGAATGAGAGATAAAGAAGGGTTGTTGGGGAGGAAGTGAGATACGAGATGGAGAGTATACTGTAAACTACTTGGTTCTCCGGGGAAACATCTCCATACATTTTTTATTTCATTCCTCTAGATTTTCTTAATGTCCTCTTGACCCCCCCTTTTTTTTACTTCCATGCCTCTTTGGCTGTTAGTCATGCCTGAAAAAGAATGGCGTATAACTGGAAACTGCAAGGGTGTTTAACTTCAAATTGCAGTTAAAGCTGTTGCCAGACTTCCAGTGGGCTCCCTGACCCTGCTCCCCTGGCTGGAAGCCAAGGTTGGTTTGTGAATGGTGCCCATAGCCTGCCACCCAGATCCAGGGGTGAGTGAGTGGGCAGCAGGTTGGGCTGGTGAGCCTTGGTGCCCGTGGCCAGAACCCAGCCTGGGCAACCACTGGCATCAGGCCTGATTGCAGTAGAGAAGAGGAAATTACATAGTTCATTTGTTCGGGGTTGAAGTGGGAGGACACCTTTGACTTTTTTCTCTAGAGCCATTCTTCCTCTTGCTTGCCCGAGTGAATGGCCGCAGATCTCTGAACAGCTAATGTAAAACTTCAGTATTAATAGATAGAGGGCACAATGCTAAGGAAGTGGCTGATGTTTCTCCGGCATCGTAATTTGCATGAAGGAAAGCTACTGAAAAGTTTCTGTAAGCCATTTTGCTTTGTACCGAGTTAAAACACAAAACTTTACATAGTAAATTTATTCAACCTCATATTAAAACAACCATAAAATTACACACACCCCTCAGTGTTTCTGTCCTGCTGTCGCAGGAGGGCAATTGGAGGTCTTTATGTATCCCTCTGTAGTTGGAAGTGTTTGCTCACTTTTTATGCTGAGGCACACCTCGGTGTCAGTGCATTCATGTTGGATATTCTTGAACCCACACTGCCTTTTAATTAAGTCTTGGTTATTAAGGGCTTCTGTAGCCTTTGAGGCAAATGGCCTACACAACAGCTTGTAAACATCTGTCAAGGCGCTATTTAAGCAATTGGGGCAGTTAAGAGTTTCAGCAGCCCAGGCTAATGCTCTCTCCTTGCTAGGTACCTTGCCTGAACTGCCTTGTGATTTGTTTTATTGTATAAAAATGCACATGTCTTACAAGTGTATTCTTTCTCTCCCCGTCCGCCCTCCAGATCTTTCCAAAGTGAAACTAATGCGTTTTGATGACCCTCTCCTGGGCCCACGCCGTGTTCCTGTGCTCGGTAAAGAAGATGCTGAGAAATCTCCCATTTTAGATCAAGCTGTCTTTCACATAGACCTTGCTGAAAAGCGGGTTCGTCTCACTGAGAATGGACGAACAACAGATATTGGGGATACGCTAGTCTATATCATTAATTAGATTTTTGCACCGAGCTGGGTTATGAATGTTTTAAATACGAACAGCTTTCAAGCGATCTAGTGGACCACAACAAATTTAATTTCTCGCTTGGGGAGGGGAAGGAAACTTAATCTTGCATGTAGATCAGGGTCCTTAATTTTTAAATGTGGTATAATAAATATATTTTCCATCCCCTGTGACTTTCTTTTGAAAATAATCTCACTGACCTAAATCAAGACACAGTTCAGAAACACCTTTTTAAAAATGCATGAAAAATGACACACACAAGTGTGTGCAATATGAACATCTTAGGGCTGTGATAGACTTCTGGTGTTCATGTTGGAATATTCAGAGTTGAAAGATGGTGGAGCCATACATGCATGTGGTTGCATTTCCTTAGCAGCCTACTTTATATATAAAAAAAAGGCAGAGGAAGGAGAGCAGTCTGGAGAGGCAGCAATTTCTGAGGAGCCATTCCACTGCTTGTGTTTTCCACTCTTGACTTCATCACTTTGTTCTTGCACCAGATCCATCCCTCTCTTGTTCTCTGGCCCTTTTTTGCAGTGGTGGGTGGTTGGAGGGAGTCCCTTCTGGTGACTAAGTGAGGCATGCACAACTGCTGTGGCAGAAGATGAAACCTAGCAAGGCTCAGGAGGAGTTGGGATCAAAGGGAAGTCATGGGCTAGATGAAAAGGCTCCATGCGTCTATTGTGCTCCCTGGGTCAGCAGTTCCTCATCCCTGTACTGCACCATAAATCCCTTCACCTACCTGTCTACTCTTTCCAACTCTATAACTGAGGATGGGAAGCTGTGTCTGACCAAGCTGTTCCACAGCTGGATAACTCCAGCAGGGCACCGTCTCCACTGCATTCAGTCTAAAGTGCTGACCTGGTTCTATGGTGGTACTGTGATATTAGTGTGTTAGGGAGGGGAGGTGATAAAGAAGGTAAAGGTGGGCATTTCACAAGAGCATGTTTCAGTTTTATTTTACTTAAATAGGGTACTTTCTATTACCATTTCCAAAGCATCGTACAATTTTACCAATAAGTTGTACAAGTAAAATACTTAATGCTGGCAGTGGCAAAAACCGTGCTGAAAACAAATAAGACTCAAAACACTAATTGTGGAGCATACTTTTATTTTAACCTGACACTTAATGTTATCAATCCCAGGTCTGATCTGGGTTGTTATCGCTCTCCCTAAATTCTACCTGCATCACCTTGCAAGGCAAAAGCACCTAGAAGATGATTGATTGATGGTGTTTTAACTCTACCACAGCAACAGCTGGTGTGCTGCAGCTTGGGAAGTTGAGCTGGTTTGAAAACAAAAGTTGGAACTTTCTCCTAAAGCTCAGAAGCCATTGTAAAGAATGCCTTTATAAGAAAAAAATGCATGTGGTAGTCAACGTCAAAGATAAAAGCTGGTGTAACAAAGTATGATGTTCATCCACCAAAATGTCTGATTTGGAATCAATGTAAAATGCTGTTCACAAACACTTCTTGAATTGGGAGTTTCTTTCCTGCTTCCAGAAACTGTTTGAATGTTTGAAGGTGGATACTCGGAATCGCACCCTACAGTCTTCCTACAAAAACAAAATTCCTCATACCTAGGAAAATCTTGCTTTGCCTTTTCTTTTATAAGTCTCAGCTCCTTGGGAGTCAACATAGTACACCAAGAGGAGGAAAGGTTAAAGTAGGATTATGTGCACCCCATCAGAAGAGATGCTTTTTCATTGTTTGCCATTGCAAGGCAAGCCCACTCCTTTGCCTTTGTGGGTCTGTTCATTCATTGATCTTCCATCAGAAGCGCAGCAGGCATCTCAGTTACTTACTAACCAGTTCCCTTTTCCTACTCCAAAAAAAGGAGACGAGTGGGTAAAGGCTACATCCTCTCTTTTCTCCTCTTTTCAATACTTTGATCATGCTCTCTGCAGCCAGCCAGGCTGCCTCCCAGCATCTCTCTAACTATAGCATGCCAGCACGAAAATGAGCAGTTCTAACTCTGCAATTATGCTGTCTACTGAATGCCTGCCTTTGCGGCAAGAGGAGCCCAAACTGTGGAGGGAGAACAAATTACAGCCAGGGCAGAAGGCTAACTGCGCCCTGTGGCTTGAGAGAGCTGGCAGAAACAGAGGTGGCCTTGGCCCAGATCCCCTGTTGGCACACATAAAATTCTGAGAAAGGCAGCACAGATTGTCAGCCCAGCCAAGGGAACCAACAGGCAACAGCACCATTGTTTTGCAGATGATGCTGTCTGCAAGGGAGGGAAATACTTTTAAAAGGAGGGAAAGGGTGGCAATGTGCTACCTAGTAGCCACAGGTATTACAATATGTACAATTATGGCTCTGAAAATTACCTCTTTTTTTCAGTATATAAGATGCCCCTATGTATAAGACCCTATTTTTTTGAACCCAAAATAAAATCAATATTTTAAAATAGTTAGGGTTGCCAAATTTCAAGAGCCTGAGCCCAGCCACCCACACCTGAACCCATATGCATTCACCCATCTGTGTGTAAGATGACCCCCAATTTTTTACTTTTTTTTTTGCAAAAAACATCGTCTTAAACACAGAAAAATACAGTATATCTAATTAGACTCCTGCATTGTCTCTGTCCCCCCCCCCCCCCCCGCTGCCTGTCTACACCTTTGGATACTCTGAAGTTTGACCTTGTCAGAACGGTGTCAGTCCCTCTCTCAGTTTGCATTAGCATTCCTGCGCAGCCCGTGTTACTCCTGATTCTCTCTTTCCCAGTTCCTCCGGGGCCAGGCCAGCTCAAGAGCTGTTCTGTAAGTCATTAACGGGTCATAGTGCAAACCGCGTTCCTGTTGTGTAGCTGCGGTGTGCAGTGGCCGGTGGGAACAGTCGACACAGTATATTTACAGCAAACAATATGTGCTACTGCCAAATGGCTTGCTTGTTTTCCATAACATGCAGAACAATTACTGGCCTTTGCAACTTTTAAAAATGTGAATGATTAGAGCAGGGGCCAAGTGCGGACAACTGGGTCTCTCTGCCTGGCCCTTGGTCACATCCCTCACCAGCCCTATTTCACACCCTCAATTGTTTTCCATGGAACTGTATAGTTAGAAGGGACCTCCAAAAGTCAACCCCCCTGCAATACTGGAATCACAGCTAAAGAATCCCTGACAGCCACCCAACCTCTGTTTAAAAGCCATAGTCCATTCCACAGATCTTAATGTCACAGAATTCTTCCTAACATTTAGTTGGAATCACAGTAAATTCTGTGTGTCTGGAATGTGCCCTTGATCACTGACAATGCCTCTTGCTTGCTTCAATGCAATATGGAGAGGGGCATGAGAGTGCCAGAAAATAGCTCACCGGTAAATTTTATAATCCTTGCTTTTTTTTTTATAATCCGTGCCCACCATTGTCATGTGACCCATGTAAGATTGGCCGGAGGTTCCCTGCCCTCGCTTTTTGCCATTTCTCTCTGCTCCTTAATGAAGCGTGTGGCAATGAAGAAAGCAATTAAAAATTACAAGGCATAAAAATAGTAAGGATATAAAAGCAAAAGCAATGAGCAGCAACAAAAACATTTCATTAAAACATTTCACTGGAGGGAAGGCCCTGTCTTTTGTGCCCCAACATGAACCACTTGAGTTACATTTGCCATTTTATGGCTCATTCACCAAGCTGGGAGACATCCTTTTGGAACTTTTCACAATTTCTTTTGTTTTAACAGTCCTGAACAATTTAATATAAACAGCAAACTTGGTCACCTCACTGCTCACCCCTGACTCTAGATCACTTAAAAACACAGGTCCTAATACGGAGTCTGGGGAATCCACTTTCTATTTATTTATTTATTCCTGCTCTCTGCTTCCTGCTATTTAGCAATTTCCTGACCCAGAAACTAGATCAGGCTTCATTCTACTTTGGAATCATATCAAGTATATAGACATTTGTAGCAATATCAATATCTAGTTGCAAATGAGCTGAATTCTAGGCTGTAGTGTTTATGGGTTGAGGTTTGTAGATAGTTTCTCCTCTCCCTAGAAGCAACACTTTCCCTTGTTTGATGTCTGCTTCCTGTAGAAAATTGGAATCCAGCAAGAAAAAGTCTACGGTCAACAAGATAAGCAGGGGCAGACTAGACAATGTCTGGCAGCAGAACTGGCTGCTTTATCTTTGTCATTGAAGAACTTGTCTTTGGATTAACACATAGAAATAAAGGGATGGGTTTGTATTGATGTTAGAAAGGGAAATTAGTACCGGTACTTGTTGCAAAAGCTCCAAGGATTGTTATCTACTCTTCTGTTCATTTTGGACCCAACCTAGCAAAAGAAATCTGTGCTGTGCATTCCTGCTGATAGAAAGAGGAAGGGGGGGGGAGAGACCCATCTGAAATGGACCATTTCTTGAAATGCTTGAGCAGCAACTGAGAAGCTAAATGGACTGCTCTGTGTGTTTTATTGATGTCCAGGAGGTGGCACTGTAAGTCAGGAACTTAGCCCCTTGGAACTGATAAGATCTAAGGATGTGGGGGTGGGGAGAGAAGAGAGATTTATTGGGGATGAAAATCTCCATACAGTTTACAAAACTGTTGACACTCTATTGGTCTGTTGGAAGAAATTGGAGTAGGTTCATTTTTAACAAGGAATAATCTGTCTGTCTATGTGTCTATCTATACATACTGATGTAAAGTAAAATGAAGTGGATGAGGAAACAAACTTGTTTTATACTCTAGAACAATTTGAATGGGAACAAGCAGCCAAAGTCCAGAAGCAAGAGGGATGGGCTCTGACATAGTGGCAGCAGGCAAGAATAGGCAGTGACAGTGCCTATTTCCTGGTACTTTTCCTATTTTATTCTCTTTTTGTCTTTTCTGGGGCTGCATTTAAAAAAAGAATTGTGCACATGTGCGCTAGTTTCTGTCCTCTCTTCTAGGCCTTGTTTTATAAACAAGGAATACAATCTATCAAAGCAATGAATTGCAGGGAAACCCCATTGCAACGAATGGGATTTCAGTAAATCCTGGCTAATTTCCATCCCACTGCTCTCAATGTGACTTGATTGCCACTAACTCCTTGTGTGCTTGTGCCCTAAATTTCTGAATGGTAGGTAGGAACACTGACTCTAGTGCGCATGTATGTACAGACAGCCTCTTTCCCATTCATAGAGGGTGACAGTAAGGAGGAGGGGTCAGACCTAGCATGCTTGTTTCTGCAGCCTCCCCTTGCTTGTTTGATTAGTACACCATGGTAACACTTGAAGGGGGCTCATGTATACAAAGTATTTGTGAAGAGAGAGGAAGACGCTCTTTGATATCTATGCAATTCAGTGTGATGTCTGTGAAGCAGCACTTATGCATGTTCAGTTGGATGTGTATAGGTGCTCCATGCAAGCTCACAGAAAGTCTGATTGTGTGTGGTGCCTAAAGGCATTCAGCTAACCTTGCACAGGTTTCCCTTGGCATACAGCATGCAGTACAAGTTGAAGGCAAACAAATACATTTCCTTCTCCTGAACTTCTAGTTAATGCATGTGTCAGTTTAGACCACATGAGGGCACTGTGTCTGTAGTGATCAAGCCAACACTTGTTTCTATGCCTCTCTGTTTAAGTTAATTCCAGCTCGGCCATCTTGGTTTGTTGTTCTCTCCAGACAAGGTGTCTGCTATTTTCTCTCTTATCCCCACTAAACCTGTAAATAGTTCCTGCATGCATAAAGCCTTTAAACTCCATAAATTGTAAATGATTCCAATACAATTCACCCAAGCTGCAAGGTCTGCTAACTGTATACAGAGAGAGGTTGAGGACACAGGGGCTGTGCATGCATCATATTAGAGGCAGGACCAGTAACGAAGTTCCATGTCCCACACATACCTTCAAGAGAGCTAATGAGTCATGGTATGGGGGCAGGCTCAGGCAGTGAAATAAAGTAAGAAAATAAAGAGATGCCCCTACTTTCATCTGTGAAATATTAGTGGATATGTAATTACATTATATTATCTTATTTTTCCCTTTAAATTATGTGATGGCAGGACACATTATTATGGGAACATTGGGCTCTTTTAAGGCTCCCCAGTTGGGGCACAGCTCTTCCTTTTTTTGTAATTATTTTTATTAGTTTTCAATACAATCATACAATTTTATCCAAATTTTACCTAATTTTAACAAAGTACAAATTTTGGTCTTCCTTCAGCTTCTCTGGTAATAATCCATTTTTACCCTTCAATACACATTTCTTTAATTGCATTGCCATTTATCATCCCTCCTTTTTTCTATTTTCTTTCAACAATACCCCTTAAAGTTTTTACAGTGCTTCTTGAAACCCCACTAGCATTGTTTGCACCTCACATATATTTTTCAGATATTCTACAAATTTTCCCCAATCCTCGATGAACTTTTGGTTTCGGGCTGAAAACTTTCTCCAAACCAAAATGCATACTGAATGGAGTTATTCCAGGGATACCTGAGCTAGCAGTTTAGCTTTCAGTCATCTGTAAAGAGCAGCTGGCTTGCCATTTCTGCTTAATATACACACCCCTTAATTTCTTCATTTTCAATTCCTCCCTCCTTAATATGAAATTTTATCTTGTCTTCATGGCTTTGTTAACTAGGTTTTCTAATGTTGATTTTCTAGAGTTCTCTGATTAGGCTTCTGAAAGGCTGGTAACAAGCTGCAAGCCCTAAAATTGGATCAAACACCACATTGAAAAAGTTTCAGTCTCAATTTAGCCAAACACTGAAGCTTCACAGAGTTGCATTTCCACAATTTTGACATTTTAATATTAAGCCTGCTTTTCAACATTTTGCAACTTTATATTTCAAAGATTAGAAGGCAGAACAATAAATAAACCTTGCTGAGTGCATGGTCTTACCTTGAATTTTAATCTTAGCTCAGGTGTCAAAAACTTTAATATTCCAAAAATCTCCAAGTGGCAGTTATTAAACACTTAAAACAAAAACACAACCTAAAACCAGTAAAGCAACAATATAAAACACAAAACTTTAACTACAGTGCCATATATATCTCCCTTATTTATGTAATACTTTTTTCAATATTTCCATGCTACTCAAGAACAAATGTTCTCTGGGCAGATTACCAGCAAAAAATGCCTAAGGAGTCTTGCCAGCAGAAACCCTGCAGAAGGATGTCAGCAGTGGGGCTTTCCCTCTCTACCCCCCTGCAATACCCCCTGTAATTGCTTTTTGGGGTGGGGGTCGGGACAATCTCTAGATGCATCTCACATGGGGTGAAGAGAGGGGGTTCTTCCATCTGGCAGGCTGGAATGCTTGCGCTGGAAGAACGTATGTGCACTATTTTGATCCATCTGGAAATTAAACCCAAAACAAAATGAAACCAGCAGCACAGAATAACTGCACAATAGCTCCAAGAAGCACCAAATGATATTTAAGATTGCAGCAGATGAGATGCGCTGGTAGATATAGAGTCAACACTGAAAAAAAAAAATCTCTAGTAGCCATCAACCCAATTTCATCCGGTGGTGGTTGCCACCGTGAGAAGGAACATTTAGCATTTCTACAAACAATATACACCATCTGTACTACAGACAAAAATAGTATCATCAGAGCTGGCCCACCCATGAGGCAAGACGAGGTGACCACCTTAGGCGGCAGGGTCCACTGGGGCAGCAGATCCCAATGTTCACTTTTCTTCCCCACCTTGTTCCTGCTGTAGGTCTTCCCTAACCCCTTCTTCCCTGGCAAGGAGCGGGGTGCCATTTTGGAGTCTGCCTCGGGTACCAAAATGTCACGGGCTGGCTCTGAGTATCATACCACTTTGAGCAGTCAGAGTGGTTTAACAATTGCAATCAATCAATAGGGGTATCCTAACAACTCAGCATCCTTAACAAACCACAGTTCCCAGGATTCGGGGAAGCCATGGCTGCTTAGAGGGTTATGATACTGCTTTAAATGCATAGTGCAGACAGGGCCATATTTGAAAACAATCTTCTATTATGCATCTCCATATGTTAGTGTTATGCCAATCTACTAGGATCTGTGTTTTCATGCAATAAATATAATTTGGTTGGAGAATTGCATGGCAAAATTTAGAGAAGCACAAATTTGGGAGGGTGTATTTGTTTGTATATTGTTTTGGGAACTGAAAATTAGATATGATCACATTTTAATGTGAAGCAAACCACATTTCTCCCCCATTTCTTATCTGCTGCAGCAGATTGTTTCCAAACACAGATTTGACAGAACTTCATTTCCCATGTATATCCTTCTAAAATATTCTAAAGATGGTCTTTCTATCTTTAAATCAGCAAAAAAATGCAGGCAGTAAAATGGGTGTTATTGGGGTGTTTGCAGTTCACAACAGTAGTCTATAAAAAGTTAATTTATTGTGACACTAAAATGGAGAATGCTGTGATGTCATCAGTCTTGTGCAAACATTCTAGAAACTCCCGTTTCACTGTTCAGTCACAGCTGGATCTTTTGCCTACTTCCTTATTTCCAATGGACAAGCTTGTAGGCTACTGCTTTACTACAGCTGAGAAAACCCCATTGTCTGAGATTTTACCCTCCTCACTGGCTCTTCCTTTGCCAGCATCTGACAGCTGGAATGGCTCCTTGCATATGATGCCGTAAGAAATAAATTAGCTATTTATTTGTTTGGGAAGCACGGTTGGGCCTGCATTTGAGATGGTCACAGCTGGTTTCCCTATTACGTGTGGAAATCTGTCTGAAGCCTGGATAACTGCTGCCAGCCAGTGTAGTAGACAATTCTGAACTAGACGGAGCAATGTTCTGGTTTGGGCTAAAACCATTTATGCTGTTCCTTTCTATCCTCTCTACTGCTGAGCTCAAGCAGTTCTTAAGATAAATACATTGAAACTGTTGGTATAATACTATGGAAATGCTTTTTCTCTTTGATTTGTGTTACAAATCAAAGCTTTTTAAAAACAAAACTTAAATTTAAAAAATGCTTAATTCTGTATAAAAAAATTACGCTAATTTACACAAAGCATATAAAGCAAATTAATGCTAGGTTTTGTCACATATTGTCAGGTTCCTAATGGATTATTTGGTATATTTTTATGCCACCCTTTATCAAAATTCTCCCACCACCATCACATTAGATTCACAGCAGTCCTCTAAGGTAAGTTAGTCCGAAAAGGGAGCAAATGGCCCCAGTGAGCTTCATGGCACAGTGTGGATTTGAACCTGCATCACCCTGGTTCTGTTGTCCTCCTAACACCTGCAATACACAAGCAACCCCTTCCTCTCCAATCATTTCTCCTCAAGGACAAAACCAAAGGGGGGAACCTGTGGCCCTTCCACAACTACAGCTCCCATCATCTGACTGTTGACCATGCTGGCTGAAGCTGCTTTGAGTTGCATCCCAAGAAGATCTGGAGGACCAAAGGATGTCCATCTTTACACTAGACAAGCTATGCCTGAACAAGGAATGCAAGCACAAGTAGAGGTGCCACACTTGCCTGGTCCCTGCATACTCCATCCTTGCCATAGTCTTGTTGCTGAGCAACAACGTGCAGAGCTCAGTGGAGTGGGAGGCCAGCCAATCAGAAGAGTCTCTGAGGTGTACTTGCCTGGAGGCAGAGTCAGCACCCAAAGTCCAGTCTAGTCCATTCCTAGGGTCAGGTGGACTGCAATCTGCAGGTTCATGGATCAAGGGTAAAGATGAACAGGAAGCAGCAAGATAGGACCAGGAACTACGTGTTCTGTTTCCAGCATCTGACTGCTGCTGGAAGCTCTGCTTAAGAAGGCTGGAACCAGCTGGTTCTCATCCATGCCTTCTCCTCTGTGTCCTTGAATGCTGATCAGCTGCAGGTGGAGCCACTCTGCCTTCTCCCCCTTCAGGCTGCTGTTCAGCAGGTGAAGCTGACTCCTGGTCCATGACAGCTTCCAACATTCACATGTTGAGCACATTCAGCTGAATGCACTTAGAAGCCTTCATGGAATCGAGAGCCTTGATGTCAAACAGATTTAAATCGAGAACCCTGGTAAATTTAATCACTTATAATTCCCATTCAAGGGACGCGGATGGTGCTGTGCTCTAAACCACAGAGCCTAGGGCTTGCCGATCAGAAGGTTGGCGGTTCGAATCCCCGTGATGGGGTGAGCTCCCGTTGCTCGGTCCCTGCTCCTGCCAACCTAGCAGTTTGAAAGCACGTCAAAGTGCAAGTAGATAAATAGGTACTGCTCCGGCAGGAAGGTAAACAGCGTTTTCATGTGCTGCTCTGGTTCACCAGAAGCGGCTTAGTCATGCTGGCCACATGACCCAGAAGCTTTCTGCGGACAAACGCCAGCTTCTCGGCCTATAGAGCGAGATGAGCGCAGCAACCCCAGAGTCGTCCGCGACTGGACTTAATGGTCAGGGGTCCCTTTACCTTTAATTCCCATTCAAACCTTGTACAATGTTGGATGTTCAGAGGTGAAATGCTCAGTGGCTGATACATGCAAGGTCAGTCAGTGGTGGTCCATTTTGCTCATGTTTACATTCCCTATGTGGGCTATCAATGTCTGAATAGGCTACATTTCCTTAAAAATACGAAAATGGCTAATCCTTGGTTTCTGACAAAAACTCTTTATTATTTGAAAGACTGCCTTTTCTCTTGTATTCATCCTTCATTTAAACAATTTCTATAACTAGAAATAAAAGACAGAAAAGATAATTGGTGAAAACCATAAAACCAGGCTTCAGTGAAAATGCCTGCTGGAATAAAGTTTTCAGTCAGTGCCAGAAGTTCGACAGGGAGGGGGGTTGTCTGACCTCAACTGGAAGGGAGTTCCAAGGTATACGGGAAACCAGTGCAGGTTTTTGAGCACTGGGAATATATGCCAGTGCTGTATACCCAGTAGATCATGGTGGTTTGCAGGAGAATTTCTCTTGCAAGTTGCAAAGACCCCAGAAGCTCCCTCTGCAGTAACTGTGAGCAGGGTCTTCAGTGTAGTTGCCCTGCTCTGTGGAATAGTATTCTTGTCAAAATATGGAATGCGCCCGCTGTATGCGCTTTCAGGAAACAACTGAAAACATTTTTGTTCTGGCAAGCTTTCCTAACTGGAAAAATGGAACTTGACCATGGGTGTCTATTTTGTAGTGTTTGAGTTTTGTTTTAAATGCATTTTAAAAAATGTAATTTTTTGATGTTTTTAATGGTATGTCACCTTGAGACGACTGTGTGGATGCTGATAGTAATATGTTTCATGCCACATATGCACACCTGTTGTGGCATCATATGGCCCCCTGTAACTTTTCCAGCTACCCTTTTAAAGTCCCTGTCCAGTAAATTCCTCTGCTTATCTTAGTGCATACACATTTTTTCACAGACGGCCAGGATATAAGTCAAGTCGTTATCAGGCTGCAGTGTTTTGCACAAAGTTAATGTTCAAAAACACCAAGGTCTGTGTACAGGACTTCCCTCCAGAGTGTTATAGTTTAAGACTGAAAACTATTGGTATTGGCACATGAGGCAGCTACCTTGATTTAGTGCTACTTTGGGACGACTATGTTCTTCCGCTGTGGTGGGAGGGTGGGGAAAATAGTCCCTGCAGGGCACTGGAGTGTCAGTTTAACCATTGTGATTTACAGAGATCCTGCAGTTGTACAAAAGTGCCAGAAAAGACAATTCAGGGGGAAGAAACTAGAAAGTGAGAGAGATCATTTTGCAGGAATGCCAGAGGAGTTCAATCTCAATTTTTATTAACCTCCTTGAAGTTTCTGCACCTCCCTGGTCCACTCACAAAAGAATTTGGGTGCCTCAGATTTTTTTAAAAATGTTTTTGGTGATTTTACTGGGAAGGAAAAGTTTGCAACTTCAGGGGTAGTCTTTACTGACCCCAGTATCTTGGGTGGGGAGCAGTTTTCTGCACTAGGAGCCTTCATTTCATTAGGTTAATGGCAGCCACTGAGCAGGAACACACAGAGAGAGGGGGAAACATTTGCCTACTGGTAACGCAATCTGTGGGAATGCAATTTTTCAGGGCCCTGTCAGAATTTATATTGTGCATTTGTGATGATTTGTGTTCATGACAGTATTGGGGTAGGTATATGTGACCCCACTTTCCATACTGTTTGCGCCTGCAGCGGTTTCAGGGTGAACATGCTGCGTCATTTCCAATCCGTGCTTGCCCCGTAGCTGTCTGCTGAAATCCTGTACCACAATTCTATACCACAAATGTTCCAGTTTAATTTTTGCCCTGCTTTTGTTACACTATGGTGCTCCTCCAGGTGGTAATAATGCTATAACATTGGGGAGAACAAAACTGAAATGATGTGTGGCCAGTCCTGTAAAAATCCATTACCAAGGCACTATTATTGTGTCAATGACATGTTGAAGAATGCACCCATTTTTAAAAATGCGCCAATTTGGTGGCTCCCTCTGCTCTCTGCTTCTGCTGTTTTCTAGTTACCTTGTCCCCTCACTCTGACTGCAGTGAAGATTAAAGAGGAGTCACCATTTTCAGCTATCATCTACGCTTCTTGAGCCATTTCTCTGTTGTTTCCCTAATGGAAGATTCCAGTTAGAGCAACAATTGAAGAACATCTGCAATCATTCTGGCAGGCCCATACACCCTCTCCTGTCCAACTCCCCAATCTTTCAGGAATATAGAATGGAATATATACATATATTAATCGTACCATTCAAGTAAATTCCCAGGATGCGTCACAGTAATAAGTCAATTTTAACAGCAAATCTATGTGACATATCACAAATTGCTTTTTATACATGCCTAAGTTTCAGAATAGATTGATTGTGTAACACGGAGGACTACTGTCTAGGACAAAAAAAAATCCTCCAAAACTACAAAGGCCTGCTGGGTATGCCCCATTGGGTCAGCATCACCCCCCTTCTCTGATGCACAGGCCCTTCTTTGGAGGCAAAACTGAGCAACAGAACAAAGCCCAGTAGATAAGTCACATCAGTGTGTACACACACACATCTTTCAAAATACCATTAAGTCCTCAATCCTAGTTAAAATGAATTTCTTGAAAGACAGAGAATGATGCCAATAAGCTGGGAAGGGTAAAAATACAACTTTGAAAGAAAATCCACACGGGCAATTCACATTCCCCTACCTTTTAAAACTATAAATCATTTAGCGCATTCACTGTATTGCTAGATCTGTGCTCTGAACAGTTGGCTGTTGGTTTTTTTAGCATGGAAAAGGAAAATTACCATTAGGCAGGTGAATACAGAAAAATGTACCTAGTTTGTATATTTGTCCTTCAAGTGCTTTGATCACGGGTGATTTCTTTCTTCACTAGAGACTAAAGGGCACTGACAATCAGGCATTTTTATTTGTTTATTTTTGTTTTTTGTAGTGAGCGGAGGGTGGGAAACAGTATTGACACAAACAGGGAGAAATTGAATTCGCAAAAGGGGATGATTGCTATAAAACAAAGCAAATGGGTAGCACTAAAAAAAGGAATCTCTTTTCTCCTGCCTCTTTCAGACTAAAGATGGCGAGGTTTATGAGCTACCTTGCTGCTAAACCCCAGGGTCCCTGCTATTTGTGTATATATTATACATCTATCTTATTCTTTATTTCAAAAATCAGGAAGAAAAACTCAAGAGGGCCTGTGACAACACAACCAACTCGCGCTAGTGGTGTCACAACCACCATCACAACCATCGTGCGTACTGGAGGCAACTGGTCCACTGGCCTGTTTGATGTCTGCAGCGACAAAAGAGTCTGTAAGAGTTTCAATTGCTTCTTTCAAAGTTGTATCCCAGGTGTGCACGGGAGAGATGAGGTTCTTTTTAATAGACTTACTTCAAGACTGGTGATTGAAGAGCTTCATCCCATAAAAGTTGCTGTTGAGCTAATGGAGTTGAGATGATATTGGAGGAAAAAAGAGTAAAGGGCTGTCCTTGGATCCTTGACCCAGGTCTGCCTGTATCCTCATCTACTGTGTTTTATAACAAACTACCCATCAGAAGGCAGGTTGCTTGCTCTCTTATCAAGATATTGTTGTATTAATATTAAACCTGATTTTCACTACTATACTTCTGAGGGATAGAGAAGGTCACATTAAGGTTTCCTTAACAGCCGTCTGCAACTCCGGGGAATGATTGCTTCCAGTGAAGTACAATCCTGGCTCCAAAAATATTGTTGTGAAACTGACTTTTAATGGGTTTGGCTTTGTTCAGTTCTAGACATCAGATATAACAGAGCTGAATGAAAAGGTGGCCTCCTTTGTAATCATCTTTGGCATAGTGCATCTTATATCTGTCTTTAGTCTGCTTGTGGAGTACAAATCCTGTGGGTTATCCATAGATTAATGGCGGGGGACACACCGCACTCAGCTGTCACCTGTGGCTCCTAGGAGCTATCAGCATGTGACAGCGGCCACACCCTGGGAAATGGCTTTGACTAGCTGACTAGACTAGGTGAGGGTAGCCGATGGGTCTCAAACCCTCAGTGAGTTAGGGACTTCCCCTGCGTGTGGAGACGGGCAGATTGAGCAGACAAGACTAATAGTGGGTCCAGTGGTCAAGAAGGTGGTCTCTGCATGTGCTGTAGAGGGAAATAAGGGGCAGGTGGGTCTTGTCAACCTGGGAAGGTAGCCCTTCTAAGAGAAGGAAAACTCTGATCTTAAACCACCGCTGCCTTGCGAGATATCTTCAGGAGAAGAAATGGCTAAGGAGTAATAACTACACAAATCTGGAGTGGAGTTGCTAAGATGGTTGGCTCATTCTGGCAACTCCTGCAGTCAAGCAGGTGCCTAACGTATTGCTCTGCTTGCCTTTGGACCATATCAGCGAGGCTGGGAGGGGGGGTCTGGGCAGCCTATGACCTCCGTACAAATTGCCCAGACATGCGCCCTGGGGAGGTCACTTTGGTGCTGCAAACACAGCAGTTTGACTTCCCAGAGGTGCACTCCATTGTCACTTGAGGCAGATGCAGTGCTATTTTTCTAGAAAAAGAGGTGTTGAAACTAACAATTTACACCTCCCTTGTTCTCTTATAATGGCAATGTTGCCCCCCTGAGAGGTGCTGGAACTGAGTTCCAGTGAGTTCCAGCTGAATAAAAGCCCTGGGCAGATGTCAACAACAACAGCAGTGTATGGAGGATTCCACCCTATGGTAGACAAGGAATTTGGACATAGTGACATGTGGGTCCCTTCTAACTTCGTAGTATGAGCATACAATGTACACATACAGTTTTTGTCATGTGATCACATCCTTCCTGTGGTTGTGCTTAATGGCAGGTGTGTGTGGTTCACTGTGCAGCTTGTGTCTGGAATGCAGTATTGCAAGCCGATTCGGGGAGTGCTTTTGTTTCCCTCTGCTTCTGGGTTCCACCTTGGCCTTGAGAGTCGGCACCAGAGAGAGTCACAAAATACGTGTAAGTCCATGTAAGTGTTCTGTCCAGCTCCCACAATGCACAGTGTAGGAGTGGTGTGTTTCCTACCCCGTGGAATTCCGTGTGTGTGTGTGTGTGTGTGTGTGTGTATCTGATTCCATCAGTCATGGTCTTTAAGACATCTCTGAAAACCTATTTTCTCTGGACATTCACTGAAAAGTATTGCTACATTTGCCGCTCCTGGGTGCTTGTTGGTTTTACCTCAGATTTCTGGGTTTTGTTGTGTGCCGACCTGTATTTTCCTATAGCTGGCTTCTCTTAAACTGGTTGCTTTCTTGTAACTGTGGAAAGGACCATGGATCCTGTGGTAGAGCGCATACATGTAAAAGGTCCCCAGTTCAATCCCTGCCATCTCCAGGTTGGGCTGGGAATGCCTCCTGCCTGAAACCCTTGAAAGTTGCTGCCACCCGGTGTTGACAATACTGAGCTAGATGGACCAAACATATAAGGCAACTTCCTGCGCTCCTGGTTTTAACAATTATTACAAATGAACTTGTGTTTATTCATAAGAATGTTCACACACAAATATATATAGGTATGCACAATTGTAAGTCACCTTGGAAGGGGCGTAGCATGGGGAGGGACGGGGGGCCATAGCCCCAGGCACATGGTTTTGTGGGGGCACAAACCAGGCACACCCATGCAGGGATCCCTGCCCTGCCTGCCACTCAGGGTCTCTGGGCCTCTGGTGGAAGAAAGGGGGGCGGGGGAGCGCACCGATCCTGGCACCATTGGGGAGGGGGGTATCATCGCAGCTGCCCCCTGGACATGTGTCGCACCCCCCCCCCACTGTGCCAGGCACCACGCTCCTGTGGGTGGCGTGCCACGCAACTGGGACACGTGCCAGCCACGCCTTTGCCTGCTCTCCACGCCCAGTGTTGGAGCATGCAGCTTCACCACTGCTCTGGCCCCTAGAGCCCAGTCTGGCCTTGCTGCTGCACCCAGGCCCCCTGGCCAGTGTTGGGGGAAAGCACTGGTTGGTTGACCAGGCTCCCCGCTGTGTGGGTAGGCGGCACAGCATGAACCCTCCGTGCCCCATGCCTGCCCAGCAGCAGTGAGGGTTCAGCTGGTGCGACAGGTTTTGTTCATCTTCTGCTCCCAGACCCTGGCCTTGCCGTGTGTGTGTGTGTACCCGGGTGCCAGTAAAGGATGCAATGCCATTGCACCTTGGCAAGGTTCTAGACTTGAAAGTAGGCTAAGAAATACCTAGGAGCACAGGAAACTGTTTTATACTGGATCAGACCATTGGTCCATCTAGCTCAGTCTGTCTGCACTGACTGGCAGTGGTTTTCCAGGGTTCCAGGCAAAAGTCTCTCCCTGCTCTACCTGGAAACGCCAGGAATTGAACCTGAGACCTTCTGCTTGCAAGGCAGATGCTCTACCACTGAGCTATGGCCTTTCACAATCTGAAAGAAAGCCAAATCTGGGCATCAGCACTTCGCCCTCTCCCTGCTGTTGGAGGCCATAGCTGTAGTTTCAAATCTGTTGGCATGGCAGGGGGATCTTTAGTTTGCTAATGAATGACTTGAAATATTTTTGAGGGTGAAAAGTTCAGCATAAAATCTCTGTGCCTCATAGTATGCATCCCTTGCCTTTCCAAAACCACCACTGTTCCACTCTTTATGGGGCAAATATCTCTTATTCTGCTGGTGTGGTGCCTCCTTAAAGCCAAGCAAATGCATTAAACCTTTGGAATAGCCTTTTTTTCTTAAGGAAAAGGCAGTGCTTATGTTTATAATGGCATGCCAAGCCAATACCCATATTTTAAAAGTAATGGGAAAGAGCAGCTCTGTTTTTCTTTGCTGTAGCTTCAAAATTGCACGGCACATTTTAAAATATCCTTTTGAGGGCAAAATATACATTTGCCCCATATTCAGGAAGAAGGAAGGGAAAAGATGCCAGAAGGAATCAAGGAAACGTAGTGTATTTTCTCACATAGCTTTTATCCCGATAAGCAAAAGGCAAACGTTGTCATATTAATTTAACATTTTGTGGGAGTGCATTCTGTGGTGACTGGGCCCCGTTGGATGGTGGGGCAGAAGATAGGGAGGGCAGGTGGAGCCAGAGCCACTGTCAGGCAGAGCCCCTGACAAGATGGCCGCCAGGTGGGGGCTAGCTGAGAGCAGACTGATGCTGGTGGGGCAGGACTCTATTTGCCTCCACTGAGTGCATTGTGAGGTTGAAAGGACATCAGTTCTGGGATGTTTGTGGGATACTTTAGTTAGGATGTGTCTGTAGTGGAAATTCTCTACTCTTTAGCGAAATAAACTTGGAAGTTCAGAAAAGGCTATCTACCCAATGAAACAGGAGCAGTGTATCTTAGGCTGGGCTAAAGGCTGGAGTGCCAGGACTGAGTGCATGTGAAGTAGTGGAATGTAGGCACAACATGCACTGCATGAAGGAGCAGCACATCTCCACTGAAAGAAAAATGACCCTGGAGCTGCACCATTGCGCTCCTGAACAACGAGTATGTGGCAAACAGAAGGTTGCACCCCAGGGAATGAGGTAGAACCACCAGCACCCACCATATTGTGCCATGGACTTGATAAGGTCGCTGTGCATATTTTCACAGGGAAATATCTCCATCAAAATGAGAGCCAGTGTGGTGTAGTGGTTAAGAGCGGTAGACTGGTAATCTGGTGAACCGGGTTCACATCCCCACTCCTCCACATGCAGCTGCTGGGTGACCTTGGGTTGGTCACACTTCTCTGAAGTCTCTCAGCCTCACTCACCTCACAGAGTGTTTGTTGTGGGGGAGGAAGGGAAAGGAGAATGCTAGCTGCTTTGAGACTCCTTCGGGTAGTTATAAAGCGGCATATCAAGTCCAAACTCTTCTTCTTCTTTCCCATCCATGTACATTTCAGGAAATTGGGGTTGTGGTGGTGAGAGAAAAGCAGTGTGGAACAGAACATGTCTCCTAGGTAGATGTGGGCATGGCATTGATTCTGCACAACCACTTCCCCCTTTAGCCATCAGCCAGTAATCAGCAAATGGCAACCAAATCAGCAGACATTCCCGGTTTGGCAACCCCCTGGCGTATATATACCAGGCCTCCTCAACCTCGGCCCTCCAGATGTTTTGAGACTACAATTCCCTTCATCCCTGACCACTGGTCTTGCTAGCTAGGGATCATGGGAGTTGTAGGCCAAAAACATCTGGGGGGCCGAGGTTGAGGAAGCCTGATATATACTATGCGACACCACCCTCAGCAATATGTTTAGAAGATACATTCTCTCACACTTTTTTCTCCAGCAGCACAAGACTGGAAATCTAATTTACCAATCTGTCCTGCATTAGGCTGGGTGGGGAGAACCAGCTCAACTTTTCTGTCACTGAAAAGGAGCAACACTATCAGTGTTTGTCTGTTCTGTGAGACCAAGGGCTGTAGTTTTCTGGCTGAGCATAAACCCCACTGATCACAGTGGGATTTAGCGCTGAATTAGACACACACAGAATTGTGCTGCAGGGTTGTTGTTTTTATAGTCAACAGTGTCTGGTTGTGGGGCAGGGGTAGCACCATGCAGTTCAGAAACCTGTTCTGCCAGGGTGTGGGGAAATAGGGAAATGGCTTGTTTACTACCTTTAAAAATGCAGGTGTGATATTCATTTCAGTGCTGGAAAATGTGCGGAAAGCCTTGATCCCATGGTAAAAAAAGAAAAGAAAAGCTGGGATCAGACAAAACATTATTGTGTGGGAAGATCACATAGTTATAACCATAAAAAAGAGAGATGAATGAACAAACATTTTTGCCTCACGGGGAATAGGATGTGGCTAATGACTGGCTGATATCGGTATCCCCATTGCTTCTCAAGTGAAGAGGCTGCAACTAGTTGAAATGTCAGGAGCTGGGAAGCAGGTGTCAAGCTGGAAAATGAAAAGGCCAGTAGCCCTGGGAAGCCTCAACAGCACTTTGCTAGTCCCCACTGAAAGGAGGGCTCTGCAGTTTAATGTTGTAGTTTTTAATTGTCACAGAGGAATGTAATGGGTTGCCAACATCTGGATCTGGATTTTATGTATAAATGGAGTAAACAGATGATGTATGATATTGTTTAGTGTGGAAGAAACTCATGATTTCTGTCTCTCTCTTTTAAAAAAGGGTTGGAATCAGGGTGATGAGGTAGTGTACAGAGAGCCTAATGAGACCAGTGCTTAGTGACATGGAAAAATGGTTTCTCAGTCATCCTTGTGTGGAAAGGTTCTCTTCTTCTTCCCCCCTGCAGGGAACCCTGTGTGAAGACTGGATGGCAGTTCATTGTTGCTGGCCTTTTGCAGTCTGTCAAATGGCCCGGGAAATGAAGAGGAGACCTACATTCCAGGTCTACGAAATGCACACATCTCCTCCTCCTCCATTTGAAGATGCCCTTGTTTGAAAACCTTCAGAGGTGATTGGCTCATGATGCTTCTTCCTCTTCCCCTTGCAATGACAAATTTGGTTATATTGTTAAATAAATAATGCATTCATGTGTCAGATCAAATTTTTTCACTTTTGTGTTTCCATGAGAGAGACACTGAGACACTTCCATCTGTTGGTCTTAATTTGTTTTACGGTATATTTGGTTGAAAAGGAAAAATATACTAGACATGGTAAAATAAAATAAAAAAATCCCCAGATGCCTAAGATCCAGTTTTGGGACAAGTACTCTTTGGTGAGAGAGCTCCAGCAGAGAATTAATATCACAAAGCATGCAGCACAGCAATGTGTGGAAATATAGGCTGTTAGACCTTTAAAATATCCCCTTCTAAGTTGCTTCCAAAGTAGCATAGAAAGAGATCACATGTTTGGTAAGTTAAAAATGCTTTACTTACAAACTCTTGAAAGGTCTGATTCATGTTCTTTTCCATACAGCAGCAAGAAAAGACAGGCAATATAACTTAGGTTCCAAAACGTTTCTAAATTATTTGTATAGAAACACAATATGGTTTGCTTAAGCCATGCAGTCTAAGCTTGGAGCATCCAGCTTAGACTTCCTTCCTGGTAGGTTTCACATGGTCAGATAGAGAGAACGAAGAGTTTTGTAACCTGCTATGTGTGCCAGCGTGGTTGCTCGAGAGCAAACAGGCAAGACTCGCCGTTGGTCTTTTCAAGGCTTTATTATCTGTCCAAAACGTTCACAATGCAGATCAACTCAATTCCATGTCTGCTCAGTCGCTAGCAGAATCTGGGAGTGGGTGGTCCTTAATAATAATAATAATAATAATAATTTATTATTTGTACCCCGCCCATCTGGCTGGGTTTCCCCAGCCACTCTGGGCGGCTTCCATAGAAAACCAAAAATACACTAAAATATCACAGATTAAAAACTTCCCTGAACAGGGCTGCCTTAAGATGTCTTCTGAATGTCAGGTAGTTATTTATCGCTTTGACATCCGATGGGAGGGCGTTCCACAGGGCAGGCGCCACTACCGAGAAGGCCCTCTGCCTGGTTCCCTGTAGCTTTGCTTCTCGCAATGAGGGAACCGCCAGAAGGCCCTCGGCGCTGGACCTCAGCATCCGGGCAGAACGATGGGGGTGGAGACGCTCCTTCAGGTATACTGGGCCGAGGCCGTTTAGGGCTTTAAAGGTCAACACCAGCACTTTGAATTGTGCTCGGAAACGTACTGGGAGCCAATGTAGGTCTTTCAAGACCGGTGTTATGTGGTCTCGGCGGCCGCCCCCAGTCACCAGTCTAGCTGCCGCATTCTGGATTAGTTGTAGTTTCCGAGTCACCTTCAAAGGTAGCCCCACGTAGAGCGCATTGCAGTAGTCCAAGCGGGAGATAACCAGAGCATGCACCACTCTGGCGAGACAGTCCGCGGGCAGGTAGGGTCTCAGCCTGCGTACCAGGTGGAGTTGGTAGACAGCTGCCCTGGACACAGAATTGACCTGCGCCTCCATGGACAGCTGTGAGTCCAAAATGACTCCCAGGCTGCGCACCTGGTCCTTCAGGGGCACAGTTACCCTATTCAGGACCAGGGAGTCCTCCACACCAGCCCGCCCCCTGTCCCCCAAAAACAGTACTTCTGTCTTGTCAGGATTCAACCTCAATCCATTAGCCGCCATCCATCCTCCAACTGCCTCCAGGCACTCACACAGGACCTTCACCGCCTTCACTGGTTCTGATTTGAAAGAGAGGTAGAGCTGGGTATCATCTGCATATTGATGGACACCCAGTCCAAACCCCCTGATGATCTCTCCCAATGGCTTCATATAGATGTTAAAAAGCATGGGGGAGAGGACGGAACCCTGAGGCACCCCACAAGTGAGGGCCCAGGGGTCTGAGCACTCATCCCCCACCACCACTTTCTGAACACGGCCCAGGAGGAAGGAGCGAAACCACTGCATAACAGTGCCCCCAGCTCCCAGCCCCTCTAGACGGTCCAGAAGGATGTTATGGTCGATTGTATCAAAGGCCGCTGAGAGATCCAGCAGAACTAGGAAACAACTCTCACCTTTGTCCCTAGCTCGCCGGAGATCATCAACCAGCGCGACCAAGGCAGTTTCAGTCCCATGATGAGGCCTGAATCCTGATTGGAAGGGATCCAAATGGTCCGCATCCTCCAGGCGTGCCTGGAGTTGTTCAGCAACCACGCGCTCAATCACCTTGCCCAAGAATGGAAGATTTGAGACTGGGCGATAGTTGGCCATACTGGCCGGGTCTAAAGATGGTTTTTTAAGAAGCGGTTTAATGACCGCCTCTTTCAGCGGATCTGGGAATGTTCCCTCACAGAGGGAAGCATTCACCACCCCGCAGAGCCCATCGCCCAGCCCTTCCCGGCTTGCTTTTATTAGCCAGGATGGGCAAGGATCAAGGAGACAGGTGGTTGGTTTCACGCGTCCAAGCAGCCTGTCCACATCCTCGGGGGTAACGGATTGAAATTGATTCCATGCAACTTGACCAGACAGAGCTCTAGCACTCTCCCGCCCCAGCCCTGCTCCCACGGTGGTGTCTAGCTCCCTCCGAATATGAGTGATTTTATCTGCAAAAAACTTTGCAAAATCGTTGCAGGAGATCTTGGGGTCTTTACAAGGCCCCGGTGGTAAAGGTGGTTCCGTTAAATTGTGAACCACCTGAAAGAGTCTCCTGCTACTATTTTCTGCAGATGCAATAGAGGCGGTGAAGAAAGTCTTCTTCGCCGTCGCTATCGCCACTTGGTAGGCTCGAAGTTGAGCTCTAACCTGTGTCCGGTCAGATTCGGAGTGAGTTTTCCGCCACCGACGCTCTAGCCGTCTCAGCGATTGTTTCATCGCCCTCAGCTCCGAAGAAAACCACGGGGCTGTCCGGGCTCCATGCAATCGGAGAGGGCGCTTCGGAGCCAGACAGTCGATAGCCCTGGTTAACTCCGCATTCCAGCGGGCCACCAGGGAATCAGCTGAAAGGCCATCAACATGGGATAGAGCATCCCCTACCACTCTCTGGAAACCATTTGGATCCATTAAGTGGCGGGGGCGGACCATCCGAATTGGTCCCACCTCCCTGCAGAGGGGAAGGGTCGCGGAGAAGTCCAGTTGCACCAGGAAGTGATCTGACCATGGCACTTCTTTTGTTTCACTTTTACTTAGTGTCAGATCACCCACGTCACTAGAGGTGAACACCAGGTCTAAGGCATGTCCATGACTATGAGTTGGGCCAAACTTATTCAGGGACAGCCCCACGGAGGCCATGCTTTCCACAAAGTCCCGAGCGGCCCCTTGTAAGGTCGTGTCGGCATGGATGTTAAAATCCCCTAGGACAACCAAACTAGGTGTCTCCAGGAGAAAATCCGCCACGACCTGAAGCAGCTCAGACAGGGAATCCTTGGTGCAGCGGGGAGGCCGGTACACCAATAGGAATCCTGTACTGCCCCTATTGCCCAACTTCCAGAACATGCACTCAGAAAACTGGATCTTCCCAGTAGGACGCCTGGTGCAAGCTAGTGACTTCCTAAAAATCACTGCAACCCCCCCTCCCCGCCCACATGACCTGGGTTGCTGTGCGTAAGAGAAACCTGGTGGGCAAGCAGCGGCAAGGACAGGCCCATCTGCTTCCTCCAACCAGGTCTCTGTCACACATGCCAGGTCAAATCCTCCATCCACAATCAGGTCGTGGATGGCAGTGGTTTTATTCATCATTGACCTGGCATTACACAGCAACACCTTCAGGTCATGTAGGTTTCCCCTGTTGATTCCAGTATCCATCCGGTCAAGGCCAGACCCGGAGGCAGGGATAGTCTTCAAACAACGACTAAACCTGCCTCCTCGGTAATGACATGGTCTGGTCTTAGCGTAACTCCGCCTCCTGCCCATGATCACCGAGATCGGATGTCCCAGTGCTTCCCCCCCTGTGGAACTTGTCCCAGCCATCGTGTTGGCTGAGGCCCCACTCCCAGGCAGCCCTGATCCCGCCCCTTAAAAACAAAACGCAAACTATACAGAACCAATAAAACAACAACAACAAAAAAGAACAGAACAATTATAATAAAATTAATCCCCAACCAAATATCCATTCCACCCACCCCCAACAAAGGAAAAAAAGAAAAAAAGAAATAAAAATTTAAATTGCCACCGACTGCTTGAGGACATTTTAAAGCACATTAACCCCCTGGAACAGGGAAGCAATGGCAGAACACTTCCCACCCTTCCCAAAAAGTTTGTTCCAAAAAGGGCCTGGGCCACACCCCCTGGGCCAGTTGGAAAAGGCCCTGGAATGGAGCAGGCCCTGCAGTCCTCACCCAGCCGATGGTCCGAGGCCTCACTGCAGCAGGAGTCCCTTTATAGCTGGGAGAGAGGGCCTGGGCCACGCCCCCTGGGCCAGTTGGAAAAGGCCCTGGAAGGGAGCAGGCCCTGCAGTCCTCCCCAGCAGAGTAGTCTTTTGACCCCCATCCTACGCCTCCCCTCTCTGCGCGTAAACCAACTGCGCAAAGAGGGTGTGGGCAGAGGGGGACCTGCCTCCCCCCCGCTTTGTTCATACTCGGTGCTGTGGCTCTCCATTGCATCCTCCGAGCCCTGCACACCTTTCCCACTGGAGGTGTGGCTTCCCTCCTCCACCGAGGAAGTGCTGCTTCTCACGATCTTTGGAGACTCCCTGTAACCCAACTGCCCTTCCACCTCTCACCTCTGAGTTGATGGCAGTTCCCTGACATAACCCTTCTTCCCAAAATGTGTGGATATGACCTAGCTAAGGGTTAACTCTGAGCTTTGTGGAATTCTGTGTCGGCTTGATTATATCTGTTTCAGTGATTATTTGAACACCAGCTTCATTTCAAGCAGGGGAGCAGCAGAGTTCAAGGCCTTGCTTATGTGACTTTGCCCTTCCCAAATGGTTAGTGGGCGGCACCTTCCTTCAACATATTACTGTTCCTTTCCACCAAAGGTGCAATAGTCACTGTTCCTCGTTCTTCTCTCTTCTTTGAGGAAAAGACAGTTATTAAACCAGGAAAGTGGGTGTATTTTGCAGTCTTTAAAAAAGATCCATCACTGTAAAACGTGTCCACCCCCTCTCTGAACTCCTCTCATCCATCTTGCTCTATTTTTGGTCTTTCTAAGGAACCTATCACCATGGCATCAAAGCGCTGATGCATCCTCCACAAGTAGCCGGCTTTAGATATCTCCTGCCCTGCCTCAAAATAGAGGCTTTTTGTAGAACAGCATGGAACTATTTCATCATTGTTTTCTTCCCTTCTCCCTGCTTTTAAATTCATATGACTAGATGTAAGCAAAAAACAAACACTCCCCAAACCCCAAGCATTTTCTTTCCCACCTGATCCTGCTATCACTGTGGGTGGGAACACATTCGACGGTGTTCTCATTATATGGGTGACAGTTGGACTGCACTCATCAAAGTTTCAGTATCCAGTTGATTTTTTTGACAGCAGAAAGTGGCACTTGTCCTATAGGCCATATGAAATGTCTCTCATCTTTCAGAGTGCATCTGTGTACTGGTTTCAAGAAAAGGAACCAATACACATCCAGCACACACCACACCCCTATGGACCGCAGCCCCACACTCTGTAACTTCATCTCGCACTATCTATTCATGCATCCTTTGGGTCCAGATAGCAGTTCTGAGATGAGGCGCCAGAAAGTTACTGCTCAAGGTGCTGAACCAGGAGTGCAAGAGCTTTTTGCTTGGTTGTGCTCCCAAGTGCAAGTGTGGTGGTCAAACTGGAATCGTAAATGAATTCCCCAGGCATTTCTGATCCATGTAATCAGCGTAGTAGCCTGTTTCCTTGTTGCAGATGGTGTCATCACAATGGCAGAAACAGCCAGCGCCAGTGCAGGCATGTTCTTTGTGTATCTGCAACATTGTGCCTGAACTGGGACACCTTTAATGTCTTGCTGATGATTTAATGTAGCTTATTATCTGTAGGTGCAGGATGGTCCAGAGCAGAGGTAGCTGCAGATGGTGTGGATGAGAACTTCCATAATCTCTGACCCTTGGCCATGTTCACTGTGGCTGATGGGAGTTGTCATCCAACACAGCTGGGGACCACCATGTTGGCTTAGAGTAGGAGTGGGGATCCTTAGCCCCCCAGATGTTGCTGAACTCCAATCTCATCAGCCCTAGCAAGCATAGCCAAGGGCTAGGGATTATGGGAGCTGTTGCTCAGCAATATTTGGAAGGCCAAAGGTCCCCACACCTAGGCTAGAAGTTGTAGAGACCTTGAAGTCCTGAGAACTGGTTCAATAGCTACCTGAGATTTAGCAAGTCTGCGCAATAAAGATGTGCAAGATGAAACTCATGGGTTGGGGTGTGTGTGGCTTTAGCTGGATATGCTGGATGATTTTATATTTGATATCTATTTTAGGAGTTCTGGTTCCCTGCAAACCTTATATCTGTCCTTGAGAGCTTAGAAGTTTCTCAACACTTCTGAAAACTAAGTCCTCAGGGGCTTCTTTGAAATCTCTCAGCAGGAGTGGTTAAAACTGAGAAAAAGAGAGAGAGCTTAGTATATTTCTATTTAGCTATCTTATTTTAACCCCTTGGAATGAGTATGTTGCTGTAGGAAGTACTCCCATAATCCTTTTTGGCCTGATTCTTTTCCTGGAGGATAAATCTGAAGGTTAACTTTTTTCCAATTATTATTACTATTGCTTGCCTGAAGATACTGGAAAGAAATCTTCTGTTGAGTCCCTCACAACACCCCTCAGGATTGTTTGGCGGCCTTAGAAACTGCTTTCCCCCTCTCCTTTCCAGGATGGAGAACCTGTGGCCCTCCAAATATTGTTGGACTATAACTTTCATCCAGCCCCTTAGGCAGCATGACCAATGATCAAGCATCCAACATCTGGACGGCTCCAGGTCCATCACCCCAGCTCTAGTTTCTCCCAATTGTCAGTGGAATGTAGTACATGAAAGAGATACCATCTTGGGGGGGGGGAGGCGGGGTTTGGCAACACAGCCAGTTGCTTGTTCTTGAGCCATGTTTGCTCCATCCATCATATGGATATTACTGAGCAGGGATGAGCAGCCTGTATGTGGATTGCACAAGTGTCAGGAATGTTGTTGCGCAGCAAAAACAGTACTAGCCTAAAATATTTTCCTGCCGGAAGAGAAACCCAAAGAATGCCCCTTCCAGTTTTCCTCCCTGACCTGTTGTTGTTTCTTCAGTTTATATCCCACTTTTCCTCCCGAAGGAGCCCAGGGCGGCAGCTGCACAAATGCTAAAACAATTAACACATGTCTAAAATCATCTAAAAACTATGTATATACAGATGCAGACTGGGAAAAATCTCGGCTTAAAAGGCTTGTTAGAAGAAGGTATTCAGTAGGTGCCAAAATGTCAACAGAGGAGGCCTCTAATATTTAACAGGAGGGAATTTAAAGGGTAGGTGCTATTATGTTAAAGGCCCCAATTCCTATGCTGTGCAGAAGGGACATCTTGAGAAGATGATATCTGCAGGAAGCCCTCACCTGCAGACCACAGCGATCTTTTGGTTATATATGGGCTGACACAATCTTTCATCCCAAGTTTACTCACTCTAGGTCAAGGCACAACCCAATTGTGGCTTGTAACCCATCAGTAGAAGATGTATGCAAATTATAAATTAATATATAATTTGGACCAGCAACACCTCCATCCATCCTTATTCAAGATGTGTGGAGGTGTTGCTGGTCCAAATTATATATTAAGCACCATTAATCTTCAACTTTTTCAGCATCCTGGGGTTCTTGTGAAGGCAGACATCCAGGTCCAGTTGCATGAACTGGGTTTGAGATTTAGGAAACCTGTGTTTGTAATTCTAGATCTGCCTCAACATGGAAAATAGCTCTGCTAGGATAAGTCACACTCATCCTCCCTTCTTATTCTGTAAAATGGGAAGAATCATGAGTTAACTTACGTGTTGGGAAAATGAGATACTGAGCGTAAAGCACCATGAGGTTGAAAAACAGGGCATACATGGCAAATAGCAATTCAGTAATTTGAATCGACATGGTGTGGCTCCTTCATGCTTTAGCTTAGTCTGCTCTATATTCAGGGGAAAGCTTGATTTGGGAAGGCAATGAGCTTTGTTTTCCTATCTGCCACAGCACCAGCACTGAGCAGCTGCTTCCGATGAACTGGAAAGGTTTTTCTTTATTTTCAAATGACTCCTCTTGGCGGATAATTACAGTAGCATATAGTAAGCTAAAGCTTTCCCAGTGCCAGGGCTCCTGCTGTTTCAAGGCAAGCAATCATAAGGTTGTCATGGTTTTGCATCAGACCTGTCAGATCTTTGGCCCATGGGCCTCATCTGATGCAGCAAAACTGCCCTTCCAGCTCCGCAAACCCCGACATTGCCGAATTAGCCAGCTTTGGCTTTTGAAACAAGCACACTAATGCAAATGGACGAAAGAGGAGTCTCCCCCCCCCAAAAAAAATAATGCCAGCCCCACTTTACCATGTTTTTCTGTTGGCTTCCCCCAGCTGGCATCTACCCACCACTATTTTCAGTGAGCAGAGCATTTGCCAGTGGCTCCATCTGCATATTTTTTTCTTGAGCAGTGGATATTTTTGGCCTAAGTGAGTCTCATGAATGTGTATGCACATTATATATAGTGAGGAACTCAAAGTGACCCTCTCTCCCAAAGACCCGGTTTCGGAAAGAGTTTATGCCGTTGGATGCTTTTGTGGACACAGAATGAAGGCTGAGTATCCCTGGTGCATAAATATATTATTATTATTATTATTATTATTATTATTATTATTATTAGGTTGACCAAGATACATTCCGATTCCAAAATATTTCTTAGCAATTGGGGTGTGACACCCTTTGTCCAGTTAACAATTCTGTGAGTGTGTTTTTGAAAGAGCAAATGGTAGGCATGGGCCCCCCAGTCCACATCCTGGTGTGAATAGGCAGGGGATTACAGACCTTTCCTCCTCATACATAATCCTGTAAGGGAACCTTCTTAAGCCTGATGGCTGTATTCCTTTGTGGTCAACCTTCCAGGGCCACATGCCAGTGGTGGGTGAGGCCAGAGGCAAAAATGGACAAGGAAACGAATGTACATGAAGAACGTTGGAAGCTGCCTTATACTGAATCAGACCATTGGTCTACCTAGCTCAGTATTGGCTAATCTGACTGGCAGCAGCTCTCTAGGGTTTCAGGGTCTCTTCCAGCCCTACGTAGAGATGCTGGGGTATGAACCTGGGACCGTTTGCATACAAAGCAGATGCTCTGTCACTGAGCTACACCCTCATCCCCATTTAACTTTGCCCAGTAGGTGAGTACTGACATACACCCCTCTCTAGCCTCCTGAGAAGCAAGAGTCATTATCAGAGTTCATGGACACATCCCACCCAGGAGAAATTACTCAAGGGTGCAAAGCAGAGTTGGTAAGAGGTGTGGCCCGAGGAGAAGATGTGGTGTGGGGAGAGTCTGAAGGGCTAGATAGAGAGGCTTAGAGGGTTGCATTCGAGGACCTCCCTGCTGCTGTAGAGGGATATATGCTCTCCCACCAAACACAGCTGCATATGAAAGGCATGCGTGAAATACACCTGAAACAAATGTTGCTTAGCTAGAATCATCAGCCTCATTTATCATTTTGCTAGGGTGGCGTTGTGGTCTAAACCACTGAGTCTCTTGGGCCTGCTGATCAGAAGGTTGGTGCTTCGAATCCCCGTTGCTCTTTCCCTGCTCCTGCCAACCTAGCAGTTTGAAAGCACGCCAGTGCAAGTAGATAAATAGGTACCACTGTGGTGGGAAGGTAAACGGCGCTTCTGTGCGCTTTGGTTTCCGTCACAGTGTTCCGTTGCGCTAGAAGTGGTTTAGTTATGCTGGCCACATGACCCGGAAAGCTGTCTGTGGACAAACACTGGCTCCCTCAGCCTGAAAGCGAGATGAGCGCCGTACCCCATAGTCACCTTTGGCTGTACTTAACCATCCAGGGGTCCTTTACCTTTACCTTTACCTTACCTTATCATTTTGCTCTATTCATTAAGCATTCAGTAGTTTGTGAACTTCTCCTCTGCACTCTGTATGCACCGGGAAGATTAAAGCATACTTGACTTCACAAAACGAACATGGGTAAATAAAAGAGCACAATTCTACAAAGGTCAGAAAACTGGTTCTGTGAGCAATATGGGGATTCATTTTGGCTCCGAAGGTAGGTTGCCTCCGAAATAGGGGTCAATGTGGCATTTTGCTACAAATGAAGATGAAAATGTGGTTGATGTTAAGCCAACAGGTACTCCTAGCAACCCCTCGTTCTGATTCCAAATGAAAACTCTTCCCCTCAAGTGTTGTCCAACCTGGAGTGAGCGGCAAACATCTATTGTGTGACTTTTGTTCGTTCTGTGCAATCATCCAAGAGCGTAAGTTCCCAACCTTTTATTGAAACGACACAGCAGGTTCCATCACAAAATCTCATGCTCCCTTGCTTTGGGCCGGAATGCGTGGCTTTTGAACTAGCAGTGGGAAGAAAAATAAACAACGTTCTATCACAGAGCACTATTCTAAACATCAGTCGTAGCTGGGTTAAAATGACATGGCGTTTCTGATTCTGCCTTATTGCTGAGGCTAGTTAGCCAGCGAGATCGAGAGAGGCTGGGAGTAAGCAAGCACTGTGTGTGTGAGACCTGCTGATAAGGTAAGCAGGTGAGCCTGAGGAAAAGAAGGGCCTTCTGCGGGGTGGAACTGGCTGGTCTTCCAGTAGCATCATGCTGCTGCCTGTGGATAAAGATGGAGGCAGGCAGAGGAGTGGCTACAGACCAGGAGGACCTAGGTGGAAGCTGGATGGACAATGGGGTGGATGGGTCAATCCATGTCAATTTCAAATGTGTTCATTCATAAGTCCCTTCTGTTCCATTTTGCAACAATCTGATTTCTTTTCATATAAAAAAAGATTGTACAAGAACTTGTATTTAAATAAATATTTAAGTATGTATTGAAATATGCAGTGCTTTTTCTGGGGGCATGCAGGGGTACACATACTCCTAAACATTTTGTGGATCTTTGTACTTTTGTCCATTTACTCTATTTATTTTTCCTGATTTGAACTACAAAATGGTGATTTTCTTGAGTCAAAATGAGAGTACCCCTAAACATTTTTTAAAGAAAAAAAGCACTGGAAATACGTATACATACTTGAATACTTAATTTCTTTCTACGTATGAATTTCTAATAAACCGTACATTTTAAAAAATCTTTTCTGTATATATATATTTGAGTTGAGAATCCTAAGAATATGTTCTGATCTCTGTGTTAGTTTGGTAGGTGCAAATTAGGTTTAGTTTTAAATGTGAACCAAATGAAGTTGTCCTCCACCCCTAGTCCACTTCCAGGTCAACTGGAATGCTTACATGTGACAAGATGGGATGCTCACATGTGTAACCTGCTCTTATGCTAATTTACTCACATGTAAATCCCATTGCTTCTAATGAGGCTTTGTCCCAAGTAACTGTGGGTAGGATTTCAGTCTTAAACCATGCACCTTCCTCCCTAAGTTCTCAGGATGAGTTTCTCATATCTTAAAGCATATTTGTGAATTTGTTTTTTGTTTGTTTGTTTGTTTTTGATAACTTGGAATTAGTTTTGGTTTTGAATCATAGGGTTATTAGGTTTGCTTGGTGCAATTCACACTATAATACGTCAGCCAATCCCATGGAAGCAGGATCCAAAATTCGTGGTTAGGAATATGTGGTTAATGGATTGTGTTTCATTATCTCCCTTGATTTACTACTGATGAGGCTGGGAAACATTTTATATTTCTAAAAAAAGAAAAGAAAATCTGCTTCAAAACCTCATATAAATTATCTCCACATACTTTAAATGCATACTGCGAAGCTAAACAAAATATAAGGAGAATTTGATAACTGAGCCAGAGCTGGGGGTGGGTGGCGATAGGAAGTGGTTTCATCCACTATAAAATTAAGAAAACCAAAGTACAGAGAAGGCAAAGGAAGGTATAGAGAAGAAGTCTTTTTCTGACAGGTTTGCTTTTCTGATTGCATTGTACAGTGCTGAACTTTTCTTAGAACAGTTTGTCTTTTGAATAGCCTGCCATACTCACAATCTATTCCCCTCTCTGTCATATTTTTATCTACTTGTAGCAATGGAATTAATTTTGTGGTAGTCTTTGCATATGGGGAACGACACATCCCTGATGCACGCTTGCAGCTTGAGTTGTAGATCAAAGCCACTCAAAAAAGATGCTTCTGTTCAATATGGGGGGGAAATGGTATCCAATCCACTACACAGCCAGCAGTGGTGTAGATGCCTGGAAGAAGCCCAGCTCTTCTACGAGACTTACATTTGTGTTGACAGATTGGATCTGAGATCTATGGCGTATGTGGTGGCTGTTGTTAGCTTCACTTTGGACATTTGTTGTCATTCTCCTCTGTAAGCAATCTAAACTACGTTTACCCATCTCAGTTTTCAGAGATACTATTATAATGTTTTTTTGTAGGAAAGGTCAGGTGGCCTGCTTGGCCAGAAAGGTCCAGTGATGAGGTCTTGGGATGCAGCATCCTCCTCTGAGAAACTGGACTAGCGATGATAATATGGTGGGAGTAGAGAGCTGATATCTCAGGGCTCTTGGGTGCTTCTGTGACCCCTCCTTGCTCATTGGAGAGGGTGGGTAAAGGTAGGGAGCTGTGCCTCTTGGATGGTGGTGGGCTGGAGTTCTGAAATCTCACAGTTTTCACTTGCTGAAAGGGAAGAGAAACCAGGAGTTATTTCATTCCAACAAGGCTGCCACCAGCATTGTCTTTGCTGTCTGGGGACATGACAAACAAACAACTTTTATATTTTCTTTTACAGCCAGTTTTACACTTTCTTCAGCTAAACATTAGAAAGTTGGAGGGTCTAACACGACTAAGACGACTAAACAACAACAAATAGAGGAGGACATATTTCTGAAAAGTACATTATATGTGTCAGCTAATATAGTCAGCACTGTTTCCAGTCACCTTTGCCTTTCTCGGAATCCCAATAGATCATCTACCCATTTTACAGCTGAGTGGATTTTAGAGTGTCATTTGGTGTAAAACCAAGTAACATATAAGCTTAGAGTTTTGAGAGATGCAAAAGTTTCCTCGACTACTTGCTTACTGGTCCACTCCACTCCAAAAGGTACTAAGAGTCAGCACAAATACATATTTTGGCTTAGTAGTGGGTGATCTGTGCATCAGAAAGTTCCTGATTCAGAAATCATCAACTCACTAGGTGCATTTAAGGAAGTCATCATTTATTTATTTTATCATGGAGACAATAATAATAATAATAATAATAATAATAATTTATTATTTATACCCCGCCCATCTGGCTGGGCCTCCCCAGCCACTCTGGGCGGCTTCCATAAAAACCAAAAATACAGTAAAATATCACACGTTAAAAACTTCCCTGAAGCCTTAAGATGTCTTCTGAATGTCAGGTAGTTGTTTATTGCTTTGACATCTGCTGGAAGGGCGTTCCACAGGGCGGGCGCCACTACCGAGAAGGCCCTCTGCCTGGTTCCCTGTAGCTTTGCTTCTCGCAATGAGGGAACCGCCAGAAGGCCCTCGGCGCTGGACCTCAGCGTCCAGGCAGAATGATGGGGGTGGAGACGCTCCTTCAGGTATACTGGACCGAGGCCGTTTAGGGCTTTAAAGGTCAGCACCAACACTTTGAATTGTGCTTGGAAACGTACTGGGAGCCAATGTAGGTCTTTCAAGACCAGTGTTATATGGTCTCGGCGGCTGCCCCCAGTCACCAGTCTAGCTGCCGCATTCTGGATTAGTTGTAGTTTCCGAGTCACCTTCAAAGGTAGCCCCACGTAGAGTGCATTGCAGTAGTCCAAGCGGGAGATAACCAGAGCATGCACCACTCTGGCGAGACAGTCCACAGGCAGATAGGGTCTCAGCCTACGTACCAGATGGAGCTGGTAAACAGCTGCCCTGGACACAGATTTGACCTGTGCCTCCATGGACAGCTGTGAGTCCAAAATGACTCCCAGGCTGCGCACCTGGTCCTTCAGGGGCACAGTTACCCCATTCAGGACCAGGGAATCCTCCACACCTGCCCGCCTCCTGTCCCCCAAAAACAGTACTTCTGTCTTGTCAGGATTCAACCTCAATCTGTTAGCTGCCATCCATCCTCCAACCGCTTCCAGACACTCACACAGGACCTTCACCGCCCTCACTGGTTCTGATTTAAAAGAGAGGTAGAGCTGGGTATCATCCGCATACTGATGAACACCCAGCCCAAACCTCCTGATGATCTCTCCCAGCGGCTGCATGTAAATGTTGAAAAGCATGGGGGAGAGGACAGAACCCTGAGGCACCCCACAAGTGAGAGCCCAGGGGTCTGAACACTCATCCCCCCCCACCACTTTCTGAACACGGCCCAGGAGGAAGGAGCGGAACCACTGTATAACACAACTCTGTGTTACAGGGTTCTTGTAAGGAACAGAGGGGGAAAATGTATGTGAAGTTCTTTGATTCCTCACAAATGCTTTGTAGATGCTTAGTGATTATTTATTATTTTGCTTTTGTATTATCTATCTTTACACCTTGTGTCTTCTATTTTCTTTTGGCCTGGGTGTCTGAGACGATGTATCCCAAAAACCCAAGCTTCAGGAAATAGAAGAACTTTACCACATATTCAGCAATTAGACTTCCTGTGGCAATGATAAATCATGTCCACAGTTTCCATCTTTTCATTTCAATCCACAAACCCACCATGACATGGAAGATCTTTGCCAGCAGACTGCAGAGGGAAGTGAATGAATATCTTGGCAGGTTGAGAGTGAGAGAGCGAGTGAGCACTGAATGTTGAATTTATGGTGATGTTGGGTTAATGAGAAACTAACATAATGGGGAGTATGCTCTCACAACAGGGATATGCTCCTTGAGAAATCATGACCGACACATACAAGAGCATGATATAGAATCTTAGTCCTGTTCTGTCAACAAAAAAAGTCAATGTAATCATTACATTGTAATGTTGAGTTCTTCGGTGAAGACCTTCTCCACCTACCCTACCAGGTAATGGGACGTTGACTAGGATTTGTCCTGTCCTGCAGTTCTAATATCCTGTATCTCCACCTGCACCCCAAAGCTTTTCATAATCACGCCTGCAATATAAAAGTACCCCTGTGGTGAATTAGACCCACTGTTACCTTCTCAGTGGTGTTCCTGGATGTGTCTGGCTTCACCAGAATGGATGGTGGAGCAGATGCAGGTGGCTTTAGAGATGATTCATTTTTTGTAGGCAATTCCTTGGTGTCCAATATTACTGAGCTACACACAGAAGGAGCTCGGCTATTCCCGCTTCGGGGCACTAATATGAATGAAGAATCATGGGAGGAATTCGGCCTGGCTCCCATGTCAGCCGTGCTAATCCCTCGGGGCAGAGAGGAGATATGTTGATATGTTGGAGATTGCTGCACTCGTGTTTGGGTGGCAGGAGTTCGCCTGAGGGAGTTGACAAATGGAATAAGAGCTCCTGGTTGCAAAGGTTTCTGTAAAGATCCATCTGGGGAGGCAGAATTCAAGAAGAGATGAGGATTAAAAGATGATAATAACCCCATTTGCAGCTCATTTTTGAAATTTTATATAAAAAGGGTGGGCCAAAATTGCTGAATTGCAGTACTTAGCTGAATTTTAGTCCTCAGGCTTGTTGGAAGTCACTCCAAATACTTTTAGAGTTTTAAGGGTAGACAGAAAATTGCAAGGGAGCTATAATACACTGGGAAAGCACATGCTCTGTATGCAGGAAGTTTTAGGCGTGTTCCTTTATATCGCCAGTTAAAAGAACCTCAGGTACTAGGGTGGGGAAAGTCTCCTTCCTGAGAATGTGGAGAGCACCTGCCTGCCACTTAGACGGGATAATGCTGAACCAGATAGACCAGGTGGTCTCCAGCCTGGAGGCACACTTGGAAATTTTGGAAACTGCCACGGGCACTACAAGATGACCCTTGTGGTCCCTTCCAATTATACAATTCTGAGACTCTATGAAAATTCCCACTTCTTCTCACAGAAGAAAAATGAACAGTGCTTAGAACTTCCTCTCAAAAATGCAGAACACTGCACCAAAAGCAAGCAATTCCTAACCCCTTTGTGCCCAAACCCCAAATTTAAAAACAAAAACAAAAACCGAGAGGGATCTAGGGCCTTGGTGGGTGCTGGGAGGGGGGATGTCCAAGGGCACCATGGGGTACAAGGATGCCATGCTGGGGACCCCAGAGATGGACCAAGGGCTTGACTTGGTATGAAGTGGTGCCATCTATTTGGTCTTCACTAACTTATTAATGGGACATCTAAATTATTCAACTGCTGACTGAAATTTACTAAAAAAGCTGGTTGTATTTGGTGTCCCACAGCTTTTTTTTTTGTAATACTTGCAATTGCTCAACCAGTTTCTGTAGTTAAAAATGCTTCCTCTGTAAACCTGCTCTCTTTCCTTCTACCTTTTTTGGAAGCTTGCTACTTTTATTTTCTGGTCCTTCACCAGCAGGTAGAGGGTGTTTAACAAGTGAAGTTTCCCGCAATCACTTTAATCCCTCTGACAGAAAAATCTTCATCTACTAAATTTCCTACTTTCCTTATACAGCTAAAGTAACAGAAACAGGGCCAGTAAAAATACGGCAACCTATTTGGTCTCCACCATGTACATTTGATACAAAGTCCTTGTCTTTGCTTTCAGAGATCTCCATGACTGTGATCGTAACCCATTTCCCATCCTTTTCCACATTATAATCCTGAATATGGCCTCCAATTCTTATCATCATTCGTCACCCCAAAATCTGCTCCTTTAAAAGAGTTCACACATTTGCCTCCTTTTCTGTCCTATCTTCCTGGAGCAGCTTCCTAGAGCACCCATCACTTTCTTCCATTACTGCCTCAAAATGCACCTCCTGTGCATTTTGGTGAAGCCTTGGATTTAAACCCTTCCTTCAGACTCTGGTTGAAATATAAGCCCAAATATGTGTCTTATATATTTGCTCACATCCACCCCCTTCATGTTTTTCCCCATGGACATGGCTTTTAACCTATGTCAATCTGTAGGAATGAACGTGAACTCTTTGTCATCTTCCCCACCCCATTTTTTCAATTTGTTTTCATTATTAAAGACACCATTTATTTCATAATCAATTCATAGAAATCCACTTGTAGATTTCACATTGGCTTCACTGCCCTTGTTTCATGGCGGCATTATTTCCTTTATTTTTAAAAATTGGTTTTAGGCAGGAGATCTGTTTTCAGTGGCTGTTCTCATCAGTTGCCACTTTATTGATTCACAGTGCACCACACCTTGTAGTGTTCTGCAGCGCCCTGTTAAGGAAACACATACAGAAAGATTCCCCACAATCGTGGTCACTACTCCTCCCAAATGCCCACATTCATGACACCCAGGGCATTGTGGGTAAATAACAAAGCTGCTGCTAGCACTGCTGACACTGCTGGAGATATATACGCAAGACCTGGCCACACATCCCACTGAATATTCATACAACTAGGCATGAATACAAATGGGAATCCCGAATGCCTTCCATTCCTCTGTGTATTCATTTCGGAACAAAGGGAAAGTGAACTGAATGGGCCCTCATTTGTTCTGAAACAAGTGCACACCTCTATTACTCTTTAAAGCACCACATGCAATGATGGTGCTATATAAATAATAATAGTTCTGTTGCCACTGAAACCCACCTGTGGGCCATTAAACAATTCAAATATCAACATTTATATTTTGGACAGCTATAATCAACACTGCTCTGTAAAAACCTTGGTGAACTCCATATTACAACTACATATTTGTAAATTTGCTGCCAACACTTCTACTTTACCCCGGCAATCCCAGCTTTTCTTAATGGGAAAAAGTAAACAAAGACCCCAAATATCCAATGAGATACACAGAGATTTAGCTCTGTATCAGGAAATTTTTAATGTCTGATGTTTTACATTTTTTCATGTGTTTGTCTCTAGCTCTGGTTAGTATATCCATGCCTTTGGCAAGGCAAGCTTTCAGCCCAGCTGTATGCATGCAACCAGCTCTTCAGGAGGCTTAGCCTAACATTTCTGCTTATTGCATCAGCCCCGAGTTTCAATGAGCTAATTAAAGGCTTCTAGTCATCTCTCAGCCACTTGGGAACAGGTTCATATGTCTCTCTCTCACCAGGACTTACTCTTCCTACTGCTGCCACGTCCTCTCCTCTGCGGAGTTGTGTGCCCTGAGGTGCTTGGCACAGAGACATTCCTCACAGGTGAGGCCAAAGATGCGGGCATGAAGGCAGATTTCATAGGTCTGCTTTGCCTTGGGCCATTCTCTGAGATGCTTCCCTGGGAGGAAAGTGAGGAAGTGGATAATGTCCAAGTTGCATAGAGGGAAGGCATCCGTGAATCAGGGAAGCTTGAGGACTTCCTGGTTGTTTAGGAGAGTCAAATGGGAGGGGGAGAGAGAGAGAGAGAAACAGATAATTAGGGAGCAAATGCAGCTGCACAATTCAAATCCAGGAGTTTTGTTACCTAGTTAGAAAAAGAAGGGCAAAGTGGGAAATCCGATCAGCAAGCATTTGTAAATTCTGAAATATCCTTCCACTTTAATCTTTCTCCAGAATCCCCCCCCGCCCCGCTGTGCAGGAATTTCACAATAATTATATTAATGACAGAGACTATGTTCCAACAAAACAACAACAGCAAAATAATCATCACCATACCATCTTTTAATGATATAGACCATGCAATATGGCACATAACTAATGGGCATTTGCATTACATTTCAGAATGTTAAAGAATATACCTCACAATTACTTATTACTCTGGTTCAAATCTGCAGCACAAATGTTTCTGTGGTGTGAGAAAATTTGAATGTGTACAAGAAACCTCCTGGTGCTTGTATGCTAGTGCTAAGAATAAATCCTCAGAAAAGGGTGATCTTTCATTGTTAGCTGATAACATACTGCCCGAGGTTGCCTCTAGCCTGTTAGTATTTTGAGAGAGGGATTCAAACACACACTCTGAAAATTTAAGTTATGGCAGTTGGAGCAGATTAATGTGCTTTGTTGCCCTAGTGCAAAGTCCTTTCAAAAATTGACTTTTAGTGGTTAGGAAAGTGATGGGGAAATGCACTGAAAGTGTGGAACGGACAAATGATTAACGGGAAGACACAAGCAAATCAGGATGAATGCTCACTGTCGTATAGCTTCCCCAAAACAAATCAGAACAAATGCTCAATAAAGACCAGACATGCCCTAACCTCCATAAAAGCTTTGTGCAAGGATGAACGCTCAAAGAACAGGTTGTTTGGAGGAGCCCACACCCAAATGTTTTTTGCCCTTGAGACGGCTGTAATGTGCACAAATGTTTACAATCTGTGGTTGTGTACAGTGTCCTTTTTCATAATTGTACATGTAAAAAAAAAAAGGTTACTGGATTGCAGGTATGGGGCGATGGTGGCACAACAGGTGGAGGTGACAGTCTCCTCCATTGCTGTTTCTGATGTTGGCAGGTATTTAGCCAACAGTAAAAAATGGGTGGGTGGCGGGGTGACCAAATAATGGACATTTTTGTGCACTAATGTTTCAGAGAGCAAAGTAAATAACTTTGAAGTAAAAAAATGAGGAGTTGGGAGAAAGCAGTGAAGGTAATAAGTATGTGCAAACGTATCAAGAGTTAATTTCATCTTTTCTAGTTTGCATAGAGGGGTGAGCAGGAGAGCAGCTGCAGGATTTATTTTGTCTATCAAAATTTAAGACAGCAGGGAAGCAGATATAAAATGTGAGCTCTTGGTGGATTCAAGCTACTCTAATCTTTTTCTCAGGGAAGAGACCAGCGCACCACTAAAGATCAAATTAGCCGTGGTGAAATTATCTTGCTTCATTTTATAAACTGCTGCTTTTCTGTTTTGCTGTTCACAGTTTATGGTGGTGAAAAACAACAACCTGCGCTGCTTAATAGGCAAAAAATGACGGGCTGTGATCTCCCAATTCTTCTTAACTGCCTGAGTTAAATTCAGATGGACCGATTGATGAAGCACCAAGAAGGGCAGCGATCCTGAAGGAAATATCTGAGGGAGGTTTTGTGCTCTTTGCAACTTGTGGTTCCATTTCTCAAGCAATGCCCCCCCCTTCCCCAAAGTGTGTTGCTGTCACTTCTGATTATTTCTTTCTGCATCTGCTTTCCCTGACGAGGCCACATAGCACTTTCACCTAAATCTGTTAAATTGCTGAGAAGGCCATCAATCTTCCACCTTGAGCAGGGTGCTTAAATAACCTTCCTAAGTGCTCCTAATTTGCTCAGGAGAAACTGAGCCATGGAGAAGTGTTTGTGCCAACTCTTCTGAGAGAGGGGCCGGCTGGGGGAAAGGCAGCAACTTCTGTCACTCCTTTGTTACCTTCCCGTCGTTGTTCTGTGCTCTGGAAAAAAATGATTTATGATTTAATAATGGGGCAGCGATTCATCAAAATAACCCAGGCATCCATTTATTATGAGGTGATTTCCAAAGGAAGACACACAATAGCAGGCCTTTAAATTGGTGTTCATGATGGAGGCACTTTATGAAGCTGCTTCCGAAGTCTCTGGGCTCTGCTTTTGATTGTTTGTTTGGTTTTATCAGTGAAGCAGGGCCATGGTGTTTTCAGAGGCCATATCCTGGAGAAATGAGCCAGAGAGATGAAGAATACTCACTGGTTCATTTCAATGTGAAGGAGTTTAGTGGATAGCAGAAGGGATAATTCTAGGCCCAAAGTAGCTGTGGTGCCTCCAATTTAAACAGAGCAATTTCATGTGGTGAAATATAAGCAGGGGAAGAAATGAGTAAAAGTGTGTCCTCAGTAAAAGCAATAACATGGATAGTTAGGTTTCTACTAGGGCATTCCATATCTCTGACAAAAGACTAAAACTTGGCATTTTTCATTCAGTTTTCCTGTACTTCATATTGGGTTGCTCAGTTTTTACGTTTGCGGTTGAGATGATCACAATCAACTTAAGCTACACTGTGCCTAAGAAAGACAAATAGTTTTCTTGAACTTAAAGCAAGATGTGGAAAGAGTTGAGACCCATATGAACTAACTCTGTATTCAGCATCGTGGTTGACAGTGCAATCCTACACATGTCTACTCAGCTGTAATTTCCACTGAGTTCAAAGGGATTTACTCCTAGGCAAGTGAATATAGGATTATGGCCTGAGATGCACTGGCCAAATGACTCGGCTTGTCCTTCCTTTCCTTTCCTTTGTTTCTACTGCCCATTTTGTCAGGCACAAAATATGACAAGGCCCCAAGTAAGTCCATAGAGCTTTTGTTTTCTTTTGTTCTGTGAAGCTACAGATCTCCTTATGTAGGTTTGCCATATTTCAAAAAGTGAAAATCCAGACACAAAAGCTGTTAAGATTCCCACCCCCTCCCAGACATTTTAACCAAATTTGAAAATTCTGCCTAGACGCCATTTTGGAAAGACGAATCCAGGCTATGTCCTGGGAATTCTGGATGTATGGCAGCCCTATCATACGTTTTTCACCATTGTGAAACCCTGCATTTATGTTTACTTGCACTTCTCACCCACCCTTCCTGCTGTTCCCCTACATTAACCCCCTAGAGCATTCCCTTCCCATCTCATGCAGCGATAAAGCTCCCTTTTCATCTTCCCAACCCCATTTCCGAAGCCGCTTCTATTCTGCACCTCCACTTTGCATCCCTGTTTTCACCTTCAGCCCCATGTCTCCTTGCCTCTCCTTTTGTGCAACCCTCCCTCCTTGCACACAGACCTCTACCATGGTGACCTCCTTGTCTTGTAACTACCAAGCACCCTTTCCACCTAGTGCTTCTGTCCTGGAGAGTAACGTTCCTTTCACATTGCATTACCTATTGCATTGTAGAACTGTGGCTTTATTATTATTATTATTATTAGTAGTAGTAGTAGTAGTAGTAGTAGTAGTAGCAGCAGCAGCAGTATGAAGTTCCAGATTCAATGTACAGGGGTACCTTGGGTTAAGTACTTAATTCGTTCTGGAGGTCCGTTCTTAACCTGAAACTGTTCTTAACCTGAAGCACCACTTTAGCTAATGGGGCCTCCTGCTGCCGCCGTGCCACCGGAGCACGATTTCTGTTCTCATCCTGAAGCAAAGTTCTTAACCTGAAGCACTATTTCTGGGTTAGCGGAGTCTGTAACCTGAAGCGTATGTAACCTGAATCGTATGTAACCCGAGGTACCACTGTAATTATTCGGAACAGGTATTTCATTAACAAGCAAAACACCCATATAGGTGCAACCTCAATCAACTGAACTCAACATCCTCTAACTGACAAGATAACCGACAGGCTTGCTCTGAAGAGTCTATTCACCATAAAGATACAAGTAACCTATGTCACCACTGTAAGTCCACAAAGAGAGAAGGGATTCCAAACTTCAGCTAAGGTGCTGGGAAGATCAGTTGCAGAATATGCCTTATAGGCTACAGGTAAGCATCAGTTTCTAGGGGGATGAGAGGCATGGAGTGGGGAACACACCCAAAGATTCCTGCATTCTCCTAACTAGGCTCTTGAAAACCTGAACAACAAAACCTGACTTGTAGCAATAGAAATTACTGTTTGTTTTTTAAATATGCATGGAAAAAATAAATGTTTTGCTTTGTTTTGTCACCTGCTTTTTATGTTTCAGTCTTGGAGCAGGGCAATAATGACATAAAATACTACTAATAATAATATACAGGATAATGAAAACATTATACAAAAATTACAGGCTCTATAAAAACAAGTCCAACAAATAACATTTAAACAATGAAGAACTCCATAATAAAACAACAAAAAATAATGAAATGACAACTCCCCTCGTCTTACTTGACTGACCCTCAAACAGGTAGGAAATTGTACTGCATTTAGCAGTTTCTAGTGATTTCAGACAGAACTGCCTTTATTATGAAGAGGAAATCTTTCAAAGACTGGATGAGACTTGTAAGGTGAATCACAGCAGAAGCAGGCTAAAGTCCACTGTGGATTTTAACTCAGTATATACCCCCCCCCCCAGAATACTTTTTTAAAACACACACACATCAATATTCTCCATTAAAATTGCACTTTTCTAACTTGATTCACAGCCTGCATTTGACTAGATTTCTACATGTCATCTACTTCCTTGGAGTAACTTCAACAACTCACTTTTATGATGGCATTGGCCTCTTCTACTCTCTCACTTCAGAGTAAGGGAGGTACTCAGTGTAGGCCTATTGAGCATAATGATCTGGCTGAGTCATATTCATTCATTTCATTGGATCTCCTCTGAGTAAAACTTAGTTTTACCATAGCAGTTTGGTGTGCGTGAGAGAGAGCCATGCTGGTTTGTTATGATTACATATGAAAATGGAGTTAGTTGATCTGGGGAGTTGTTCATCTTTGCACATATTCTGCCTGTACTGTCATCTATCTATCACTGTCTATTTGTTATAGGTGCTGCTGGAAGCTAGAACAATCCACAATTAATTTGTCAGGAGTCCAACCTGCTGAAGAGGAGCCATTCCTAAATAATTACATCATGGAATTGTCTGCCCTCTTTAAGCAACAATGTTATTTCTTACGGCCGGCATTTCTATAGTCTAACTCAGCCTGGTGCCCTCAATAAGTTTGGTACTCCAACCCCTATCAGTCACAGCCAGTGGTAGTCCTAAACTTCTGGTGGGCACCAAGTTGGAGAAGGCTGGTCTAAGTCATGGTATCTCTTATTCTATCTGACTCAATCAACATTGTTTAGATAAATGTTTTGCTAATTTGTTTCTGGTGACAAGAAGACGCGTGCTTCCGTCAGTGGTAATTAAGCAGTAATGGTAATGAACTTCAAAGGTAACTTCACTATCCAAATATAAACTTCCTCAGAACATGGAGGCTCAGTTTGGATAGGTATCATGATTAATAGCTGTGTATCTTGTTGCTGGTAAGGAGGATGCAGGAGGACACAAACAAGCTGCATCTTAATTCACCCTTTGCTTTTTCACAGTTTCTGACTCTTTCCTCTTTCCCCTCTATTTATTATTATCTTCACTTGCCCCTTCCTCTCATTTTTTCTTCTGGGAGCCTCTATGGACCAGTATCTGAAGGACAGACTGGAAAGGGACTACAACTATAGGGATATGACTTTCATCTTCCACAATTTTTTATCCAACACTATTTTAAAGCTTATGTGCATTACTGTTCGTTGACACATGGCATGTGAAACATCCTTGCTTTTGTCTAACCTGAACCTCCGGTTGGCAGCAGCGTAGCTGCCCGGTGCGGCGCGCGCATCCTGCAGCCAGGGGTGGGGCAAGCTGCTCATGGGGGTGGGGCGCACTGTGTGGAGCCTCTCTGCTACCTCCCCCTCAGCTGTAGGGCCGCTGAGGGAGAGGCAGTGGGCAGATGCAAGCCCCACGCTGCCGGTTTAGGCAGTGTCGAGCCTGCAGGTGCCCAAGCCACCACGTCACTCCCAGGAGAGACATGTGGCTCGGGCACGCTGCAGGTCCTGCAGTAAGTGCCGGCCCCCGCAGTGTGGTACCCAGTGCCAGCCGCGTTTTGTTACATTAGTTGACTGAGCTAAAAAGTTTTGTGAGCCCAATTTTTTTAAATATAAAACCCCCCCTCAGTTTGATGAAACGGTTGGTCAGTTTCATGAAGTGACCAAGGCCTCCAGGAGATGTTCTAGAAAGAGGCATGGTGACTGGGAGCTGCTCATCCCATTCCTCATTACTTGGTGGTTGATTTTATGGCTTTAACCATTTTTCTATTCGGCTTCCTTCTGTGCTAACTGTTGGAGAAGATACACAAGACCCTTCTTTCACATTGAATATAAAAGTGAGTTCTCATTAGCATAAACACAATGGTAGATATTTTTAGCTTCCTGATGACTCATCTGAAATATCCCCTGGATGCAGGGGAGCCGACTTGGGCTCTGGGTTATGGGAGCCCAATGCATGTGATGTCATGATGCCACGTGTGCCCCCCAGCCTCAGAACCTGACTTCCGGTGGCACCCAGAGCCCCCTATAGTTGGTGCCCTTGCCTGGATGGACTAATAAATATGCTGCATTGTAAAAAGGTCAACTTCAAATGTAAAGAAGAAGTCTGCCCTGTGGGTCAGTTTGTGTGGCCAATATGGCAGCTCTTACAGATTCAGTGGATGCTGGCAATAACACTAATGCTAGGAATAACCATGAATTTATTTTTCAGACATAGGTAAAACTCCCATACAGTTCATATGATTACTTGCAAAACAGATGAAATAAGGGGTATTGTGCCATAAAGTGTCACTGATGATTCATACTAACTCTTGGATGAACATCTCATTCTGTTCTCTGGGCTTTAGCTGTGTTATCTTAACAGAAACAAAATTAGCCCTAGCATTGATTCATCACTGAGCCACTACAAAGCTGTTTTGTGCTAGGTCAATTAACAAATTGTTATAATAAATTTAGAATTTTGCTTAGAATTTTTGTACTTTAGAGTTTCTAAAATGTGTGTGGGCAGATCTACAGCCCTATTCCCGTCATTATCCAGTCATGTTGAGCCAAATAAAATTCAATTTGGGCTGCAGAAGTCCACATTGACACTTTTTTTGGTGTTACAGTGGTACCTCGGGTTAAGAACTTAATTCGTACTGGAGGTCCGTTTTTAACCTGCAACTGTTCTTAACCTGAGGTACCACTTTAGCTAACGGGGCCTCCCCGCTGCCTCCGCCCTGCCAGAGCACGATTTCTGTTCTCATCCTGAAACAAAGTTCTTAACCCGAGGTACTATTTCTGGGTTAGCGGAGTCTGTAACCTGAAGCGTCTGTAACCCGAGGTACCACTGTACTCACATATCTCCCTCTACCCCCATTGGCAATATATAAAAAGCATAAACCAAACCTGAAAAGTGGAGCGACGTAATTGCTGGGGAAGATTCCAACCTTTCCTGTAACCAGCGACATTCCTTTTAGCCAGCCTTCATGGTATTTTCCCAAAACACGGATACCTTCTCCTTTTTGCAACTCTAGTTCGTCTGGACTGTGAGCTGTGTAGGAGTGCAGAGCAACACACCTGGTGAAACAGAATGAATTAAAGAGTGACGCTACGTACTCGGAAGAGGCAGTTCCATTTATGCAATGCGACGAGGCTATGACACAACTACCTGCTCCAAAACCACGCTGGGATCTGTGGCTGTGACTTCTGCCAAACCAAAAGCACCGTGTCTGAGCCCTCTTCAAACAACGCTTCTGCTACACAATGCAAGAATGTCCCAATAGCTCCTGAATAAGACTGAGGGAAGGCAACTCATCAAGAATGCTGAATGGATGGGTAAAAAATGTACAGGGCAGGGCACTCCCAAATGGGCTGGGTTAATGTGCTCCGTACCAAAGCAATAAAGTCAGGATTCAGAAATGCACTCAGATGCATGAGTGGAGGAAGAGACGAACACCAGCCCAAACAAGAGGTGTGGTGAACAACACAAAAGTCATGCCCACACCACACATTTAAGACACACAACTTCCCTCAAGAAATCCTGAGAATTCTAGTTGGCCAAGAGTGCTAGGAAGTCTCACTCTGTCATGGGTAAACTACAGATCCCAGGATTCTTGGGGGGGAAATGTGTGCTTTTAATGTATGGTGTGGATGTGATCAAAGGAAAGATATGTAGCTGAGTATAAAACAGCTATGTAATTAGTTGGCAAGAACAGAATTCCTTTCAAAACCTTTAGCAGTAGGACAGCCTTCGCCCACCTGGAATCCTCCAGATGTTCTGGACTTCAACTTCCATCAGCCCCAAATGGCACATACTGGGAAGGCTGCAGCAGGGAGGTTACACCTAATGATTCAGCACCAGTTTTTTGGTCCTCAGGTCTGTTGCCTGGGTACCTCCCTCCTGTCACATGACATTTCAGTAGCTAACCACCCAAAACTCACCCCCACCCCAGATATGTCATGGACATTCAGTACAGCATGAGACTCTTAATCTCAGGGTCGTGTGTTCAAGCCCCATGTTGTGCAAAAATTTTCTGCATTGCAGGGGATTGGACTAGATGACCCTCGCGGTCCCTTTTCAACCCCACGGTTCTATGATTCTTCAGGTTCTGCAACTCAAAAGCGATCACATTTACTAATGGGTCTCATAATTCTGGGAGCTGAATTTTAAACCGATCTTCTTGCCCATGCTAAGTGTTTTGTATGCCCATGTGGGGTTCTCAGAAGCCAGTTTAAATTTCAGATTAACTTGAAAGAAGTATCTCTGTAAAAAGAGTTGTCTCAATTTTAGCTGGTGCTTGTGGGACGGTAACCCCACAAGGGCTTCTTCTTCATCCTCTTTTCTGTATTCGTTTACTCCTGTGAGCGGGTGGGGATGGGGGACTGGCAGCATGTGGCATGGTTGCTAGGCAACAACATCTCCGGGCCCTAGCCAAAGGCCCTACCCACCTAATGAATAAGGACTTAGTTTTACGTACATATTCACCGGCAGGTGTTGCTGTAAATGAGGCAGGGTGACAATGGCTGTCGGCTGCCCCAGGGGCCCAGGGGCCGAGTAATAGGAAGTGCTGACCTGTAAACAAGAATAAAAGAATCCAAATGAGCGCCTTTATTATATTCTCCCTTCAAAGGAAGTGTGCCTGAACACCAAGAACCCACAAGCCACAGGCCTCGAGGCAAAGCAGTGCATCCTGTTAAATGGAAGAATCCTGATTCACTCTGCTGTCTCTGCGGTCAAATGTCTTAATGGGGCTTTTAAATTTTTAGTCACTGATGGAGCAACGAACACGTTCAACTGGTTGGCTTGTTTTCTCATGTCTGGGATGATGAGGATTAGGCGGTCATCCCTGAGAGACTTGAAATGTGGCTTCCCTCAAGGTTCCAGTCTGTCACCTATGCTGATCAATGTATATGCATCCACTGGAGAAGCCGCAATTAAGCACAAGATTGTGTCACATATGCCCACAAGCAACTCTGTGTGTGTGTTTAATGGGAAAACAGTGAGGGAGACTAAAAACCCCCATGCCATAGTCCCAGTCTTTATTTGATGCCCTGGCTGCTATTTGTAAAAGCTGCAAAAGAGTGAAAATTATATTCATCTATTCCTACACATTGTCATGTGTACCATAGTTTGGCCCTGAGCAGCATTTGGGCTGAAAATGAAATGAGAGACCACTTGCTAAAAGGGGGTTTTTAGCTAAAAATCAGAGAGCTGTGTGTGCTGATATAGTCCTTCATTTCCCAAACTAATGGAATTTTACTCTTCAAACCAAGTCTCCAAGATGTAGTGCTTACCAATAAGGATGCTTTCTTTATGTTTCTTCAACAACAACAACAACAACAACAACTCACTTCTTCTTACAAATACAATAAGGATACACTTCAGAAAGTAGTTTTGTCCAAGTGATTTCTTTGCATTAAGACAGATAGTGGGTTTCCTCCCCCCTGTATGGGTACTTCAGTGTATTTCTTCAGGGTCTACTGCTCCTACTAGTTGTTCCTTATATGAAATTATAGTTTTTATTTATATAACACTACCAGTGTTCATTGCACTCTTCAGAGTAACATAAGCCCAAGAAAGACGGGCCCTTGCCCAAGCAGCTTACTGCCTATATTTCATTAGCTACTGCCTTTGTTTCTGTGCTAGGAAAGAAAAAGATGAAGCATTTGCATTGCCCTGTTTGGCTCTTCCATGATTAGCTTTAAGGATGTTGCTCAAATGCTGAGGCCAGTGAAAAATATATCATGATTGAGAAAGTGACTTTACAAAACAAAACATGATGAAAACTGGACTACATCCCTTCTCTCCATCTGACTGCTGCCATGACCGGGAGTCCTGATGCTATCATCCAGAAAACATGGGCTGGGTTCAAAATCATTATGATGTTGATCTGCAAACCAGGAATTTCCCAACACCATTTAGGATTATTTTTTTAAAATAAATAAATAAATAAATTATGAATTATAAGCCTTTGGGATATATGGAACGATGAGAGCAAGGAACATGATTGTTTGGAGGAGTGAACAAAGAAACATGTTCATTAAATTTCAGCAGGAATCTCCAAGAAAAGTTCATTTATATTGCAGGCTATATGTTCTCAGCCAACATAAATGCCTTTTCCACTTGAGGTAGATGCCTTGTTTTTCCTCTTTTCTTTCTTTCTCCCTTCTATCTTGAAATTAAAGAGTGCATTAACAGATGATTTTCTCCAGTAATAGGTTATTGCAACCGAGGGTGTAGAAAAGCAACTTTGGTTGCCCTCCCCATCTCCTTTCCTAATGGATTTTCACATTCCCATCCCACCCTTATGTCAATTGCAATGTTCTAATGCCTTAAGAAGCACTGTAGGATTGAGCAAGCATACCTAAAATACTTAGAGGAGTTGAGCATTTTCCTGTTCTGTAAAGCATTTTGTAATTGACAAGGGTTAAGGCAGCAAAATTCCCACACATCCATTATATTGAATTCTTCAGGCCTTTAGTGCTTATTCAGCTGCATAGCTGCTAAGGCAGCCCTTTCTCATCCCACATTCCTCAGTAGCTTCCTAGTGAAGATCATCCATTGTGAAATAAGCATGGAAAGAGCTTAGACAGTGATGGCAAATAAGCAGAGACTGTTTTATGTTGGATTATCAAGATGGGTTTCTGCCTGAGTGCTGGAAATACAGAATGGTTTTCACTGGTGAAGAAAATGACTCGGATTTTAGAGTGAGACCAGGTTATCATTGCCACAGGTTATTCTCAGTCATTTTCTTTAAGTGCATTACAGGTTGTTCTTTATACTACCAACACAGGAATTGGGCCACCTCCTGTGCCTATTGCGAGTAGTTCAAATGCCTATCCCTGGTCAAGCACAGTACCAAAGCCGCAATGCCAGCACCAAACTCTTATGCTGGAGAGAGTCTATAGCTTCTGATGCATGACAGATGGCCACCCAAACTTTGCTTAAAAACCTCCAAGGAAGAAGTGTGTCCACCATCATCTGAGGGAGTCCGTTCCACTGTTGAACAGCTCTTACTGTCATAAAGTTCTTTCTGATGTTTAGCTGGAATCTCCTTTCTTGTAACTTGAAGCCATTGGTTTGAGTCCCACTCTGCAGAGCAGGAGAAAACAAGCGTGTTCCGTCTTCCATGCAACAGCCCTTCAGATATTTGAAGATGGCTATCATATCATATCATCTCTTCTCAGTCTCCTATCCAGGCTAAACATACTCAACCTTCTCAACTGTTCCTCATAAGGCTTGGTTTCCAGGCCCTTGATCATTTAGGTCACCCTCCTCTGCACATGTTCTAGCTTGACTATATCCTCCTTAAATTGTGGCACCCAGAACTGGACATAGTACTCCAAGGCACTGTAAGTTATCCTTATGAGATTGCAGAAGTCATAATTGAGAATCGTGAGCTTGGGGATCCCACCTTGAATTCCACTGCCCATCTCATGGCTGAAGGCAGTGCTGGTGTATGCACTTGCCTGTCTCTGCTGAAGCCACTAAACTACTGATTCCTCACAGGGATATTCACAATGGAGCCCCCTTTTCTCTTATGTCTCTTGCGAAAAAGAGGAAGAGATGGAAATACCCCCTGTAGTCCAGCCTCTAATCCACTTTTTATTTGCATGGAACCAGCAGAGAAGGGTAATCAGCCCAAAAGTTCATGTCACTCATTTTCTTATCTGTATTTATCCCAGTGTTAGAGCTGTCTGCAAAACCAGCCTGTATTTTTTTTTTAAGCTTTTAGCAGATAACTGATGTTGCTTGCCTGCCTCGAGAGACGAATGGTCACTGAACAGCACAGTTAACTTATCAGAGAAGACACAGGCAGGCGTGGGTCTCTGAGAAGAAGCTAAATCAAATAAAAATTTCCTAGAAAATGCCCATTGGAAATGCAGGTCGTATAGAACCATCAGGGCTACCACAAACATTTAGCAGATAACTAGAGGGCCTCAGCAATTACTCACCTCATGAACTGCTGCTGTTTGTTTTGTGAACTTAAGCTTTAGGAAAGCTTAAGCTGTATAAATGGCAAAGCAAAACAACACCCACTCAGTACAAAGACTGCCTGTTACAATGAATTCTGACTAAAGAATGATGTAATTTAGTACACAAGAAGTGTAGTTGGCTATTAAAATGCACACCAGCTTTCTGCAGCCAGAACCTGGTTAATGTGGTACTCTGGTACCATACCCATGTACAGTGGTACCTCTGGTTACGTACTTAATTTGTTCCTGAGGTCTGTTCTTAACCTGAAACTGTTCTTAACCTGAAGCACCACTTTAGCTAATGGGGCCTCCCGCTGCCGCCGCACGATTTCTGTTCTCATCCTGAAGCAAAGTTCTTAACCCGAGGTACTATTTCTGGGTTAGCGGAGTCTGTAACCTGAAGCGTCTGTAACCTGAAGCGTCTGTAACCCGAGGTACCACTGTAATGAGGAGAAACTCATTTGCCACCATGTGCTGAAAACATAGAAGACAGCTATGTATCTTGTTTTTCTTTAACCCAGGGGTCAGCAAACTTTTTCAGCAGGGGGCTGGTCCACTGTCCCTCAGACTTTGTGGGGGGCCAGACCATATTTTGGAAGAAAAAAAAGAATGAATTCCTATGTCCCACAAATAACCCAGAGATGCATTTTAAATAAAAGGACACATTCTACTCATGTAAAAAAACACGCTTCCCAGACCGTCCACAGGCTGGATTTAGAAGGTGATTGGGCTGGATCTGGCCCCTGGGCCTTAGTTTGCCTACCCATGCTTTAACCAATGCAATTTTACTGCAATGGCAGCCCTGAGAAACCAGAAGCTTATCTCTTCACTTCCACCACTGTAATTGGAGTGGAGGTCCATCCCACTAGAAAGAGGAGTCATAGGGGAAAAGTCCCAATTGGATCAACAGGGACTTTTCACGTAAGGTGTGTGTGTGTGTTTGTGTCTGCATGTGAAATATCCATTCTGGTTGTTATTGGGGACTGGAGAGATAAGGCTCCTTCCCTTTCTCCCTTGCCACTTTCACAGTGGTGTTCACATGTTACATTCCATGAGTATATATTCTGTGTACCTGTGCACACACATAGTTGAACTGTACACTCATACAGTTACTCACAAATAATGTACAGCAACTGAACAGTTTGTGTACCAGAGTATGCAATAGCTGAGTTGTACAAATCAACAAGTATACATTCTTTCACACAAACACATGCATACGTGCAGAGTCACCTTGTATGTGTGCTCAATGTAACAAGACAGCAGGCCTAGTGAGAATTGGGCTCCCCCACTTCTGTTGTGGAGGGATGCGGGTGGTGCTGTGGGTTAAACCACAGAGCCTAGGGCTTGCCGATCAGAAGGTCGGAGGGTCGAATCCCCACGACGGGGCGAGCTCCCGTTGCTCAGTCCCTGCTCCTGCCAACCTAGCAGTTCGAAAGCACATCAAAGTGCAAGTAGATAAATAGGTACCGCTCCGGCGGGAAGGTAAACGGCATTTCCATGCACTGCTCTGGTTTGCCAGAAGCGGCTTACTCATGCTGGCCACATGACCCAGAAGCTGTACGCCGGCTCCCTCAGCCAATAAAGCAAGATGAGCGCCGCAACCCCAGAGTTGGTCATGACTGGACCTAATGGTCAGGGGTCCCTTTATCTTTACCATTTACCTCTGCTGTATATTAAGCACATGTCCAGTGCAGCCCTTACTACCCAGTATGGAGGTGGGTGGTGATGGGGGGAGATTCCACTGGAACATGATATTTCCATAAGGATTGTACATAACACATATTGATCCAATCTAATGCATTATTTTCTATGTGTCTTCTTGCCCAAAGCCTGCTTTGAACAATCTTTGCAAGGTTGTAGACTAATTAAGTAGCAAATTAAAGAACACAGCACACAAGGTCTCTTCACACATTTAGTAAGCATGTAGGGTGCAGGGAAGAAGGATCTTTTGCAGGTCACCCAGTTGAATGTAAGACAGCCTGCAGCCGACTGCTTATCAGGCTCTCTTCAGCTAAAAGTCTGGGTGCTTAGGGCAATGCCTGCCATTACAGCCATGTCCTCTTTCACACAAGAGTGCTACAGATCTGCCCAAAAATGTGATTTTGCCATTTTACCATCCAAATGACATAAACTCAACAAAAAAGTGAAATATCCATCACTGTTGGGTGTACGTTCTTTGGCTTTAGCTGACTTAAATTAATCCTCCTTACTATAGGCTCAGGACTAAATTACATGTTGCACACAACCGCCTGTAACAAAGCCCCAACTTTCTTTACTGAAAAGCAGTCCGTGGAAGCTGCAATTTTGAGGAGTGGCAGAGGACAGGGAGTGCTTATTCTTATCTCCAACCCGCTATTTTCCAGCTCAAAATCCCCTACAGCTGCTTTTCAGGGGTTTAACCATTTTTAATTTTAAAGAAGCCAAGGCTTTGTTATGTGAATTTTTGTCCTTAGTACACAAGGTCTAGGATCAAATGAGGTGACAGTGCTGTTGGTAGGAGAGGTTCAGCAGGGGAGGGAGGAGGCAGAAACTGTCAAAGGGTTGGTCAATGGGTAGGTAGCCTGTTTGCTTGTGGCTGTTCCATGAGTAGCCAGAGAGTGGTATGTGAATGGCATGCATGAGTAGGGTCTGTATGAGCCTTTATGAGCATTGTGAATGAATGAATGAATGTTTATTCAGGGGACAGCATGTGAGAGAGTGAAGGGGAAAACAGATGGAGAAACATTCAAGAACCCCACATTTGGGGATATCAATAAATAGCCAATAACATCTAACCTCCCCACAAACTTTGTGCCAAGATGAATGTTCAAGGAGTAGGTTATATGGAAGTTATTGGAATCCTGATAAAAAGTTTAGTTTCCAGGACAGGAACTGTAATGTCGGAAGAATGACTTCTACAAGTACCTGACACAGTGCATCATAAAAAATATAATATCCTCAGAGACACTTGTGGACACACTCCCAGGATTAAAGATTACAATGCTTAGGGCAGGCATGTTTCATAAAGGGTGATACTGTTGTGTGTTGTCTCCTCCTTGTTCCTCCCAATGCACTCTTCCTCCGCCCTAATTCCTTTCCTGTGCCCACAAATTTACTAATTACCCGATCTGGCCCTTTGCTCTTATCTGACGTTTACATCCTACCAGCACTGCCTATTGCTGCAGTAGGGAGAAATTCAGGAGACACACTTTTCTGAATTGCTTTCAGAAAAGGGAGTGAAGAGAGATCGCCAGTAATGGAAAATACTTAAGAATTTCAGATCAGCAAAAAAAGAAAAGGGGAGAAAAAGCAATTATAGTGGAATTTATCCACGGAGCCAGAGTTAATATCTTGCACACATTCTCTCTTCTCTGCCTCCCTTTCTAATGCCAAGGTAGTTGGAAGTTTGGACCTTTGCCTCTCATCGCTTCAAAAATATGTGGCTTAATTATCAGGCTGGTGCATTTATTCCTCACTGGCATTTGAAGCAAGTGCTTATTGTTCAGTCACAAATCCTACCACTTTCTCTACTGGCAGTAACAAAATAGGGAAACTGTGAATCTCCCCTTGCATTGCTCTTGAACTTGGAGCAAGGCAAGATTAGCCAGCCTGCACTACATTTTGCATCCAAGATAATTGAAGGGATACTTGTAACCATCCTGCAATTGCTGCAGTGGCTTCAGTGGGGTTTGAATTATTAGAGGATTGTGCAGAATGCTTCAGCCACACATGCAGTTGGATTTATGCTTTCTGTTCTCCCCAATAGCAAGCCTTTACATAAAATGACAGGACACTATTGAAGAAGAGCAGATAAGCTTTGTGGTGTCCATCACTTAAAAATAAAAGGGATGAACATTCCTTTGTTTGAATGGCCCGACAGCGAAATGCTTGTTTCCTTTACGTAGAAACGAAACAGCAAAAAATATTAAAGTAAAAAAATGAAATAAAAAATGCAACGTCCGGTGATGAGGAGAATAGTCAGAACACTTGGGGGTAATATCTCAGCTTCTGTTCTACCTCCTTAGTTCTTCAGAGTGACAGTGAGGATCATTTATAAGGGAAAAATCAGCTGTAGAATTAACAAGTGGAACCTGGGACAAGCAAATTGCAGTGCACCTCACCTCCTAACAGAAGCACTCCTATTTCAGCTGGTTAGCCATGACCTCTTCCAAGATTCTATAAGCTGTAAAGAGCTCAAGCACAAAGCTGTTCCCCCGTTTTCTATTTCCTACTGATATTCAGCATTCCTCATTGGACTGTTGTAGTTTCTTACCCCTGCAAGAGGGTTGGAGAGGCCTTTTGCCTCTTTAGTTTTTATAAATATTCTGCAAACCTAGGAGTTACCCTGAGTATGCTAATGCCTACCCCTTGTTTCACAGTGGCGCCATTTTGACTCCATTTCTGTTGGCAGTTACCACCTGAAAACAATAAGTGGAGCTACCTTAGGCAATGAGCATTAATAAACACTAACCACAAAGTATGATAATTTAGAGGGGTTTTTTTTTGGGGGGGTACTCTCCAACAATTGTCCTAACTCAGCCAGGATAGCCACAGAGATATGTTCCAGGGATATATTTATCTGCCAATATTCAGGAAGCAACTTATTTTTGGAATTTCAGTTCCCACTTCCTCTGTGTCAACAGAAAAGCATTTATTGTGTTAGGTGACCCAGAAACTACAAATCCAGAATGCGGCAGCTAGACTGGTGAGTGGGAGCGGCCGCCGAGGCCATATAACACTGGTCTTGAAAGACCTACACTGGCTCCCAATATGTTTTTGAGCACAATTCAAAGTCTTGGTGCTGACCTTTAAAGCCCTAAACGGCCTCGGTCCAGTATACCTGAAGGAACGTCTCTACCCCCATTGCTCTGCCCGGACTGGGGTCCAGTGCCGAGGGCCCTTGGTGCTTCCCTCGCTGTGAGAAGCCAAGTTACAGGGAACCAGGCAGAGGGGCTTCTTGGTAGCGGCACCCGCCCTGTGGAACGCCCTCCCACCAGACGTCAAATAGAAAAACAACTACCAGACTTTTAGAAGACATCTGAAGGCAGCCCTGTTTAGGGAAGTTTTTAATGTTGAATAGGTTATTGTATTTTAGTGTTCTGTTGGAAGCCGCCCAGAGTGGCTGGGGAAACCCACCCTCACCCTGATTCTAGGTGCTTCAAGTACTTGGGTCACATCAAATGTAGAAATTTCTAATGTGCCTGTTGTGGTAAAGTGATGTTTTTTCAGGTGTGTGTGTGTGTGCTGATGCAGCTTCTTGCCAGGGGTGCAAAGGACCCTAATGGAAGGCATGTTTTAAGCTAAGTCCCAGTGCAGTCCAATAATAACAGTATATCCCTCCTGTCGGCAAATAATAACTGTCAATCAATAATAACTACAATCATTTCTTATACCTATCCCTATTTGACTTTTATGTCTTTCCCCTGGATGCGAACCCAAATTAACTCAAGCCAACCCTTTTGTTTCTTTCAGTAAGCCAAATTAATTTGGCCTCTTCTCCTCTTCCTTGTGTACAGAACAATGAAACAGTGCTGCAAAAGAGGGAAGAGAAAAGAAAAACCCACACTACAGTATTTTCAAAAGCAATTGGTTTCAGTGCAGAGGTGAGCAGCTGCCACAGAGAAAGACAGACAAAGCCAAAGACTTGTGGGCGTTGCTGACTCGGGCAGTTTCTATCATTTATAGGAGCAAAGCTTCATCTTTTGAGGAGTGGCACCCTGCGGCAGAGAGTACATGTTGACTTCTAGGGCTTTAAATGACAGCCTCACCTATCTTGAGAGAGGATTTTTTGCTCCCTACTTACTTCCAGTCCCACAGAGAGAGCATAGCTGTTTTGGACATATCCCCCCCACAGGTTACTCAGGATATTATTACACAGCGTGCAGGATGACTGTAACACTGTCACCCACACCTTTTGTTCCGAGCTTATTTTCTGCTTTATTTATCCACAGAAAAACGTAGGACTTTTCGGCAGCCCTCTAGAGAATGAACAGAAAACTCAAAAGAAGATACCATGAGCGCAACTGTTTTTTAGCCCATTTACATCTCATTACACCCTACCACCTTCTGTTATAATTAAAGGGTGCGTCGTACATCCTCAGTTTTATTAAAGGTTTGTTTGTGTATTGCAGAAGAGTGTAAATACTTAGCATCTTGGATGTTTTGCACTCAGGTACAAGAGCAGGAAATGCAAATGTATCTCATCAGCTATAAAAAAGCATGTATATTAATCAGATACTTTTAAAAAAACAACAGATGGATAAATATATAACTGGGAAAAGCCTGGGCTCCCATTTTAGCTCAGGAGAAAGTCCTCCTGAGTTCAGTGGAGCTTACTCCATATGTAGCACACACAGGAATGCTGATCTAAAGAAAAACGCTCAATAACTGATACATGTATGCCCATAGCTGTCAACTTACATATTTGAAAATAAGGGACTAGCAGCCTCGAAAATAAGGGATCAGCAGCCAAAATAAGGGATTTTCCAAGCACAGGTATGTTCAACTTCTGAGCCCCTCCAAGCCAAAGGCAGAAAGCCTAGTCATCAGCCAAACGAAGCCTCAAGCTGTGGTTCCCACAGCGCAGCAACCCGGCAAAGGGGATGCAGCAAGGAAAACCACCGTCACCTCTCCACTGGGAAGTGCTGAGCAAAGGCGAGTCCCCAGGCAACGCGGCTGATTTGATTGGCACAAGGCATGCAAGCTCCACCCCCCAGTCGTTCTTAGACTCCTTATTGGGTGAGCAACGCAGCCAAGCAACACAGTTGGAGCCTCCCTCCTCCCTGGCAGGCAGGGAGGAAGGAAGAGGAGCTGCTTCCTTTGAAACCTGGGAAATTTAAGGGACATCATCAATAAGGGACAGCAGCGGGACACGGTGCTGGGATAAGGGACTTTCCCGCCAAATAAGGGACGGTTGACAGCTATGTGTATGCTTTTATAATCCACATCTCTTGGTGTGTTTTGTACTTGTCATACTTATGTCTAAAAGTGGTCCTTAGTCTGTTGCAGCAGAGAAGAGAAAGTCTGGTGGCATCTCAAGTCTAACAGGGAAATCCTATGCCCTGTGACTCAGAAGTCAGTCCCATTAGGACTGCAGGTTAACTAACATAATCCTACATGAACCTTTGTAGACAAGAACACACTTCATGGTACATCTGATGCAGTTGCTTCTTGCCTCCAAGCACTCATGCCACAAACAAGTTGAGGTGGCTTTCACACGCAGAGGTTTAATTTCTCCTGTACTATTTGTGTGAATATGTGATTACTGTTCATACAGAATAGAGAGAGAGAGAGGAAGAGAGGCATTTGTAATGCAAATGAACATCTGGCCAATGTAGGTTGCTTATTTGCATTTCAAAGAGGTGCAAAAAAACCCCTTTAAGGCTGCATTCTTGGGCAATTTACCTGGGGATCAAGCCCTGCGGAATTTAGTAGATTTCACTTCTAAGTAAACACACAGAGAATTGAGCATGCTCAGCTCGTGGAAGTTCTTCATCCTACAAGCATTGAAGTGAAAGTGTCCTATTGAACTGAGTGTGCAAGTTTTTGAATGGTGCTGCAACCTTATTGGCATGTGAGCAGGAGGCAGGCATCCCATACATCAGGGGTCGGACCAGTATTATCAGAGCTTTCCAAGCGATAATGTGACAAAGACGGCAGTTTGGGGCAAATTACAGTGGAAGGTCTTGGTTATAGGCAGGTGACTTTGTTATAAAGGACTAATTGGCCCTTGCCAACGAGATGGGAGAACAGTTGAAAGTCCCTCTGAGACAGTTTGTAGTTTGCAACTGGGTGTCAGGCGACAGTTTCACAGCATATTCATCTGCCTCCTTTGCCCGCCACAGCTGGGGGAAAAGATGTGACAGCTGGCCGAACTGCATGGAGAATTCCAATCAGAAAACAAATGGTTGTTTGCAAGAGGCCACCCTTGGGATTGTTGAGCCAAAGGCAGAAATAATGGAGTCGCATCTGGTGTTAATTAAACAAAAGGACTGCCGAGGCCAAAGATTAAGAAATTATGAGTTAACTCCCCTTCCTCTTGAAAAGTATGAGTTTTGGATTGTAATAATGAAATTTAATATGCATGTTGAAGGTCCCCTCCCCACCCTTTTTCATTTTCATTCTAGACCCTTATTCATGCATGCAATCATGCAAGTGAAGCTTCTGTTTTGAATGAAAGCTGGAATTTAGTGGTGACATTTCAACAGGGTAAGTACAGCTAAGTATGCTATTGTCAAACTCCCTCTGTGTGGAATTTATGCTCGATTATGTTCCCCATTCCAGTCCTACATATATTTATTTGAAAGGAAGTTCCATTGGTTTCCCTACTTCTAAGTAAACAGGTTGAGGACTAGCGCAGAAGCTAGACTATGTGGCACCAATTTGATAGCTGGCAAGTAACTATAATTTAAGGTGGCCAGGAGACAAGGGTGCTGCATCATTCTTTAAATGGTTGTATAGAAGAGGGAATTTTGCATGATAAGCTACACCTCTTCTACCCTCTTCCCCCTCCCTGATCATTCTATTTCTATGCCTTCTTACCCCTGCAAAACCAACTTTCATTCTGATCCAATATAGACCAATGGGTCCAAAAGGGGTTCAAAACGGCCTAAGAGTAGAAAAGAACTTCACAAGGTATAGTGCAAAATTTTAATTAGGAACTATGAGCCTCTGCAATAAAGGAAATGGGCATGTACAGAGTCCATCTCCCTTGCCAATGTGGTATTTCTGTATTTAATAACATGATTGCACAATACAATCTTTCTTTCTTTTTTAATTTTTTGATTCCTAGTAACAGTGATTATGATAAACATTGGCTATATAATGATATTTATTGAGTTCATCTCATTTATATTTATATTTAATATAATCTCCTGGATGAGTCTTAACCCATGGCGTACTGTGGAAATGAGTTAACCCCTTTTTTGCACAGATCCAAATAAAGTAAAATCTACCATAAGATGATAAATCAAATACACATGAAACACACATGAGCTCTTTGCAGTGGAGCCTGTTCTCTATGAACCAGTGACTGCATTTTAAATTCAGCATGCCATACAATCCTATTCCCATCTACTCAGAAGAAAATGTCATTGAATTCAGTGGGACAGACTCCTGGATAAGTGTACACAGGATTACAGCTTAAATGTTCCCAAGCACAGAATTTCCTCCGGAAAGTAACATAAGTCAACAGTCAAGACAAATTCTGACCAGCCTTATGCTTCAGGGACTAGGCAAAGAAATGTACAGTCGTACCTCGGGTTACATATGCTTCAGGTTACAGACGCTTCAGGTTACAGACTGCTAACCCAGAAATAGTACCTCGGGTTAAGAACTTTGCTTCAGGATGAGAAAAGAAATCGTGCTCTGGCGGTGTGGCTGCAGCGGGAGGCCCCATTAGCTAAAGTGGTGCTTCAGGTTAAGAACAGTTTCAGGTTAAGAACGGACCTCCGGAACGAATTAAGTACTTAACCCGACGTACCACTGTATTCGCTTTTCACTTGAAATAATCGTATCAGTTCCTTGTTCCATTTTTTCTATCAGTGCAGAAAACCCTGTAATCATACCTCCCTGCTTTTTAAAAGAAAACATTTGCATTTAAAAATCAAGGATTGTATTATTATAAAGGAAAAACTAACCTCTCAAAAGAGCCAAAAGGACTCACTCCATAAAGCTGGTATCAATGTGGTCAGTCTTGAGCTACGATGCTGGGGAAACTGAGAGCCTCACAACTCACCAGAGCACAAAAAGCAATTTACCAGGTCCACACCCAAAGCTCAGGAATGCATTGAAGGCCAAACACCTCCTGGGTGCCTTCAGGAACTCAGCTTCCTTATTAATTTCTGAGGTAGTTAGGATTCTGAGGAGGCATTTAGAAGCATCTCCTGGGTGAATTTCATAGCTCATTCTGCCAAAAAAGTGACTGTCTCCCTCCAGCCCCTCCATTCAATCCCCAGCAGAACTCCTATACGTTTTACTAGTTTCATACCCTCCATGTGTCCTAATTTTCCAGAAGCCACCCCGGCTTCTGGTTTGATTTTGGAATGTCCCTATTTCCCCTGTCAGTGCTGCCGCTGCCAAGCTCTGGGAGGAGAATGAGCTGGCGCTGGTTCCAAGCAGCAGTGGCAAGCAGGGTCAGATTTAGGTTTGATGAGGCCCTAAGCTACTGAAGGTAATGGGGCCCTTTATATGTTCAGCTGTCCTTTGCCAACAACAAACTGTCATTGTTTTTTGTGTTGAATATATGCTATATGGTACTTTACGGACCTAATAGGTATCTAAAGCCATTTGCACGTGCAGAATGTAGGTACCCTATATATAGAAATAAGCAAACTAGTGATATTTTAGGGAGCAGGCTAACAGGCGGGGCCCATTACAGTCATACCTTGGGTTGAATACGTTTCGAGTTGAGCGCGTTTGAGTTGCGCTCCTCGGCAACCCAGAAGTAACGGAGCGTGTTACTTCCGGGTTTCGCCGCTTGCTCATGCGCAGACACTCAAAATGACATCACGCGCATGCGCAGAAGCGGCGAAAAGCGGCACGCGCATGCGCAGATGTGCCGTCACTAGTTACATTTACCTCTAGATGCGAACGGGGTTCCGGAACGGATCCCGTTCGTATCTAGAGGTACCACTGTACTTACATCATAGTAGCCTACACAACACAAAACACTGCTGCTGTATGTAGGTTTTATTTTATTTGTTTTTTAGCTTGTATTTTAGAAATGTACATCCAATTTTTTTCATTTAAATTTTTTGGGGGCCCCCAAGAGAGTGGGGCCCTAAGCTATAGCTTGTTTAGCTTATACATAAACTGGTGGCAAGGCAGCATCTGGTTGCCTCTCATGGCTGCTGCTGCCAGTCTCCTCCCTTGGATAACTCACAGTGGCTGCTGGAGAGTGAGCAAGGAGAGGCTGCCATGGAAGGAAACAACAAGGACTTTGAAGTGCAATAGTTTCCAGTTGGGAAAGAACCAGATCTGCATTCATTCATTTTGTTCCCTTTAGGAGCACTACTCAAGTTGATCTGCTATAAACTGCAGCAGCCGGACCTTTGGCACAGAGTCACTATATATATATATATATATATATATATATATATATATATATATATTCTCCCCTCCACAGCCAAAAAGCCAGTATTGTTATAATTTCATTTTCTATCTGCAAGTCGAGAAACGACTGCAATAAAACAAACATCTTCCTCTTTTACCATTGTTCTGCTTTATTCTAAAATGACAGTAAGAAGCAAATATTTGTAATTAAGTTAAGGCATGCAAATTAATAAATATGGTTAGCCGAAGCTTGAGTAAAGCTCAGGGAAGTATGTGTCTCTTGCTATATAATTAGAGTCTTGTGAAATGCATCATCATCTCGCATATGCCATCAACAAGCTGGCTTTTTCCTCTGTGTTATCTTTTTAGCAGCTCTTTCCCCATCCCATTTTCATTATATGTACAGCTCAGTTGTGAATCTCCATCCTGGATTAATGAGTGGCAAAATAGTTCATTGCAGCCTGTTCTAATCTAATGTCATTAATTCAGCTTTAGAAGAGCACTGATGTGACTGAAAGCTGATAGCTACTGTTTTTCAATGACCAGCATGCTTGCCTACCTAGGCAAAAGTATTGCAGGGTGTTCAAATTACAGAGAGAGGGAGCAAAGGGGTCCTGGCTTACATATCATTTGTACTAGCCCCTAACAGAAACCACTGTTTTAGAAGGCTATGCAGAGGCGAAACTAGGCTTTCTTTCACAAATACTCAGTTCACCTCCCCCCACCCATGTTTGCATACACATCCACATGCACACACACCTGAACACAATTGTTTTTAAAGGGCATAAAAAGTAAGCAATATATTATCTGAATACAAAGTTGTACTTTCTAATACATTCTTTTTTATTTGGTCCCTTGCATTTTCTTTCAGCCCCCTTCCTCTTAGGCAGGCAGGCATGGTAATATGTACCAAGCCAACCACCCTCCCCCCATAGAAAAGCAGCAAAGACCATGCCAACTTGCCAAGTTCCTCTGAGCCTTTTACTCCAGAGCACATTTTTTGTAGCATGGTTGAGCTGGAGAGACCAAGTGGCCTGACACAGAATCAGGCAGTTTCATGTGTAGCTGCATGTCCCCCCCCCCATTTTCATATTGCTAAGGAAAGGCAGCCCCCTACTTCTCCCCACAGCTCTGCGCTCTGCATGTCAAGCCCTTTCCACAGGAAAGGCTCTCCTCAGTGCTAAGATATAAATATAATAATAAGAATGGAAACTGAGAATGATCTGGCACATATCAGAATGCAAGTCGCATTGAACTCAGTGGGACTTACTTCTGAATAAAAATGCTTATAATTGCAGCATAAGACTTCACCCAGTTAAGGAGGTCTGGTCTTTCCATCAACGTCAATTAGTCCAACCCCTTTAAATGCAGGAGTTTTTCACCCAACATAGGGCTTGAACTCATGACCCTGACATTAAGAGTCTTATGCTCTCCTGACTGAGCTATAAAAGGATTAGACAAATTCATGGCAGGTTATTGATGGCCACTAGCCATAATGGCTATGTTCTCCCACAACTGTTGGAAGCAATTTTCCTCTGCTGCTGCGTTCAGGTCCTGCTTCTAGCCATTAGCATCTGGCTAGTCATTCAGAGACTAGGATGCTGGATTAGATAGGACCGACACAGCAGGGCTAATTTATATTTTTAAGACATTAAAAATGGTAGCAGGACATAAACGAGGACTTATTACTCCTGCCCAGCCACACAGATGGGAAAGGAGTGCAATTGTGTAGGATTAGGGCCGAGGCACTTGGGAAATTGCAGCATCAGCCAGCAGGGCAGCAGCGGGAGGAGTGGATTGGAGCGAGTCTGCAGAAAACTGTGGGACCTTCATCCACAACCGACTAGAGAGTCAGAAGCTGTGTGGGAGATGAGGCTGCGACTTGGCTTACGAGAGGGCGGCAGTCCAACCAGAGGCAGTGAACTCACCTTAGGTAGCAGTCAAATATCTTTAGGGCTCTTGAGAACAGTGTGAATAGCAACAGAGCAGGGAGAGCCACTCCACCTGTAGCCCAAACAGTAAAATGGCTGACAGGCTAGGAGCCTCAGTGGAGCCCCCTGGAGGCTTCACCTGGGGCTAAAGTACTGGCTAGCCCCCCAATAGCTACAGCTCTGAGGCTATGGATGGGTGATTTTGCTAAATCAAAAGGCGTAGGGGACTAGTTGGGAGTTTGCTAATGGATTTAATTTAGGGCTCCTTATGCCCCGCCCCGGAATCTGATCCCTGGCATTACGTCTATGAGCAATGCATACAATTTGCCCTCAGACAGATTAATAAATTGCAAACTAGATTCTGGATTGTTGCAATCCACGTGTCTCTTTGGGAGCCAGTTGCGTTATACTTAATCCTTTGTTCACTGATGACACCTGGGCTTTTTCTGGGTGGAAAAAGATAGGATGTGAATTTCCTCAGACTTTGGAGCCTTGTCACTGGCATCATTCTAGCGAACGAAAGGCATCCACTTATATGGGCTGTTTTCAAGGAAAACAGTCATTTTTAGTCATTGTATCTCTGGCTTCCAGGAACAGTTGCCAGGTTGCAACATGGAATAAAAAACAACCCTTTACATTTAAAACGGCTGCTGAATTGAGAGAATTGGGAGCTGAAGCTTCTGCTGTCTATTCTACCCATGGTCCTGTCATTCCTTTCCTCCCTGCAGTAATGAGAGGGATGCCTCACTGGTAACATGTCATAGTTGACAGGATAATGAAGGCAGAAGAAGGCCTGGTTGCCTCTTCCCCTCATTCAGCAGCAGTTTTAGAGGCAATGGGGTGGAGGAATCTCTGGGTTGAAACCAGGGTTCCCTGGTCCCAGGACTATCCATTTCAGAGGATTAATTTTAGCTGGACTGTCCTCATGTCGTTAGGCTTAACATCTAAAGAGGCCTAAACAGAACTGTTGAAAGCATTACGGGACACACCCAAAGTCCTATTTCACAATAACATTACTTATTGTTTTCCAAAGCAGCAAGGAAAATGCATGTATGTGGCTAAAGACTATGATAGGCTTTATCTGTGCTGAAAGGGGAAATTTCAAATTAAGGATTATAACATTTATCCTATTTGGAGAAGCTGAGGCACATATGTATTATATGCAGGGTTTTTTTATGCGGGAGAACTTCCATCAGCATATTGTGTTTTGTTCTGGATTATTATTATTATTATTATTTCAAAAAACCAAGTTATCAGTTTTTTAACAGGTGGAAGAAACTCAACACCAATGACTGATTAATGAAATATCGTATTTTTCACTCTATAAGACACACATGGCCATAAGACTCACCTAGCTTTTAGAGGAGGAAAACAAGAAAAAAAAAATTCTGAATCAAATGTTGAAGAGGATTTGCGTTGCTTTTGCTGAAGCCAGAACAGCAAGAGAGATTGCTGCGCAGCAATCCCTCTTGCTGTTCTGGCTTCAGCGATAGCTGCGCAGCCTGCATTTGCTCCGTAAGACGCACACACATTTCCCCTTACTTTTTAGGAGGGAAAAGTGCGTCTTATAGAGCGAAAAATACAGCAATCACTCTGTTTTCACATTTTCTTTTTGTAAGCAATATCAAGAAATCGAGGTGCACATTAAATACCTCAGAACCAGAAATGCCTTTTAGGGTGTTAAGCCTGAACTCTTCAGCTCAGTTTAGTGCAGTGGTCCTACTAAAGCTGCTCTGGAACTTCCTACTGTTTGGGGATGTAGGGAATGTGAACCAAATAGTTATTTCACACCATAATGGACTATCTCATTTCCAAACGTAATCTTCACACTCTCTCTCTCTCCATCCTCATTTTTCCAGTCTTGTCAAATAACAAATAAGAGCACAAATGAATGAAGAGTATTAGCCTTTTATTTCAACTCCTCCTTTATGAATCATTGGCGGCTTGAGTGACTCATAAGGCAGAACTTTCAATTTCAATGAGAGAGAGGGGGGAAAGTGTCTTACTTGTTGGATGGTACATTGTCTTGTGGGCATTGTTAATGCTGGTGATTTATCTCCCTCCCCCTCCCCTTCTTTGTCTGACACACACATGTCTTAAATTGAGTCTTTAATCTTTATTATTCTTGCTCTAGTGGTTTTAAGAATTTAAAATCAGCACTGATCTAGAAGAATGAGTAGTTCTTATGTTGCCCTGCTCTTAGTCAGCTAACCTTTATGCTGAGGTATATGAAGGTATGTAGCAGGATAAGCTGGTTCTACAGGAGTTAAGGGACTTTCAGCACACTGCAAAATATATCCTATTGCTTGATAGTAAGTCCCCTTGATTCCAGTGCAACTTAGGACGCTTACAGACAGTCACTATTTTCAGGTGGCATTCAATCATATACTACCAGCAAATTCACATTGCACAATAATAGCTGGTTGGGAGGTATTGTGTAACAAACCAACTTCCTCCAAATACTGAACATTTTACAATAAGGAAATCGATGGGAAAATGGATTGGGAAGTATGGGAAAATGCTTGCTTCGATGAAACATCATCTAACCTCCATGCAAACAAATCAGAATAAATGCTCATTAAATAGCAAACATTTTCTAATCTCCCTGCAAACATCTCAGGCTGAATGCTCAATAAACAGGTCATCTACATACACCTTTATTTCCATGAAAGACTCACAGAGTTGGAAGAGGCCCAAATGGATTGTCTAGTGTAATCTAATACAATAAGTCCTGAGATCATGAATTCCACCCAGCTTTTTGTTTAAAAACTTCCAAGACAGGATACTTAACAAGCTTATGTCATTGCTGAACAGCTCTTACAGCTGGGCGGTACTCAACCTTTAGTTCAGCTTTGTCCCTGAAAATTAAATCCAGTTGCCCAATTCATCATGGAGCTCTGCGCCTGATTAAGCCCATGCACACAGGAGGTGAGAACTGGTGGCCATTGGTCTAGACCAGGCCAAGCAAGCCTTCCTGCCCAGCCAGGCAGTCTATCACCTTCTCCTGGGCCCCACCTCCTCAATCCTAGCTGGCTTCCAAATTCCAGAGATACTTGCAAGCCACATAAAGTACAATCAGAAAACTTGATGGGTGGAGAAGGGGAGATTGTTCTCAGTGGAGGTGGCAATCCAGAAGACAGACAATGTATGTGCAACACCTATCTTCTATCTTCCTCTATCACTTTTCCTCCCCCATGTTGTCTTTGGAAGTGCTCACTCACGGGGGTGGGAAATCTGCTATCCACCCTCGACGGACATGAAGAGATCAGATGAGGGTAGTGGGGGCATAGTGTCCACACCACAATGAGCACTCCCAAAGATGAGTAAACGAAATGGTGTGGAAGAGGAACTCCCAAAGACAAACAGTCCTCTCTGAAGATTACAGTGTCTAATTGTATCCATATTGTTTTCTTAGTGCTCTCAGCACCTTCCTTACAAGCAACACTAAAAAAGAATGAATGTGGATTTACCTGAACAGGTGTGCTGTATGGGAATTCTATTTTCTCATGGTTCTGGGTCGTCACTGAGGGGTTGCTGGAGCTGATGAGCACAGGAGAGCTGATGTCTAGAGTCTGCCGTCCCATGGGTGAATGGACCATCCTGTTGAGCGTATTTAAGGCTGTTGTGATAGAGAACTGCTTCACGCTTTTCCTTCTAGATTCGGAGAAAGTGGGTGACTCTGTGCCCTTTGTTCTGGGCAAGGATTTTCGCAAAGGTGAACCATACTTCAGCTGGGAGGATTGGTGACTTTTGCTTGTCTGAAGAAGTTGCCGTGCTGTTGTATTTGGCTACAAGAAGGGGGAAATAGGGAGATGAGATTTTGCTGTTGTAGGAGCCCAAGAATTCAAAGCCAACAACTCCAGGAAATGCTTGCTTTGGAGTCTTTGTCTACATGCTAATGACATGTGAAGGGCGTGTGTGTGTGTGTGTGTGTGTGTGTGTGTGTGTGTAGGGTCTGACCTCGCAAAGTGGACTTGGAAATGCTCGGCAATTGTGATTGCATTGTGATTGTGATGTGCCATGTTCTACTCCAACCTATTTTTTCAAATACTTTGCAGGATGCAGTGAACTCTGGACACAGGGCTGAGCATTCACAATATCTTGCCAAAATCCCTGAAAAGCCAGGCTGTGGGCATTTCCCCACAAAACTAATGCATATACAAATGAACTCAGTCTCAGCTTAGTCTAGAGTTGGGCCTGATTTCTACGTATTTTTATGGCTTAGGTAAAAATAACACTGAGAAGCAGTTATTAGGCTTTAACAGGTATCTGGATACCTGAAAGTTCATCTCACCCCATATATACCTTGTCAATCACTATGCTCTGCAGGTGGATACCATATTATAAATAGGTCCAATCCACACAATATTGGAATTGGGTCTTTAGTGTTGTGGCACTTGCCTCTTGGAATTTCCTCCCCTTAAAATACAATCTGTGTTGTCTTTTCGGCACCCACTTCCTCTACCAGCAATCCGTTTAAGTTGCGATATTTCACTGGAATTGTTTTAAAGTTCTTCTTTTTTTTATCACATGATTTTTGCTACCCTGGACTCCTTTGGGAGGAAGGGTGGAAAATAAATAAAATAAATAAACGAAGGGGGGGGGGGAGTTGGATGTAAATAGGACGGTGCACCCCAAGCTGAAGAAAACAGCTGTTACATGGGACCAGTTGCCCTTGACAACAGCTAGACTCAGGCCTCATTTGAAAACAGTCCTCTATTTCTATCATAGTAGTTAATCTTTACATCCAAATCGCTTAGCCGCCTGCAGTGTACCATTATAACGATAAGCACTGAGATATTCATCCAGTTGGCATTTGACACAGACTTGTAGTCTTGAGATCTAATATTATCTACCAACTATCCTGTAGCAGGAATGCATTTCATTCTGCAATCTTATTTGACATTCTGGAGTGTGTTTACATAGGAAGTTTCCTGTTTGGCATGTGGCAGAGCTGGAACACTTCAGGCAAGAACTTTGTATGCAGTCTATGCTAAAAAGGTAGGTAAATGTTACTTATGGATTATGGATGGTTAGCTCTGTCAATTTTGGTTTCTCTCAGTTTTTCATTTTTCCAACCTTAGGTTTGTTTTGCCACATGTCCACATTAAGAAAACAACAACATTTTATTAAAGGTTTAAATGATGAACACAATGCCAATACCAAGAGAATATAGAGCAGAGGTCAGCAACCTTTTTCAGCCATGGGCCGGTCCACCGTCCCTCAGACCATGTGGTGGGCCGGACTATTTTTTTTTTGGGGGGGGGGGGAATGAACAAATTCCTATGCCCCACAAATAACCCAGAGATGCATTTTAAATAAAAGCACACATTCTACTCATGTAAAAATATGCTGATTCCTGGACCATCCGCAGGCCGGATTGAGAAGGCGATTGGGCTGCCTCCGGCCCCCGGCCTTAGGTTGCCTACCCTTGATATATAGTATCTCCTTCCCTGCTAGTATAAGTGGACATTCCCGCTTCTTTATTGTTCTCTTCTTCTTCTTCTTCTTCTTCTTCTTCTTCTTCTTCTTCTTCTTCTTCTTCTTCTTCGGTGGTCTCCAACCTGGTGCCCTCCATGTGTTTGGACCACAACTCCCATCAACCCCACACAGAAATCTTCTCTGGGCATAATGTAAAACAAAACTGGCAGGGGTGTGTGTGTGTGTGTGTGTGTGTGTGTAGGGATGGGGTTGGAAGATGATACTGTTAGAAAACACAATGGTATTTGTTACTGTCTTTACGGTGAAATGATGCAGAGTCTTGTGGCACTTTCAATATCTATTGTGCCATAATGTTCATAGACTAGGACCCACTTAATCAGATGCAGTAGTGTAATTCTCAGTTGGTTCTAGGGGTTCACTCCTCTGAATTCCAGTTTGCAGCACTTACAGTTTCACTTCCTATTTTGAGTCTTTCCCCACCCCAGCTACTAATGCATATGTGGGTATTGGTAAGCCACAGCAAAAAGGAGGAGGATGAGGAGGGGAGGAAGGAAGGAAGGAAGGAAGGAAGGAAGGAAGGAAGGAAGGAAAGATCTTTACATATGACTCCATCAATATTTGGTGTGCTTGTTTGCTTGACTGGTGTGTGTATGGACTCCGCAGCCCAACCCGTGAAAATAATATTGATGCCACTGATCTCATTAAGACCGAGTATTTGCTATATTATGACCCCCAATATGTAAACAGCCCGTATGCATTGGTCACACACTACACAGAGAATCTTGATGCAACCATATGCCTGGGCTCATCAGTATTGGTCTCTCTACTACCTTCCACCCGCCCTGCCCCCCAGTATTTATCAATATGCACATGTGTAGTGTTATTGGAGAAAAGATGTGACTGAACTCAAAGAAGTGGCAGCATTCTTTACTAATTCTATACAAAATTGGGAAATAGTCCACGTAGTTCACTGCCACCATCCCTCAGCTGCCTTGAGAGCACAGGACAGATGCTTTTTATTTATTTATTTAAGGTTGCTCCCACCGACTAGTCCTAACTCCCTAGTCAGCTGAGCCTCAGTCAGCCCTGTCCCCTGTTTATTTCCTTCCCCCTTCCAATGGATGGATGCGTCAGAACTGCCTCAAGAAGCCTGGCTTGTTTCTGCTGGAAGCCTCTCTCCTCCCTGTGCTGGCCCTGCAAACCCATTGTCTGTTAGATCTCATAAAGATAATCTCTGAGAACATGTAGTACATGTTCTGGCATTGACAGCTATTTCCCTGAGTAGCTTCAGAACATTGTTCTTACCTCCACAAACAAGATGGGGAAAATTCCAGTTCTGTCGCCTAACTTGCCCTCTGCCCAGTTCTCATCCACCCGGCTGATGACAGTAATTATATCACCCTGAAAGGCAATAGTAATAGCATCAGTATTATTAATAATAATAGCAACAACAGACAGTTGTCAACATACTTCTTTGTGCTTGATAGATAACGAATGGGTTTGTCTCTTGTACCACAATGAGAGATGAATCATGCTAGCCTTGGCCTTTATATCATTAAAATATGAAATAATGCATCATTTAATGATCATTGCAAAGTCAAGAAGGCACTCCCCAGTGTGGCTTATTAAATCTCACCTATTTGTTTTTCAAGGTGGTATACAACCTTTTTTATGTTAAAAAAATATATCAATAATAAGGCAGCAAATAAAAGCATAACTATTATTTATTATTTCGTCCCTCCAGTTTGGAGACCAATATTATCCTAGGAGGAGCAGTTAGCTCTGGAGATTAGCAGTGGGCTGGCTCTGGTATGTGAGTCCTGACAGGTCACCAACAATGTCAACCCTTGCCCTAGATTGCCCTGGAATGCCTTCTAGACTATTGCTTGAAGCAGCTCACAATAACAATGTGCAGAACAGTAGCTTTAAAAACAAGATGAGTAACGCCCCCCCCCCTGGTTACTCATATGATTCCAATTCAAAGTGATGGTTTTGACCTTTAAAGCTCTTTACAGCTCAGGAACTCCTGATTTGCACCTACCCAGACCCTTAGAACTTCATTGGAGACCCTTCTCCAGGTCCCTACTCTGAGGGAAGTTCTGACGGTGATGACAAGGGAGAGGGCCGTTTCAGTTGCTGCTCCTCATCTGTGGAATGCTCTCCCCAGTGAAGTGACCCCAACACCCTCACAGACATCCGTTCAGCATCAGGGAGAGACCTATATTTCTCCCTTTCAGGCACAGCAAGTGGTGGGGGCTGAGGGGTCTTCTCTTCGCCCCCCCATTTTCCAAGGAGGGGGCTGGGCTCCCCCCAAATCCTGTGGCTCTGCTCTGCCTCCTCCTCCCCACCAACGTCACACGGGGAGGAAGAGGCCGAGCACGGAGTTCAGATCTGTGCCCCCCATTCCCCACCTGGTGCATGAGCGCTCACAGGCTAGGTGGGGGCAAGACCCATCACATGACGTGTCATGTGACACACCATGTGATGCGTCCCTGCAATGTGGGGGGCAAATCTGCGCCCTCATCCCCTTTGATTGACAAAGCTGATTCTGTTCTATTGTTAGTGTGCTGCCCTTGCTTCCCATGGCTGTTCTGGGTGTGTGTTGCTTTTGGTATGTTGTATAAAAATGTTAATGTTTTATATGAATTTAAATTTTGGTATAATGTATTTATGTTTATGCTTTTAAATGTAAGTCACTTGGGGACTTTTCAGGTAACATGCAACTAAATCATTTAAATAATAACAACAAACATCCCATCCAATCTCTCATTGACTCTGAAAGAGTACACACCCTCTGGTAAAGATTTGTTTCACCAAGCTCTTTGATGGATGAAGAGAGAACCTGTAAGGTGGGCTTCTCTATGTATAGAGTTGCATATACTGGGTATCACAACCCAAAAGGCTCTGTATCTTATTGCCACACTTTAGATAAGGATGAGACATTCGCAGCAGGACTTCTGGGATGAAATTAGAATAGGGGAGGGATGCACAGGAGGAAGTGACCTATGTAAAATCTACCTCAGGCATAGGCAAACTCGGCCCTCCAGCTGTTTGGGGACTACAACTCCCATCATCCCTAGCTAACAGGAACAGTGGTCAGGGATAATGGGAATTGTAGTCCCAAAACATCTGGAGGGCCGAGTTTGCCTATGCCTGATTTACCTAGTGGATTTTTTAAAAATATATTTTGAATATTATGTCATGTCATAAACTGTGAAACTCCCATTACTTAAAAAAAATAATCATACAGGGCGGGGGCTCTCAGAAATCCATTAAGCGCAGGCCAAGGTGACAGGATGAAAGCTGGGTTGACAATGAATTCAAGGACCATAAAGAAGCCCAAATGCTCTTTAAATCAGAATACAATTCTGCCCAGGATGAGCACATTTGATGCTCAAATGATGGCAACAGGATGCTGATGGCAAACACATTAAATGGATTTTGTGGACTCTATATATGCTTGAGTGAGGAAAGAACATCTGTCTCTACTGCTGTTTTAAAAGGGTGCTTGGAAGCCGGGTTAAGCACAACCACAGCCAAGAAGTAACCCTGACTCATGTAACTTCACAGAACCTTATATTTCTTGGACCCCTTGTAGAAAGGCCAGTCTTAAGTACAGCACTTGAAAACTTGAAAAGTATGAATTGCACCTTGCTACAATTCACTCGGCTTGCTTAAGCGTGGCAAGAGATAATAAGGGCACAGCCTTTTTTGTGCTGGAAGTTTTCAAAATGGAGAAGCAAGAGTTGAACATCCCCTCCTTGTAAGTTGCAAAGTTGATCTCACGTTGCCAGCCACGGGTCTGTTAATAAATTCTTCTCCCCTTGCTGAAATGTGAAACAGTAAATCCCAGCATTCTAACCATGCCACAGAGGTGGAGATGAGCTCTGTCTCCAGCAGCAAATAAACAGAATGAGTAACCACCGAAACAAAAGACAAATAAAGGAAGAAGAAAAAATAGCAAAAGGAACAAATCACAGCACATCCAGATGGCATGAAATGGAGACAATGTCTGCAGCTAGCAAAAGAAATTGTCCCTTTTCTGTGTCCCCTGTGTTGTTGTCAGTGATGTGGAAAGCCACTTTTAAAAGTGTTGATACTGTCGAAATGAGCAGCAGCAGATGCTGCAGTGAAAACTGGCGCTCACAGCTGGTTCCTCCTCATCCCAGGCTGTGATAACAACTGGCTGTTCGATATCTGAGCCATCCTCCTGCAGCTCCCCTTCAAGCTACCCCTAATCTCAGGGCTGTGTGGGAAAGATCCTTAAAGTGTAACTCGGCCTCATCATTCAATTTCCCACAGCATGGCCATAGACTCGAAACGTGAAGCTTGCTCTGTGTTATACTGTGAGCCAGTTGCTCCTTTACACACTACAAAGTGTTCCTCTTCTCATCCTCAGATGCTGAGGGGCATATGCTTAGGAAAAACTAATGGCAGTCCTATTAATCATACTTTCTGCTTTCCACCAAAGCATGGTGGGCTGCTCTGAAATACTGGTTAAAGATTTCCGAATTTGGCCTGGGGAAGGGATTACTTTTACATTTAACCAGGAAGGAGCCTATCAGCTCATGGTTGAAAACTATGGCCCAAAAAGTCTCCTCAATTGGAGTTTCATCATCCTTTTTACATCATCTGGGTTATGATATTGCCTTAAATCCTTGAGGCAGAGGTTATGGGATATTGCATCTTCGCTCTCAATCCATGCAACTTGCGAACCATTTGTGTCTGGAATTCAATATGGGCATGATTTTCAATTACCCTTGTATCTTACAAATCTGTCAGTACCCTATTATTGTTGACTGTTTGCCAAAGCCAGATTAAATGTACTTCCATCTGAAGTTCTAAACGGCAGACTGACTGGCATACCCTATCAGAATAGACTCTGTTTATGTTCTTAGGCTGTCGGTTGTAAGAAGCATATCTTTCTACACTGTGGGGTGTATAAACAAACCAGGAATCAATTAATTAAACCCTTATTTGTTAATTAACCTGGAAACTCTGAAACTTTCCATGTCAAGTATCTTCTCAAACGTAAGTCAAATGATATTGCCCTGGCTGTGGCAAAATTTCTCTCGTAGGTAATAAGAAATAGAAATCTGCATTTTCTTCATAAAACCTAGTGACTGCCTTGGTATCTTTCCCTTGTATCTCTGCTGCATTTTGTTTTCGAACCTGTTTTTGTGGGTGTTTGGACCACAGTAAAGAATGTTTGATACAAACAGTGGGGCAAATGGAAAATATTCAGAGTGCTTAGAGGATGAAATGACCAAGGTACCTAGCCAACTTGTCTCTCCTTGCTCAATCCTGAACTGTTTTGTTTTATAACAGCATTGGGTTAATTGAGTCGTCATTATCAATTTTATATAGCACTGAAATTGTAAAGGTGTCTCACAAGTGGTTTACAAGTATAAAACCAACTGTAATTACATGGAAAACTCTTTCTTCAGCACTGAAAGTTGTGGTCAATTGATAGTTATGTTACATGTCATGAAATGTGCCCAGAGGCAACCCAACATGCAGACTCACAGAACTGTGGGTCACGGGGTGCCGAATGAAGAAAATATGGAGCAGTAAAGTGGTAGGAAGAAGGTGGGGAAAGTTGTGGTTATATTTGAATTGCTGGTGCTACAAGTATATGGGCATTTCGATATGAGCATTTTTCTAGAGAAGGTGGGCTTTGGAGCTGTGCTCGCATCATTCAGTCATTATTTTACATCTTGGTCACTATACGACCCACAACAAAGACAGACCCAGTGGGCTTTTGTGTTGGACTGTTCCAGGAAGATTTTATAAATCAACCTTTCCGTTAGCCAAACGCCAATCTTCGTTTTGTGGAAAGTTGATTGGGTTTTTTCTTTCTCATTAAACGTTCAGTGCTGGATTTTATAAGAAGTCTTCTTCAACTCCTCATAATCATTTATATTCATGATTAAAATAATGCAAAGTTTTTTCAATGAGGTGGCATTTTGCAAAAGATTGGTTGCAGCACAACGCTTTGAGATCCTTAGATGAAAGTTTCTGTGGAGATGCCCAAATCTATCTGTTCTTGGGACATTCATGTATATCAGCATCCCTCAACCTAGTGCTCTCTAGATGTTTTGAACTGCATCAGCGGTCCCAGGCAGCAGTTAGAAATGATGGGAGTTGTAGTCCAAAACATCTGGAGAGCCCCAGAATGTTCACAGGGTGTATTATTTATTATAAAAAAATGGAAGATTTACTTAAACCATGGGCAGCAAACCTGTAACACAGATGCAGCAAGTGACAAAGATACCTGAGCTGTGTGGGGCACTAACTGAGGAGCAACAGTCTCTCCAGATACTGTCTCATGCTGCACTGATACCTGTTCTCCAGTTCTGCAGACTAGAGACACTATCTTAAGGCATCAGGGAAGGTTGCGTATACCCAACAGAGTGTATTAAAATGGCACTATTTCAAACGGGATCGAACTTGTCTACACTTGCTAAAAAGGTTGATGATCACTGACTTATACCTTAGTCATCTGGACAGTTGTTGGTATTAATGGTTGTCAGGGAATCAGGAGCAGGAGCACTGGGGAGAGAGGAATTGGAGAGCGAAGGGGAAGAATCTGAGGGCAGCGTAGGGGAGTATGACAGTGGCCCGAGAGATTCCATGAGCTTCTCCAGCGAATCAGAAGATTCCCAGAAGGGGGCGCCGATGGTCAGGGCAAGGGGGGTCCCAGGGGGGACGCACCAGAAACAAGGAGCCAGAGGGGAACCCCAAAGCAGCAGTGGAGGATCGGGACCAGTTTCCCCACCAGAGCGTAGTGGGGGGGAAGAGTCACATGTGTCAGGGCCAGCGTCTCCTCCAGAGAGGGAGTCAGGGCTGACCACGCCTCCGTCGGAGAGTGGAGGAACGGAAGGGAGGTCAGTTGCAGCTAGCCCCCCCGAAGGGGGAAGCAGTGACAGCAGCAGTGAAACGGTCAGGAGGAAAGCTGCTGGCTGGGCACGCGCGCCAAGTTCAAATGTGCAGGCGCGCGGAACAGCAGGAGACCCGGATGGGGAACCAGCTCCTAAAGCCCGCCGGAGGGAGGGAGAAGGCTCAGGGGAATCAGCGGGAGAAGAGGCTAGAAAGGGCGGAACCCCGGCGGGCAGGTGGACCCAGAGGAGGAAGGAGCAGCGGAGAAGGTGGAGCAAGGCTAGAATCTTAAATTGGTGTCAAGGGGGAGGAGACTCAGACGGAGCATCAGCGGTCTGACAGTTGAGACGTAGAGCTGCGCGCTGCGGCTCTGGAAGTGAAACTGAACTTCAATAAAGACTTTTATACTTAACAACGAAGCAGCGTTGGTCCTTTGTGAGCTGGGACCTAGGGTAGCTCTGACAATGGTAGTAACTGAATGAGTGAGCATGCCTGTTATATTGTGCCCTTACACAGAACCACTAGGTATACTTCCCTAATAAAGACTAGATAAGAGCCACGATAAATCATTGGTCATCATCTGAACTGGGCATGCTTAAATGAGATCTCTGTCATGGGCGAGTGAACACCAGACTTACCTTATGAAATGGCAGACAGTCTGTTTTTTCATTTCTGTTCCTGGACTTCAGATCAAAGTTATAAAGTGCTCTGCACAGGGGGAGTGGCTGTGGCAGCTGCTTGATAACTTGCACTGAGTTTGTTGGGAAAACGCCACTGACCCCATTGATCTCTCCTAGATACCAGTTTTCATCCAGCTGACGGTGCAATATAATGGTGTCACCTTTGTTGAACCTCAGTTCTCCGGGGTTGTGGCCTCTGTAGCTGTACAAGGCTTTTGCCTGGGGGACCTTCAAATAAAAGAAACAGAGAAGTGACATAGCTTGCAACAATCTTGAACCACGAGTGATTTGGGGCAGTTTATGTTGACTTCAAGATCAGGACCAGTGTCTTGGAAACGAAAACCATTTCTCCATGTCTTTAAAATGACAGGACCTAAAAAGCAGCAATTCTCAATTCCTATCAGTGTCCAATATGATTTCTACCAATGAGTAATGTCTATCCTTCCCAAGTGATTTCAAGGAGTTGAAATTTGTCTTGTGAACTTCAACACTTCTTCTGATGATTATTTGGGGTTTAACAAAACAGCTTTGTTTGCATCCCCCTATTTTGTTTTCCTTACTCTGTTTTTTTTAAATATTAGAATCAGATGTTTTTTGATAATGCTTTACGAGAATCACAGCTTTCATCCTCACAGGTCAGTGTGATGGCAGCATAAGCAAGGTTGACTGTGCAACAAAAGGTATTCTGAGAACAAAATTCAAACTTTCTTGTTGCACAATCAAGTACATTAATAAAAAGACATTGCCTGTCTTTATATGACACACAACCCAGTCTAAGGGCTTATCCACACTTACCCCTCCTTGCTCTTTCCAGGCATTGTCAATGATTTAAACCTCCATGTATGAGCACTTACAACACTTTATTTATTTATTTTTGCTCTGGAGCTTCCCCCACGAAAACACGCTCTTTAAAGCTCAATCGGAGCAAACGTCAATCTGTGGGAAACCCAAATTGTAGCTACAATTCAGCTTTAAAGAGTGAGTTTTTTTGGGGGGGGGGAGCTTGGGGCAAAACAAACAAACAAATGCTAGGACACAGAACATTAAAGCAGTTAAAGCACGGAAAGTTAAAGTCGTTTAGATCTCATTGATTTTCAGTGTATCAGACTGCAATACGCTTTATAATTCACAAGGGTGTTACTGTTGTTATTCCCTATAAAATCAAATGGTAAGATTTTACTGAAATCAGAAGAGTTAAGGCATTTGCCTCTTTTCTTTTTAAAAAAACCACAACTTTTTTTTGCCAGCTTCCAAAGTAAAAATGGCTGTTGAGTTGCAATATCTAATTTACTGATCTGAATCCTATTTTATCCACTCTGAAACTTTCAATTTACTATACAATAGACCGGATAATTTAGTCTGGTGGAGCAAACCCAGAGAGCTTCACTGGATTCATTGTCCCTGTTGCAGGCATGATCTGAGAGCAACCTACTCCTGCGCCGCCGCCCCCTCCCAAAGAAGCATAGCAGAGATAAGGAGAAGGGTGCCGATCACTACACAACGGCTTCAAGTGTAGACCTCCCTGGGCCCATCAGGCAGGGAGCACAGGTATCTGCATCCACTCGAAAAATGAGGTTGCTATGCTCCCAGTGCTAGGAAGTGATTGAACGATACAGTTGGATGGAAACACCAGGCAGCATAAGAGACCTCATGAAAGTAAATGGACATGCTGTAGCTTCCTTTACACACCTCATACACAGTGTATTCCAAATCTATCCTGAAATTGCTGGTGAAAATGTAAAATAGTTACAAAGTCAAAACAGCTGCATGGAGAGGACGACCCACAATGCACTGCTTTCCGGCGATAAAGAGGACGAGTGGGGACCAGCAGAAAATGTTACAGTGTAGAGTGATTCCTGTTCGCTATTTCAGTTACGCCATTTCATTTCCTCTCCTCCCTCAGTTTTCAATCCCCCTTCATCAGTCCGCTAGCCATGCCCACTGAACATGCTCAGTCTTTACTGGAATAGGTTAATTTGTGTGTGTGTGTGTGTGTGTGTGTGTGTGTGTGTGCGCACGCACCCTGATAGTTTTCCCCTTTTTTCAATACTTCTGAAAACCTCAGTGTTCCCCAGAGTCTAATGATGCCTTCTACCAGTGCATGAGTAGTGCCATTCTGTCTATGCAATGTCAGGCACCTGGAGAATTGAGATTGCTATTAGAATGTAGGATAATTAGGCAAAAAAAAATAATTTTTAAAAATTGGTCCTTCTCTATCTGGACTTTATGGTAAGTTCAAACTTGAGGTGGAAGCTATATCTGTTGGCGGCTGCTTAGCTGTTTAGCAGCCTATGCCAATTTCATTTCTACTCATTTCAAAATTATATTCCTTCCCATTTTTCATATTGTTCTGCACTGCTGTTGTATTATATATATATATATATATATATATATATATATATATATATGATGGAATCATAAAACTGTAGAGTTGGAAGGCATCCCAGGGGTCATTTAGTCCAGCCCCCTGCAGTGCAGGAATCTCAGCTAAAGCATCCATGACAGATGGCTACCCAACCTCTGCTTAAAAACCTCCAATGACCTTCATTGGTTGACACTGACTTTCCATGTATTTTTCACAATATGTATTTCTTAATGCATTCTGCCTTAAAATATTCTATGATTCTTTTGCACACAGTTGATCCTAAAACATTTTTATATGTATTTTGGCATGCTTTTGGAACTGAGAGCTGTATTGCAAAATCTGGAGAAGTGTGAAAACTGAAGGCTAGCTGTGTTCCAATCTATGAGCAAGAATAGTCTGGGAAGCACAAATTAGGTAAAGTCACTTAAAAATGTGAAGAAAATAAAGCCATCAAGTATCCCTACTTTCATTTACCAAATTCTAGGGAAAATCATCTGGAAAAGGGTCCTTGCCACCCAACTTGTCATCTTCCCAGAGACATCTGGGCTGGCTGCTGCTGGAAAGTTTTCTTTTTGGTTTTCTTTAAATAGCCACAGATCAGGCCTTGGGCTGTATATACACTATGCCTTCAAAGCACATTCAAAGCACATTCTTTCCTCTCAAAGAACTATGGGCACTATAGTCTACCCCTCACAGAGTTACAAATCCCAGCAGCCCTTAACAAACTACAGTGGTACCTCAGGTTAAAAACTTAATTCATTCTGGAGGTCCGTTCTTAACCTGAAACTGTTCTTAACTTGAGGCACCACTTTAGCTAATGGGGCCTCCCACTGTCGCCACCATGTGATTTCTGTTCTCATCCTGAAGAAAAGTTCTTAACCTGAGGTACTATTTCTGGGTTAGCGGAGTCTGTAACCTGAAGCGTATGTAACCTGAGGTACCACTGTAGAGCACCCATAATTCTTTGAGGGAAAGAACGTGCTTCAGATTTGAAGGTTTAATGTGCATGAAGCCAAAGACAGCAAAGCAATGAAGAAATGACTGGAAAGTAAGAAGTTGATAATGATGTTGTCTGGATTTCCTGTGAAAAGGGAATGAAGAAAGGAGGGAGAAAATGTGTTGGAAGCAGTCATGTTTGTTTTTTTTAAACTTAGGTGGCACACCATTGGTCCTCTGGCTCCCATCACCCCATGATGGCTGGGATTGAAGAGAGGTGGAATCCAGAACATCTGGAGGGCACTAGGTTGGAAAAGATCCTGACTGAAAGCCTCTGAGTTCAAATGAATCACTCCCAGGATGCAGATGGGAGCAAAGCATCCTAAATGAGCTGCAGTATCCAAGCACACATCCTTTCTTTCTTTACAAACAGAAAACCCTGAAGAGCCAAAGGTCAGCAACTGCCCCAGATTAACCTGTTCATTTCTAGTCTAAAGACAATCCCTACCAGTGGATTCCAGGTCTGTATTAAAATACAAGACACACACGATGCCTTTAACAGGCATTTTGAGCCCAAGTGGCATAGACTAAATATATAGTCAGCTCTACAAATGCCAAACTTCCCACCTCCCATGTTTTAGAGAACAGATTGATATTAACTGTTCATGCCAAAGACAGCAGATGCAAATGGCTTATGCTTTTTATAGCTCAACGTTAATTTCCAAAGCCCTTAAGCTTAACCCTCACCTTTCTCACATTTTGCAACTTGAGAGGAGAAATCCTATTTTGGGTATACATTAGTTGGCAGGGAAGCTAAAGCCAAGTATTACAATATGGTACGGTTATGCTCATTGTGCCTTCCGTAGGTTTCAAAACTATACTGCTGCCATCAGCAGAGAACCCCCGAAGTATGGAAAGGAAACAGAGTGCTCTACAATAAAGGGCTCCCTACACAAGGAGAAATCGAATGCTCATAGGCAGGGACTGAATGAATGATTTTGGAGAGACTGTTGCATTGTCATTTTTAGGCAAGAAAAGAGTTCCTGTTACTCTAATGAAGTCTCTGACATTCCTTAAACATTTGGAGTCCAACAACTTCTGAAGGTCCACACTCATACCCTACTGAGGTCAACAAGCCACACTCCTGGGGAAGTATGCAAAGGATTGCAGCCTTATGGCAGTCCCACTTCTTCTTCTTCTTCTTCTTCTTCTTCTTCTTCTTATTATTATTATTATTATTATTATTATTATTACTCTGCCATCTGGCTGGGTTTCCCCAGCCACTCTGGGCGGCTTACAGCACATATAAAAACACAGCAAAACATCAAGCATTAAAAACTTCCAAATACAGGGCTTCCTTCAAAGGTCTTCTAAAAGTTGTGTAGTTCTTTATCTCCTTGACAACTGAAGGGAGGGAATTCCACAGGGAGGGGGACACCACCGAGAAGGCCCTATTAATTTCCACCTAGCATTTCCTGTAGCAAATGCAATGTTTTGACTTAATACCTTAGTGGCTTCCAGTTCCTGAGCTCCTGGTTGTGCTTCTCAATAGTTTGCCAGCACCACTGGAAAATGTGGTTTGGTTGATCTCATAGTTATCACTAGTATCACTACTGGGACAGGTGGGGGTGATGGACATTATTATTATTATTATTATTATTATTATTATTATTATTATTATTCCTATACTGCTCTTCATCCAAGGATCACAGGGTGATTTACAATATAAAAACACAAAAATACATAACATAGTAACAAATAAAAACAATACAGTCTCCCACAGTTTCAAAGGTCATAGATGGTTTCATTAGCCAAAGGCCTGGGAGAAGAGGAATGATTTTGCCTTGTGCCTAAAGATATGTATTCAATGTTCATTGTTGCAGATGGATGAAGATTAATCAAAGTGATTAAAAAATAAATAAATCTGACTGTTCTTCCTTTTAAATATTACTAACTGCTCACACAATGATTCACTGTTTCCAAATTGCCCTCCCACCATCCAGCACCAGCACAGCCTGTCAAAACTGAAGCTGAGAGAACAGTTTTTAAAAATACCATTTCTTGAAAAATGCCGTATTGTACAGAACCAAATCAAATGTGCCCAGCAAACTTTGAATTTGATGGATTTTGTAAGTCTGCCAGTGCTATTAACTGCATAGTTTTCTTCATCCATGTCACCTGCGGATTTGATGGATGCTTTTGGATCGCATTTTGTAATTGTTGTTCCCTGCCTTGGGAATTGCTGCATTGAAAGGAAGATTATAAATTGCCTAAATAAAGAAAGTTGCAAAGTAATGAATTTTGCTTAGCCATACTAACTAACTGTGAGTGCTGCAAACTGCAAGGCATGTAGGAAGTGGCCTTATAATAACTCAGGCCATGTCTCCATCTAGTTCAGAATCATCTACAACTTTGCACTGACTGGCATTGGCTCTGCATAACTTAAGACAGGATTCTTTCAAATTCCCAACCAGAGATGCCAGGGACTCAGCACTGGACCCTGCAAAGCATGGGCTCTGCCACTGAGCTATGACTTTCCCCCAAATGTATAGCCCTCTCCTCTCTGCTCCAAGCATGAAAGGACTTGGTACCTTCTGTTTCTCATTGCACATATTTATCTTGGCAAAACCATGAAAGCTCCGAAGTGGTACCTGGTTTTTCATCAGGCAGCATGGAAATAATAGCCAAGGCTTAGTTAACACAATCAGTTAAATGAATTGTAAAGCTTGGCACATCCTGTGTTGTCTTTATTTACCACCTAACTGCCTGGGAGAATGCAAATGATCCATGACAGTTGATCTGAAACTGATTTTAGCTTTGTTTGCACTGGCTTAAATCCACAGCCTGGTTGGCCATCAGATACACGCCGACACAAAAATCACCAACAAAATCTGCCCACAGTCAATACATTCCAGGGTGCAAGTGTAGCACCAGCCTTTGCATTAGGTTGGTAGCTTTTACACCAGATCATCTTATGCTGCACAATTCCTGACCGGTTAATTCCTAAGCAAACAGTTGCTGGAGTGCATGCCTGCTTAGGAGGAACCATATCCCAGAAGCACTCTTGAAGTTTGAGGAGCACGAGACAAAATTAGGTGAAGTATTTCATGTAATGCTTACCTTTAAGCTTGTTTTTAATACATATTTGCACACCCATCTCCATCCTCCACCCAGGCAAGCAACTATTATTGTCAGAGTAGAAGGGCACATTCCCATCCAAACAAAAAACACTCAAGGAAGATGTGAAGAAAGATCAGTTACCTTAGGAGGGTGGGTGTGGCTGGGGAGGGGGTGTGGTCTGTGGAGGATCCAAAGGCCAGATACAGAGGTCTGTATACAAATTTAATATAATAATAATAATAATAATAATAATAATAATACTAATAATAATAATAATATGGAGGGCCACATCTGGCTCCTGGGCTTGAGGTTCCCCACCCCTGGTGTAGAGACTAACAGCAACTTGGTACCTCTTTGGTTCAATTGCCAATTCATCTTTTAACTTGCCTTAGACTTAAGCAATGTTGGTAACATTTGAGCCTACAGGTGAAACTCGGAAAATTAGAATATCGTGGAAAAGTTCATTTATTTCAGTAATTCAACTTAAAAGGTGAAACTAATATATGAGATAGACTCATGACATACAAAGCGAGATATGTCAAGCCTTTATTTGTTATAATTGTGATGATTGTAGGGTACAGCTGATAAAACCCCCAAATTAACAATCTCAGAAAATTAGAATATTGTGAAAAGGTGCAGTAGCTATTCAATCCATAACATCTGCAATGGGTTCAGTAGGAAGCACAATCATGGGGAAGGCTGCTGACCTGACAGTTGTGCAGAAAGCCATCATTGAGACCCTCCATAAGGAAGGAAAGCCTCAAACGGTAATTGCAGAAGAAGTTGGATGTTTCCAAAGTGCTGTATCGAAGCACATTAATGGAAAGTTATGCGGAAGGGGAAAGTGTGGCAGAAAAAGGTGCACAAGCAGCAGGGATGACCGCAGCCTGGAGAGAATTGTCAGGAAAAGACCATTCAAACATGTTGGGGACTTTCACAAGGAGTGGACTGAGGCTGGAGTTAGTGCATCAAGAGCCACCACACACAGACGGCGCCTGGAGATGGGCTTCAAATGTCGTATTCCTCTTGTCAAGCCGCTCCTGAACAAGAAACAACGTCAGAAGCATCTTGCCTGGGCTAAAGAGAAAAAAAAAAAGAACTAGTCTGTTGCTCAGTGGTCCCAAGTCCTCTTTTCTGATGAGAGCAACTTTTGCATCTCATTTGGAAACCAAGGACTCAGAATCTGAGGAAGAATGGGGAGGGACACAATGCCAGATGCTTGAAGTCCAGTGTGAAGTTTCCAATGCCAGATTATTGAAGTCCAGTGTGAAGTGTTGATTTGGGGAGCCATGCCATCAGCTGGTGTTGGTCCACTGTGCTTCATTAAGTCCAGGGTCAACGCAGCTGTCTACCAGGAGATTTTGGAGCACTTCATGCTTCCTTCTGCAGACAAGCTTTATGGGGTTGCTGACTTCATTTTCCAGTAGGACTTTGCACCTGCCCACACTGCCAAAAGTACCAAAACCTGGTTCAGTGCCCATGGGATTACTGTGCTTGATTGGCCAGCAAACTCGCCTGATCTGAACCCCATAGAGCATCTATGGGGCATTGCCAAGAGAAAGATGAGAGACATGAGACCGAGCAATGCAGAAGAGCTGAAGGCTGCTATTGAAGCATCCTGATCTTCCATAACACCTCAGCAGTGCCACAGGCTGATAGCATCCATGCCACGCTGCATTGAGGCAGTAATTGATGCAAAAGAGGCCCAAACCAAGTATTGAGTACATATGCATGCTTCTACTTCTCAGAGGTCCAATATTGCTCCATTTGCAATCCTTGTTTTGCTGATTTCATTTAATATTCTAATTTTCTGAAATTGTTAATTTGGGGTTTTTATCAGCTGCACCCCATAATCATCACAATTATAACAAATAAAGGCTTGATATATCTCACTTTGCATGTCATGAGTCTATCTCATATATTAGTTTCACCTTTTAAGTTGAATTACTGAAATAAATGAACTTTTCCACGATATTCTAATTTTCTGAGTTTCACCTGTATATGTAATGGTGGAACAGCCAGACATTTAAGCTTCTGACATGTACAAATATCAGTGGAGCTTAAAAAAAATTTCCAACACATCCTGTAATCCATTCATTTTACATGCAAATCTGGGTATTAAAAAAAAAATACCCACAACAACTATTTGTAAGAGTATCGCTGAAGCAAGAATAGCTTTTACATTGTGTTCATTGTGGTATGTGAAAAAGCTTCTGTGTTACTATACAGCTGCAAAGGCAAGAAGTTTTCAATAGCTTATATGTATACTGCCTTGGAGGTTTTAAAAATCAAAACCTCTCTTTCACTTCTTCTTAAAGGATTCCTGGGATAAAAGGCACTGCATGGCTAACATGGAGGTAGAAGCCCTGTTTCTGCTTGGCCCAATCCAAACCGTTTTTTTGTACCTCAAAGTATTTTAAAAGAAGGGATAGCACGCTAGACTGTTTCCCTGAGTTGTTGCTGTTGGTTTTTTTTAAAAAAACTTTTAGATGTTTTAAACAATCCTCTGGTCCTACACTGGTGCTTCAAGTAAATTACTACCACTGCTTTATGCTGTTTTCAATGGAACAGTGTAGTTCTGGGTCTCAGATTCCGCTGTATATAATTCTTGTACTGTACACAAAGTTATACAAGAATTATGTGGCAGAATCTGAGAAATGGAACTGCTGGAGGGAAAGCAAAGCGATCGCTTCTTGGAACTTCCCAGGAAGCCAGAATTCAATTTCCTTTGCCAGCCCAATGACACCCCAACCTCCCTGAGGCTGATTAGAATCCTGCGATTCATTGCCGCCTTGTGTGTAACAAAACTGTCGCATACGTTTCTTCTTGAACAGAATGCCTCTGGGCAGGGGCAATCTGGAGTGGAGAAGCAGTCAGGTACATTACCCCTCTCACAGCTGCGCATTTTTATGCTGCGACATGCTCTCCTCGAGATTCTTCTTCTTCTCTCCTCTCCACCTCAATGCTTGCATCCTTGTAGGAGTCAGCAAACAGCCTTTGCAAGTAAATAGCCAAGCATGAACATGGAAAGGACCCACAGCAAGGCATCACTGCTTTTGTCTTCTTTGTTGAAATGGTCACATCAAGGGTGAGAAACCAATGTCAGCCGAAGGGCCATGTTCCCTTTGGGAAGCCACATGCCAGTGACAGTGGGTGGAGACATGAATGTCCATTTTAGCTTTCTGCAGTGGGCTAGTCTTCACATACACTCACACATAACTCTTGATCATCTATACAGCTAAGCAAGAAGCATGTCAGGTTCCACATTCCACCCATGCAAAAAATTCAAGGAGCTGGTAAAATATGTGTCTTGGGCAGAGGGTATGTGACCTGAGGATTTATTGGCCTGAGGTAGTCTGGGGGGAGGGGGCTGAGGCATCCCATCCATGGTTTATGTCCTGCCTGTTGTTACCTCAGAGATGTTCTACAGAAGCAAGCCAGTTTCTCCTACACCTCCTTCAAATGAGAAGTGAGGCAAATCCTTGGGGAATGTTTGGGCTCAGCCCCAAAGTTTGTCCTGAAATGCAGCCATTCCTACCATTAGGCAGAGTGAGGCAGTTGATTCAGGAAGCTGATTGAAGTTTTGTGAATGAGTAGCCAATTACTAGTTACTGAAGCTGCTGTCCGAGGTATGCTTATCCGGGAATAAGATCCATTGAACACCTATGCAACTTACTGCTGAGTGGATATTTATAACATTGCATTGTTAACTTATTAGTATCATATTTTTACTATCAGAGAAGGGTAGGTGCAAAAATCTGGTTTAAAAAAAGATCACTTGAGTGGCCTTGAGTACTAAGATTCCTGCATTGCAGGGGATTGGACTAGATGACCCTTGTGGTCCCTTCCATCTCTACAGTTCTATGATGTATGATCTTTCCCTGCATAAGGAGTTTTAGATTAACTGTTTGCCCAGTCTTTAAGGACTGCCTTTATACAGGGCAAACACAGATTTGTGTCTACACTGGTGGAAAAAGGGAGCTGCAGCCAATCCTGGTGCCCCAGATGTTGCATTCAGAGTTAAATGTTCACATGTGAAGAAGCTCTTTGATCTGCTGGTTTCATGTCACAGGGACAAAAAAATATCCACTCACTGCAATACTCCCTCTAGGATGTCCCAGAGGCAGAAACTTTTCTTGAAGAACACACCTTTGATACTGTAGACTAGATCAAAGTCAGTAGTTAAATCTGCTCTCATGGTGAAACATCAAGATCTATTGGAATACGACTACTACTACAACAAATCTGGGGTTGCAATAATGTTAATCTTAAAGTAAGTAAAACAATGGGACTTCTGTAGATACTGAGCTGTATCTACAGATAGTTTTATTTCCCTGCTCATATACACAGATATCAACAAAAGGAAGTTTGTATCCTATCCTACCTTTCAGATGAGGGCACTTGGGCCCCTCCAAATTGGTGACATTTTGCTATCAGCATCATCAGCATCATATTTATTACCCACCCTTCACCAGTAGGTGAAGGTTGCAGATGTAATTATATTAGTGTATAGCAGGCATAGGCAAACTTGACCATCCAGATGTTTTGGGACTACAGTACCCATGATCCCTAGCTAACAGGACCAGTGGTTAGGGATGATGGGAGATGTAGTCCCAAAACATCTGGAGGGCCGAGTTTGCCTATGCCTGGTGTATAGCGTATTAGTGGCGGATTTATACTGGACCATCTACACATAATTCCACCTTATTTGTTTTTTACTAGTGGCTGGGTTGATTTTGCTGCCCAGAAACTCTGAAAAGGCCCCATGCTGAGCAGCACACAGTGGGAAAATCAGGAATTAGGTCACAGCCTAAGTCACCAGCCAGCCAGCTAACTGTAATGTGCACAGCAATGTTTCTGTTCCTCTGGGGCTGCTTTAATCCTTTGCCATCAAGTATTCAAGAAAAAGAAGAAATAGCCAGTATGACTGAGAGTATAGTGAGTGTTTTAAAAGAGTAGAGGGTAACTTAGGGCAGAAAAATTTTCAGATCACTTTAAGTTACCTCATTGTATTTCACCCTTTAGCAACAAGCATCAAATCCGACTCTACTCTCATAATGACAGCAGAATAAAGAAACATTTACTTCTTATTGCAGGCAAACAAACAGGCTGGCTCTCTTTCAAAGCAGCAGAGACCATCCCCATATGCAGTGAAGTTTTAGCCACACTCTGGACCGGGGGGGGCAACTTGAAAAAAATATTAGGGAGGGCCCGAGTAAGCCCCGCCCTGCATAATCGATCACATGACAGGGTGCATGCACACCATTTGAATGGCAATGTCCATCAACTTTGGGGGGGGGGCGCTGGCCCCTAGGAGTTGGCTCCCATGCTCTGGACCCAGACAGCCAGGTCCAAGAAAGACAGGGGTCAATAGGGCATGTGGCTGGACCTATAGCCACCAGGCCTTGTCCACACCAGCTGACTGCATAAGCTGAAACCAATCTCACAACACATCCTTGATGGTGGCATTGGGTACTTCAACTGGAGCTGCAACAAGTGCGAAATCAAGATCATTCTGAAATTACGTGACTTTATCCACAAAGTGTGCAACCAGTTGGCCACAGCGGGTCTTTGAATGCCCCAGAGCCCCAACCCCTCACAGTGGGAGTGGGCAACCTATTCTTATATTGCCCCATCCTTAAAACATGCTGTCATTCTTTAAGTGGAGGGTGTCGTTTTTTATGCCACAAATTATAAAGTAAATGGCCTTAGAATAAACGTTCATCCATCTTTTAAAGTCTACATTGATTCTGAGGAGACCTCCTTTGCCCTGAAATTCTTCCTCTTGCACACAATGTAAATTGGGATTATTTTAAGTAAATAATCCCATTAAATATTTTCACCTGCATAGCCTGCATTAATGAGACAAGGTAGTCACAGTCACCAGAAGCTGTTGCTGTATGTGCAGGAGTTTCTTACTTTTCCTCATTACTTTCAATGAAACTTTGGTTAATTGCTCACATTGACCTACTTTGCATTTATTTAATGGGAATGTGATGTACAGAAGCTTTTCTTTGAGCAACCAATTTGGTCACACACATTTGACTGTTAACTGAACACACACACACACACACGCACACACACTGCTTAATGAACATACAACAAATAATTTTATAGTTTTTTTAAAAAATGGTGTTCATGCTGATGCCACCATGCCAAGCAAATTGTACCGGTACATGTGACTTTGGACTTGAAACTTGTTTACTCCGCTGCAGCTGACCAACAGAACAAGCAACCTTTTTAGTGAACATCTCATTCTACTATAGCCCATTCAGCTTAAGCTCCACTATAGGGAAGCTTCCAGAACGCTTTTCAATCTTTGTGGTGGTTTGGCTAATATAAAGAATTACGATTCTTGAGAGAACTCTTGAGCATAGTTGATTTCCCCCTTTAGTGTTCTCCAATGACACTCAGAATTGCCGACCCAATTCTGAATGGAGCTGAGGGGAGTTCAGCCATCTCTATCTGAGAAGGAAATATCTATAATGCTTGCTTGGGCTCCACTGAGGGCCAATCCAGAACTAATTACATGGGTCTGTTTTTAAAGCAAGTTGATGGGTGATGGGGAACTCAGCAGTTTCCTGAGCAATGAGAAGTAGCAGTGCAGGATTTTCCCCCAGTTTGTTTTGGGATGAGAGAATGCTATAACCTTTAGAGCCCAAACCAAAGACACACAGCCCTTATCTCTTTTTTTGAAGCCAAGTTCAGAATCCACAAACTTTCTTTTTCAGTCCCAAGCAGTGCATCACATCCCAGTAGCTTGGAGCAGATCCTGTGTACCAAAAATTGTTGCCCACAAGGGTTCAGTTCAGGAATGGCCAGTGTGGAGGGATGGAGACACTTACCTGGCCTCTTGGTACCAACATTGCTGTAGCTTACCAGGGGGAAGAGGGAAGGAGCAAGATGGCAGGCAGGTTGGCGTGGTGCGGGCACCCTGCTGGAGCCAATCCATTGCTCACACTGTTACTTTTGCTCTGTGCCAAGCTCCCCACTGCCTCACCCATCTGCCTCTCCCTACTGGGAAGCCACAGTGATTCTGGTGCCAGGAGACTAAGCCCTGTGAAATATACTCGGAGTCGAGAGTGGATTTCATGCTCTTTATTCAGCTCATAGTGGTGAGGAGGAATGTTCCCCCAGGATGTCTGCTTTATATACATTATTTACACAATGGGCCCCATGTGATTGGCTAATTCCGGGATTCACCTATAGGCCAATCAGGTTGCGGATTCACTTCCACCTGGAGCTGGATTGGGTGGCTCCTGTGGACCACTCAGACTGCTGCATTCTGAATCCTATTGTTCTAAGGCCAATCAGACTGCTGCATTCTGAATCCTATTGTTCTAGGACCAATCGGACTGCTGCATTTTGGATCCTATTCAACTCAGTACGTAACACCCTGACACCCCTTCCTGCCAGCCACTCCTGGTATTATTGTAAGGGAGAACAAAACAGAGGTATATAAAATTATGAGTGATGTGGAGAAAGCGCATAGAGGGGAGTTTCTGCCCCATCCTGTCCCCCAGAATACTAGAACCAAAGATGGCTCAGTGAAGTTGAATGTTGATAGATGGAGCACAGACAAAAGAAGGTACTGCTTTGCATTGTTCAACCACTGAATTGACTCCCACATGATTTAGTAAAACCATTACATTAGCCTCTCAGTAATTAAAAAAAAACCATTTCATGCTAAATGTTCTCTGCACCAAGGGGTCTTTGACTTTTGTTAACAGCTGAAAACAATTTCACAAAAATTCAAAATTTGTCATAATTTCAAATTTAAATCTTAAACTAAAGTTTAAAATTTGAATGCTTTAGGCTGTAATCCTATGCTCATTTATCTGGAAGCAAATCCCATTAGACTCGATGGGACTTACTTCTGAGACTGCATGTATTGGATCACACTGTTTGTCTTGTTATTATGCCTTGATTTTTTAAATTTTTTGCAAGTGTCAGAAATGATCGACCCTAAGTTGTCAACTCCTCAATGCTAAATGACAATGTATGACTTCTATCAAATACAGCTAAATATGAAATACTGTTTCATGTCCATGGTCCTGTGCATACTAACTGTCAAAGTCAATTAAATGTTGTTTCTTGTCAAATATCAGGTGTTGTTACATATCAAATCAAAGTCTAATATTGAAATCAAATATCACTGTATGTTAAATACTATGCTCAAATGTTTTAATAAACCAGAGAAGATTTAGTCAAGTGAATATCTGAATAAAAAATTGCAGAAGAGAATTTTTGAAAGGAACACTGGAGACAAATTCATTTCAGCTCAACTTTCAGCTCTATCGCTGGTGGTTTTCGGCTTTCCAAGGAAAACAAAAATAGATTTCTGGCCTCAGTTGAACAACGATGATGATCTAATATGCTAGATTTACCCATTGCATAAAATAGAGGGTGAGAAGGGGGCAGAATACATATTGTGTGAAGAAAGTTGTTCAAAGCTTCTCTTCAGAGCTTGAAGAAATGTGCACTGTGATTTTGCTTAATGAGCTAGTTGGAGCTTTTGTTGACATTATATTTATTATAAGATTCCCAGCTCATATTATTAGATTTATATAAAAAAGAGGGGGGAGGGTCACTAAATTAAGAGAGAGATATCATGGAACACCCTATTTGCAAAATTTTACCGTTCCAAAATACAGGCGCGCTTTCACTTTAGCAAGATTGAATATACTGCCTTTGGCTGTACTTGAGGGTTGATTTAAAAAAAAAATCCACTGGAAAAATGGTTATGTCCCTGTGGAGATGGCAGTATTGAGTCAGTGGCTCATGTGCTTCTGGCTTGCACTCTTTATAAAGATTTGAGGAGTGAGGTTGTCCATGCCGGGTTGCTCTACAATTGCTACTGTGTCCTTTCTTTTAGCGTATCAAGATGACAAGGTGACAGCAACAACTGCAAGCCTTTTTTTTTTTTTTTGCGGGTTAGCAGTTAGAATAAGACCTAGTATTTGATTGATGTAAACCCCCAAAATGTATTTTCTGTAGTTAAGTTTTTACCTCTATCTTCAGTACATTTTATTTTATGTTATTGCTGTGACTAGTGGCTGATGTAAATAAAGATTCTTCTGGTTCTGATACATAAAGACATCTCATTGGCTAGATCATCCAACAGTTCACCCACAAAGCCTTGAGTCAGTGAAATGCATCAAGAAGAGGCTGCATAAGAACGATTTAATGTAAAACCATTTATGAAGGGAACAAACCCTATAGGTGGTTGCTGCTTGCAATGCAGAACTGAAACTATGGTTGCCATCCCCATGGCCCTTCTTGTGATACAGTGGTACCTCGGGTTAAGAATTTAATTTGTTCTGGAGGTCTGTTCTTAACCTGAAACTGTTCCTAACCTGAGGTACCATTTTAGCTAATGGGGCCTCCCGCTGCTGCCATACAATTTCTGTTCTCATCCTGAAGCAAAGTTCTTAATCTGAGGTACTATTTCTGGGTTAGCAGAGTCTGTAACCTGAAGCATCTGTAACCCGAGGTACCACTGTACTTAGCAATCTGAATGAAGGGAACAAAGAACCCGAGCCAAATAGACAATGGTGAGTGGGGAAATGCCACAACTTCCTTGCTTATCCAACCTATAATGTTTAACTCTTCGATGTATTGGCACAGACTGAGGTAAGAGAATTCTGATCTGGGCTGCTTGAGATTGTAAGGGCAGCATATCTCAGATAACAAAATCCCCCTCGATATAGAAAAGTTCTGACTGCAGTCCTATGGGAGGAGCTGTCCTGTGTGGACTGGGAACTTTTAAAATCAATTTTCCCAAGGGATGGAAGAAAAAAAAATACAGGGAAGCCACCTGCTTCCAAGGTATTCTGTGAATAAAATGGTTTAATTTGGGATGTTTTTGTTATAATGAGAGATATGTCCAGTCGCAGACAACTCTGGGCTTGTGACGCTCATCTCACTTTACAGGCCGAGGGAGTTGGCGTTTGTCCGCAGGCAGTTTTTCCGGGTCATATGGCCAGAATGACTAAGCCTCTTCTGGTGCAACGGAACACCGAAACCAGGGCAGTGCACAGAAACGCCATTTACCTTCCTACCGGAGCGGTATCTATTTATCTACTTGCACTTTTTGGCATGCTTTCGAACTGCTAGGTTGGCAGGAGCTCGGAACGAGGAATGGGAGCTCACCCCATTGTGAGAATTCGAACCTCCAACCTTCTGATTGGCAAGCCCAAGAGGCTCAGTGGTTTAGACCACAGCGCCACCTTCGTCCCTATAATGAGAGATAAAAAGGTAAAGGGCCCCTGACAGTTAAGTCCAGTCACGAACGACTCTGGGGTTGCGGTGCTCATCTTGCTTTACTGGCTGAGGGAGCTGGCATTTGTCCTCAGACAGTTTTTCTGGGTCCTGTGGCCAGCATGACTAAGCCACTTCTGGCAAAACCAGAGCAGTGCACGGAAACGCCGTTTACCTTCCCACTGGAGCGGTAGCTATTTATCTACTTGCACTTTGAAGTGTTTTTGAACTGCTAGGTTGAGAGATAGGGAGCATCAAAAGCTACCACCTGCTACCTTATCATTTTAGCTGGGGATGCCATGCATTTGGTATTCAAAACATGTGCCCTACTTCTGGGCTTCAGTCCCTCTCTTCCCCAAGTATAAGCCAGAGGAGTCTGGTGCATCATCTGCTTGTGCTGGGAACAAGGCTGTTTTGCTTCGCCTGAAACTTGGAGTCATGTGGTCAACCACCTGTAAGTCCAGCTCTTGCTCTTGTTGGTGGTTAATCCCATTGGACAGGTATGTGCATTGCCTTGAAAGGCAAGGTACATTTCACAGAAAGACAATTGACAAGGAAATAATAAAAAATTACCAGTCTCTGCAATCATACGTGGCAGCCATTAACAGTTCTTTGGAAGCCATAGATTGCACTTCCAGGATGAAAGGAGAGGTTGTTATTTACACAGTTTGTGTGATCAGCTTGCAAAACGCCCACATGTCTATTGTGGAGGAATGGTGCCATTTTATGGTAACTTCATTATAATTTCAGTTCTGTTTTTCTGCTTTTTAAGCAATTGAGATAACTTCAGTCTTGTCACCTAGAACAATACTGTCAAAAAGTGAACTTGTCATTTCAATCTTTTCCTATAATTATTTTCTGGGAATTCAAGACAGTTGGAGTTTCTTAACTTTCCTTTCTCCTCTTAGAAAAACTGCAGAGCTTCCCACAAGCAAACGGTCCTTTTGCAGATGTCTTCATGCAGTGCATCAATTATTTTTGGTATTCCTTTGGTTGATTTTAAATTTAAAGTTCATATTGATGAGAAGGCTAAGAAGAGGCACAAAGTAGTCAAGCTGATCCATTTTACTGAGCCTTTTCCAATCAATCTAGGTTTACAGTCAGTCTATGGAGGCCTACGAAGTCAGAGACTCTAACTAAGGGCTGATCCACATTTACCCGTTGCCCTGCTGTTTCCAAGCACAGGTCTGTGCTTTCCTGGTTTGTGTCTGATGACACTTATTATTTTTTCCTCCAGAGATTTACCTGTGAAAACATGCTCTTTAAAGCTGAAGCACAACAAATGGCAATTTGGGTTTTGAAGTGGATTGCCATTTGCTCCCATTCAGAGTGGTTTTTCATGGGGAAAGCTCTAGAGCAAGAAGAAGAAGAAGAGGAAGAGGAAGAAGAGGAAGAAGAGGAAGAAGAAGAAGAAGAAGAAGAAGAAGAAGAAGAAGAAGAAGAAGAAGAGCTTGAAAGCATGGACAATGCCTGGAAAGTGCAGAGGAAAGGTACACATGGATAAGCCCTAACATTTTTGCATTTGCACATTCAGATATCTCACAGTCCTCTTAAGGTAGGTGCCTCCTTTTGTCAGGGGCTGGCTGGATGAGGAAGAGTGGTGGGAGCTGCCCGCCCAAGAGCCCCCCAGGGAGGGCACAGAAGATGATGATTTAGATCCCAGATCCTAGTGGTGGAACACTGAAGGGATGTAGAAGGGATGGTGGGAGGTGCTAGAAGCAGGGGGTTTGGGTGATCAAGAGGGTCAGGAGAAGAAGGGTCTTCCAGGACAGGGTTAGAGGCAGAGAGGAGTCAGAGGCTGGCCCTCCTCCTCAGCAGCAGGACCGTCCCAGTCCTGCTGGCTCACCCCCCCGACACCCCGATTGAGGAGAGTCCTGCATGTTGCTGAGCAATGAACCAAACAGGCCCAGAGGAGGAGCTCGTCCCCTCAACGCAGCCTTTGTGTGCTTGGGAAGGATCCACAGTGAAAGGCTAGAGGGGGAAGGGTGGAGCTAGTGGTCAGTTTAAGCAATGCCTTAGCTGGATTAAAACAAACCAGAGGATTCTGCTGTGTTGTTATTTTTTGTTAATAAAGAGCTAATTGTATTCCATGCCTTCCATGTGTGTGCTTGCCCTGTGGTTGATTTGGCGCCTTGACAGCTCCTTGATACCTTGGCTATATAAACATAGTCTAAATGGCTAACTTTTGGCCCAGGACCACGTTTACCTGTCCCAATCATCTAGGGGTCACTTCACGCTTGCACACTTCACACACAGACACATAGCCAAGAAGGCAGGCTGTGTACCTCTGCGTCATCACCCCCTCTCTACTCATCATATTATTAATTTGATGGCTGGAGGGGGATTTGCGTTTGTTGTATCAGGACACTGAATGTACACAAGGCAGTGAATTAATTGGGGATTCACTCGTCAGGGAAGATTTCTTCCTTCTTTCCTGAGTAAGTTTCCTTTAAAAAGAAGAAGCTAACTAGCTTTTACCTGATTTTTTACTGAACAGAACATATTTTTAAAAGCGCAAAGAGTTGTAACTCTAGGCTGCATAAACTGGAGTGGTTTTCAGGTGGTTCAAACCAAACTGAAAGCTGAAACTTTTAGCTGAGTGCTTTTTTCACCTACCAAACCACCTAACCGTTTTAATCTAGGAAAACTGAAGTACACTGAGCTTGTTTTTAAAGGCTAAGTTTCCCCTTAAAACAAAACAATTGAAGCTGACTCTTCCACTAGCTAGATCTGTTTTGTGTGGATCATTTACTTTCTACCTCTTCACCAAAACTGGAGTTTTGCCTAGTTTACTGCATTCCCTCAAGCTTCCCTGCCAGGGTAGAACAGGGTAGATTTTTGCGGGTTTACCACCATTAGAGTGTGGCTGAAAAAAAAAGCTAAATTCCTTTAATTAAAGAAGGACATTTTAGCTCCTCTCGCTTTCTACATTCTGTGGATGAGCAATATTCACCTCAGCTCTTTTGAAGTCATGTACACATCCTTCAGAGTGATTACTCGGCCCATTTCCGTCTACTATCTTCAGTGTGTTGCAGAGTGTGGACAGTACTGTATTTAAAATCAGGCACTTTGAAGTATGGACTTTGTATGAGTACACACCGCAGGGAGCACCTGACTGACTGTGGCTTTCTAAGAGGTGTACTGATGTGGGACTCATTTTTCTCAACAGTGTTGTGTGAAACATCCCTCTTTGGACCAGACTATTATATTGGTGCAATTTACAAGGTATGAGGAAAAAGCAACAGAAAAAAGCTGAGATTCTCTAGGTGTGGATTCTTCAGCCACTTCCACATGCAGTGCTTATTCTGCGCTCCCAATGAACTGCAACACACACAGCCTTGCCTTTGGCAAAACAGCTTATAAGTGGCGAGCTCCATAGCTTGTTGAAAAGAACAATTCAGGAAAAGAAGATATGCAGCAAGAAGAGTTGAGCATGGAAGCAACGTACTGTAGATATTCTGTAATCTTTTTGAATTGGCTGCTTTACTTCCCTTGTTTTTATGTTTGCTTTTTGCTGTTTTATGGCATGTCATTACATTTTATCACACATAGCCTGTTGCTGTTAGCCACCGTTTGGTAGAAAGATGCCATGCAAATTTAACAAACAAACCATTCACTCTTCTTGGAGGGAGGTAATTTTATTCCTTTGCATTTCTTCTTCAGCACTCGTCATCAAGCTAAAACATGCCATGGTCCCTCTATCTTGCATTAGACAACAGATCTGGAGAATAGCTTCATTTTAGTTGTGCAGTTACCTGCTAAGCCAGAGAATCTATAAAACAGGAAAATGTTTGCCTCATGGCAGCCACTGCCAGCAGTGTCATTGGTCAATCATGAATATGATTATGATTGATTAAACATCTATACCACCCTTCATTTGAGGATCACAGGGTGATTCACAATATAAAAATGCATAACATAGTAACAAACATAAACATTACCCACCCCCTGCATATACACACCTGCTAATCTTCTCCCATTTCTTTCTGTTTGAGTCATTTCCTTGGTTACAAATTAACTAAAAACATTTATTTTTCTCTCTCTTTGCACTTCTGCAGCCTGCTCTCGCCTCTTTTTCCTATTTTCCTAAGTTTCCAAGTGCAGACCCTGCAGTGTCCCTATTTTCCAGGGACAGTCCCAGTTTTACAGAAGCCCTTCTGGTTTCTGATTTGATCCCAGAATGTCCCATTTTTCCTTCAGATGTTCATCAGAGAAACACTGGAGGGTATGCAGTTATGCGACCCCAGAGCCAAAAAGATAAGTAACTATACAACCTTTAAAAGACATCTGAAGGCAGCCCTGCATAGGGAAGTTTTTTAATGTTTAATGTTTAATTGTGTTTTTTTAATATGTTGGAAGCTGCCGAGAATGGCTGAGGCAACCCAATCCGATAGGCCAGATATAAATAATAAAGTGGTGATGATGATGATGATGATGATGATGATGATGATGATGATGATGGAGGAATAGGACGTCCCTATTGTCATTGGAGAAATGTTGGAGGGTATATAAGTGTCAACTCACACAATCAATTGAGGGCCCCTTCAGTCTGGTGCTGTTTTGTGGGCATGCCCTGAAGCATGTCATTGACATAATAATAGTGCATTAGTGGTGGATTTATACTGAAGAAGAAGAAGAGTAGTTTGGATTTGATACCCTGCCTTTCACTCCCCTTCAGGAGTCTCAAAGCGGCTAACATTCTCCTTTCCCTCCCTCCCCCACAACAAACACTCTGTGAGGTGAGTGGGGCTGAGAGACTTCAGAGAAGTGTGACTGGCCCAAGGTCACCCAGCAGCTGCATGTGGAGGAGCGGAGACGCGAACCCGGTTCCCCAGATTACGAGACTACCTTAACCACTCTTAACCACTACACCACACTGGCTCTACTGGACCATCAACATGTAATTCTGCTTTATTAATTATTCTGTGGTGCTTCCTTAATAATATTGCGTCTTCAACTACAGCACAGCAAAAGCAGGACAAAAATAAAATAAACCAGAACAGTTGTGGTATAACGAATTACAGGATTTCACCAGGAAGTTATAGAACATGCACTGTCTGGATACAAACCAATAGGACCACCCTGAAACTTTTCCAGGTGCAAACAGTAGTGGAAACAGTATTGCCCAGATACCATCAGGAGTAGAAATAAGCATGAATGCATAATTAAAAGGACGCCAGAGGTGCTCTCAGTGTGGTGCATTCTCATGTGAGTGTTAGATGCTGCTGCTGCGCAGCTAGCCAATTGTATTTCTTATGCGGAAGAGGCACACTTACTTTGTTTGTAGGTTGTCTGACACAAAATGTTAAGATATGCTCATGGAAGTAGGAGTGTAGTGTTAGGGGCTACCCACCAAAACATGTGACAAACCACCTGCCAAAAATATGCCCTAAAGAGCTGCTTTATTAGCAGTGACTATGGATGTAAGTAGTAATCATCATCATCATCATCATCATCATTATCATCTTATTTATACCCCACCCATAAAATTTATATCCCACGCATTAAAAAATGTAAAACGTTAGACATTAAAAATTGGAAGAAGCAGCCCAGATTAAATGGAAGAAGGAGATAATGGAGATGGAGAAGAAGAAGAAACATTGGCTGGCATTTTGAAGATGATGATTTCATGAAAATGGTATGAAAAATGTTTGTGAATGAACAGCAGTTGTTGGATGAACAGTTTATCCTACAGTAAACCCACCGCATGGAAGCATCCCCTGAGCTAAAACTTAGCATCAGATGATGCCTTCCAAATGGTTTGCCTCAGCACACTACTTTTTCAGTCCTCAGGTTGTCAAGCTTTTCACATTTCAGTAAATTGCTTCCTAATTATAGTACACAGCAGCGACATGCTAAAACGGGTTGCAGAGGGAATGGAAAGTAAACAGTGTTAGGATGCACTTTGACACGATGCAAATCACACAGTGTTGATTCTGAAGCTGAGGAAAAAAACACTTGGCAAGTTATGTGCCGTTCTTTTCACTGATACTCCTTGGCAAAAGAAAAACAAAAAAGTGTGTGTGGGGGTGTGTGTGTCCTTTCCCACCAGTCTTTTGCAATGCTGGGAAGTTCATAATGGTCAAAATGGCTCTTATCTTGACAACCTAACCATATCCAAGGCAACCATGAGGAACATGCAATGGATTCCTGGCTCTAGTCTTGCTCATGTTACACTGAATGTGCAGCGAATGTAGGAAAGGGTTGGGGAGCTGGATTCACACCTATTGGCCCCACTCAAGACTCTGCATTTCCAGTGGAAGGTCTGAATGGATCCAACACATGTATAACTGTATAGGGGTAGATTACGTAAGTGCAATCATGAACGCGGCCTTTTGCACAGAAATCCTACACGTGCACAACTTGCACCTATGCGGGCACTATCCAGATGTTCTGCTCAACATGCAGAGGTCTGGCATCCGATCTTGCTGTCCTCTCAACACACATTCTCTGTACCCTCCAATGTTGCACAAACAGAGCTATTAGTCTTATAATCTGTTATGTATTGAGTTGAATAGGATCCAAAATGCAGCAGTCTGATTGGTCCTAGAACAATAGGATTCAGAATGCAGCTGCCTGATTGGTCCTAGAGCAATAGGCTCCAGAATGCAGCAGTCTGATTGGTCCACAGGAGCCACCCAATCCAGCTCCATGTGGAAGTGAATCCATGACCTGTTTGGCCTACAGGAGAGTCCCGGAATTAGCCAATCACGTGGGGCCCATTGTGTAAATAATGTATATAAAGCAGACATTCTGGGGGAACTTCCATTCCTCCTCACCACTGTGAGCTGTATAAAGAGCATGAAATCCACTCCTGACTCTGAGTATATTTCATAATCAAACAGACTAAGGAAGGGGAGGAGAAATAACTTATTCTCCTGAGCAAAGTTTCAATTTCAATTTATTTATTTACGGCTATTAGCAAAGTGATATGGAGGTGGGGGGAAGTAACCCTCTCTTCCCTGCTGCTTCTATTCTCTGCATGTTGCCTCAAATAGATCACTCAAAAGTAGTAGATAAGAGACTAGTTTATTCCTGCATTTTATCCTTCAGACGGCACCGCATCGTCCTCAGGCATGATGATAATATTATTATTTGACCACAGCAGAAACTGAATATTGGAGGTTTAGTGCAGCCAAGGCACTGTGGTAGAAACAGCAATCAGGATTGCTGTGGGTGGTGGGTGGGGAGACATCAGCAGTGGCATTAAGTAGCAGGTTTAGAGAAGGAAGGGAGCAGTTATCTGGCAAGTTTCACAAGGCCAGAGTGAGGGTTCTGGACAGATGTTGCCTTTGTAGCCTTATCTAGATAGCCTCTGCCCCGCTCTCAGAGTAGCACAATTAATTTCTTGGATGATTGATATCTATATTGCTAGCTAGCAATTAGTTTTTCTGGAAGGTCCCTTTCATGATGGGTTGGGCTCTGCAATGCCCAGCTTCTCAAAGCATCCTGCTGCTAGAATACTCCATATATCTCTTTCCTCTGTGGCATGTTCAGGTGGAAAAAGGCTCAATCACCAAACGATGGCTGGGTGACTATAATCAAGCAACCCTAATCACAAACACATGCCTTCTCCTCCTCCTTCTGCCTCAGACTTCCCCATGTTAGTGATAACTATGGTTTATTGTGACATCCCTGGTTTCTATAATCAGGGGGTGAATTGAAGGCCCAAAGAGTGGAAAATAACTCATTCCTTCATGCTTAGAGATTAGATAGTCTAAACCAGGTTTGGAGATCCTGATGCCCTCTAGGTGTAACCAGACTACAACTTCCATCATCCTAGATTATTGCCCATGCTGGCTGGGGCTTCTGGGAGTTGGAGTCCAACAACATCTAGAGGGCCACAGGTTCTCCATCTTGACAATGTGCTCCTCCTACTATACACCACTGTCTACTACTATAAAAACAACAAAGAAACATGTGGCACCTTAAAATGGCATCTTAAATCTATTTTGGTAAGCCACCTGTAAGGTGCATAGGAATCTAATATATAAACAAGTACAGTGCTATCAAAAGTCTAAATTAACTTTTGCCAACCTGGTGCCCTCCAGATATTTTGGATTAATCTTCCCACCAGCCTCAGTCAGCATAATTGTGCTGGCTGGGGTGTATGAAAATTGTAGTGTGGCTCTCAGACTGTACGTGGCACATCAGGTACAGTGGTACCTTGGGTTACATACGCTTCAGGTTACATACACTTCAGGTTACAGACTCCGCTAACCCAGAAATAGTGCTTCAGGTTAAGAACTTTGCTTCAGGATGAGAACAGAAATTGTGCTCTGACGGCATGGTGGCAGCAGGAGGCCCCATTAGCTAAAGTGGTGCTTCAGGTTAAGAACAGTTTCAGGTTAACAACAGACCTCCAGAAGGAATTAAGTACTTAACCTGAGGTACCACTGTACTTGAAACGTTCCCTTGTTTTTATGGCTGCAGTAAGAAAGGCCATGGGGACTGAAAGTTGACCGAGCATCTGGGAGGCTACAATGCATGCATAACAGGCATACCATGCATAGCATGGGAGCTGTATGTTGAGCAGTCTCTCTGACGTCAATAATAGCAGGTTGTCCTTTCTAGCATGCAAACATCAGTGGTGTACTGAGCTACATTCCAAGACAAGTGATCTGTGAAGGCCAGTTTTGGAGGCTAATTTTGGAAGAACAAGTTAGGCAAATCCCATCTGTGCCTTCAAAAGAGGGAAAAAAGGATGTCTTTGAAAGATAAGAAAATATTGCAGCGTATATATTCAGGGGTTTGTGAGAAGGTGGCAACGTTGGAGTTGAGTGTATTTTTATCTCAGCAGATGATTTATGTGTCTCATCAGTAGCACGGGAAGGGTATTATTCTCTTGCTCACACAGGGAAGGTTGCATGCAAGGAAGGCCCTCGCAGCAGAAGACTTCCAAAGAAACGTTTTTATATCTAGGTGAACCATTGGCATCTCATTGAGACAGCAATGGGATTTATCTTTTGGACTGGCCCAGTTTGATCCAATGTTAATTGACCTAGATCATGTTCATAACAATCCCAACAGCTCTTTGTAATTAATGGGCAAGATCCTTGACTGGGTGAAGGAAAACAAAGGGAGTGAACCCTGCTATATCCACGGAGGCAGTCCTTGTGAAGCAGCATCTCTCTCTTTGTGTCATTAGCTTCGTGTCAGTGCTAGATTTCCTCTTTCTCCTTTCCTTTGATTCAAGGCTGGTTCTTCCTTCGTACGTTAGTGTATATATTTCACATGGAGAGAATGGATTTAATGGGTCTAAAGCACCATCTTTTAAATTATTTAAGCTCCCTTGTGTTCTGCTCTTTCCAAACCCTTTGTTCATCTTGGCTAGATAAAGTGAGTTCCCTGCAATTTACTCGTGTTTAGGAGGAAAGGCTTTCTTTTTTAGAAGACTTTTAAAAAGCAAAGTCTTGTTTCTCTGCCTAGGCATTAAAGATCTAAAGAAACTTTTCGATTCCTTTTGGTAACAGTCGATGATTGCCCCAATTTTTGTGTATGCCAGAATTCCTCCTGCTCTCATGATTGAGCAGCCCACTGTACATTATTAAAGAGTCTCTGTCTCCCATTTGGAGATGGCTGAACATTCAGGATGGGAGTGCACTGATCAAAGCAGTGCATCAAAACAGAGAACTTTCAGAAAAGTCTGAATATTTTTCAGATGACACTGCATATCCGGATGAAAAAGTTGCAATGTTATTGTCTGTGGAAGGAAAATTCCCAGTTCTTTTCTCCCGTTCCATCACAATAATTTATGTTATACAGTTCTCTGCGTTCATAGCACCTCGCATACATGATCTCAATCATTTTAAGACAGCTGTCTAAGGCAGGTCAATATTGTCACTGCTGTACTGCAGTGCAGATACAGTGGTACCTCGGGTTAAGTACTTAATTCATTCTGGAGGTCCGTTCTTAACCTGAAACTGTTCTTAACCTGAAGCACCACTTTAGCTAATAGGGCCTCCTGCTGCTGCTGTGCCGCCGCTGCACGATTTCTGTTCTCATCCTGAAGCAAAGTTCTTAACCTGAAGCACTATTTCTGGGTTAGAGGATTCTGTAACCTGAAGCGTATGTAACCTGAAGTGTATGTAACCTGAGGTACCACTGTACATGGCAGCAGCTGGGTCTGAGAAACAGTAGCTTTCAATATGCCACTTACAATATATATCTACCCTGAAGTAAGTCCCATTGGATTCAGTGGGGCATAGTCCCAGGGTTAGTAAATGGGCATAGGACAGCAGTTTTACTGAGACCATAACGTAGGTGAGATTTGAACCACACACTTTCTGGCTCATGCTCTTAACTTCTGTACTAGCTCCAATATATTTCTCAGAAATGATTGAGTGGCCATAGAGGGCATGACTGCATTATTATCCATCCTCTATTGCTGTTAACCTCCCAAAGCTGGCAGTGTGACCCTATACACTTTCTGAAAGTGTGTTTTCTGTTTTTGATACCTAGCACCATTGTTACTAATGGTCATTATCTTAGCAAGTTTTGCCTATAGAATGAGGAGTGTCTTGGAACTGCAAGACATTATATTCCTTCAAGACTAGGCAAGTATTAGTGGTGTAGTGGAAGGGGGAATAAAGAGAGGGCAGCTTGGGGACTTTTTCCAGGTCAGGAGTGATGATTTAATCTGCTGCTGCACTGGGTGATGGAAGGACCATCCTTTCTCTAGGATGTGAATTAGGTGAGAAGGAGACTTTCCATCTTGTGACAGATTAGCATAGAAGCAGTCAGAGGATGAGAAAAATGATCAGGCAGAGAATGGATACTTCTTTACTTTTCTTTAATGGGGTTCCTGCTTCAGTCAAGCAGTTTAAGCAGCAACACTTCTGCTTTCTTATTAAAAGCTAAAGGCTGCATTACAGGTGGCTTAAAAATCGTCTGTTGAATCTTAATGTGTTTTACAAGTTGAAATTGATGCAATCAGAAGTAAGCACCCACTGAGTTTGAAGGAGCTTGCTCCCGGGTTCACCAGCTATGCATAGGATTGCAGCCATGCTGATCCTAATAAATTAGGTATGGCGCAATATAGCGCTGCTCTTTGGTGTGCATGTGTTTATGAGTGTGCGAATATATATGTGTGAATCTCAATTGTGGCTTTGTGTGTAAATCTGTATGCATCACATGTGTTTCGGTTTGAGCACAGGTCTTTATGAGAGCCTAGCATGCTGTTTTGTTTACAAAAATAAACTAAGACTTGAATGGCTTTAAGATAATTGAAGAAACTAATATTTCCTGGGAGCTTAGCTGCCAATCAAGCATAGCAATGCTGAGAAAGTCATAATCATGGGGTTCATTTTAAGTACTGTTTATGTTTTTCTAAACATGGCAATTGGGGATGATGTGATGATAAGTTCCTGAACTTCAAAAGTCACCACTTCTGTAAATACTGGACAATTTACGTTTCTTCTGGTGTCCAAAAACCCCTATCCCACCTTTAATCATTGCATTAATTAATTGTATTATTAACAAAACAGCATCTGACATGTCAGTATTTTTACTGTTTTAACGCAGTTTCTCAAATTAGTGTCAATTTTCAGCAGGCTTTTGGAACGTTTCCATAGTGTGTTTTCCCCTGCTATGGGATGAAGTCAGCACATGAAGTCAACTTTAATTTTTGTTTACTGAAGAGACATTTAAAATGAAACAGTAGAAATGAAGGCAACAGGAACGGCAGTGGTCCAACACAACAAGGCAGAATAGTGAGATAAATTGCCCCCCAAATACTGAGAAAATACATAATGTGACCTCTGACAAGCATTTGAGAATCACATTCTGGGAAGGAAGTCTCAAAGATTTTTGACAGAGTCCAAATATTTTTGTTAACCTAAACTTTCAAGAAAATGTCAGGTCACGAAAACTGCACAAAAATAAAGATGAATTAATATTTGATATAGTCCACAATTAATTCTTCTTATGTATCTGTAGAATGCAAAAACATCTTCCTTCACCACCCTCCTTTAAGGCTAAACCAGTATGATTCTCATATTTCTTTTGTGAACCATTTCAGGAGAGCCAAAAATTTCTTTTCTGCTAGAAAGTTTTTTTAGCATCATTTTTTTGTAAAAAAAAGGGGGGCCCTTTCCATTCATTTATACTGCTTTCAATTGCTCTCGTTCTCAACTGCATTCACTTGCCTCATGTCATGTAACCATATATGATTGACTACCTCCTATTATGACATCTCATTTATTATATGATCTGTCATTGGCTGGCATGATCTATGTGGCCAATTCAGGAAAGAGAAAGAAACAGCAGTTAGGGGGAAAGATGATGAATCTTTGCTGTAGCCAGAAAGAAAATACTGCATGGAAGTCGCTATTGCTGATCAAAAAGTAAAAATAGTATTTGGTGCAGCACTCTTATTTTTAGGTTTCACAGACCCAACTTTTCGCTCTTCCCGATTCTTGCAAAATGGAAAGCACATCTCTTGAGTTCTCTACTGGGCAGGGTGCAAACTACTTAACATGCATATACTAGTACTTAAACTGCTTTTGTTTCATTTTATTTCAGTAAGCCTAAGTTGGCATAAGTGGTGGTATGGTGCAGAGAGTACTTTATGTCCCATAGTGAAGAATCAGACGCTTCTGCAGCCTTAGTGGTTCCTTGAGGCTTTTGAAAGTGTTCCGATTTGAACAGTATGTTCAATCAAAATAAAACAAGATTGACTTTAACTGTCTCCAGGGAGCTGCCTTCTGAGAATCAGGAAGGTGTGAATTGAATGTCTGCCAACATTGTCTCGTTCACTTTCACCCTATTGCCAAACCTGTGAAGAGGTCAATTTCCCTGGTGTGACTCTGTGCAAAACTGTTTCTCGCAGATATGGCCTGTAAGTGAACGGCATGCTGAGATCCAGGAAGCATAATATTTTACTGTGCACAGGAATGTGTTGAGTCTGTATACAATGCCAAACGATGGCTGTAAGAAATATCACCTGGAATGGCAGAAGCTGTGCTTGGCATGGGTGGGGCTGCCTTCTTGCAGGTTTAGAGCCAGGCAAGGATGAAAAAACAAGGGGGCAAAGTTTAACAGAGGGTGCTTTAAGAGTTCTTTAGAAGCCACATATGCAAATATGCACCAAGAAGAAATACTCAGTATATGTAGGAGAGTGAGATCTCCTTGGGAAGAGGTCATGTTTTTTCATGAGCTCTTACAACTATACCCTATCACCATTTTTAAATGTGGCTCTTTTTTGGGGGTGTTATTGGGTTATAGTTTTTCTTTTGATTTTTATATATTGTGATCTTTTCTGTGAACAGCCCTGAGACTTCCAGGCAGTATATAAATTTAATAAATTAATAATAATAATAATAATAATAATAATAATAATAATAATAATACAACTTCTTGTTGAGAAACATTAGCACGGGACCATTGTAACATATACTTAGAATGCAGACATGGAATGAGAAATCAATACACTTCACGTTATTACTTTCTTATTATAGGGACTTTCCCCTTTTGAAAAAAAAAATGATAATCCCTTTGTTATCTAGTCATTTCAAGACAAGGTCATTTTTCAAAGCCCTGTGATATTGGGAGGGAAATTATTGCAGAGGTTCTGACAAGCATAAGGAACTAAAATCACCCTAGGGAGCACTGGCGAACACCTTGCAAGGCTCCTTTTGACGCTATAGAGAACAACATTGATGGCTGTAATTATTTTTGATGTCATTTAAAATCAACTGAAAAGGTCTGGCTGACTTGAAAGGGTATTTTGAAATGTCTTAATATACGGAGAGCACTCTTCATTATCCGAATGCCTCATCAGATAATCCAAACATTTGGAAGTTGTTCACACAGAGTTATTATGGGAGAGGACACATTGTGGATTAGATAACTATAATTTTTGGATTAGTGGCAGCCATATGGCAACGTGACTGGTGATAAGCCCTCGTCCTGAGCGAACACCAGAGGGTGAGGCAAATCCCTGGGCACCCACTCCTAGTAGCTGATCTGCAGGCAGTGAAGTCAGTCTGGATTTTCCTCCACTCTGATGTTAAAACCCTAGAACCTCCCACTCAGTTACCTATAGGAATGCTCCTCCTGCTTATGCCCGTTGGCCCTCGCCTGGGGTCTTGCAAACCAGGAAGAAATGCTGCTCAGAACTACTCCTCTTATTCTGACATGTTCCTCCATCCTTCCATAGGCCCAGCACGGGATCCACAGAACACCATAAAGGGAACCAATGGCTATAGCTATAAAGCAAATCAGTACCACAATCTCCTCCTCCTCCTCCTCCTCCTCTTTCTCCTTCGTGCATCTACTTGCTGGAAGCAATTACTCGAACAGACCTGTCAACTCCACCAAACATTACACTGCAGTCTGCTGGCTCATGCTCCCTACCTTGCAATTTCTAATGGTTTCTGTCCCAGGCATGAAGCTATCCACAGTGCCATTTAGGATAAGAAATAATTTCGCTACATGCTTTTCAATGGTTGTGTTGTCTCTTTCCCCCTTCCACTATTTGAAGCAACTGCTACGCATCTCTCTAACTCACAAGACTAGTTCTCAGAGCTTTTTCTTTAGATCACCACATTAAAGTCAGCCTTTGGAGACTGGGATTGAAAACTGGCCCACTTTTTAATATCCCTTGTACTGTATGTGCGCACACGTTTAATATCCTGCAACCTTCATTCAGTCTTGGTTCTTTGTACCATTTGTATATACAGTACAGACATTTCTTGTTGCTCAGACATTACATGGCCATTAAGTCTTGGAGGCCACGGTGGGTCTATTGAACCATGCATTGCTGGCAAATGTTTGCAAGGCTGCTGCATCCTGACTTGAATCTAGTAACCTGGAAGCTGTTTTGAAGATTTCATCATCCAGATTAAGAACAGCTAAAGCATGCCAGCATCCAAACACTAGACACTAGAAATTAGATGCTGACATTCTTGAACTGTTCTAAATATTTGTATGTTAAAATGAAACCACAATGTAGGTGGCTAGGCTTGCTGAACGACATTTCCCTCGCCTTTGTTAAGAGTCCAGCCTTCCAAACACTGTCATATTTATCACAACGGGCTTGTGCAGGAGCACCATGTGGGCAATTCCACCCTTGATGAAGAAAGTAGAATTACACAATGAATTTTGCAGGTGCCTTTGCAATGTGAATGTGACAAGAAGGGTGAAGCTGGCCTGGTAACTATCTAGCAAGCGATGATTGATCTAGGTTACAGATAATACCAAGTTTGACAGGTATGGCGCTCACCCATTTTGACTTGTTCTGATTGCTTATCTGGACTACTGCCCTAATGAATTAAAATGATGCCACCCAGAATCAAAAGATAATAAGATAGCTAAACGTAATTTTTTTTCTGGGTTACAACAACAAAACCCCCACCAGTGTGGCATAGTGATAAGAATGTTAGACTAGAACCAGGGAGACCAGGATTCAGCCATATGAAGCTCACTGGGTGACCTTCGACCAGCAATTATCTCTCCATCTGTGTATCCACCATGCATTTAAAAAACATTTAAAGCACATTCCCCTACCCCAAGAATCCTGGGAACTGTAGGTTGTTAAGGGTGTGGGTAATTGTAGCTCTGTGAAAGGTAAACTATAGTTCCCAGGATTTTTGGGGGGTGCTTTAAAAGTTTGGTGCATATGCAACCCCAGCCTGTCCTACCTCCCAGGGTTGTTGTGGGGATAAAATGGAGCAGGGAGACCTATAGGCATTGCTTTGAGCTCCATGGAGGAAAAATAGGATAGAAATGTAGCAAAACCAGCAACAACCTATTGAGAGTTCCTTTGCATGCATTTCCCTTAAGTATTACTTTAAATGACCGCTGGTAAAGGGGAACTATAGTAGGGTTGTTTGAGATACATATTACTCCCAAGGAGTATAGTTACATAAGGGCTAACCAGCTGCAGAAACTCCCTGAAAAAGTGATCTCCAAGCAAAACTGTTGAAGAAGCATTCACAGCCATACGTATATGATTCTCACAGTCTGCCAAGCACCCAAATCCAAACACTTTGTGCCCTCACATAATTGTGAAATCAAACATGGGAGGAGGGGGGGGAAATCACACAATGAGCTTTTCGTGAAAGGCACTTGAGGATAGAAGAACTGGTGCGACAGGCAGGAGGAAGAAGAAACTAGAAACTAGGGCACAGCTGACCTACTTTTTACCCATATTCAGACCCAGTCACACATCTAGTTAAAAGTTCTAGTAACTCAATTCTAGTCTTATTACAGATATATATTTTTCCTACTCAGGTTGTACTGGCACAGGACAAAGCATTCCTTCGGGTTTTTCTTAAAAAAGGTCAGTGAAAATCAACCCTTTCTCAGTCCTCGACAGGTGTGAAAGTAGTTTGGCTCTGCCAAATGTATAAATCGTCCGTTCCCTGGTTTAATCTTGGATTGGAAATAGAAGTACGGCAATGTCACCTGAAAAGTCTCAGCACAATTTTGAGCTCTGCTGGAGATGGCAATCCCCTAAAAGCCTAGTAGCCGGATTTGTCACATGAAATGGTTCCAGCTGGAATAAGTTTAAACTTAAAAGGGAGTTGCAACATAAATCCAGTTGAGATAGCTGGGTTGTTGGGGAAGAAAGCACCCAACTCTATACACAATCTGAATACATTTGACCCTTTGAAATGAAATGTGGCCTACAAAAGTGTGTCCTGCTTGATAAAGTTAGCGGTAAAATAAATGGACCCTCCTTACCCCTTCCATAGGGATCCTGGGACTGGCAGTCAGCCTGTATTGATTGAGTTGCACAGCTCTTGGCTCTTCCTGGAATCGCCTGATGGAGGCAGGAGAGGAGAGGACCCCAGATCTTTGCAGCGAGCCAAACTTCATCCTGTTGGGTCCAAATCTGATTCCATCCAACAAGCGGATCAAAAGCAAGTTGGCTGGAAGCTCCTCAATGCTGCAGAGGACCAGCGCTCGGCATTCAGGGCACCGAAGCTCCTTGTGTGACTTCAAGATCCTCTGGAGGCAAGGCTTGCAGAAGGTGTGCTGGCAGGGGAGTACTTTGGCCGAGACGTCCAGCTTCTCCAGGCACACTGGGCATTCTAGCATGTCCAAGAAGGCTGAATCATCCATACTCTTTCTCCCCCCTTTTCAACGAAGAAATCCAATTTCAAAGCAGAGCCGGAAAACTCCACATGATGTTTGCCATGACCAAATACGTTGCTCAGGAAGGACGCTTGCAATTGTTAGAATCCGAAAATCGCCATCCTGTCAGGAGAAAACAACAGAGAGGGAGAGACCAATTGCAGCACCTGACTACTTTGGTATTATGAAATGCATGCCACCTACAAGTCGAAGCAAAGCCTCATGAGTTGATTTGTATGGTGTGTCCCAACCCCCCAAAACAAAGAAAGGTTGGCATTAGTCATTTGTGAATATAAGTACCAGTAAGCAGAATCATACCCATTGGCTGCTGTGTGGCAGGAAGGAGGCAGCTGCATCTCACACACTGGCACAGGTGATTATAAAAATAAAAATTAGAGGACCCCATAAATTCCACTCAAAGTGAGATGTTGTCACCAGGGCATCATGCTCCTATTCAGATGTATTGCCGAGTGATCAGCCCATCTTAAAAATGGCATGCAAAGAATAACTGTGAAAGCAGTAAAAAATGATCACTCCAGAGAAAAGCCAGGAGGTGTTCTGGTAAAACACATGGCTGAACACATTCCTGCCTCCACTCCCCTTTTCTAAACAGGCCAACACTGAACAGGCATTGCTCTGTTGGCCCACCCACAGTGCTTCACACTCTCTCAAAAAGGCATCTCTCTTCATTCTCTAGATTTTCTCATCTGCAAGTCACTTTGACGGCAATCATTACTTTGGCATACCTGGGAGTAAAAGAGCCTCACTTGACTTGAGGAGACTGGCAGTTTTTGTTTCTTGCCTCTTCTTAGCTGACTTAATCATCCAAAGCCAGCCTGAGAAATCAGTATTCCTCCCACAGCAGAAAAAGTGACTCAACCTGTTTGGCACCTTTCACAACTGTATACGGAGCAGAAGTGAAGCAGATAGGTAAATTCCAGATTCAAGTCCTGGCCTGCAAAAACCAGCACCGACCCATATCACACAGAGGAGTAGGTGTGTGTGTGTGTGTGTGTGTGTGTGTGTGTGTGTGTGTGTGTCTGGCTGAATAAAGACAGATCTAATGTTGCTAAGTTCTCTCTCCACCCCCTTCCTTAGAAAGAAATCCCCCCCCCAACTCAGCGTTAGACAGTTCAAATCATTATCCACTGAACAAGTTTCACCCCGATGAAGAAGGGTCATAAGCTTTGGGAGTTAAAACCTTCTTCTAGAATGCTTCTCCTCTCTGAAGAAGGAAGCTGTGGAAAAAGGGGAAAAAAAGAAACTGGAGCAAACTACTAATTTCTGCGAGTGCTACTGACCTTGTGTTCATGACCCTCTTTAAAATGAGCTCAGCTCGTGAAATAACAGCTTCTGATCTGGCTCTTTCCCTTTCTTTCACTCCCCAAATTGCAGCCGCGTTGAAAACTTTAACTAGGTGCATTACTCACTTAGCTCAACTTAACACGTGCTGCCTTGTTAACTCGTAGGTTGCCAAGCTGATCCTCCTACACATATTTCAGGCAAGGGGGAATGGCTAAGTCTGATTCTGAACCAGGAGTGGGGCTGGGGTGTGTGTGTGTGTGTGTGTGTGTGTGTGTGTGTATGGGCTTGATGTGAGCTATAACTGGACTCGACTATTTTATTAACATTTTTTTAAAAAAGCATTTTATGAAGCTTATCCTGTTTTAGGAACAGAGGAGGAGGAGTGTAAAAGGATGACAGAGAATAAAAAACACAAAACAAGCCTCTGCACAAAGGACTAGAAAACACCAACTAGTATGATAAATGCATTTTTAGGGGATTAAGAGGGTGAACTGAAGCTGGAGCTGTAATTGGGATCAGCTGAAGAGAGTATGATTGTGCAGAATCAAGCTACTTTGCATTAAAAACATCACTCTCTGCAACATTATTACTTTTTCAACAAAACAAGATAGGAGAAATCTAAAATAAAAGCCTCCAGGTGATTAGTTTAGCTCTGGAGAAAGAAACAGATATGCTGCTTCTGAAATGCCAGCCTTTGTTCCAGCCTCGTGTGATCTCTGTAGGACGGTTAATTTTGGATGTTCTCCTGTGGGATGTTTGTTCTCCATAAAACCTTGACAGCATTTGAAATCTCAATTAAGTTGGCTGGTTTTTGTTTGGTTTTTTGTTCTTGTTCTAATGCAAAGCTGAACTTGAACTACATGCAGGGATTTTTTTCTTGGATAAGGACAAGCTGATCTAGGGCAACTTGTGACACCAAGGATGAAATAAAGTATGAAATAAAGCAAGAGACGTAGAAATTGGAAGAGACCATGAGAGTCATCTAGTCCAGCCTCCTGCAATTCAGGAATCTTTCACCGAACGTCGGGCTTGAATTTAGGATCCTGAGATTAAGAGTCTCATACTGAGCTATCTGAACTGATCCTTTGCCCAGCTGTCTATCCTTTCCGAGGACAGTGGTAGCTACCATCAACGCAGAAGAGTTTCCAGAGGTTGTTGTCTCTATTTTGTAATATTTCCACCACTGGAATATTTAGAAAGTAATCCTAAATACATGCTACCGCCCATAGCATGGCAAGGGCTTTAGGGAGTGGGGGGGCACTGCTGTATCTGCTGCCCTGCCACACACAATGGACAGGGTACAAGGCAGGGGCAGGGGCAGGCAGATGGTTGTGCCAGTCTGGATTGGGCCAGATGCTGTCATGTAACAGCAGTGGGGCCAGCCAGATTCTGAGTCGCCTCTGCCCTGCCCCTTCCACACACATTTGCACTTTTCTGAATTTCACAATGCAGTTCTCCGGTTGAGTAATACATTCAAAACCTCATAAAAAGGTAAAGGTAAAGGACCCCTGACAGTTAAGTCCAGTCACGAACAACTCTGGGGTTGCGGCGCTCATCTCACTTTACTGGCTGAGGGAGCCGATGTTTGTCCGCAGACAGTTTTTCTGGGTCATGTGGCCAGCATGACTAAGCCGCTTCTGGCGAAACCAGAACAGCGCAACGCTGTTTACCTTCCCACCGGAGCGGTACCAATTTATCTACTTTCACTTTGACGTGCTTTCGAACTGTTAGGTTGGCAGGAGCTGGGACCGTACAACAGGAGCTCAATGTATTCGTTAGCCAAAACAGCATACAGTACCCACATACATTTACTAGGAGAAATTTGCATTAAAATGTTGACAAATTTTAATGGGTAATTTTTTTTTTTTTAAAAAATGCAAATCGCTGTGGAAATGTGGAGAACTGAAGACTGGAAAACAAGAACCAAAATTGAGGGTTTTGACCATCCCTATAAAAAAGTCAACAAAACAAAAGAAAGCAACAATTGTTAGGTATAAGGTATACTATAGCACCTATTGCAGAAACTGAAAAGTAAGGGATCCCTGTCTAAGTCAAAGAACTTGCGAGGATGGAGGGGGCAGTCATACTACATATTTTGAAGGTGTGTGCACACATGTGTGCATTCATTAAATGCTCATGTACCTATGAAATTCAGAGGATTTCATTGCGCAGTGAAGTTTAGCCCTCTCCCTTCGCTCATTTCCACATGGAAATTAATGCATGGAGGTGGGGCTGCATTTGTGCCCACTGGCTCCAATCCAGCTCTTTCTGTGTTCAAGATGCCATTTTCAAAGAAAGCCTGTGCTCTTACACCTTAGAATGGATGAGATGAACATGCATGTTCAGATGTATAGGCATCTGTGCAAACGTCACCTTGAGCATACAGCAGTCACAGATATGACCTTGATCCCTCTCCCCATAGGTATGCATCAAGTCAGAGGTTGACTGACCTTATGTGATCTTGATACCCATGATGAAATGAATTAATAATAATGTAAATGGCAATGAACTGGACATCATGGAGCGAGCCATGGAAGGATGGGAAGAACAGGCAGGAGGGAGTATATCGTACAGCATTTCTCTTTGGAACTGATACTTTCAAAGGCTTCTGTTATAAAATAGTCCCAGATTTCATGGGAATCTTAGCAGACAAGTTCCTTTTTTTAAATATCCCCAAGGATAGGGTGTATTGGTTGCTAGTTACTAGATGCTACAAATTATAGATCTAAAGCTAACTGCTTCTCCTCCCACCCATAAATACTCCACGCAAGTCCTGTATTGTTGCTCCCTTTGAAGGCTGGCAGAAACAAAAATGTACTTACCTGTGTTTTCAGACTTTCAAACTAATGCCTGGGAGGAGAGGAACTAAATCATATTGGCTTGCGTGAACAATTGTTCCAAAGTTCCAGAAACTAATAATTTGGGGGTTGTTTTTTCCTGCTTGAAGTTATAATCCAGTAATAAGGCAGTGTTTTAGGTAGCGTCTGCATCTGCTGTTCCACCCCTGGTATGTCTAAGGAAATAACAGGATAGACCAAATGAGGGGTACTATACAAGCTTGTGATCTGAAACGGCAACAAGTATCCTCTGTAGCAGCCAGCAAGCTAGAACACTTATTAGTGAGTAGATGTACTCCTGAATAAATGCTCCAGGAAAGGTACTTCCACCGAAATACAAGGAAGAGTTGCTATGTGTGAAGTATTTCCTAATCACTCTTGGCACCTGTAACAAACTACACTTCCCATAATTCTTTGGGGGGAAGCTATAGCTGTTAAAATGGTATGAGAATGCTTTAACTGGTATTAAATTGACCCGTTTTTACTTTCAGAATGATATTACAGTGGTTAAGAACTTAATTTGTTCTGGAGGTCCGTTCTTAACCTGAAACTGTTCTTAACCTGAGGTACCACTTCAGCTAATGGGGCCTCCCATTGCCGCCGCGCCATTTCTGTGGTCAATCAACCACAAGGTTCCATGAATTGGGATGCTGGGGGAATTTTCATTGAAAAGAAATACATCTAAATGCAGTGTAAAGAAACAGCCAGGTTTTTGTTCTGAAATGCGATTATCTCAGCAGTTGGAGTTTTCCAGAAAAGGTTAGCATGGGATTTACTACTGAATCACAGGCCCTTCCTCAAAAGATGGCATGGCTTTTCGTTGATAGCAGCATATTATATACAGTGGTACCTCGGGTTAAGTACTTAATTCGTTCCGGAGGTCCGTTCTTAACCTGAAACTGCTCTTAACCTGAAGCACCACTGTAGCTAATGGGGTCTCCTGCTGCTGCCGCGCCACTGGAGCACAATTTCTGTTCTCATCCTGAAGCAAAGTTCTTAACCCGAGGTACTCTTTCTCAGTTAGCGGAGTCTGTAACCTGAAGCGTATGTAACCTGAAGCGTATGTAACCCGAGGTACCACTGTATAGGCATTTTGGAGAATGCAACCTGACCCTGTTCCAGTTTCTTTTCTTTTTCTTACATATTTTTATTGAACAAATTTAACAAATCAAATTATAAATCAATATAACCAATTACATTTCCCCCTTTCCCCCCTCCCTCCCTCTCCCACCCACCAGATACTTCCCTCAGCTTCCCTCTCTGATTTGTTTATACCTGTTATTCTCTGCATGTTGTGAAATTGTACATATCATTGCCTTGTCTATCATATATTCTACTAATAAATTTGTGGATGTTTATTCAAAACCTGCCAAGGAGTCCAAATCTTTTTGTTGTCTTTTTAAATCGTTTGTAAAAAGTTCCCATTCTTCCTTGAAGTCACAATTGTCATTCTCCCGTAATTTATATATTAACTTTGCCAACTCCTCATAGCTCATCAATTTTTCTTGCCATTGTTCTTCGGGATTTCCTCATTCTTCCATCCTTGTGCTAACAAGACTCTTGCAGCTGTTGTAGCATACATAAATAAGTTCTTTATTTTTCTTGGCAGGTCTTGTCCTAAAATCCCTAACAAAAATGCTTCTGATTTTTTTACAAATGTCATTTTAAACATTTTTTTCAATTCGTTATATATCATCTCCCAAAATTTTTAACCTTCTCTACATTCCCACCACATGTGATACAAAGTACCTTCTTTTTCTTTACCTTTCCAACATGTATTTGACCCCATTTTATACATTTTTGTCATTTTTACTGGTGTAATATACCATCTATACATCATTTTCATATAGTTTTCTTTCAAAAGAGAGCAGTCTGTAAATTTCAAATCTACCTTCCACAACTTTTCACAGTCCTCAAATTGTATATTATGTCCAATATCTTGTGCCCATTTGATCATAACGGATTTGACCTCCACATCTTTTGTTTCCCATTCTAGTAGAATACTATATGCTTTCTTCAGCAGCTTCACTTCTTCTTTTATAACGTCCTTTTGAAATCTAGAAATTGTATAGCTAAACCCTTTTTTGTTATCTTCCTTGTACATCTCATATAATTGTAATGCAGTCAACTCTGAGCATAATCTTTGATTTTCTCATCATCTTTTAATTTCCATTTTCCTTCTTGGTCTCTCAGTAAATCTCTATATGTAGGCCACTTCCCCTTTTTACCAAGTGGTTTGAGTAACGAAGCTTCAATTGGTGATACCCACCAAGGTGTTTTTTGTTCTATTAAACTGACCCTGTTCCAGTTTCAATCTCATATGTGGGCAACAGTTTAAAAGTTTAGCATAACCTGACCCTGAACACCAGTACCTGAGTCCCTTACTGAATTACCTTCTGGAAGAGATACCCGAGCAGCAGAGAGAGCCATTTCCGACCTGGGAGGAGAGGGGGTTGCGGGCAGAAATCCCTCCCACATCACGCTCACGGGGGCTGTCCCTTGCCCCCGCGCGATCAGGGAATCCCCGGGCGTGTCGACAGTCCGGCCCGCCAATCAGCGGACCAGGTGGGCGTGGCCTGGCCTATTTAAGGCCAGGCACGCTCGGGGACCGCCCTCTTTGCCCCCTTTTCCAGCTGAGCGGTTTTTTCCCAGCCCACCCACCCTTAGGTTTAGCTAGACTTGACCTTGCTATGGACTTCAGTTGGTCGCCACATGGGGCCTGGTAGGAATTTTTCCAATTCGGCCCACTTCGAGCCTTTTGGTTTTTTCGCCTACCTCGTAGCAAACATCACAACTTACTCGGATTGGCGGTTAGGCATTGGCAGGGGTCAATTGTTATGCAAATGAAGGGGGGAAGGAAGCGCCATCACCTTCCCCAGGAGGAAAGGGTAGTCCGGTAGAGGACTCCGGGGGGCGTTGCCTTGTCCGAAACCTAGGGAGGTAAGGGCCTCCGGCACGCCCCAGAGCGGTGACACCCGTGGGATCCTAGTTGGCGTACTTCAACAGGACCCCCACGGTTTGTGGACAACCCTTCCCGGTTCCCATGCCGGGTAGTCGATAGGAGCCAATGCCTAAGGCCAATACCTTCCAATTCTGTAATCAATAAAGTTGTGGCCTTTTACGCCCATTAACCTTAAATACTGTGTCCTGTGTCTTCATTTCGCATGGGGGAGGGGTCTTGCCACGCAACTGGCCAGAATAAGGCTTGCTGGTGAGAACAATATTGCCACTTTCAAAATTGGGCAGAGCATGCAAATTACTGAACTACAAAAAGCATAGTGGTCATGTCCCAGTTTCAAAATTGTGTTGGTCATGTTGTGAAACCCACACATCTTGCCACAATTCCTCCTACATAGTTCCTGCACATATATCAAAAAGCAGTTTTGGCAACTGAGTTCCACATTTGTAGGTGGCTTATTCTTGGCTACTTCTACTAGTATGTAAAACTACTCTTAGGTAAATAAATATACAGGGCTGTAGCAAATGGAATCATTATGCATGTGGATGGACTTAATCTCTCTCTTTCTTCCCCACCTCCTGCACCACCACCAAATCTGTTCCAGAGGGATGAGGAAAACCCAGAGGAGATTTTGGGGAGAGCGTATGTGAGAGAAGGAAAGGGAGGGGAAGTTCCACTGAGCTAGCACAAATAATTTTGTATGCGCCATTTAGTTGCACAGTTGGACCCTGCTAGAGTCACCAGTTTTAGGCTCCTAGCACTTTACGTAATGCTGGTGTTAATCATCATCAACAAAACAAAACAAAAACAACAAAGCAAATTACAGTAGCGGACTGCAACAGCAGGAGGTTCAAATTATACATTATGTACAGGAAGCACCCATTTTAATGTGTCTGACAGCAGACTTGGATAAATTGGTAGATGACTGCATTAGCTGGTTAATAATAGACCAGAAATGAAAATGTAAATTTTCATCAGAGCTGTCATCTGTAAAAGGACATTCATTGCTGATAGCATGGATGTAAACAAAATGCTTGTAACATTTAAGCCAGGCAAGGTGTTTTCTTCAAATGCTTTTCCAGAAAAGTGACTGTCAGTGCAAATTAGTCAAATTACAGTGCAAATTAGTCAAGAGATTCTGGTATCTCCAAAAAAATTAGTCTTTTTATCTCACCGCTTCCCAAAGGAACTCAGAGCAGTGCATGCGTTTTTTCTTTCCTTTGCCCACACAACAAACTTGCGGGGTGAGTTGTATCCACAAAGTGTCTGCTTTGTGGTTGAATGATGATGCAGGGGTTACATTCCAAGACACTGCACATTTACCGGTAAGTGAAATTGTGTATATTTGAAACACCATGGAGAAAGCCTGCAAACACCCTTTTCCACCCCTGCTCCATCTCATCCCTTTTTGTGATGTTTTTGGGTCACCTCTGGGTTTGGCATGATGCACGTGTGCCTAAAATGGCTACTGCCTATACTTATTTCAAACAGTCAATTAGTTGACAAACGCAAGGTATAAATTTTCATTAACTATCACGGGGGCACAGAAATCAACCAAATCAATCAATAACAATTAAGAGCGCACTAAGGAAGTACCACCCTTGGTGGTACTTGTTGCCATGCAATGGTCAGGATCATCCCTGCCCAACTCTGAGGCTTCAAAGTTGGAAGGAAGGTCTGGGCACTTGCCAAACTTGCTAAAGCCTGGGAGCACAAGCTGCGTTGATGTCAAAGCTCGGCTCTCCTTGAACCCCACTAAGCACCAAAGGCTCTTCACACATCAAATTTTAGGTGTAATATTTGGAAATCTAAGGGCGGACCTGAGAATACAATGTATGAATGTCACAATCTGGTGTTTTTGAAAATGTGTGTGTTATCCAGCTACACTAATGAGAGAGCCAGGATTGTCTGGGGCTCCTTGCTTATGTGTACTCTTAATCTATATTTATTTCTGTGTAGCCCGTGAAAGGGCCTTCGGACATATATCGGAAATTGTATTTGGTTGTTGTAGTTTTGGAGTGTGGGGAACTTCTTAGCACCTCCTGTAACTTACGATTCTTAATTCAGATTTTCTTTTAATAAAAAAGGCGGCCATGACAGTAAAATTTGTGGTGCAGATTTTTGTCCTTCTCTACCCTCCCCATAAACTTTCAACATATATATATATATATATATATATATATATATATATATATATTTGGTCAGGCACCAAAGGGAGGAAGTTCTGAAGGTGTGGGGCCACCATAGAAAAGGCCATGTTCCTCTTAGATCTAGGAGGCAGACTGAGATCTCAGCATGTGAGAAGGATGGTATGTATATCAGACAGTTTGGACTGAAACCATGTATGGCTTTAAAGGATAAAACCAACACTTTAAATTCAGCTTGGATGCACTCTGGAAGCCAGCATAGCTGATATAATGCAGGTGCATTATACATATATTTATTTGTTATTTCAATTTCTAGGCTGCCCTTCATCAATTTATTGATCCCAGGGTGCATTACAATATAAAACAAAAGAAACAACAAAGTCATTCTGCACCTTAAACAAACTTGTTCGCATTTGAAAGTATACATATTGAATTTCAGAGCAGATAAACAATTGATTAACGGAATCCAGTCTCAGTTACGTTGCTTCACTGAAAAGGCCTAAGGAAATAGGTTTGTCTTCAGCTAGCCTTTCAGTCTGCCCCAAGAACATTTCAAGTGCCGTCCCATTGGCAGGTCTCCCTCTCTCCCGATTGAGTATCATTTATGCAGTTACCTGCAGTCCTTTGTTAAAGGTGCTGGGAACTGGATTTCTGTGAGGGGTGAACTACAGCTCCCTCAGTTCTTTGCGGGAAGCAATGTGCTTTAAATATGCTTAAAATGTCGTGTTTTAAATGTACACAACATTGCTCTTTCTGTTGGCGGTAAAATCAAGATTTTCTTTAATCTGGAGGTGAACCTTTCTTCTTGATACTCTGCCACTTATTTCTGTGATTCATTAAGGCGAAATGCCTCAACTCAGCTGCCAAATAATGACAAAACCCAGTGCAGGTTCTGCGCATTTGAAACGATTCCTGTCACTATGAAATGTGCACACATCTATATGCCTATTGCCTTTGCCTCTGATGATAAATCCACTTTAACGTTGTCCTTCAAAGACAACACAATTTTATGTCTTACAAACCCACCCCTTCACTATTTTACTTGAGCAACTTTCCCGTTACATTTCATCGCAGCAATTGTTGCTTCTCATGAGGCGCTATCAATGTTTCATATCAAGGTGTCCTCTTAAACTGTAATGTGAGAGAGCCAACTAGAACTGTTGAATTATACATCGCCTAGCTGAATGTAAGCAGCCTTTTTTTGTAAGTCCAAAGCTATCCCTTGCTGAACTAATTTCTGGGAAGCACTGTGAAAAACCCCTATCTATGGATGAGCTTCAGATGAAACTGAGCCCCAGGCATGATGCAAGATCCCGAAAAGTCAGATTCAAAATCTCCTCTGCCTACAGTGGTCGAGTTTTAAAGCAGGTATATGAAGATGGACAGGAACTTGAAATCCCACAGGAGGAATATCCTCATAGTTTTCGGCACTGCAGCTTTGAACCCAAAGACGACTTCTTTGGGCTTGGTGAAGCCCCAGGATCCGGGTTTTGTCCATCAGCTAAAATGAATGCGCAGAGGATCAGTGTATTCAGAGAAGGGAACAAATACACCCTCACGGGGAGCCCTTCCCTCTTAAATGACCACCAGGCAGAGGAGAGCCATATGGTAAGTAATGTTTGTTTAATAATGACCCATTATGGAAATGATTGTAAAATGGCAAATGCAGTAGTCAGAAGCAGAACCTAGTTCTCATGTTGGCCAAGCAACTCTTCCTATGCCTTGGTGTTTAGACCCAGGTGAGCAACAATGTAGAGTTGCCATACTTCAAAAAGTGAAAATGTGGACAGAAAAGCTGTTGAGCTTTTCTTTTCTTTTCTGCTAAAGTTGTTGAGCAGCCCTAGCAACAATGGGATGTGCAGTATGAAGTACAACCTGCGTAAAATAGCTGGGAAAGGCTACAGAATACATAGGAAACAAACAAACAAACATCAGCCAGAAAACCACTGAGAGCTTTAAAATCAATATCACCGAAGAAAATGGCAGGATTTATGAAGCACTTTATTTAGTTTCATTCCTTATTGTGAAAAGTGAAATCCAATAGGACACAGACAATGCTTTTAGGTTCTGCAGCACTTTTTCTTCAATGAGAGAAAGCATTTTGTAAAACATGAATGATGAAGGAAACAGCGTGACTACCTTTTTGCCTTCTCCTTCCTACAACACAGGTGTGTTTCAATGTCCATTTATATACATGGGAATGAAGGTGCAACAGACCTAATGCTGGAAATTTCAAATGGCTTTTGATTCTCGCTGACTCTGAGCCACCAGGTACTCAGAACCACTGCAGAATTAAAGACGATGGTGTTGACCACCAAAACCTTACATGACCCAAATACCTGAAGAAGTACCTCACCCTGACCTGTATCAGCCAGCCTGTTTTCTTAGATCTGGTGGGCAGTTCCTTCTCGTTGTCCCACCACCAGGAACAGTACATTATATGGTGGTATGGGACAGGGCTTTTTCTGTGGTGACAGCCTGGCCTATGGAATCTCCCCCCCCCCAGCCTGCTGTTGCTGTTTCAGGCGAACTCTTTTTTCATCTGTTTCCCTGGACTTTGGGAGGTTATTAGTAGTTTTGTCACTGCTATGAATGAGGAGTCCAGGTTGTGGTTCCTTGGGCTTCTTAAGGATCTGCTGTGTTTTTGCTGCTGTAATAAGTTATGATGAATTGGTTTTATTGTAATGTTCCTTTTCTTCTTGTATTAGCACCTGCCCTGGAATCATCTAATGAAGGGTGGGCTAGAAATGTTCTTATAAGAAATGAAATGAAATAAAATAAAATAAAATAAAATAGATGCATCCATAAGTAAAACCTACAAAAATGAATGCTTTGAAGCACACCAATGATACTGACCCAATGGAGCATGTAAGCATTGTAGAAATTCCAAGGGACAGGTGGATACAGGTGATACAGATACCTGAGAGCTTGCTCCAGCTGCACTCCCCATCCCAAGATACACAGGGCAATCTACTATTCATGGTCCTGTGGGACTCTAGTTATAGGTGGATATTGTCTACAGTGGTTTTTAAAACTGTGTTTTAATGTTACTTTTAAGTTGCCTTAGGAAGAATTGCACCCTGCAAGACAGGATAGAAATAATGGTAAAAGATGAAAGAATGAATGTCTCCTTGCAGGCCCAGGACCCGCAATCTCCCCACCTCACCAACCGGGCTAGAAATGAAGGACAGCACATCATCAGAATAGGATCGAATCTGGCCACAACTTTATTGACTACAGATGAAGAGGTTTGGCATAGGCAATGGGTAACCATTTACTTCTGGCCTGCCTGCCGGAAATAACATCAAGGGTCAACCCGACAATGGGGATTCATATGACTTACGTCAAATAGGGGGATCCTGGCAGGGATCACTGCCTTGAGGAGTGCTGAGGCCCAGGCCCCTGTCTGGGCATATGGACAGAAGCAATTCCTTCAGGGATACCCTCCTTCTGGAGGGGGAGTTGAAGGTACAACCTCCCCTCCATCCAAGACTAAGGTTACCCAGTGCCTAAACTGCCAAATTTGTGATGATTGCTATGAGGTAGGCCAAACCCTCAGGCCAAAGCCAATTCGCCTGACAGGCAAATTCCTACCCGGCTCTCAATATGGCAACCATCATTGCCACAGCGAGGCCAAAGCAGCTGTGAAATGCATTGTTGAAGGAGTGTGTGAGTGTGTTGATGTGACGAGGTGAGCCGAGTATCAAGGGCTGGTGCAGGCTGGCTTAAATCCCCCCAGAGTGGACCTGAGGGAAGCCTAAATGTTCCATCAGGCTCGCCCCTGGGGGTGGATCCAGCCCTCTGAGCCGGCTAGCCATTGGCCAGTTCAGCAGGCTGGCATGGAGCCTGCTTCTGCGCCAGGAGGGTGTGAGCCAGAGCTCACATGACAGCTGGGGAAAAGTCCTCTGGCACTACTGACTCCCGTTGTGTTCAGGGAAGGAGGTGTCACCCAGCCCGCAAGACCGCCTCGCCCATGAAGGGGTAAGCAGACTTATTTGGACCATTCCCACTTCACCATTTCTGCTTCCCATATCCAGGAGCCACTCACTATAGGAAGTACCAGTCACTGTTGCTGGTTGTGGGAGTTTCCAGGCAAGGATGGGGAAGTTGAGAAATGTTAGGAGACTCCTATTCCCCTCACAGAGTTAAAAATTTCCAGTGTGGTATACAGCGGTACCTCGGGATGCGAACAGGATCCGTTCCGGAGCCCCATTCACATCCCAAACGGAACGCAAGACGTGACAGCGCATCTGTGCGTGCGCGGGTCGCATTGTGCCACTTCCGGGCATGCGTGTGACATCATTTTGAGCGTCTGCGCATGTGCGAGTGGCAAAACCCAGAAGTAACGCGCTCTGTTACTTCCAGGTTGCTGCGGAGCGCAACTCGAACGTGCTCAACCTGAAGCACATTCAACTCGAGGTATCAATCCCAGGGAACTCTGGAAATAGCTCTGTGAGGGAAGTAGGGATCTCCTAACAACTCGCAGCACCCTTAACAAACTACAGTTCCTGGGAATCTGTGGGGAGAAGACAGGACTGTTTTAAGTGGTATGACATTGCTTCAAATATGTACTGTACAGCAGATGGGGACCTAAGAGAGCTGTTGGACTTTCAATTTACATGTTCCCTGCTTCATTTCAGAATCCCCCTGTTCTAGATATTGGGAAGATTATCATCTACACTAGCAATCTGAAAATCATCCGATCACCACTGACTAAGAAGGAGCTGGTGAGAAAAATCATACAGGATGAAGGACTCGATGACTGGTCCTTCACATACCACGAAGGAAGAGGAGAAACTTGCAGTAACCCAAGTGATGAGAACATAAAGGAGACTGAATGTGAGCTTGTTCACAACGAGCATATGCAGGTAACATGCATGGTACATTTGGGAGCAGATGCAGGCATTAAGACGTAAGGTAGCGGCGTCTCCCTGCTCTAGAGATGTAAAAGTATATGTTTGTGAATTAAAAGAAAAAGGGAAACGATGACATCCTCCAAATGTTGTGATACGAAACCTGTCAGTTCCAGGACTTACGGCAGAGGTGGGGAACCTCAGGTCCAGTGGCTGAATGTAGCCCTCTGTTACAAATACAGTGGTACCTTTGGTTACGAACTTAATTCGTTCCGGAGGTCCATTCTTAACCTGAAACCGTTCTTAACCTGAGGTACCACTTTAGCTAAGGGCGCCTCCTGCTGCTGCCACACAATTTCTGTTCTTATCCTGAGATAAAGTTCTCAACCCAAGGTACTACTTCCAGGTTAGCGGAGTCTGTAACCCAAAGTGTTTGTAACCCGAGGTGTTTGTAACCCGAGGTATCACTGTAATTGAAAAGTAATGCAATGGGACTTTATAGCATGCTAATGAATACAATTAGTAAACAAACTGATCCTCTAATTCAGAATGCCATGGCTTTAAAGCTTATGGGATATCCAGTTGGGGAATCCATTGTGCTTAAATTAAATCAATGGCAAGAGATTGCTTTGCAGCTTCAAAATTGTATAAAAAGAATCTTTGCCTCATTGATAAAGTGAACATTTCTAAAGAATTTATATTTAAAAACAAGGCATCAAGGTTCAAAACAATGGACTGACTTATGGGACTTGAATGGACATGCAAGAAGGTACCAAAGGGATATTTCAGGATGGGGGCCTTTGGCCCAAAACAAGGTACATAAATGAGCCGTAACGTTGTGGGTGGTGCTCAGCTATGTGTTGCTTCCAGTAGACCCATATAAATCAATGATCATGACTAAGTTAAGTCATGTGCGACTAGTCATTAAATTCCGAAATCAGACCTGTGCAATTTGAGGAAATGTGTGTTCATTTATTTTGCGCAACCTGTACGAGAAACAAGGGAACATTAGCAAGGAACTAGAATCACAGGGAGGAATAGATATTAGTATTCCCACTAATATTTATCAAGCAAACAGAAAAGCGAGATGTTCAAAAACCATAAGAGCCATACACATCTTAGAGGGATTTAGCCTGCCAATTGGATTTACTTTAGGTAAAGGATTCTGTGAACTGGTGTTAAGGAAGCTTATTTTGATCTGTCCCTTTGTATTTCAGGAAGCAAACGGTGATATCAGTTGCTCCCAGTGTAAGGGATCAGGCTCTGCACCCTGCTCTGTGTGCCACGGAAGCAAGTTTTCAATGTTGGCGAACCGATTTAAAGAGTCCTACAGAGCTCTGCGATGTCCAGCTTGTAATGAAAATGGCCGGCAACCCTGCCGCACCTGTGTTCAATGACTGTATCTACTCTCCGGCTACCTTTTACTTCCCTTGTTTGCTTGTTTTGTGTAGAAAAAGAATCCTTCAAGTTTTTATGTCTATTGTATTTACCTCTTTGCACTCAGGCTACACCTGCAAGTATAAAAGTGTTTGTATGCAGTGTTAGTATGTTACATAAGGCTGTACCCATTTAAAAATAGCAATTCCCTTCCATGACATTAAAAGTGCTATGGCTTGCTATCAGCTTGTTAACAAATTGGGCCATGATCCAGCCAAGTCTCATTGATTTCAGTGGATGAGATTTAAGATTAACTCTCCAAGTGAAATCATTTTTAAAGGGCTTAAGTTTGGCTGAATCATGTCCTGGGTTCTTTTATTTGACTCTCCTGTTCCAATTGAGAAACTAATTTGTGTCCCCGAAGTAGCAGCATTGAATAAGTACCATGCTAACAGCAGCAGCAGCAGAACTCAAATGAGGAAGCTAAATGAGAGAGAAGCTTTTCCTTGTTGCATAAATTGGGTTATTTTTCATAGAAATAGTCTCACCTCCTCCTATCCCCTTTCCCACAAAAGATATTGAAGTTTTGCACCTATTGATAACTATATCACAACTCTTGAACACATGTTTACCCTAACTTTGCATATGTTTAGGCTAATGGTATTCCTCGTAATTTGTAATCTGATTTCCTGGATTCAGGTTATGGGTATCGTAGGACAGAAATGAACACTCCTTTTGCAGCTTGCTAGAATAAGGATCCTTCTAGATGCAATCAATAGCAGAAGCATCTACACCTCAACTGATGGAATAAATCATAACATGTTATATGATTTATAATTTCACTTGCCCTTTTACTTTGAACATTTGTGAGCTTTTTCAGTCCACACCCCATTTTGCATATAGCTGCACATTTATCCCTCCTGAGGTGCATGCCGTTTCTGCAGATCTAGCTCATTTCAATTGTATTGTTATTAGAGCACACTGTGTTCTTTTCCTGTATGATTTAGGCAGCACCTCCCAGTTCTAAACACTACCACAGAGAAGGAGGGAGGGAAACACCAGTGCAATGGGGGGGGGAGAGAATGTGTATTTTATGGCCTTATTCAGAGAGATGCTGCCACTGATGTTAATGGGGGAAGTTCTGCCTCTCTCAGGATTCACTTGTTAACAAATGGAGCTTGTGTTGTTTAAAATGTGTCCCCAGTTGTAATTTCTAAACCATGAACTCTAATTAGTTTAAATGAAGAAGCAGTGCTGAATACTTAGCATGCTACCACTTGCAGCGCCAAAACCACTACAAGTAAGGAAGTAAATGAAAGTGCTTTCTACTGTTACTCTGTTAATGTCAAGGCTGGCTTTGCTTACATATGAGATCTAAGGCTCTTGATGAGCCAAGAGATCTCTCACATTGTTTGCCTGCTGAGTTTGCAAGGATAGCCAGTGTAATTTATGGTCAACTGTGTACTTTGGGATGTGTATGTTAGAAGATTTCTCTGAAAACAGCTGTATTAGTAGCACTAATGCCATCATATTTCTAAGACCTGACTGAATTCTCTTAATGTTGAAATTCTCAAGTACGAATCCCATTCTGCTTTGAAGATCGTCTTTGCAAATGTATAGTTAAGAATTGCTGCTAAGAATTTTCTCAGTTATAAAAATGCCTTGAATTTTAATGGAAGCATGGCTAGTGCACAAAATGGGGGGTGCTTCAGATGTTATCCTTCCATCCACATAGAACTTATGACCCCTTTTGTATTTCATTTCTGAATCATTCCATGTCAGTTTCGCTTCACTGCTGACTCTGAGACTGAAGCCTACGTCAAATACGGTCTGTGACTTGTGAAAAGCCAGAATAGCACATGTTTACAATGGGGGGGGGGGGCCAGCTACGTATACCCTATGTGTATGGAAACTTTGCCTTTCCTTAAGCAAAACAGGAGTCCTGTGTGCAGCATTGACTCCTAGCCAATGGCCAAGACACTCAAAACACTCAAACAAACAAACCACTCAAAAATCATTTGCCTTCAGGACTCCAAAAAGATTGAGTGCTGCACTGGATTGCACCAGCTTCAGGTTACCACATTCTGAAATGGGCATGGCAGCAGCTCAGCTTTAGGCCTTTCAATGTGGCTATACGTCTTACAAGCCATGCAAATGCCATAAAATGAAAACTTCACATCAGTTCCGCTCTGAATAGATGCTCTGAAAAACATGGGAGCTCAACTGAGCAGCTCAAATGCAAATTACATTTCTGAGCAAGAGGGATATATAGTATTTGATCTAAGGCACTGAAGTGTCAGTTGCCTGGTGCAGAACCCTTTGCAGTCAGCTACTTCCCACTTTGCAGTCACCCTCATCCCCAGGGACTCCCCACAACACCCACAGGCTCACTTCCTGAAAAGGATGTCAGCTGGGGAACAAAGGATATTGGGGAACAGACTGAAGGGCTAACAGCAGTGATTCAGTCCCACCATGTGTTCCACTGCTGATGCTTTTAATCACACTCCCATCCTCTATTGTTACCTATAGGTGTCATTGGGGCAGATCTGCTTTTGAAGATAGAGGTCCATTGCTGTCACATCTGCTGAGAACCTCAGAGGCAAAATTCACATTTGGCAGCATTCTGGCCCTTTGAACGCCACTCTAAAAGGCAGCCGCATCATTATGACTATTAAATAATAAGGCTAAGGCATTGGCTAAGAGGTTCTAAATACAGTAGTGAGTAAATTCTAGGAGTATCACTGGGATTGCCTTAGAGAAACAAATTTGGGTCAGGCTTTGGCTGTGATCTAAAAGGTTTGTAGAAGCACTGGCATCCACAAGAGCTTTCCACTCAATTCAATGGGAATAGTTCTGCACGCATAGTTTGGAGATACACAGTAAAGTTCTCACATGAAAATACTCCATGCTCAGGAAAGAATACCCTCTTCACACAGCATCATGTATGCCTAAGGAGTTTTTCAATCAGGTCTCAGATATGTAATTGCCATTGGTTAGATTCCTTAATCATGGCTTAGATTGTACTTTTCTGAAAATTTCCAAATGTATTTATTGGAAATACATCCCACTGAAATAAATGGGACACACCACCAAGAAATGTGTTTATGATTGACATGTTAGTGATTTTGTGAATGTTTTTGTTGTTTAATCGTTGAGTCATGTCTGACTCTTCGTGACCCCATGGACCAGAGCATGCCAGGCACTCCTGTCTTCCACCGCCTCCCGCAGTTTGGTCAAACTCATGTTCGTAGCTTTGAGAACACTGTCCAACCATCTCGTCCTCTGTCATCCCCTTCTCCTTGTGCCCTCAATTTTTCTCAACATCAGGGTCTTTTCCAGGGAGTCTTCTCTTCTTATGAGGTGGCCAAAGTATTGGAGCCTCAGCTTCAGGATCTGCCCTTCCATGGGACTCTCAAGAGTCTCCTCCAGCACCATAATTCAAAAGCATCAATTCTTCGGCGATCAGCTTTCTTTATGGTCCAGCTCTCACTTCCATACATCACTACTGGGAAAACCATAGCTTTAACTATACGGACCTTTGTTGGCAAGGTGAATGTTACTCTCTTGGATAAAAATAATAAAACTGCAAGGTTTCATGTGAACCTTGTTAAAGCTCTCTTTTTTGTTCTATAGTAATATCAAGCCTTTCATGCTTCTCTGTGGCAAGCATATGACCCAGTAAACTACCCTGGGGACTTTTCACAGGGTGGAGTAAGAAATGCATAAAACCAATAAAACAATACAGCATTGATGCAGAGACAAGTACTGCCTAAGTGCCATTATTATTCATATAAGTAAACACGAACAAAATATTTCAACATGTATTTGCCTATCACAGCCAAGCTACCTGTGACAGAAATACTGAGCCTAGCATTTGCACAAAAGGAAATGTTTTACCAGGCTCATAAATATAAAAAATAATGGTTCCTGGTTTTCATCTCTTGGTCACATTGCAACATGATCAAAAGACATAGCATAGCTCTGTACCTGCAGCACACTGAAATGCGTAAATTCTTTCTGTGGGGTTATTATTATTATTATTATTTCCCAGAGATGTCAGATGGCACAAGATGGCAGGAGCACTTCCCATAGGTCCTGGAAAAGATCTTGTCCGGCAACAGGGGCAACCTGGATTGGGAAGCGGGTAGCTTGTGCCCGTCAACTTGTCACTCATGTCACTGGAGAGACATAACAACAGGCCATGGACCCATTTCTGCAGGTCCAGCCACAAGCCTTAACCCTGTGGTTCTCAAACTGTTTTCTAGCACCACACTGATTTTTTGTTGTTGATAAGAAATACAATGGGAAACAACAAGAAACAACTCCTAGCAGTGCTTGATTTATAACAACATAGAACACAACTACGTTATAATATGAAGATGCGACATCCAGAAAGTATAAAGCAATGAAGATACTTAAGTACATGAATCATTCCCAAAATATAATTATAAACGAGCCTCTTGCATAGTACCTTAAATATGTAAACAAACTCAACGAGACGAGTAAGCTTACTTTTGCTGGGTAATCTCGTTTATATTAGGTCTAATTTGGGACAAACTATCATTTCCTCATCAACACAAAGAAGCCTTTCTCTTTTCTGATCTGATATCATATTTGTCAGAAAAGATATCCATCCTAACTGTTGATCAAAAGCAGAACATTGTGAGCCCTCCTTGCCACCTCTCTTTCTCCCCCCCCCCTTTCATGTCAAAAGCCAGTGGTAACACTTTATCACACACTAATGAATTAGAATTCAGGGTGGGGGGATAGGGGTTCCCCAGGGACAGGAAGCAAACTAAACCCTGGTCATAATGGTGTCCCTGAGTGTGTCCCATTAATTTCTCCATGTATGCGAAGGGCTGCCATTCAAGTCTAAGATCTGCACTTATGGTTTGACTGCAGCAAATGTGAAAGCTGCCTCCCACCACTGTCACTGGATGGCTTCTCTCCAAGAAAGTGCAGCATCCTCTCCTCTCCTCATCTACCTACATTGCTGCAGTATAGAAGCTATCTCTCTCTCTCTCTCTCTCTCTCTCTCTCTCTCTCTCTCTCTCTCCAGTCATGACAAGGGGCATTTTGCAGGCTCCATAAAATTAACAAAGTGTGACAACTAGCTAGTCATTAGGGAGGTCCAAAAATTTGAGGCTAGTTACAAATGACAGCATTTGGACTAATGTCGCTGAGAGTTGAAGCTATGACTATATTATGATCTAAGTGCTTTAACTAAACTTCTAGATTATTTTTTTGGGGGGGGGATATCCATTTCCGTTTTTAAAAAACACTAAGGTTTTGCACAAGAGTGTACAAGATCTTCCTATTGGTGTTGTATTATAAGCCCGATGTATGTACTGAGATTGGTCTCCCAGATAGTCCCCAGCATTTACTGTGAGAATATCTCCTCCAAACTGGGCATGTGGCAATTGGTGGAAATAGGTTTCTTTCTTTGGTATCGGAGGCCACTGGAAACAAAATGGCTAGGCAGGGGTCAGCAAACTTTTTCAGCAGAGGGGTGGTCCACTGTCCCTCAGACCTTATAGGGGGCCGGACTATTTTTTTTGGGGGGGGGGGAATGAACGAATTCCTATGCCCCACAAATAACCCAGAGATGCATTTTAAATAAAAGGACACATTCTACTCATGTAAAAACACGCTGATTCCCAGACTGTCCGCAGGCCGGATTTAGAAGGCAATTGGGCTGGATCCGGCCCTGAGGCCTTAGTTTGCCTACCCATGGGCTAGGCTGTGTTTGGGTGGGAACACAAAGAAGTTGGAGTGCTGAAATAGAGCTCATCCACTGAAATGTCACCATGCCCACAAAAATGGGGGGGGGGGGAGTGTTCCACACTAGCAGTGGCTGCAGACTGTATAACGAGTTATTTTTTCATTTATCAGATCCATTTTAAATGTGAAAAGGGGGCTGGCATTATGATGAAAGCAATGTCATGTGGATACTGCAGAAAACTTCTGGGCCTGACCAGGACTGACTTGACAATAAAATCCTCCCTAGAAATGCCCTTTAAGGTGGCACAAGAGTCTCTGTGCAAGAGACTTAACTCTCTGAAAACTGTCGCCTCACCAGAATCCTTTTCCTTGTACACCCTCTAAGGGCAACAGAACGCATCTGCATAGGCAGCCCCGTCCTAAGGAAGTTTATTCTTTGTGTGACGTGCTTCCAAGTTAAATGTGCACAGGGTATACGCACTCTTACCCGAGAGTTAAATCCTACTAAAGTCAACAGGGATCTACTTCTGAGTAGACACGCAAAGGATTGCAGTTGGGTTTCTCTCTTGGCGTGGTGATTCTCACCATGCCCGTGGAAAATGCGGCACTATGGCTATTTTTAGGAGTATATTTCTGTTTTCAGAAAGCCCGGGGTATTGTTACATTTTCTCTCAAGCATTTCCGCAAACTTTGACCCTCTGAACAAGAATCAGAGAGAGAGAGAGAGAGAGAGAGAGAGAGAGAGGAAGGGGGCGTGGCTTCTGGCACACGTGGGGGAATTGGGCTGCGTATTTGGATTCCGGAGGGGGCCTCTCTCCACTTCGAACGTCATTAAGGTTCTACAGAGAATGCATCTTCCCCCGCGAGGCAGGAACGTAGAGGAAGTAAAGGAACGTGGGAGCGGCCACACGCCAGCGCCGAACACGTGTCGTTGTGTTCCCGCGTTATGAAGTCCCCAGAACAAAAAACAAAAAGCACAGTTCGGTTCAAAACAACAGCGCAAGGGTCCAATGAGTTCGTAACCGTAGCGAACTTTCTTTCCCCTGCCCGCAACCTCCAGAGAGGCCTAAGCCGCTCAGCCCGTCTCGGCGCGCGTTTGCATTGTGACCTAGGGAGGTGTTACTCGGAAGGCAACGCTGCGGCCCGTTGCAAACCGACGTAGCTGGAGAGCGGGTGTTTGTGCAGAGAGGGGGAGGGAGGGGGCTGCCGGAGCCTGCGCGGGGAAGGGAGCGGCCTGGCCCTCCAGCGAGCGCCGCCGGCGTTTGGGAGCAAGCTGGCAGGAGGGGGCCCGCACGAAGGGCGGCGGCGGCAGCAGCTGCTCGGCTCCCGCCATGGGGGTGACCGTGGAGGCGCGCAAGGTTTACAGATACCCCTTCGAGCAGGTAGTGGCCAGCTATCTCCGCAAGGTAAAGAAGAGGAGCTCCTTTTCTTTCCTCCCCCTTCCCCGAAGCTGTGTGTTCCCGTTTCCTTGGGCTCAATGGGGTTCATTCACAAGTGTGTGGGGAGGGGGGGAGAGGATAAGGAGGAGAAATGGCGGCAACGGTGCGCCCCAGCCCAATCTTTATATTGAACACTCTCCACGCACGCCCTCTCCAGTCTGGCAAAACTAATTGGAAGTCTTTGCCAGCCTCCGATTTTCTCCTTTGGTTGTCAGCTGAGCCCCGACTTCAGTGTCCCCTTGCAGTTTTCTGTTGCTGGCCACGTAACACGCGGTGAGGCCGAGCCTTTGGGGTATTTTGGGGGTGCGTGTTGTGTCGCGGGTGGGGGCCGTGCTATCTAACCCAGCTTCCATCCTCCTGGCTGAGGCAGAGGCTCCCCGTGTTTATCGGATGGGGGTGTGAACGCGCCTCTGGATCTCTCCTTCCCACTGCTGCGTTTCGCACGTGCGCTCTCTCCGGCACGTTTTTCGCCCTGGCGATAGCTGGTGGGCGCTGCTGCTTTTCTCGCTTAGTTCTCACGAAAGTGCTACTTAAAAATACCAAGGCGCTCCTGCCCACTCCTTTGAATTGAGACAAGGTTTTTTTGTGTCTTGCAGGGTGTACTCAGGATTTTTATTGAGGGGAGGCCTTTTGTTTTTTCGAGGGGGGGGGGCAGAACCTCAGTTAACTATGTATATTTATGTATTTTTATTGATGGGGGGGGGCAGCTGCCCCTTCCCTCCAGCTACGCCCATGGTGTCTTGTATAGTTTCCAAAGTGCTTGTCTTCATCTCCTTAGTGGAGCAGCCAGGATGAATTCAGAATCAGCATTCAAGATGCCCTTCACAGATTGGAGAACTGGGCCAAAACTAACAAGGAATGTCAATAGGAGCAAATGTAAGGTTCTGCGCTTAGGCAGGAAGAACCAGCTGCTCAAATGTAAGATGGGGTACACGTGGCTTACTGGTAATACACGTGCAAAGGATCTAGGGGTCTTAGTGGACCACAAACTAAACATGAGATTTCAACTAAATATCAGGAAGAACTTTTTGGCAGTAAGAGCCAACTGTGGAACGTACTCCCTTGGAAGGTGGCGAACTCTCCTTCCTAGGGTGTTTTTAAGCAGAGGTTGGATAGCCATTTGCCACTGATGCCTTAGCTGAGATTCTTGCATTGCAGGGGGTTGGACTAGATTGCCCTTGGGGTTCCTTGCAGCTCTACAACTGTATGATTTTATGCTCATCCAAATACCCTTAAAGGGAAGCCACACATGTGATGTATCAACAGCAATCAAATGTGGGAGTTACAAAAACATGGATGATGGTCCCCAAATCTTAGTACTGTACTGCAACTTGTATGGTTTTATGCTGGTTTTACACAGACTTTTGTACTGGTGCTGCTTTCATATTGATTGTATTTAGTTGTTAATTGCATCTGTGTTTTATTGTTTTTAATTTGCGAACTGCCCAGGGGACATGGTTAATTAGGCGGTATATAAATGCCACAAATATCTAAATAAATAAAGCAATGAAAATATGGAGCTGATAAAATGCACTTGTGCCTTTGGCTATAATCTGGCAGCAGGCCATGGCCCAAGAGAATGCTAGCCTGTAAAAAATTATTCACAAAGGGGAGCAAATAATATCCATGCATCTTGTGTGGAGTGTAGACCCTGTCCAGCTTCATCTACTTGCCACAGGTGGCCAAACATGGTTGGAGAAGAAGCTGTTGTGTAATAGGGCACAATGATACCCAAGCCTGTATTCTTGTTCATATTTTGGGGGTAAGGTTTATCCCTTTTATGTTATTGTAGTCAATTAACATTCTTCTATCTTTTTGATGTATTTTATATTTTGTTTCATGTATGCTTTTACAGATGTAAGTCACTTTGAGACTTTTTGTTGTTGCAAGTGATGAATATGTGCGATCAATACTACTACTACTACCAATTAATACTGATGTGGTTAGGATTACATAGTTAGCCATGGCATTCACATCTGGTTCCGGTTTGAAACCTTGGCTCAAATGAAACCCTTATCTTGGGTTACTTAAAAACAAGAATGCCAGAGGTGGGGTCTGAAAATGACCTATTTTTTGTATTTCCAAAGTGGGATTATTGGAGCTCACATCTGGAAGCAAGCCCTATTGAAATTAATGAGTTTATTTTTAAGAAGGAATGCACAGGATCGTATTTTAATTTGCTGCTTTTGTCAAACTGTTTTGCTACCATTTAATAATGTGCTACCATTAGTACAGTGGCCAGTGAACACATTGCCTTCAGCTCCCAGAGGAAACCTCAGTGGCCTCGTGTGAACATTTCGGGCAGCCTTACCTCAACTATTCCTGGGGATGCTTAAGACTTAGGTGCCCCAAGGAAAAGCGGAAGATAGGAATCGGAGGCTGGGAGCTAGTGCCATCTGCTTCTGAAGTTGGCCTGAGAATATTTGGTATCATTTGTGTGTTAATGTTTTGAACTGTAAACAGCCTTGGATGCCTTGGCAATTAAGGTGGTGTATAAATGCAATAAATAAGTAAATAATACAATGAATACTGTACTGTTATGTTACTGTTTATTGATACATTGTATAACCATATTGATAAGATGTAACTATAAAAGCATAGTTTTTTGCACTGTCATCTTAAGACTGAAATAGACTGCAGGATGTGCGAGAAACATCTGTATTCCCCTATTTAACTGCAACTAGTCCTGAGGATAGAGTGGCTGCAAACCCCCGTCCTGGCTGGGTGGTGGTTGCAGCCCCTTGTGCTGCTGCCATGCCCAGGCAGCCAGAACGTGCAGGGGCAGCTGGGAGTTGACGTCCGCTCCTGGCTGGCTGCATCACAGGACAGGATTGCCCGCCAAACAGTGTTAGAAACAGGTATGAAAGCCGAAAGCTAAACCTATGAAAAAAAAAGACAGTCACGGAACCAAAAAATTACACGAAACAAAAGAATTGCTGTGAAAATCCCTGAAACGAGAAGTAATCGACTATAGAATTGAATTAAATAACAAAAATAAAAAAATTAAGGAAAAATTAACCTAAAATGAAACAAAGACTTAACGAGATGGCGGCTACAAAACGCATTTCACTGAACTAATCAGTTTCCTCAGAAGGAAATAAAGAAATTCTAAACTTTAAATGATTTTAAGTGATATCAAACAAGTTTCACTTTTTTTATAACAAGAATAGAAAGCTGAAAATGAATGAACTGCACCTATGTTCATTTTTCACATGGCCTAGTCTTTCCCCTGCCCACTCCCCCTAATATTCTTTGGAGGGTCTCTTCTCTAGTCTTCAGAGAGTGGCTGGAAGTGGGGAGGCAGAGAAAGGTCCTCCTTTCCTTCCACTCTGCAGTTTTACTCTGAAATTTTAGGTGCAATACTGCATCCAGAGCTCAGAAACCGCTTGCGCCAATGAAATTCTCTGTCGCAAAATGCACCCAGAACAATAAGAGTTTCAAACACTGCCGCCAAAATGCCTATGTTCAAACTAACCAAAAAAATGTTTCAGGTATGCCAAAATGGTATGTGTGCTATGCATTCAAATAATTTAGGGCATGCATGCACTCCTCACTAGAGCTCCATCAGTTCACAAGTCATTACTGATGTAACATAAATGAAAAATGGGTGTCATCAGCATACTGGGGGAATTATCTTGAGTGCAAGTAATATAAGACTGTCATTCCCAAGCCTTTGGTGCTTGTTGTGGAGCTTTAGGGGGAAGCAAAGTCTTTATGGTGTGTGTGGTTTTTAGATGACAAAAACCAGAGGGAGAGACCTTTATTATTTTTACCTTTCCCAAACCTCCTAGATAAGAGATAAGGCACTGCCTCTACCTTGGGACTCAAGGGAGTAGCAAGTATTTCTCTTGTTTCTTTTAAATAAATAATAGAATTACAGAGCTGCAAGAGAACTTGATCAATGGCCTGCTAAAATGCACGGTGGGACAGCAGTGTCCCAGACAGATGACTCCACATCCTTTACATAAATTCCTCCAGGGAGGAGAAGCTCTTGCTGTTTCTTCTCTAAAGTACATCACAGGCTGGGCCTTACTATCTCATTTGGCCTTGAGGTTTGGGGAAGGTAAAACACACCATGAGTTTTCTCTGTGTCTTTTTTACTTATTCATAACCCCATTGCAAGTGGTAGACATCCCAGCCTCTCCTCGAAGCTTCAAGCGCACACAGAAGAACACTAGATTGACTCTTGGGGGCAAGCTTGAGGTTACACACAGATGCCTAATTCTCCCCTGCCAATCTTTTAAAATGAAAAAGGAGCCTTAGGGAGTTGCCATCTTCCTTTTGAGCGCTCCCCCTTACATGCTGGTCTTACCTGATAGCAGCTGGTTAGAAAGGGCTATTTTCATTTAAGAAAAAAAGAGAGAGGTTACATGCATCTGTGTTTGATGTCTGGCTTTGGTGTTCAATTTCTATGTGTATTTTCCTACTCTTTTATTGTTAATCTGAATAGAAGTATAGAAACTGTTTAATTATAGATGTTCATAATATGGTGACTTTATTGCCCTCTAGCTGTGGCTTTTGAGAAATGAAACTGAAATTTAAAAGTAATTGCGATTTCTTTGCCAGGTTTTTAATCGGCATACTAAGGTCAGATGACCCTGCTCAATACTATCTCTCCTCTGCTCAAGGGGTACAAAAGGACAACTTTTTGAGCAACCCAGTACTTTTCATTCAGTGGAATGACTTCATTGCCAGGCTTGTAGTTTTTGCACCATACTGTCTCTTCCTACTTTCTGTTGATGCTGAATGTAAGAGAACAGCGAGCCACTGCCATTGAGGTGTTCTTCCACCTTATATCTAGCAATGTAAGCTTTATTGCAAACTCTTCTGCTACCAGTTTCATTTTTACCTAGTTTTGCTTCTCAGCATGTGCATTTCTCTTGTAATTAATGTGACCCCCATCTTTACAGATCATCATTGCATCTAGTAACAGTGCAATTTTTGCCCAGTGCAATTCTTCATGTGTGTATTTTATATAATTTAATCTAAATCTTTGTGTGAGGTATTGAGTCAAACAATTCCTATTAGTTTGGGTCATGCCTTTCCACTGTAAGCTGCAAACCTGCTCAATTAAAATCAATGAGGTGGTTATTGGTTGTTTTTTTTTAAAGAGTGATTTCACCCTTGATTCAGAATTGTCCAGGATTTGTAAATGCTATATATGTCAGCTGATTTTATGCAGTATGCCGCTGTTGCCTACACCAGATAGGTCATTTATTTCTGCATGATCTGTTGTTGTTGTTGGGCATACATTTACCGGTAATTGTTCTTTCTCTAGTGATGGCCAATTTCCTTGGTTCATTTGGGTTGTTGCTTGCAACCCTGAGATGGTGTTGGCTCTACTACTCCAGTCCAGTATATTAACAAATCTTTTTCCTTTTTGACTGCCTAAATACTTAGTAAAATCCCTTCTCATTTTCACTAGGATGCAGCTGTGTTGTGACCATTCTGTAGTTTTGCATTTTCTGTCTCTGACAGCAGCAAAAGATTAGTTTGGATTATTCGTTTTCTAAAAAACTACAAACTCTGAAGGTGAATCTAGACAGGCATCATCTTAGCACATAAAAAAAACCAAGGGTAGCCATGTGATCCTTAAGAAAATAAAAATCCAGAAATCCATAGTTGGATAATACCTTTATTAGGACCAAACAGAAAATGTGTCAAGCTGTTATCCAAGATTGTTGATAGAGAAAGGACTATGGTTCACCTGAAGCATGCTTCAGGTGGCCAAAAAGGAAGGTTCACTTGGCATTTGATTCAGAGGCTGTATGTGTGTGTTTGAGGAGTGGATGCAAGGGAAAGTAGCATTTACTCCACAGTAAAAACTGAACTTCTGTGTGCAATATGTATCTGTAAATAGCCTGAGAGGTATGATTGTGTGGGAAGGCTGTCACTCCATAACCGAACATTTTGACTTGATCTTGAACACCAGATTGCACTGAGACAGACCTGTAGTTTTAAACTTAAAAGTAACTAGGTAAAGGTAAGGTAAAGGGACCCCTGACCGTTAGGTCCAGTCGTGGACGACTCTGGGGCTCATCTCGCTTTATTGGCTGAGGGAGCCGGCGTACAGCTTCCGGGTCATGTGGCCAGCATGACTAAGCTGTTTCTGGCGAACCAGAGCAGCACACGGAAACGCCGTTTACCTTTCCGCCAGAGTGGTACCTATTTATCTACTTGCACTTTGACGTGCTTTCGAACTGCTAGGTTGGCAGGAGCAGGGACTGATCAACGGGAGCTCACCCCGTCACGGGGATTCAAACCGCCAACCTTCTGATTGGCAAGTCCTAGGCTCTGTGGTTTAACCCACAGCGCCACCTGCGTCCCTTAAAAGTAACTAACAATATTGAAAACAGAAAGCATTTTAGTTTTGCTGCCCAAGAAAAGGTGAAACGTGTCTGTGCTTGGTCATGGGAATGTGAGAAATGCTTTTGAAGGGTTGAGGCAACTAATTTCTGAGGAATGCTAACTTAATCCTTGTGAGTAAACTGCATTTCCCCCTAAATTCTGGTTGCTAGTGTGTGTGTGTGGGGGGGGCATTTCTTCTCTGTCCATCACATCCACGTAAACATGTGTGGCAGCCATTGGCAGCCAATGTCCCCACTGTGGAAGGACATGTGGATCCAGAATTGGCCTCCACAGTCACTTACGGACTCATTATTAAAACCGTGTTTATGGAAGACAATCTTTCTCGGCTACGAGTGATCGCCGAAGAAGAAGATTACTAATTGAGGAAACCACCCACACCGATGATGCTCCTACAATTTTTGTACCTAATTTAGGTGTGTTTGTTTGTGTGTGTGTGTGTGTGTGTGTGTGTGTATGAGTTGCTCCTGAGTGTTGACATTTGTTCTGCACCTTTCTTTCCCAACATGCCTTTCTTTAGCAGACAAAGTTTTTTGTTCTTTTTTAAAAGGGTGAGCAGTCTTTCCTCCCATGACAAGCCGTTGCATAATTCTGTGATTCTATATCTTCACTGTCATCACACTCCTTTGGCTACTGTAAGGACAGCAACATAAAGGGAGCTGCTTCAATTGCTCAAAAGCATGCACAAGGACCCCGTGGAATCTCATCTTTGCTCTGTGCCATAACTACTAACGTAGAAGGAGTGAGATCTGAAGCGGGTGGATGCTTCACTTTGACTAAAATAAAATAGCCACTTTAGATAGATTTTGAAAATAGCAACTTGGTTCCTAACTTCTACTGGTTTGTTTGTTTTTTGGTCTTGTCAACCCCTTACTGTGTTTGATATGTGTTCTTTTACTAGCTGTGCCATGCATTTACTAGAGTTTACTTTATGATACATTTATTTGCTGTGATATCCTGGAAGCCTGAAATCGTTGGAACTGATTTCTTTCCCACTGGGATTTAAAAGAGAATCCTTCAAATATATTTTGCAGTCCTGTGATGCTTCCATTTTTTTTAGTTGCATTTGAGCATGTGTACTTAAATATCAACTCAGTTCTTGCGTTGAAGGATTTTGGTTATCATTACAAATTATATTAAACCATGCTGAATTCTCTGTGCAGTCAACTAGAAGACTAGATGGTTCTCTTGCTATGATTTAATTTAAGCCATTTATGTGTTTGTGAATGTTATATAGCGTGCTTGCATTGTATTTTGGTTTTCATCATATTCTAAGGATTGTGTCTTCTCTTAACCTTGTTGGAAGCCCCATTTGAAAAGTGAATTCATGCTGACTTTTGTGATGCTTACTTTATTTTGTCTTTATGGAAGGTTTGTATGGAAAACAAATGTTTTTCAGAAAAAGCAGTACATAAAGCAAAAACAATATTAATCAATAATTGCATACTATGCAAACACGGTGTTTCAAAAGTAATCCATCTTTTTCAACAGAGCAGGAAAATCACCATTATAGCTCATCATATGTCAGAATTCAGTGATGAGCACTACTTGATCTTCACACCAAGAAGTGCTTTCATCTCCCTCTCAAAACAGCCTCTCGCTGTATCATAAGCAAACGTCTTTATAGTGTCATTGGAGTGGAGTTTCAAAAGCAGTTGTGACCTGGTGCTTTGTAGAGGATGGTAGAAGGGGAGAGAAAGGATTACAGCCCCAGTAAGTAATCCCAAAGTCTTCTCCACATGCAAAGCTTGCTGAATTGTTGGCCTCTTCTTAATGTAGCATGGCATCTGTTAAATTTTCAGGAAAATTGAATCTTTTTAATACGTCTAATTAATATATTGGAGCACCCAGCAAAGTGAATCACATAATTGCAATAAATCATAGAGATTGCTGTGACCTATGGGTGATCTTAGAAATGAAGAATATAGCTAATGTATGCTCATTATATACTATATACTATTCTGCAGACAGGCAGAAACAGGGGCCACCTGTGTGGTTCTGACATAAGAGATATTATACCACAGAGAAATAGCTCCTATGCCTCTGTGATAAACGTGATCCTAACCTTTTCCTGGGTTTCTGTAAAACCTTTTGTATCTTTGATCTCTGATGGAAGAAAGTTGTGCTGTCTAACTTTAAAACAAAGTTTCCAGCTTGGTGATATAACACACTAGTATTCAATATGGGTCCAACCTGGGATGCTTGTGATTGGTACCTAATTCGTAGCAGGTTTACAAGACACCTCATAAGGACGCCACTTTCTCATTCAGGTGTGAAATCTGCTAAGCAGTCAGTTTGGAAGCTTTGGAAGACTGGATGAGCATCAGTTAATCTGTAGGGATTCCAGGAATAAACAGCCACAGTGCATGTTTTTCACATTACACACACCCCTTGCTGATTGTTGTCTCCTACTTGCAAATTGGATGCACTTGAACAGTTGACCACGAGATGGCATCATATCATTTTTGAAGGCTGTGGTCTAGTTGAAGAAGTTTTTTGTTTTTGGAAAGAAATGGTAACTGCTCACCAGTAAAACAGAACTTTCAGCTAAGCTCACTCATCCATATATTTCACCTATGCAAAGCAAATGCCCACCAAGCAGTGAAGAATGCTACCATTCTACATATCTCTGGGACCACCTCCTCCTCCCTTTCTTTTTTACATGTAACTGATAGCTATATGTAGCTAAATTGTTTTCACATGTAGGGTTTTTATATGGTAAGCATCATCTCCAACTGTTACATGGTACAACTGTATGGAATGGAAATGTGAGATCTTTCTTGCTTTCTCTTTTCCTTGCTCAGGTGATTGAGGCACAACAGGTCATACACACATAACTCACCAATTTAGAATGCAACTTAAGATACTAGCATCCATGAAAGTAGCTGATATAATGGTCGAATCATAGAATTGTAGAGTTGGAAAGGGACCACTGTAAGGCAGGGGGGATTTTTTTGCCCAATGTGGGGTTGCCACTTTTTGCCCTCTACCCTGAGATTAAGAGTCTCTTGCTTTACTGATTGAGCTATCCCAACATGAGCACATAACCTATATATCCAACAGAGAGTTTATTCAGCTTGATCAATCAATGCATTTCTTCCTTTTGGGTTTTCTGCATTCTGTTTATAAACAAGGTATTATCGACTTGGGGGAAGCTGTGGTGCTGCTAATAGTTAAACCGTCCACATACTCATAAGCTTTTAACTCATCTCCCTTATATTAAGCTGTGCACAAAATTGAGTCTATTCCTAGTTAAATACTTGGGTAATAGAGTCTGCTATTTAGTGGAAGACTTATGCAAATGGCTTTTTTGTTTCACACGAATGGGTCTTATAGACTGTAAGTTTCATTGATAATGTAATTAGACTGTTACTTACCATCTGAAAGCAGCAAGCTGCATGGAAGCATCAGATTTAACTGCCATATACTTCACTTAATGAAACTTCTTACAGTGAACATAGAAATGCATAGTTCAGTTAGTATCTCCTCCTTGAGTTTTACCGTGTTTTCTCATTTGGCATTTATATTTACTTGTATACCTGGCTTTTATCATCACTGTACAACCCATTTACTACTACTATCTTTTATCTAATATCAGTTTTGTGCTGTCTTCCTGTCCCCCGCTTCCTGGTTCAATTTCCAGAGAAGGAGATTGGAATATTGTTCAATTTTGAACACATTTGGGGAGCTGTTGGTTTTCTTTCTTTCTTTTTAAAAAGCCATATCATGGTTTCACTTTGTGGTCTCAAAACACAGTTGGAAACAAATCACTGTGCCCCAGCTTCATGTGTCATGCGAAAACTCTGTTGGTTTATATTGAAAGCGGGCACCTCTTTTGGAATGCAACAAGTCCCTTCTGTGCATTAGCCCGAGGTTTGCTGCAGCTTGTGTATGTGAAAAGAAACCATGGTTTCTAGCTGTACTTTAACCTGGCCAGTGTGTTAAGATTGAGAGATTCAAAACACACCCTGTGATCATATTGACACTTTACCCTGTCAAATAGACACACTACTACTCCAACATCCCACATAAAATGAAATGCCTAGGGTGGTGGCAGAGGGGGGAGTTGAAGTATAATTACTATTCAAATTGTATCCTAAAATGGAAAGAGGTGGATTCTGAGTTTTGATACAGAAATTCAAAGGCCGGGTTTTCTATTTCAAAATTGATTATTGGTTTTGTAGGGAAGAGAATGATCTTGGCTTCTTTTAAGAAGAGCTTTAAGGCTGTGAAAATGGACTGAGCATGCAAAAGTATGCATTTCAAATTCCTCCATGCAACTCTTAGGGTAGATTCACCCAGTTGTTTTCCTCACACCACAAAGGGTTTTAAGTCCTTAAATCCACCCTGGTGTGTTTCCAGTTTTTCATCACGGCTCACAGATGTGCATAGCCTTCATGTGAAAAGCCTGGGTTCATTTGATGTGGGTAACGGGTGGAGTTTGGACAATATCACACAGGTTTAAAATTCCCATCTCATTCATTTTACTGTTTTGAAGGCACCTTGTAACCTAGATCACAATTTAAAAATATGTGCTTAATGTGTTTTGTGTGGCAATAGTGAAGAGAGTTAACTGACCATTTAAAGAAGTTTGTTGTTTTCCTGAGGGGAAATTTCTTAATTGGCTTAAACAATCACAGCAAACTCCTAGCATAAATCAGCCACCACACTCAGATCTGTTGAGAAATACCACGCAAATTCTAATGGGATTTTATCAATGAGTAGGAAATTTCCTTTTATGTACCTACTTACTGATGTAATTAACGTATACCTCTTTCAGGAAAAACATTTCGCAAAGTGTTTAGCACATAATAAATTGTGATGTGTACTCTCTTGCCTTTTCCTTTAGTATCCAAGTCCCATGGAGAAGCATGTCACGGCTGTAAAAACAGTAGAAGAAAAAACAGGTAAGTTGGACACTTCACTGTTGCTTAGAAGGCTCCAGAAAGTTTTCAGTAATTTACAGGTACGTGAGAGCAGTAACTAAGGTTACTCACAGGTTTGGGGTGAAATGTCATCAGTATGTTGTGACTCTTGGCTCTACCTTGGAGCTAAATGGAGGGGGAAAGCACACTGAAACTAAATCTAGCTAGAAGGGGTGGTTTTGGCTAGGGGTTCTTCCAGCTGGGGGATAGGCGCACAAGCTTATTCTGTGTGGTTTGCACTCTTGATGAAGGATCAGGTATGCAGCTTGGAGGTGCTGCTTTATCTTTTCTGAATGTAATGGAAATTATTCCTTGTACTCACCTCACACATTGCTTGAGGCAGCTGGCACAAATCATGCCCTGACTTAAAGGGCCTCCGGTTTAGGCAGATGATACTGAGCCAGTAGGGTTCTCTTTCAGCCTTCTAGTCCTCTATACTTGTGCTGCTAAGGTTGTGAGGTAAATGGAGATAGGAGGAAAGGTCTCCCTTGCCTACCCCAGAGTACCTTCGTCTTCTTTGCCTGCCTGGAGTACATGTCTGGGTAGGTTTGCCTAAATAGAAAAGATTTTAGCAGGCACTGAAAAGAATACAGTGAAATGGCCTGCCTAATGGTGAGGGAGTTTGAGTGTAAAAGCTGCCACACTAAAACACCAATTCCTAACAAGTTCAGAATAAATGTTATGGGGCAGCTGTAAAAATGCCACTTCCAGAGGTTGAAGTGGTTTTGTGCCACTCATAAGGTGAGCTGATCCATTGATATATAGATGTGGGTGATTATTGAGAGATAATTTTTAAGCTGCCCTTGGACCACTTCACTACAATTTGGCAGTAGTTACTGAATTGCTTGCACCTTAATTTGGGAGCTGTGGATCAGGTGATTTCGCATTGAACCTCCTGAATTCCTCCCCACACCCAACCCTTACCCATTACTAAAGTTGCAGTCAGAATCCATAAATATTCATCCCTGTTTCTGAGATTCAGCCTCTGTGGCTCAGAGCACTTTGGAGACAGCAATTTGCGGACTATCTCCCTGGCTCTTGTTCTTTCTGTGCATTGCCCTCGTGCCTCAACTGGCTCTTGAAGACAAATTGCCCAGTTGCCCACTATTAGGAAGCGGTTGCAGACTGAGTTTATTGCAGCCAGACTGCTTTTTGTGTTCTCCCAGAAGAACCCTCTTCTCAGCCAAGTCTCTCATACTGAGATGGCAGAAGAACAGAAAGTAGGAGCAGCCCGGGTGGAGGAAAGGAATTAGTGTTGTTTCCCCTCCCCAATGCAGATGCTGCAAAAGGACTGCATAAAAGGTGATCTCTGCTGCAAGAAGCTGAAGCTGAGGCAGGCAGGGCTCTCAGCACAAATCTCCCCTTTCCCATTTTTCACACCATTCACTTCAGTCTTTTGAGAGGTCTGGGGTGGGGAGTTTAGTTATTCTCCCCCACCACTGAAAAAAAAGAGAGGCTCAAATTCTGGATTTTCCATGGCATATTATGTATAATAATAGTTTTAGCCATCCCTTTCTCTTGGGAAATACCAGTTTATGACCCCTTGTAAATGTGTCACATTGGGAAAGACAAATATACTGCCAGCGTGGTTATTTAAAGCCTACTGCAAAATGCTGCCTCCCAGGAACAAAACCAGGGGAAGGAAAAAACACAGATAAACTTTGTGCGGGAGAGATTTGTCTCTTCCTGAGAACTCCTTTTCCACCGGGCTGTGTGCCTAGTCAGATCATCAATTAACATCATCCTGAGGCTTCTGGACTTGATTGGGATCATTAAATATTAACATGCAAAGTGAGTTTGGAAGCCAGTCACGTTCTTATTGTAGCTCAATAACTATAATTTGTGAAGGGTTTTAGAGGCGGTGGGGCTTTTCTTTCTTTTTTCGGTAGGGAGCTTTGTTCTTGTCACTGGCCCAACTCATTATAAAAATAAATTCTAATTGTCTGAGAGAATTGCTTTAGGCCTCAAACATTGACAATGGTGGGTGGAGAGGTATTTTGTACTCTTAGGATGTATTTCAGAATGCAGAGTGAGCAGAACAAGCCATTTTTGATCTGAAGTGCTGACCCAGGAAGATATTTGAAGCTTGTAGCTAGCAACACGAGAGCCTCGAAAATTAACTCCCCAACTGCTACCAGCCGAATCGTAGAGCAATTCCATTGCAGTTCTAGCCAAATCTGTGAAGCTCGGATTTGGAATTGTGTGATGCTTTGTCATTGCCAGCATAGATGCCAATAAAATGTTTGAACCACACCATCTGTCCCCTGCCCAGTAGGGTTTTTTGTATGTGTTGAGGTGGGCAAACATACTATAGTTTTTGGACTAAGCATATAACCCTTTAAACGTTTTCATCATGGTCCATCTGGCAACTGGGCTGGAATCCTTTGGCTGCTGAGAAGAAGGGACATTGAATCCCTCTACCACATTTAGGCTTCCTTGCCTTCCTCCTTGCATCTATAGTGCAAGCATTTGGTTTTGTTTTCTTACTATAAAAAAATCTCTATTTTCCAAAATAGCACTAAGTTGGTTTGTTCTTTTATGCTCAGATTTGTCTACAGGAATCATATACCGGAGGAGGATTGCAACATGCCAGAATGTAATTCCACACTTTTTAAGACAGGTAATTAATGTCAGTCAAGGTTGATTCATGCTGGTTTTTAAGGATATAGGGGGAACGGTGCAGGTTTGTAGCCACAAAGAATGAATTGTCCACTTGAACTAGGAAGGTTCTAAGTATCCTGGTTGGACCACGTGAGGATAGGCAACAGCAGCTCATGTGGGCGAGGCGAGGAGGGTGTGGGGAAGTGGCCTTGTCCTGGGTGGAAGCACTGTGCTCGGATGGGGATGGGGTGGAAGTCAGAGAGGCTTCTGTGGGGCTTCTGCCACCAACACTCAGAGCCCCCTTGACCTTGCTGCTACCAATTTGCCCCATCCCTGTACTTACAAGCACAGCAATGCTGCCCAGAGGATGCTGTAGCTCCGCCCGCCCATATGAGCCACTACTGAGGATGGGACTGTGTTTGAAATCCTGTATCCTTCCCTTAGTTCCTAAAAGAGCATTTTTCAAAAACAACTCTTATCTGCCATTTTGGGAGCTTGAAAAGGAAATCAAAACAATGTCCTTATAATCTAGGACTCTGAAAAAATAAACATAACAGGATAGTGATTTCTTCTGTTTAAACTTTCTGTGTCCTAAAGTTGAAGCTTGGCAACTCTTTGGATTTACATTCTGCTATGTATCACCTTCCATTTCGTGAACTGTTTACTTGCAATCTTTATTCTGTCTGTCAAAACTCAAATGATTTCTCTCTGTCACATTTCTGTTTGCCTTTTTTTTCCATGCCTCGTCCAGATGGGGAAACATAAAAATTCCAGGTACCAAACAGAATGTAAAATGAACCAAATGTTTTGGCTGTTTATGTCGTGAGTGCAACAGTCGACAAATGTCTTCTGTTAGAATCCATTACTTTAAGCAGGACATGTAGGCAACTAAAATGTCACATAAATTAAGCTGATGCTTAAGATGCAGCAGTTGGCAAAATCTAACTAGGCACCGAGCCGTGAGAACAAGTCCCTAAATGTTTGCATGGTTTTATCACTAACAGCTAAAAGTTTTTAATTTCTGTATTAGCGTCAAGAGATAAATGTTATGGGTGGCTTCAGTCCTTAATCGTTTTATTGTGTGAGGATGGAAACAAATGCTAAGTATAAACAAATTCCTCATTCTTTCTTCAAGCACCTTGACGTTATTTAAACATGTAATCATTATGTCTAACAGATCAGTGTCCTGAAAGTGCCCGAGGTCTACCTAGAAGAAGAATCTTGGCTTAATAAGCAGGATAGAATTATGTCTATGAAGACTCGGTGCCTCACATGGACACAGTATGCTACTCTAAAGGAAGAGTCAGTCTTCAGGGAAAGTTCAGAGAATCCAAACTGGTAAGGTGTAACTTATTTATATGCAGATTGTTGTAAATGGCCTTCTAGTTAATTTCTATTTATTCTGTTTACCAGGCAACACCAGGAGGATCTGATGGTTGCTGTTTAGATAATGTAGGCAGCCACATTGTAGCAAGTAGCTTTCAAGCCAGAATTTCACAGCTGATACCGAAATTAGGTCTGCACAACTTGTGACCCACCAAGCCAAGTGCAGGCTGGCGGCTGGGCATGCATAACCGAAGGCTTACTGAACTTCTTCCAGTGGCCTGCCTTAGACTTCCAAAACAGGCTCTTTCTGTGTGTTAGCCGAGCCATGAAGATACATGGCTCCTGTGCTATGTCAGAAGTTGTACAGGTAAAACTTGCATAGGCCAAACATAGGGGAAAATATAAAAATATGAGTAAGCATTAGGTACATGGTTGCCATTGTCCTTAGAGTCAAGTCTTTATATTTTTCCTACTGCAGCTTCGATATGGTAGGAAACAGAAGGGTTGCAAACTTGGTTGTGCGTACTTTCGCTATTAAAAAAAAAAGATATTCTGTGCCAAAGTAGTTGTGAGTCTGTCTCCAGTATAACTTACAGAAATTTGCATATTATATTTACCTTATTGATGGGCAGCAAGTGTATTCTGCATGGTTGGATGCATTTAGCTCTGTTGTGAGTAAGAACTCCAACTATAAAAGCATAGTTTGTTTTGGATAGAATAGGTCTGAGGCCTTACTTTACACAATGAGATGTGAAAGCTCAGGAAAACCCCAGAAAAAATCAGGGGACTGCCCCCCATTTTTCCAGTCCCCCCCAGGCCTTCACACCTTTATATTCACCCTGTGCTTGCTTGCTAGATTACTCTACCCAGATTGAGAGTAGGTTGGACCAATTTAAGTCCAGAAAGTTAAAGGGCTGTTTAGTGGAGGCAGCTGAGACAATGAATGAAAAGTACTTGGTGACAGTGGTGAAGTTAAGGAGGAGGGATTGGTTTGGCAGGTTTGCTTCCCTCTGCTTTTTCTCATGATGCCAGTGTTATATATATATATATATATATATATATATATATATATATATATATTCTAATTTTCAGGTAGAGATCTGTTCTGCCAATGCTGGCTGGATGCTTTAGGGCGACTGAACTATATTTATTGAATTTGTTCTGGTAAAAAGCAACAAATGTAATGAACCCTCAGTAAGAGTAGAAATGGCACCCGTGAATAGTTGGGCTGTAATAAGAAGAAATATGTGATGGAGCGTAAAATGATACTGAATGACACAATCCACTGCAAATTCTTCTACTGGCTCACTGCAATAATGCTTCAAAAAGAAAACAACAACAACAACCCAGGAAGTAAAAATAAAACTAAACAATCTCCCCAAGTTAATAAAAAGGATCAATAAAAAAATATTGCAATTGGAAGTGTGAAGACATATGGGACGTATTTTGGATAGCTGTTCTTATGTGTACTCAGTTTTATTTTAGGAATCTCTTCAACAGCTTATTTAAATCTAAAGCAAGTCTTAGTCACTTCTGCTCATTTATTCCTGTATACATATAACTAGGGCCCCTTTCATCAATGCACACCCTCAAAAAGTGAACTTCACCCTTCTACTCCAGGCCAGCTTCTACACAAACACTCTCACATACGCTCCATCTTCCATCCATGCAAGCAGCAAGCATCATCTGGGTTCAAAGATGCAAAAACCCTCAAGGAGTGTGCATAGCAGGGTCACCTAGGGGGTGTAGTTCTGGGGAGAGGAGATGTGGCCTGGGGGGAGTCCCATGGGCCAGGTAGAGATGTCTGGGGGACTACAGTTGACCACTTGGCCTGAGGTTCCCCATCCCTGTTCTAACCAGTGGGTTGGGGCCAATTGCTTGGGGTGACATTTGGCTTGGAAGACATGCAGTTGGCTTCACCTGTGTGCTTGGAATATGACAGGAAGGCATTTCCCACAATGCTCATGAGATGAACTATTGAAGGCCATTTCTGGCCATTAAAGAGGCCTTTAGGGCAGCCTCTCACTATATAGTGGTGTAAGCCTTGCAGGGAAAAGTACCGTATTTTTTGCACCATAACACTCACTTTTTTCCTCCTAAAAAGTAAGGGGAAATGTCTGTGCGTGTTTTGGAGGGAATGCCTACAGGTGGCATGCCTACGGATTTTCCTCCTCTAAAAACTACGTGCGTGTTATGGTCGGGTGCGTGTTATAGAGCGAAAAATACGGTATATGAGTTTTGCCCCAGGTGAACTTTTTTTGAATTCTGAGCGACCCTTTCCCATTGACATCCTACTATTTTTGCCTGGAAATTTATACTAACTCCTTAATGAAGTATATAAACAATAAGCTTTCGGGTTATGAAAGAGTGCAGAATACCTTTTTTAACCTGCCCACAAATATGTAACCGCTTTATGAGCTCAGATTTTATGCAAAAAAGAAAAGGAATAAGGTAGTGTAATACTAGTCCTTCAAAATGGTACCAGGAGTGGTTCTGAAATTTTCATTTCACTTTTAGGAAGAATGACGTAAGCTCTGAGTACTGTCAGGAAAGTGGTCTTTGTGAATTTTATAAACAGAATTTGTGCCTCATCAATCAAGTGGAATATCTAAGCGACACTGGGACAATGGGCAACAAATATAGCAGACTGAAGTCTAGTGTTAACATAATGCTTGTAGTCAAAACAAAAAAAAAATTTTTTTTCTTTCCAGTAGCACCTTAAAGACCAACTAAGTTAGTTCTTGGTATGAGCTTTCGTGTGCATGCACACTTCGTCAGATACATGTGTATCTGACGAAGTGTGCATGCACATGAAAGCTCATACCAAGAACTAACTTAGTTGGTCTTTAAGGTGCTACTGGAAAGAAAAAAAATTTTTTTGTTTTGACTATGGCAGACCAACACGGCTACCTATCTGTAACTGGAACTATAATGCTTGTACACATTGGAAAAAAACAACTCTGGTCTCAAACAGTAACTGCTCCGGTATACATGACTTAAAGCTTTGCTCTCTCATCCCTGGAGACCGGAAGAAGCAAAACATGCTCCTTTTATTCAAAATCCCTTGTAGATTTTCTCTTTATAGGGAGTCTCACAGTGCGTTTCATCTAGCTCGCTTCCTTCTTGTTGATAACTTTGCATCAGACCATGTGATTTTAACACACAGCATTTGATGAGCATGTTGGATTATCTGTTACCGTACTTTATATATGTTTTTATAGTTTTAATTCATTTTTAGTCTTAGCGTATTGGGGTTCCTGTACACAACTTACAGGTGGCTGTAAGTGGCATACAAATTATTAAAATAAGTAATAAAAATATAACCGGCGGGGGGGGGGGGGCATAAGTAGAGATGGGAAGGCCTGGGAAAAAAACAGAAAAATTGGGGGGGGCAGGTTTTTCCCCAAAGCCGTTTTTTCCAGAAAAAATGAAAAAAATAGTTTGATATTGTTTGAATATTCTGCACCCCCCCCCCAATTTTTCCTGAAAAAAATGGCTTTGGGAAAAAACGGGGGGGGGGGACTTGTATTACCCCCCTCCCATTTTTCCATCCCCCCCAGGCTTTCTAGCACCCACACTTTGGAGCTCCCTGCCGGCTGACACCAGAAAGGTGTTTTCACTGTACTCTTTCTGGCAACTGCTCAAAACATTTTCGTTAGGGCCAGCCCAGCTGAACACGTAGAAGCTGCATGCGATTTACTTCCTTTTAACCACTGCTGACTTTAATCATCTTTTGAATACTCTTAAATACCTGCTTTTAACTGTGTTTTATCAATCATTTTAATGTTCTGTTGTATATTTTTGTAAATTGTTTAGAAGCTCTCTTACCATCATGCTGTTTATAATATATAATAACAAATTCAATTTAAAAAACACACACACTCCTTTTCCTTTCAAACAGAGTTTGAGTCTTAGCGCAACATACTATTCAGTAACTGGATGTTGGTTCCTTCTGGGCCTGGCATGCAAAAAAAATTCCTTATGCTTTGCCCTGGCTGTCCTCAAGTAGAGATGGGAAGGCCTGGGAAAAAACTGAAAAAATTAGGGGGGGAAACAGTTTTTTCCCCATTTTCCCCCAAAGCCATTTTTTAGAAGTCCATGAGAAAAATGACAAACCGGAAGAGGAAGAATAAATGGAGAATGGTAGCAGTAGTTCAGAAAACAAGATAGAATAAACTGCATGTATATGTTGTGTCTTCTGTTTTTGTTTTTTTTAAGCACTACTCAAAGGGTAGACCTTCTGTGGAGCTTAAATATTGAGGTAGACCTTAACTTTATTTGCTGTTGGTGCTAAGGAGCAAATCTGATTATAATTTATGTTGATGGTTTCTTGCTTTTTTTGTTGCTTTTGAGGGAAAGGGGCATGGTTACCTGTTTTATTGCAAGCATAATACATACACTGCATTTCACGCTATTTGTAAAACTACTCCACACTGACCCTTTTTTCAATTTTTCCAAAATTTCAATTTTTGGGGGGGAAAACGGGGGGGGGGGGAGTGTTTCCCCCCCATGGCTTCAAAATTTCCGAAAATTTTACATCTCTAACCCTAAGCGATTCCATGAACCACCAAGTTGCATTGCAATGTGGAAATAAAAGCACCACTGACAAATTTAGCCTTTAATTTGTAAAAAGTATAAGGCACCCATGCCCAGGTGCAGCAATATATCACTATTTCTCAGCATATGCTGCACTGACAGTATATATTCAGTGTAAACATCAAAGGGTTATTAATTATGGTACTTCAGGTTGTGTAAGCTAGTGGCCAGCTGGGCTGAAGAGGAAACCTCTTCAATGTTACTGCAGAACACAAATGGCCAGGTGTATATTTCTCTTTTCAGCCTTTCCTGAAACATCTGGTATATGTCGCTATTGAAATGTGGTGTGAGTGGAGGGAGACAACAAATGCTCTTCGAGTTTCTTCCAAAATCTGGTGTTCCTATGCAACACAAGTGAAGCACATGAATTCACTGCTGATATTCAATGGGTAATATTATTATCAATGGGGCAGAGCAGGAAAATGTTGCAGTGTGTTCTCGTCTCCTTACAGAAGTGCTTCTGTCCTTTGTACTTACCTCTTTAATAAGGCTCAATATTTGGCCTTAAAAACTATTACAAATATAAAGTAATCTATGATAGGATATAACCAAATCTACTGTATCTTTTTGGAAAGTTGCTTATTTGGTTGCTATGCATCTTAAAATATTGTAACCAAATATTGCATAGTTTTTCCTAAGCTCAGGGAGCAGGTTTTTGTCTGTATTAGGATAAAATTGAGCTCCTTTTTCAATCAAGATAGCAGTCTGAACCTTTCATTGATTTTAACCAGTGATTCCAAAACTGCTCCGATTTATTATTTCTTAGAATTCCTAAGCAATGCTGGGTACGAGGCTGCTATCTGTATCCTTGCACAAACATGAGAAAATAACAACGGTACAGCAAAAGTTACAAGCCTGTAATATATATTGGTAGCCTTAATACTTACTACTGAATTGAAAAACAGCTTTTTAGAAACTTAGATCTTATCAACAGTTCTGGCAGCTAGGTTACTTGGTGGTGATGGATTTGATGAAGGGTTCTGGGGTGGAAACACCCATGCATTTAGGAAGAATAAATTTGTGACAATTTCCAGTTCCTGTTATGTTGTTTTAATGCATGTTTGCCTGGTGTCTAAGGTTGTTTTGTTTATTGTATATCAATCAATGTTGCACTATGTCTCATACATGGGGGGGGGAGTTTTTTACAGTGTGAATTTTGCTCCCCCTCTATTCTTCTCACTCATCCTGTTTTTAAAAAAATACTCTGTCAAAAGTGATGCCAGAATATATGAAAGGCAGTCCTTGAAATTACAGCAGCAGCACTTGTTCCCTTTGAAATTACAGCTTGCTGAAGCTTTGTTCTATATCATTAAATTTGACTGAACCTTGCCCCTAATCTGCATTGCACAGAGGAATGTATTTTTCTCAGTAGTCATAGAAAAACAGAATGTGGAAAGTCAAACTTGGTGTGCTCTCTGCTACTAAAGCTCTCCATATACCTGTTTATGAAACTGGAAATATGCTTGGTAGGAAGATCAGACAATTTGGTCTTTGGATCTTGTTGGCAAGAAGAGTTTCTAGACCTTCTAGAAATCTCAGGTGGGAAATCTGGCTTTAAAAGGCCAACTTGAGAAACAATTTGAATGTTGTAGATCCATGACTATAGAAGATTGGCTTATTTGTTAGGCTGATATAACAATGAGTTGTTTATTATTATTACTGAGAACCAAACTTTGGTTCACTGCCACTGGGTATTGGGCACTGGTATTTGGACAAGTCTGATTTATCTCCAGATTTTGTAATTTGTGAAGCATGCCATCTCAGCAGATGTTAAATGCTCAGTTATAGCTAGCACTGTGCACTACAGATGTACAAATTGTGATATATTGGAAGCAGAATCCAGCTTCCTAAGATTAATAGGCTTTTTTAAAAAAAGAAAATTGCTAGTCATTATGATTGTGAAGATATGCTTTAGTTTGTGGGCAGTTCTTGACAAAATCCCCAAAGCTATAGGGGAATGTGGTGGGGAATGTGTGGCCTTCCAGATGTTTTGGCCTCCAATTCCCATCATTCCTGTGTTCGCTGTGGCTGATGGAAGTTAGAGTCCAACAGCAACTGGAGGGTTACAGGTTTGCAACACCTGCTGTAGGAGTTGCTAAGATTTCCAGGGAGCTGAGGTTCAGTGCCTTGCCTATTCGCATTATTAAAAGAAGCAAAATACAGTGGTACCTCGGTTTGTGAACTTAATCTGTTCCAGAAGTCCATTCTTAAACTGAAACCATTCTTAAACCGAGGCGCTCTTTCCCTAATGAGGCCTCCCGCCACCGGTGCCCTTCCGCCGTTCGACTTCCGTTCTTAGACCGAGGTAAAGTTTGCAAACCAGGACACTACTTCTGTTTTTGCGGAGTTTGTAAACCAAATAGTTCGTAAACAGGGCTGTTCTTAAACCGAGGTACCACTGTAAATGATAGAAAATAGGGTGTGTGTGCTGAAGGATACATTTTGCAGGAGAAACAATGCAGAGTTTCATAATTTAAGCAGGTGCAGAATTTGGATTCTTCTTTTTTAGCAGAAGTATACAGTGAGCAGTGAGCATGGTTCTGTCTGTAGATGTGCTTTGCTGGATGAGAAACCTATTTCTCCAGTGACTGTGTATAAAATTGCACTGTTTCCTTCATCACATTTTCATGAGGGCACCCACTAATTCCTGTTTGACTGACTGAACCTTTCCTTCAAGTCTCATGCATTGCACACCTTGAAATGCCATTTGCTACCATAAAAATTATAATATGCAAGAAAAGATCTGTAAGATTGTAACGGTTGAGCATTTCCCCAAATGCCAGCCTTGTCCATCTCTTTTTCTCTAGAGTTCTCATACTCCTGGGTTGATTCTTCTTATGAAATTATCTTGCTCTGAATGAGTAACAGTATGTCAAACAGTGTGCTCACATGAACAGTGCAATATGGGGAAAACAATCTGTGGGACAGAAAGTGGAAACTTGCTGGAGCAGATGCCTCCCCCCTCTGACCCCCACCCCAGTTCTGCAGATGAAGCCAGTGAGATGCTTCAGTTATCAGAGCAGTTTCACGACATGAAAAGAAGATGGACTGCTAGTGACAGAAGAGACGGGGGTTTGTTCAGAACCCCCACTGAATATTTTATCAAGAACTTCTCAACTGATAAAGTTTCAAAACTTTTCTTTTTCCTTTAAAGGGGCCCATGGTAAGAAATCTTATCTGAACTAAAACATCAAGATTTTAATTAAAGGATCTTTAGTATAAAACTCCAATCACAAAAACAATTAAGCCAAATTTGCTATACTTTTAACTAGTCAATAATTCAGTAGTTGGATCTCGCTAATAGACTTCTCTCTGCCACTGTGTTGTTGTAATGATGGCGCATCACCCGGCTCTGCGTTGCAAGGATCAATCTGAGATCAATATTTTCTGTGAGCTTTTCGTGTCTTTCAGAGGCTGTGAAAAAAAGAAAAAGAAATAGCAACATTGGGCTTCTTCTCACAATTACTTTATCAGGTTTAATAACCCCCCAAATGCCATTCGCCTTTTGTTGCCGCCTCTCTTAGGAAAAACTTCACCCACTAGTTGCTTGCATTGATGGGATATTATTGGTTATTTCTACAGCACATTGCATATGCAAAGAGCTTTTTTCTAATGCAACTCAAAACAACTATGTGAGTTTAATGCTTCCACTTATAGGGATGCTGGGTCTTTGAACTGCTTCAGAGGCAGAAGGGAATAAGGATCAAGCCATTTAAGCATAGGAAGGGCTGTTATCTGTCAGGGATGTTGTAGTTGCCTCTGCTATTGCAGATTGGGGTGATACTCAACTCAACTGTGAGCTCAAGTATTTCTGCTTGCACAACAGGACTCCTCCCCCCCGACTTGCCCCATTCCCTCCCTAAATTGGGGAGAACCTTTAGAACAGATTTAGGGGGCGCACAGATTGAGAAGAGGGGGAGAATGTTCCATTACGCAGGGGGAAATCCTTGTGCTGATGGGACAAGAGTCTTAGTGTTGTGCTGGATTCCACCCCCTGCACTGAGCAGATGGTTGGGCTAGGTTACTTCTAGGGTCCCTTCCAATGCTGTGATTCTTATTTCATGATGTGCAGCATCTCTTTCCTATGAAATAGGCCATAGGATGTCTTCCTGCCTTTAAAATAGTCCAACTACTCCCCTTTTTGGAACAAGGGGGAATGGGGCCAATGTGTTGCATGTGCTGATAACTTTTCATTTATATACTTCTGTACTGCACTCTAGATGAGCCTGGCCTGGAATGATTCAGAAACTTCACAAGGATGGAGACAGTTTGATTACCAGTGTTTGGTTACAGGAAACATAACATCAGTACTTTATGAGCTCCGGCGGCTGCGAGTTTGTCTTTCCACAATCAGATTTAGTAGCAGCAATTTACTGCAATTGCATGCATACTGGAAAATCAGTGGTGACATGGAAGAAGACTTGTTCTGTTCTGGCCCTGAGATTTTGAAACAAGCATCCACTCTTGTGTGTGTGTGTGTGTTTAAATATGGTCTTTATTCCTTTTACAGGGTGAAATTTTATTAGAGAACCACAGTACCTATTGGGAAGGAAAGAAAATGTTTAATTGCATTTCTGTTTTGTAGGACAGAATTCATTCAGAATGGCAAAGTATCAATAAGAGGGTCAGGTCTCCTGAACTGTTTCCTGGAAGTTTTTGCACGAACCTTTTTAAATCAAGGAGTGAAAAGGGTAAGCTCTTTAATTTAATTTAATTTTGGGAAAAAAAGTTTTTTTTCTATGTTATTGATACATTATGTGTCACCCTTAGTGAACGTTCATTATGACTTTTTTCCCAACTCCTTGCTCAGTAATTTCAGTTGATGGGTGTTTGGCAGCTTCCTGTGCGAAATAACTCCCATTATGTATTAATTTAGATTCATAGCCTACATCTACTTCTGGGCTCCTGTCTGTGTTCCATTTCTTTGTAATTTCATTCAGATGGGGACGTGGCAAATGTGTGAAACACAGGTGCTGAACTAAGTGAGAATGTTTATGAGCTAAACGAGGATGGTCCAGCTTTTCATGCCAAGTGGGCCACAAGAGTACTTCGACATGGAACCGTGCTTCTAATTTTGGGGCCAATCACAGCTGTAATTTTTACAGTATTCCCTAGTCTCTGCTACTCAAAGACATGAAAAATCACATCCAAATCCAGCTACATGTAGTTGCTAAATACTACTAGAACATGGGTAGGCAAACTAAGGCCTGGGGGCCGGATCTGGCCCAATTGCCTTCTAAATCTGGCCCACGGGTGGTCCGGGATTTATGTGTTTTTACATGCATAGAATGTGTCCTTTTATTTAAAAGGCATCTCTGGGTTATTTGTGGGGCCTGCCTGGTGTTTTACATGAGTAGAATGTGTGCTTTTATTTAAAAGGCATCTCTGGGTCATTTGGGGGCATAAGAATTCATTCATTTCCCCAAAAAAATATAGTCCGGCCCCCCACAAGGTCTAAGGGACAGTGGACTGGCCCCCTGCTGAAAAAGTTTGCTGACCCCTGTACTAGAATGTCTACTCCAGGGTAGTAAGGTTTATAAGTGCTATATTTCCATGACTTTATCCAACCTGCAATCTGCACCAGCCACGTGGTGTGAATGTTTTAAATAGTTCAACAATGGTATTGGGGAAAATAGTTCCCAAATATAGCTGACATGAATGAAGGGCAGTATAGCTGTTTCTTATTCCTAGAGTGTCATTACATGGACATGGAATTCAGGAGCATTTGGGCAGAGGAGGGTCCTCAGGGCAGGGGACTGAACTATGCAAATATGTTAAAGTGAAAAAACAACAAAAACCTCTTTCCTCTTTCTTTCTCTGTGTATTCCTCAACCTTACTTCTCCATAATCTTGTAGATTTCATTCAGCCATGTGGTAGCTGATAAGATAGTTATATGAATAATTTAAAAATCTTGGCACAATTATTCTGAGAAAAGAAAACAATTGATTTCTGGCACCTTTTTGGCGTTCTCCGGATAAATGTCAGAACTTTTTAAGATTGTGCAGATAGAACTGCATCACATCATGGGAGGAAGTGATGGATGCCACATGAGCTCTTCTTTCTATACCTTTTCTAAATAAAGAGAATCATTGATTTTTTTAAACCCCTCTAGTCTGCAGGCATTCAGACTTCTGTTGTTTATTCTGCCAGATAAACCTGGAAACTCATTTTGTCTGAATGGATGCTTGACATTTTTGTTGTAGTTATAGGTGGCTCAAATCTTCTTACAGCTGTAAGTATTTTCTGTTGCTGTTCTTTGGGAGAAAGCTTTGCTTTTTGACCTTTCCATTATGTCTATACACGGCAGAAGCAAGGCAAGGAATTCATGAGCAACCCACAGTTTAGGAAGAAATAGATGGATGCACTGTACTTACGAGGGACATGCTTTAGATTTTGAAACAGTCACCTGATGCACCTCAATTGGGAGAATTACCTGCATTGTTATAGAGTTTGGAAAACATGTATTGTAACATTTAAACGGTGCTATAAGTATATATTTATTTGTCACGGATGGATATACTCTTCAAATCAGGTAGTGTTGCCACATAATTTAGACCCATTCGCCAGATTTGCACATAGCACTCTGGCTTATTTTGCCAAAGTGTGAATGGTTTGAAAATCCAAACCAGCCCAGTAACCTTGGTTTCGTTCCTGGCAAACCACCTTGTGAAGCCATGACTTGTTGGTTTATGAGCCACAGTTGGTTTCAGCTGATTTGGAGCTAAGTCTGAACCCAGTAGCCTTGCTTAACCATGGTTTATTTGGCTACCTGACCTCAGATGCTTGCCCAAACTACAGAAGCATGAAACTAGGGCAGTTAGAAAACAAGCCAAGCCTTGGAGAAACAAGCTGTAGCTTATTTACTTCTCTGTGAGGCAACTCACGTTTTCTGAAACAATCCATGGTTAAAACAAACCCTGGTTTAGCCACTGTTTCTAAAAACCCACTGTTTCTAAAACACGTAGTTAGGCTTCATTATCATGTGACTCATTTAGAGGATCCCCTGACTACTTTGGCCTTCCCTGGCAAGTATGACCATACTTGCTAGGGATTATTAGGAAAGGCATTGAAAATAAAGCTGCCAGAGTTGTAGTTCTCTTATCCAGATCTATGGATCTGGTACATTTGGAATAGTGCGTGTACAATTCTGGCCATTCCCAGAAAGAATATAGCAGAGCTGGAGAAAGTCCTGAAAAGGTCAACCGAAATGATTGAGGGGTCAGAGCACCTTCCCCACAAGGCAAAGCTAAAGCGTTTGGGCCTCTGTTTTTTGTTTAGACTATGGAGTGGGGGGCATAATAGAGGCTCATAAAATTTATGTGTGGCGTGGGTAATAGAGAGAAGCTTGTCTCCATTTCATAATAGCTAGAACTTGAGATCGCCCAAGTTGAAATTGATTTGGAGTAGCTTTAGGACAGACCAATGAATAAATAATTTATGGGGTGTGCTGCAACGAGATGTGATGGCCACGAACTAAGCTGGGTTTAAAAGAGGATTAGTCGAACGCATGGTAGATTGGTGTGTCGGTGGTTATTAGTCATGAGAGCTATAGAAGACCTTCGCGTTCAGCGGCGGTGTGCCACTGAATACCAGATGCTGAGAAACAGCAATAGAAAGAGCTCTGATGGAAGGAGGGAATTGGACAGCTCCAGGAGGCATCTTGGGGTGGTGGCAGGGAGGGGACACATGTAATATAAATTTCGGGCTGCAGGTTGCCCGCCTCTGCTTTGGCATCTGAGCCAGGAAGTATTTGAGGGGAGTGAATCTTGTGTGTGTGTGTGTGTGTGTTCTGTGACTTGTCAATCAGAAAAGCTTTTAGTGACATGAATAAATAACAGCTCAAATCCAAGAGAAGTATAAAAAGATTTTTTTTTATTATCAAATTGGTCAAAAACATAAGATGGAAATGGAGTACTTTTGGACCCACAATGTCACTAATGGCTTTTGTAATAGATGACCTATAATTGAATATACAGCAATGAAAATTTGAGATTGTGAGGAGAAGGGATATATAAATACTAGAATTTAAGTGACCATGACAGGGTGATCTGCTTTACTCTTTAAGATCAAACTGATAAGTATGATAATTTTTTTTGGGGGGGGGGACTATATTTGAAAAACTGCAAGATTTTTTTTCAAATATGACTCGATGAGTTTCAGCAAGTCAAGATTATATGGCAGAATACCTTCAGCTATTTCAGGAAAAATCCTTAGTTAATTAGGGAATATTTTCAGATAAATTATTATAATTTTTACCTGAACACGTATACTAGAGAAATGTTTTAAAATGTTGTCTAGGTTGTACATTACATATATGTAATGGTGAGAATTTTAAGATCAGTTTAACTACTTGACCTATTATGTCTTTTAACATATGTGTTAAAAAGTGTACTTTTTGGAGACATGTTGAGAGTAACCCTATGCATGTTTATGAAGAATCCCACTTTCTTTAATGGGACCTGCTCCCATGTGTCATTTGTCATAGGATTGCAGCCAGTACCAATTTGCTAGGCAGCGAGTCCCATTTAACTCAATGAGATCCACTTTTAAGCCAGCTAACATAGGATCATGTTGTTGTTAGGCCTTCGTGTACCAGCTAACAGGGAACCAATGAATATCTGTGCAAAAAATATATGTGAGAAAGGAGTGTAAAAAAAAAAAAAAAAGACCACACATGGACACCCTTTGTTAGATTTTGTGATGATAACCAATTATTTTATGTCAAGTACTGTTTTAATATGTATTGTGTATAATTCAATATGTAATGAATTCAGTGGCTATGTCCAGGAGGCAGAGGGTAGTGGGGTTCCGCTGCCACGGAAGTCCAAACTGCACCTACTGAAAGTGCAGACTGTTGGGGAGGTACTGCCTGTTGTTTTCCCGCCAGAGGTAGGAAGTGTATGTCCTTGAAACAAGCCATTTCAGAGGCAAAGTAGGGCAAGGCAACAATCTGCTTGATCCTAAGCTTGATCCTAAGCTTGTTCATTTGCTGCAGAGAGCCATGGTGGAGTGCTTGCCTGGAGCTGGTGCAGCAAAAAATAAGAAACACCCACCCACCCACTTTTTCTGCCCTGACCAGCAGAGATTTGGATACAGTGCTTTGTTCTACCTCTCTAAGCAACCTTGGGGCAGCATTAGGATTGCCCTGCCCATTAGCAGATATTCAGTTGCACTGAAATAAGTGGGAACCTTATGTAACTAACTGTGTCTGAATAGAACACCTAACTATGCTGTGAAGTTAGTAATCTGATGAGTTTTTGAATTAAAAGAAGAAAAAGTTTAAAAAGTAAAGTAAAGGGCTTTTAAGCCACATTTCAAAAGATGGTTTTAAAAAAAATTAAACATAATTTATAACATTTTAATAGGTAGGAATAGGTTCCTTTACATTTCATGTGCATCATGTTGTAAGGTTAACATTCTGAAGCTTGATCTCATGTGTCAAGATTTAAGCACAAGCGCTTTAGTTTAAAGGAATATATTGATCAGACTTTGATTGAGCCTCGTCTAATCGAAAAGAACAGTGGTGCTTACTAATAGCTGTCATTTAATGTTTCGTCTTCATTTCATAAATCTCCCTTCTCTGCTTCCTTAAGCCCCTCTGTCAAACAATTTCCCTTAAAACTGCTGTGCTAAGAGGAGAAATGAAAAAGCAACTGTCACAGTGTGAACATAATTGATTCAATAAATAACATTTTTAAATTCTCAAGGCAAACCTCGGGGTTTTCACTTATGTCAATTAACTACTTAGTAAATGGTGGTAAACTTAATTTGGACAGATGGGCTGAGCTAGCCCATTCTCACTTCCTCTGGAAATGAAAGAAAGAGAAAGCATTTTCCCTGATTTTTTTTTTTTAAGTAATGTTTGGCTTGAATTTGGAAAGCATCACTTTGAAAACCTTTGCATTACTTGATGATAAAACAAACTGAATGTTGGTCTCTTCAGGTTATTGCTGTTTGGGAGTGATTCATATTTGTCGTGATATTGCACTATGAGACACGGAACCTGCTGTGTCTTTTTTTGAGGGGGGCATTCTTCACTATGTGGGTAGAAACATCTCTTTTGCTAAAAGGGAACAGAGAGATCCTGTGACTGCAGAGCTTTCACTGCAAAACAGGTAGCATGTAGTTAATTACCACAACCAATCTGCCAAGTTGTGGTTTGCATATTGCCAGCATACTTCTCATAGTTGTAGCAGACTTAGTCCAGGGCTGAAATAATATTCTGCACTATGTAGATGTGCAGGTAAAGAGGAGATTCCCCATCTATACAACCCACAAATGACAACAAGGCAAAAAAATGCTCCAGCTCTAGCTTCACTGTACTTAAAATAGCATGTATGAGTTGTGAGTAGGCACACAAATCTGGAGTGTCCAAAAGTGTGACCCGATGATCACCAGAACTTAGAATCCCAATTTCTATATGCAAGGCATGGACTCCACTGCTGAGCTATTGCTGTCCTCAACCATGTGATGCATTCTCCTTCCTTCCTTCAGATCCATTGATGTGAGCTTCAGTGCACCATTGCACTGCTCTGTCATCAGGTTGCCAGTATCTTTGAGTTAAGGAGGATAAACAGTAGGGAATGAAATGGAGGACAAACTATCCCTGGAGAGGTTACCTGTTTGGTCCCCTGTCACTGAAGCAGAAATCAAAAGTCTTATTGAGAGACTTCCCCTAGACGAAGCTCCAGGATGGGATATGTTGCCCCACCCCAATCTTTCGTATGGACCCAGAGTGGTGGGCACCAATCTTGGCATCGCAGTAAAGACTGATATATTTTCTTAGTGATATTGGTCTTGATCTGCTTAGATGATCTCTAAACAGAGAGATTCAATTTGTAAAGCTATCGTGTGCTGGTAAAATGTTCAGATGCTTCAAAATTACTGTCTGTGTTCTTTTTACAGGGTGTTACGATAATGGAGAAACTTCTACAAGAACAGTTTGGGAGCCCCTTTTTGTAATGAGGAAATGTGAGTGTCTTTATACTGTTTCTTTTATAAGAATGTGATAATCAAATTCAGTAGTTTTCATAAAAGTAATCCCCCCCCCATATATTTTTCATGGAGGACAATGTACGTATTCTTCAAGTAGTTCTAGAAACAAGAGCAAATGGCTATTGATTGGTTTGTTATAAATGTTCTCCTAAGACACACTTTTTTGTACCTTATAGGAGGAGAAATCTCCATGTGTCTAAAGTGGAACCACAGCAATATGTCCTCATTACCAGGCCTGCTTCTTGCTGAAGTTAACTTTATGGGTTAGATTAACGAATAAGGAAAGACTGAGTTGAAGGAAGACAATTGCCTACAAACTAAGCAGCACATGTGGAATGGCACAACTTAAAATCTGTGAACCAGTGTGATCATGGCGAATGAAAGTATGGTTTGGAAAAATACATCACTGTGTAGTTGCTCTTTAATCTCCCAGAGACTAATCATCAAAAAGATTCCCACCCACCCCCTCAAAAAAACCCACACACATTGGCACTATGGAAAGACTATCAGCCAAAAGAAACAAGATTTTACTCTTGTTTTAATACATGGTCCTTTGTTCGGGGCAGAGAATCTATTCCACAGCAGTGCAACTGAAATTGAGACATTTTATTAACAGGTACTGTGAATCTATTCTCATGAAGGCTCTACATGAACTGCAATTGAAATTTAGTTTCAAAATTTTTGTATTATGCAAATACCATTCTTTAAAACCTCCAAAATGCTATTAATGCATCTCCAGTTTGCCAATGTATCCCTCTAAAATGTGAACTGTTGCCAAACCTTGCTAGTTTTTCAAGCCTAAAAAAGCTTCTCAGAATCTTTACTAACTTAATGCTGAATTCCAGTGGTAGCCCTCTTTAAAAAGCTGGAAAACTTGTTTAGTCTTTCAGTGCTTGTAACTAGGTAATTGACATCTAATTAAGTTTCTTTCTTGAACATTTTTGGTGACGTTGTTTTTTTAAAAAATGTGTGTGTACACCATTCTTTCTTCAGATATGAAATGCTACTTGAATGCCCTTTTCTGAAATAAAGGAGAACTAACGCTAGATTTGCAAATTACTAATAATGCATAATGTGTGCCACAATGCTAATAAGAAGTACTTAAATGTCTGCATATATAAAAAAATTCATTTTTATTTGCACAAAATGTTGCCAGCGTTATACATTAGGTGAAGTGCTGGGAGGACAATTAATAACCGCGATCTGGTAACTCCTCTGCACCGGATAGACATTGTAAACATGATATGGTCTGCTGGGTGATGCTTAGGTACACATTCAGTGTTAGAAATATTTAAGTCTTGGTTAAATAAAATATGTTCTGGAGCAGTAGGGAGGATTATGTTGTTTTGACATAAAACCATGTCCTTTTCAACCTTGTCACCTGCAGTTTTATGGCTGAGATTGCTGGAGCAGTCTGGATTAAATTTAGATTTACCCGGCACAGCAGTTATGTCAGGTCATTTTTAATTCATTTCCTTTAGCAATGATCCAGCCTAACCAGTCATTTGAACAGCTATTTGACAGCTGGCTAATGGGACTGAAAAGTGTGCCAACTGCCCTGCTGGCTGCCTCCCTTTCTTGCTCCCTCGCGCTAAGCACGTTGAAAGCAAGAAGAGGAAAAATAGACACGTGTTTCCAAGCCTTCTCAGTGCTGAGAAGCAACTGAGCCCTTAAGAAGGAAGGATCTAAGGATCTGTGATTGAAGTGTTAAAATAGGAATGCAACAAACAGGGAAGCTGGGTGTGCATTTGAACTGAACTGGAAGCAGGGTTATGGTATGAACATTGCCGGTGACAGTACCTCATAAAGTACTGCAAGCACAGCACTTGGGCACTAAGCAAATCTGCTTTTGCCCTTTAAGTGCTCAGATGGGTCCATAGCACTGTTGTGAAATAGCATTTGTTTTGTCTGGGAGTTCCCCCAGAATTCATCTGCACCAGCTACCTAGAACATACTACCTGTTAACCTAATACCTGCTGACCGGTGCAATTGCCTTGGCTCCAGATGAGCCCCTTGTTCAGCACCCTACTACTCTCGGGCCATTTGGAAGAGGACAGGATCTTGTGCAGTAGAAATCTTGCACTATTTAATGCAAGATTTGTCAACCTGGTCCCTACTACCCACTAGTGGGCGTTTCAGGATTCTAGGTGGGCAGTAGGGAGTTCTACGGCACAAGCTGAATCCTCCCTCCATCGAGCACTGGTGGGCGGTAAGGACATTTTACCATCAAGAAAGATGCATTAGTGGGCGGTAGGTATAAAAAGGGTGACTACCCCTGGTTTAATGAGTAACAGTCTTCCAGCTGGAGAGGTTTGAGATCCAAATAATGCTGTTGCAATCTTGTTTCAGGGAGTGTATATGTAGTCGCTGCAACTATATTAAGGTCAGCCTTCTTGTATTTTTTAATTTTTTAAAAAAATAAGGCAAGAGAGATAATTACTTTCTTGAAATTTTTTTATAGTCCTCCTTGAACGCTATTGTATGTCAGGCTCATTAGATTCTTCCTCACATTATGTCTCTGACTTGCTAAGTTGTAGCTAACACCTGCTTTACATGTACTCATTGCATTCCAGGAAGCTAGAAATTTTCATTTTTATATAACATCAGTTCTTACAGAGTTTGGAGGAGCTCATCTGCTTTTTTCCAAGCAGTTCACAGAGCCTCTCCTCTTCCCATGTGGAGATTAATCTCAGTGTTTAAAAAGGGAGCATCTTGTACTGTTGACAGATGGCGCAAATACATTTGTATGTCAGGTGGTGCAAATATGGCGATGTATCAGAAAGCAGCTTTTCTAAGGCCCTGTCTAAACAGTACAGTAATCTTAAAGTGCCCTCTGTGTGGCTGTTGTGTGGAGCAGCGTACCATACGGACTCCTGACATCCTATTGGCAGTTGCAGGAGGATGTAATGGAGGCACAGCAATGTGAAGGCGTGGGAATTCTTCTTGCAATAGGCGAGCCACTGTGTGTCTCTGTGGAGACTGTAAATGTACAGATAGGTCTACCTCAAGTCACACTGCATGCACCACAAAACCTTTTGGCATGTATGTTCTCTAATAGCAAGGCCAACGCAATATCACAGATTGTTTCAGTTAACCACAGGCAAGGTTGTTGGGTGCCTTGTCAACTGCATGTTTGTTTGCAGATTACAGGGCCTGCTACTGGCTGCTGAATGCTTGGATATAGCCCTCAGCTTTGTAAACTACAAAACAGCATTGAAATGTAAGAATGCCTGAACACTATACTTGATGTCTAAAAGCAACCAACTTCATGAAGTGCCTTTGACATCTGTGTCTTGATAATGTGATCTAGAAAGAAATGCAGACTCGTCCCCACCTCCAGATGTTAAACATTAAAAATGTTTTGAGAACTTAATTCATAGCCCATAATCATTTGCAATATTTTTACATTAACAGCTATCTTTCATTATCCCAGAACTTGCTTTGCGGTGTATATGTGCTGCGAATCAATTGTTAAGGGAATGGGTTAATGAAATTATAAATGATGTTTTTCACATCCATTTCTGTAATAATTGTACAACTCATTAAAAAAGGTGTTCTGATCATTCATGATGTTTGCCCTTCAGATATTCTTATTGATATTCCATACACTCTGTTTCTCTCCTAAAACGTATAACGAAAACACACACACCAAACCAGGTTTCAAAATGAGTTCCTTAGAAATTATAGGCAAAACAGCATAAAGGATGACTCCTGTGCAAAAAGCAGGAAGGGTGGAGAATAACAAGATGGCCACAAGGTTATTCTAACTTGTCAGGATTGTGAGTTGAATATATTAATGAGGAAAGAATGCCTTCCTCAAAATTTTTGCCGTTTTCCATTCAATGTCTTAATACTGCACACAAAATTGCTTTGATAAATATGCAGTAGAAAAGTCACGAGCTGACATCTGGGGCTGTCGTTCTCAAGGGTTTGGTAAAGTAATAAAATGGATTAGCTTTCTCTTTTTTTAAAAAAAAAATATTTCCTGGTGAAATATCTCCCAAAATCAACCATTTTGAGGACAACTGATGCTTAGACACCCTGATAAGTTAGGATTTCAAAATCTGAGTGTCTGACTTCAACAGACTGATTCTACACATATAACCCCAAAACAGGTCTTGGTGAATTTCATAGTAAATACAGTTATGCATATATTCCTGGGAGTAAGCCCCATTCAGCTACTGGGGTTTACTTCTGTGTTAAGGTGTCTAGCACTGTAGTACTCTGGACTATTGTTCCAGGAAATGCAGCATGTTTTACTTTTAGAGACAGGCAGACACCCCTTTCTACCTGTGGCATGTATGTAGAAATTCAAGGGACTGTAGAGGGAGGGACTATGAACAAGTTAGGCCTCATGGAATCTAGCCACAATCCAGGATTTTAACTTGAGGCTGTAACTCCATCTAGCATTTATCGCTTACCATTCTTGTGGGGCTTCACTGCATTGTATATGTGGTTGTGCCCTATAAGAACTTCAGTAATTGCAGTTGAGCATGACAAACATCACTGTTGCTAATAATGAATTCAAGTGGCGAGTGCCAACAGATGTGGAGCCAAAATAGGGCCTCTGACAAACAAGAGGGATGTTTCAGCATTCTTGGCCAGGCTGGTGTATGCAGAAGTACAAAAAAAAAAAATCTTTAAAAAGAAGTCCTTCCCCAGTAATGGCCCAGTGACGACTGGGCATGCTTAGTAGCCACAGAGAAGGAGGAATGAATTGACCCACTTGATTACCATTACAGCTTATGGTATCCCTGGAGGAGGGGATGGCGGTTTGGCACCTTGAAAAGGAGCATTCCTGTTTGGGGATGAGAATACCTAGCGACATTTTGTGCTAGATTCCGTTGCTCTTTACTCAGATACATAAATTTGACTGATATCTAACACATTTCAATGCAGTATGTCAGAACTAGCGATGGTCTGCTCCACTGAAATAAAGTACCTTTCACAGTCATATATTTCCTAGAAATGGTGAATAGAAATGCAGAATGACCTGTTCTGAAACTGTCACTTGTTTCGTTTTCTAAGTGAAGTAGCAAATACAAAGCCTTCTGTTTATCACACAATTAGACTATGTACCTTTTTGCAATAATTTAACCTGGCGGTTCTCTGCAACCCACATAAGCATTCATTCCAGCCCTCTTTTTCCTGCCCCCCATTCCTTCCATGCACATGGTAGAAATATGCTGGTAACCACACATGTCTCTGATACACAAAATATGAGTATGCACAGCCGATGAACCCAGGCAGGGCGAAAGAAGGTATTATTCCGGGAATCCTTGTCTTGAGTTCTTTTGTCTGATACCTGCATACAGCAACTATATTTTGAAAAGGCATATGTTAAGATCTTTTGTATTCTTCGTCTGATACCTGCATACAGCAGTTGCACACAACAACTATACTTTGCAAAGGTAGATGTGGAACATTACAAAGAAAAGTTCATCTTTTGCAAGTACTGCTCCTTAAAGTTGTGTTTGACACCTGTATTCACAAAGACATACATGGAACACAAAGGCTTCTATTTGGACATTACGTATATAAAAACTGATCTATTTGTATTTCCTGTTTTATATGTTGGTCTTTAATTGTTTCTACTCAATTAGATAATGTGAAAAGAGTTATGTTTATATGATGTATAAAGAATTCATATAGTTAAACACAGCCTGTTACATTGTGGGTATATTTGTTAGTTGGATTTACGTAACTATAGGTTTGATAGTGATGGGTAACCACACATCGCCCGTACAACATATGCCCCACCAAAGGGAAAGCAGTCCATCAGCATTGCAGGCGCTGTAGCCATTGTCCGGTCTGTTTCATTGTCTGCGGCTCCTTAGCAGGTCAGGGAGCTTTGTGGGCACTGCAATGCTGGAAAGGGCATGAAGGAGCGTTCATATCGGCACACCTTCTCACCTTGCCATTCCACAACAAGAGGAGAGAGTCTTGACAATATCCCCTCTATCTGTTGGGAAGCCCCCTGGAGCATTAAGGGATCCTTCTGTAAGTTTCCTTGGGTTCACCATTTCAGTCGGTCCCCCATCTCTGTGGAGGTGATAGCTGCCATGAATCCAAATATCACCAGCAAGTGGTCTGACCATGACAACAGGGTCTCAGATACACTCATTTCCACCCCTCTCCACTTGGAGCAGAAAACAAGTCAAGGGCGTACAATGCACACCTAAGTATGTATAGTTAGAAGTAAGCATGTTCAGTGGGGCTTACCACCAGGAAAACGTGCATTAGATTGTAGTCAATTCATTCTCTCTTTTTTTCCAATGAACTCTTCTTTCAGGAAACAATATGTTCTTATGCAGCCGGTTTCTCAAAAGCAGTATACAGATCTTTTTGGCAGGGACCTTGATGTATGATCAGTTTTAGCTGTAGAGGTTAAGGCGGTAGCACACAGTTAAATTAGTGTGCAGTGTCACAGAAAAAAATGACAGCCTGTCATGTAATGGAGCCAAATGAGAAAATGAGTGGATCCTGCCCATCATTGAAAATAGTAACTGAGCACTTTATGGACAAACAAGAAAAGAGGTGCATGTAAAAGAATTCTGAAGACAGGATTTGCCAGGTTTTTCAAAATTAAAGAAAGGTGGCGTGTGTTGTCAGAAATGTCTGCCTCACAGAGGACAAGGAGTATATTATTTGGGAATTGAAATGGGCATCTGAAGAGGAGAGTGAAAACGTGGAAAATTTAGGGAGAACAATATGACAAGCAAATTGAACCACACTGGTAAAACTGGAAAACGGAACACGAACAATAAGTTTGCAACGAGCCCTTTCCATATGTTCACCTTTAAATTACAGCCTGCAGATTAGAAAAACATTTTGTATCCCTATATTTCTATGAGAGCTGCTATAAACAGTGTCCATCTTGGGGCATTGCACCATGAGCCTCTCCAAAGGGGTCCACAAGAAGGGCCTCATTTGCAGATCTCTTGGAGGAGGGAAATGGCACCGGCCAACATGAAAAGTGTGGAAAGGAGAAATCCTGAGAAAATATAAAGGCACAACACTAGAATATAAGTTGGGGAGGGGATCCAGTCTCACTAAATGTCTTTGATTCAGTGTAGTCTGTCTTATACACTTTGCATGGCCTAACTTTTAACAAGCAAAAAATTGAGGTAAATTAGGTTTTAGGATCCATATGACTGCAAGCGCCTTTCATTTATTGCTCCAAATCAATTGCCTGCAACGGCAAACGGCATGATTGCTTTGTCCTTCAGTGAGCAACCTAAATTGCTTTCCTGTTTTAACTGTACCTTTTTGCATTTGAGCAAATGGCATGGAAATCAAAGAAATTCTAGTCAACAAGGGCAGAAGGAGTCCCTGAGGATGCTGCAAAGTGAGTTTAACAGAAAACAGGAGATCTGACAGATGAATTCCTGAGGGGACGTAAGTTACAAAAGAGATAGGAGGTTGGTGGAAAGAGAAAGTTAAATTTGTCACAATATTGTTTAGACTCTAAACTTTAGAGTGGTTGCTTTTAAAGCCATGCGCCTGTATTCTTTTCACAGTTAAAAGTGAGATGAGTAATGGGGAGGGTTTCTTGGGACACACTAAACTGAGAGCAAACCTCAAATGCTATAATGTACAGTGGTACCTCGAGTTACAAACACTTCGGGTTACAGACGCCGCAAACCCAGAAGTAGTACCTCTGGTTAAGAACTTTACCTCAGGATGAGAACAGAAATCGTGTGGCAGTGGCGGTGTGTGTTGGCAGTCATGGATGAGGAAATATTCTTGAGCATGCCATCTGATTTAAAATTCTGTATAGTTTAAACAATTGACTGCATAGGGATAAACAAAAAGAACAGCTGGAGGTGAATCAAACTAGTAGTGTACCATCTGTTCACCCCTTTATTTAGACTGCAGCCCTGTACTACATAACTTGGGAATAAGCCCCACAGAAGTCAACAGGACTTTTGAGTAGATATGATTGCACTGTTAGTATATTATGGCTACCTAAGTTTCTGAAGCTGTTGAAACTGGAGCAACATTCTATGGTTGGATAGTTTGATATCACTTAAATTAATTAATATAGACTCTGCATTGTTACCTTGTGTATCAGTTTTATATTAGCACTCTTGTCATGGCTTCACCATACAGCCAGTGTGGTGTAATGGTTAAAGTGTCGGACTAGGACCTAGAACCTGCGTTTGAAGATCAAACGCATCCATTCTTAAGGAAATTAGCCCTGAGTGCTCACTGGAAGGACAGATCCTGAAGCTGAGGCTCCAATACTTTGGCCACCTCATGTGAAGAGAAGACTCCCTGGAAAAGACCCTGATGTTGGGAAAGATGGAGGGCACAAGGAGAAGGGGACGACAGAGGACGAGATGGTTGGACAGTGTTCTCGAAGCTACAAACACGAGTCTGACCAAACTGCGGGAGACAGTGGAAGACAGAAGTGCCTGGCGTGCTCTGGTCCATGGGGTCACAAAGTGTCAGACACGACTGAACGACTAAACAACAACAACAACAGGACCTAGAAGACCAGGGTTCAAATCCCCCCCTCAGCCATGAAACTCGCTGGTCTTGTGCCAGTCACTGCCACTCAGCCTAACCTACATCACAGAATTGTTGTGGGGATTAAGCAAGGAGAAACAGAGCCATGTAAGAGCCACCTTGAGCTCCTTGAGGAAAATGGTGGGATAAACACAGATAACTGGGACAAGGGTGAACAAAAATATGAAGGTAAAATGTGTTTGTCCGTACTAGTTTCTCCTGTAGGATCCAACTTCCTAATTACCGTAACTTCTTTCCCATCACAGAGTCCTCGCTGTCCCATTTTCTCAGCTACATCCTATTCTATGCCTCCACAGATGGACATGTTATGTGTGCCGTAAGATATGACTAATTCAAATGAAAGTTTAACACAGAACAGTTTGAAATGATGAAAGCTTGCATCAAATTCTCTGAGAAGGAATGACAAAATTAAATATAACCAGAAAGCACAAACCTAAGATATACAAAGTTGCAGTAGCAGAGATTTAGGAATGGTAGAAAGAGAAAATAATGCATAAGGGCTGTGGCCTAAACCCCGGCTGAGGAATGGTAGGGTTAAACAGGCCAGCTGTGGTGGAAGGCAGGCAAACAGCAATAATCAAGCATGAATTGGCCTCCACACTGTCATAAAATCATAGAGTTGGAAGGTTTCCCAAGGGTCGTTTAGTCCAACCCCCTGCAATGTATGTCACTTCCTGCCCTTGGAACACCAAGTTTCAGGGCTTTCCATGGTCTGCCCTGCTGGCAGATGTTCTGCCTATCCGTTCAGCAAACAATGGGGAGCTCTGTGTTGGAGGAGCAGTGCTGGTGTCGCTGGAGGCCAGAAGGGCTGGGCAGAGTAATGTCAGCACCAAATCCAGGGCCGCTACCCTCCAGCCTGGTGAAAAGGGTGTTTGGATTTCAACCTTAAATACTTACTTCGTGCCCAAATGATTTCATAACATATATCCAGATTCCAAATGTCACAGGAGTTGTTTCTATTTATCCAGTGCATTTAATTTAATTGCCATTTTTCCTGTTTACATAATGGAAGACAGATTTGGCCTTCCCAAATCCAGCGATTGTTTTTACACTGGCAGTCTGAACCATACAAATGAATTAAAACTCCCAGCTGCTTTACAGGAGGCCAGGTGACAGCCAGCATTTAAAGTGTGTATGTGCTCCTCCATCTCTCCATCGTGTGTGGTCTATTTAATTCTTTTGCAAAGTGTGTGTGTGTGTTTTGCTATACAAACATTCCAGCAAGAAGTCAAGATGGATCATTTTAATATTAATGATCCCTTACCTAAACTAAGATCATGGCCACTGGTCCCATCACCTCCTGGCAAATAGAAGGGGAAGAAATGGAGGCAATGAGAGATTTTGCTTTCTTGGGCTCCATGATCACTGCAGATGGTGATAGCAGTCATGAAATTAAAAGACGCCTGCTTCTTGGGAGAAAAGCGATTACAAATCTAGACACACCTTAAAAAGCAGAGACATCACCTTGCTGACAAAGGTCCATATAGTTAAAGCTATGATTTTCCCAGTATCAGGAGACTCTTGAGAGTCCCATGGACTACAAGAAGATCAAACCTATCCATTCTTAAGGAAATCAGCCCGGAGTGCTCACTGGAAGGACAGGTCGTGAAGCTGAGACTCCAATACTTTGGCCACCTCAAGAGAAGCGAAGACTCCCTGGAAAAGACCCTGATGCTGGGAAAGATTGAGGGCACCAGGAGAAGGGGACGACAGAGGACAAGATGGTTGGACAGTGTTCTTGAAGCTACCAGCATGCGTTTGACCAAACTGTGGGAGGCAGTGGAAGACAGGAGTGCCTGGTGTGCTATGGTCCATGGGGTCACAAAGAGTTGGACGTCTAAACAACGTCTAAACAACAACAACACCTAATGAGGCATTTGAGCTGACCTGACATTATTGGATTTTCAGCTATCCTTATGGCCTTGAAGAATTTTCTGTCCTCAGGGAAGGAATACAGATAAGAAACAAGCCACTTGGCCTATTTTCATGCTCAATGAGCTCATCAGCCTGAGCACCAGCCCGTGTAGCCTGGTTTCAGTCCCATATCATCTCACTGGGAGCTTCCAGGTGGAGAATTTTTCAGGAGTGTGGTTCACTGATTCTATGTGCCTGACCCCTGCAGGATCTCATAGGAAGAGTGCAAATCCCCAGGCTGATTCGTCACTGTCGACCAATCGGAGACCAGCAGCGTTCCTCTGCTTATTTATGTACATAATGCCAAAATAGGATCCTAAACAGTTTACAAAATATAAGAACCGTTTAGAGAACATTGTGCACAGTAGTTAAATTACACAGCAAAACAATCCCATTAAAACAAAAATGCTCAGAATGAAAACGTAATTAAGATTTAAAGCATTTATGCTCTGTTTTTCCCCGTAAAAGGCTAAAACGATAAAGCCACCATTTAACAACTTAAAATAAAACCACCAGCCTTCTATCAGCCCAAAGACGTCTTTTTGTTTTGTTTTTACTGTCTTCTGAAAGTCCATTAAAGGTGGGTGGGTGGGTGTGGGTGAGAAATGTGAGGAGAGGGCCCTAATCCAATCCTGCTTTTCAAATCTGCGTGCTTCCTCTACTCCAGCCTAAAGGGGGTTAACAGAACTGCCAGCTTCTTTCTGTTCATTCCCCCACCCCATCCCCACAAAAGCCAGTTTGAAAATGTGGGTGGACAGAAGCAACTGAAGCATCTTTCTTTCAGACAAAACAAAAAAAAGTTATACATTTCAGAAACTTGCCATGCATAATTATGGTTGATCTTGGAAGAAAACAGAATTATACTTGCTTTAAAAGAAGCCAATTATCAAGGGTTGATCAAAAGGAGACAGTGCTATGAAGATACACTTTTGAAGCACTCTGAAATGATTTTTTTAAAAAAATAAAAATAAATCACATTCCTTGCTACCTTGTAAACAAAAAATGCTTTAAAAAGCTATTGGAGGGGACACCACGAAAGTGCAGGTCACTAATACTGTCTTTGAAGTGAAGAGGCTGTAAATTTCCACCATTTTGTTTTACTTTTTTTTTTATTGCTACCTGCCAGGTATCTGAAATACAATCCCTTTCAAAAGCTCTTACTTTATGTCTCACAAAACAAATTCCACCCCCTTCCCCTTGAATGTGCAAGTAGGGTCCTATTAGCTGTGGTGAAGAGCATTTTTATCCAAGGATTGTAAGACCCAAGTAGCATTGCAACGGTTGTCTTATTTGCTACCGTCTCCTTACCCTGTTAATGCCACTCTCTGTTCAGTGCCCTCCTCTCACTTTTTCTCCTAGCCTCCCCTCCCCACTCATTTTCAGGTTAGAAGTCAGTTCCTTTTCACTCTTTCAGTTTGTTTTGTTTAGGAAAGAGCAGTATGAAATATAAACTGAGGAAACCAGCTTTTTTCTGGGCACCTTTTACCTTGGGTTGCCAGCTTTCCTACTGGTCCTCCAAGGACTCAGCTATACAGCTGCAAATAAAACATTTTAAGTGTGTTGTAAAGTGCATTATACAAATGTGTCTAGAAGGTGATTGTGAGTCATGGCAAATTCAAAATGTTTTTCAAAATGTTTTTTACAACAGCATTTTCACAACGTTTTTTTATATGTGTGTAGATTCAACCTAAGTGTCATTATTTCCCAAGGACAGTCTTGGATTTATAGAAGCCGTCCCAGTTTCTGATTTGATCCCAGAATGTCCTGCTTTCCCTTAGGACGTCCCTATTTTCATCAGAGTAATGTTGGAGGTTATGGAGCTATGAGACCCCTGAGCCAAGGAGATAACTATACAACCTTAAGAAGACATCCGAAGGCAGCCCTGTATAGGGAAGTTTTTAAATGTTTAATGATCTCCTTAGCTTTTACCACAAGCAGAATTTGAGTGGTTGCAGCTTTCCTTAACAAAGCATCTCCATGAGAGATAACTTCACCTGTTCATATGTGCACTTGCTCATCAAACTGCTGGTCAAGGGACAGAAAAGGTGGTCTCTCTGCTTGTTTTGGTTATAAAATCAAGTTCACTCATGATGATTTAAAATGCTGGCCTCAGTGAGCCAGCCATATAAAAGCACTGGCCTTATAGGCCACAGTTTAGCCTAAGATGATTACAGTGGTACCTCAGGTTACATACGCTTCAGGTTACAGACTCTGCTAACTCAGAAATAGTGCTTCAGGTTAAGAACTTTGCTTCAGGATGAGAACAGAAATGGTGCTCTGGCGGTAGCAGGAGGCCCCATTAGCTAAAGTGGTGGTTCAGGTTAAGAACAGTTTCAGGTTAAGTACGAATTAATTACTTAACCTGAGGTACCACTGGACAACGAGTGCTTAATGTTCACTAGAGTTGTAGCTTCCTAAAGCCACTCCTTTAAACATTCCATAGGAGATGCTGTTTCACTGTTCCAACAATCTTGCCAAAGAATCGCCCTTTTCAAATTGATTCAATGCTATTTTGAAAACCAGGGTAGAGTTGTTCCAGGAAACACGCCATCAAATGAAAAAAGTGCTCCTAGGTGAGCTAAGTGCACCTTTAATCCTCACTGGCTCTAATGATCCATTTGCAGCTGGAAGCCAGAAGCAAGCACCTTTCGCCATAACCTTCCACATGTTACCTTGATGATAGAGAAACTCTTGTACACTTAGGAGGAGGCTTAAAACCATTCTTGTGTTTGCAAACCAAGTTCAGCCCAGGCCTCTCTGATGGCTTTCACAAGGACAAGAAAGCCGTCATAGGTAACCTTTTCTTTCAAATAGGGCCACCTCATGGGACGCAGGTGGCCATTTTTAAGTGGATTGTTTGCCATGACTAAATCCCCTCTTTTTCCCATCTCTGAATCTGATTCAAGTATTATTAGTATGAAAACATTTATCAAATGTAGACACTTGCCACAAATTTTGTTCTAAGAAATTCTGATGGTGAAAACATACCTGTTTTTTCAGGTGTCTGGAGATACTTGACTTGTTGTGGTTTCCACTTGTACCTAAGGTCTTTGTTTGATCTGATGCTGTCAGCCCAAAATTGTTTTATATTGCATGTTAGTTTATTAGTACTATATGGTTTGTTTGATAATGATGATGATGATGATATTTCTTACTTGCTTTTTACTGTAAAGCTCCAGGGTTATGACAGTATAAAAACACATTATAATCAGTCAACATAATTTACAATCAGCTGAATAGGTTGGTAAAGAGGTGAATGTTTTACACTGGAAGCCATACAACGAGGGTGCTAAATGCACCGCTGTGGGGCAGAAATTCTACACTTTTCCAGAAATCACCCTGTGATTCCTACATAATGAAGAGTCACCTATAAATTTGGTTGACAAACGCATTGCTAATCAGGTTGGAATGCCCATCTCTTAGCCACTATACTAGCTCTTTGCTAGTTTTTGTACCTGCACTGCTCTGTCCTCTGTCTTTATTTACAGTGGTATAAAACAAGCAAATAAATGGGGGAAAGTACACCTCCACTTTTCACAGTTTGTTTACATGTAGGGAGAGACATTTTGTGCACAACAAGGCAATGACGTATCTTCCACAACGGCATACAAATTAATCTGGCTAACCTGACCCAGCAATCCACCCCCTCCCACATGTAAACAAGCCACACTGCAGCCAACTGAATGCAACCAAGCAAGCTCTGGGCTCTCTAACCCAGGCTTCCTCAACCTCGGCCCTCCAGATGTTTTGAGACTACAATTCCCATCACCCCTGACCACTGGTCCTGCTAGCTAGGGATCATGGTAGTTGTAGTTCAAAAACATCTGGAAGGCCGAGGTTGAGGAAGCCTGCTCTAACCTCTCACAATCTCTCTCTCTCTATACACACATACGTGTGTGTGTGTAAGCAAAGGACTTATCCACATGCTGCTGACACAAACCCCTACACTAACACTATGTCTTCTGTATTTATTGGGAACATAGGAAGCTGCGTAATACTGAGTCAGACTCATTGGTCCATCTGCGGTTTACCTGACTGGCTGTGGCTCCCCAGGGTCTCGGGGAGGGATCTCTCCCAGCCAGAGCCGTCTTTCCCATTGGTCTTAGTGGTTCGTTGTGCCAGGCCACCGGCCTCTCAGGGGCGCCCTAGCGAGTGCCAGCAGCCTCCCCTTTCCTTGCATGCCCACCAGCTGCACCCGGCCAACTATATGGCTGGTGGGCATGCAGATTCCTTCCCAAGCCTCTGCAGGAGGAGAGTGATCCCCAAAGAGGCTTAGGATGGAAGCTGTGCAGCTTCCCTCCCAAGCCTCTGCATCTGCTAAAGACAGCCCTGCTCCCGGTTGTCGTCCTCCTGCTTCTTGGTGAAAGGCAGCGCACAGCCTTCCTGGGCTGCCTTCTCTGGTGCCCTGACGCCAGAAAGCATATCTGCCAGGACGTTTTCTTGCTTGGTTGCCGCCACCACGCCGGGGATCAGAGCAGTGAGGGAGGCAGAGGACATTTTCCACCGCGCCCTCCCTTGTTTTGGAGTTGCCAGGGGGACACCGGAGGGATCTTTGCACCATGGCGCTGGATGTGCTTAAGACAGCCCTGCTCCCAGCCCTACCTGGCGAGGCTATGGATTGAACCTGGGACTTTCTACATACAAGGCTGATGTCCTACAACTGCTCTACACCTAGCTTATGTTCTTAAAGGTAAAGTGATCCCTGACCATTAGGTCCAGTCATGACTGACTCTGGGGTTGCACGCTCATCTTGCTCTATAGGCCGAGGGAGCTGGCGTTTGTCCGCAGACAGCTTCCAGGTCATGTGGCCAGCATGACTAAGCTGCTTCTGGTGAACCAGAGCAGCACACGGAAACGCCGTTTACCTTCCTGCCAGAGTGGTACCTATTTATCTACTTGCACTTTGACGTGCTTTCGAGGTGCTAGGTTGGCAGGAGCAGGGACTGAGCAACAGGAGCTCACCCTGTCGCGGGGATTCGAACCGCCAACCTTCTGATCGGCAAGCCCTAGGCTCTGTGGTTTAACCCACAGTGCCACCCGCGTCCCTGCTTATGTTCTTACCCCCCCCAATAAGATCGATATTTCCTAAAGATTCCTTTAAGAAAAAGTTTACCCTTCTTGCATGATACACAGATCATAATAGAATGGGCCTTACTTGTGTACCGGCCAGTCTTGGTTGCAATTAACACTTCCTCTTTTTTACTCTTCCCCCCTTTTTTCCTCCCCCCCCCAAAGAAGCCTTCCAAAGGCAGCCTTTTGACTAAGACAATTGGACTGGAACCCCTGAACCCTTTTTCGCATCGCAGCGACGCAGGAGGAGCCATTAAGGGCCAGCCATTTGCGCTTTGTCTGCAGCCCTCTCCTGGAAGAGTCCCTCGATGCGGTCACAGTGCCACATTCCTCTATTCTCATTAGTGTCCTTGAATTATGTATGTACAGGAATAAAGGGCACGGTTTTATGTTCTGGTGCTGCTTTATCTCTACAAAATTACATTCAGCAGAAAGTTCGAAATGGAAAAGCTTTTAACCTTTGGAAGTGGCGGGTGATCTTTGTCCATCTGCATTAGTACAGAGTGACATGCTAATGGAACAAATGCCACACGTCGCAGGAGACTCCTGCTGCTCTGGGCTCTGTTCCCCCGCTTCTCTTTAGTGATCAGGGGAACTAATGGGAGCCCGCGGACAGTAGTCGTATCTAGGAACAAGTTGTTGCCTTAATTGTATAAGAGATGGGAAGTTAGGAGAGACCACTCTACTGTTTGGAGGCTTCTGAATACCCATTGCAGGAGAAAGAAGAAGAGAAGTTTGGATTTGATATCCCGCTTTATCACTACCCTAAGGAGTCTCAAAGCGGCTAACATTCTCCTTTCCCTTCCTCCCCCACAACAAACACTCTGTGAGGTGAGTGGGGCTGAGAGACTTCAAAGAAGTGTGACTGGCCCAAGGTCACCCAGCAGCTGCATGTGGAGGAGCGGAGACGCAAACCCGGTTCTCCAGATTATGAGACTACCGCTCTTAACCACTACACCACAAGGAATGCTCTCGGGTGCTGTTTGTGGCTTCTCATAGGCATCTGGTTGACCCCTGTGTGAAAAGGATGCTGGACTAGATGAGCCACTGGCCTGATCCAGTAGGCTCCTATGAAGAGGAACAAGTTCAGATAAATTGCCCCCAGAAGTCTGAAATGCTACACAAGAGGACAACCTACAGGGATAGCCATGCCCTGTTTGTGAACTTCCTAGACCAGGAAGACAGAAGTTGTGGCTTCCAGATGTTGTTAAACTGCAACCCCCATCATCCCTGACCATTGGCTATGCTTGCTGGGACTAGTGAGAGTTGGAGTCTGGCAGCCTCTGGAGGACCACAGGGTTCCTCATCTCTCTCTGAGAGGCACCTGCTTGGCCACTGTTGGAATGTTAGGGTAGAAAAATCATGGTCTGATCCTGTTGGAAACATTAGAAGAGGACGGCCGAATTAAATTTAGAAAATATGAGGAGATAAAAGACCAGCTTTTATTTCAAATATACGAAATATTTAAACAAGATAAAAAGATTGGATTTGATAATTAGCCCTCTAAACTCGAAACAGAATTAATAAATAATAAAATCAGGGTAATTTCGAGAATATATTGACTCCTGGAATGGGAAGTTAAGGAGGAGGAGGTTAAGGCAACAATGATTAGATGGGCGTCAAATAATGATGGCCAAATGGGAAGAGCTTTGGAAAACAAATATGAAATTTACGTCGTGTTATAACATCAAAGAAAATATGTTAAAGATGCAGCACAGATGGTATCTCACCCCCTCAAGACTATCGAAGATGTTTAAAAACTTAGCGAATACTTGTTGGAGGTGTGGTGGGAGTAATGGTGACATGTATCATATGTGGTGGACATGTAGGAAGATCAAAGTGTTCTGGGGCTTAATTTACGAGGAGTTGAAAAAAATGTTTGGAATAACTTTTTTTAAAAGACCAGAGGCATTTCTGTTAAACATTGTTGGCCGGGACATCCCGAAGGCCTTTAGGGAGGTATTCTTATAGGCAACGGCTGCAGCTCGGACTTTGGTGGCAAAGGAGTGGAAGGAAGAAGAAGCCCAGACAATAACGGACTGGCATTACAAGCTACAAGAATTTGCTGAAATGGTGCAGTTAACAAATACCCTGAGAGGCAATTAAAAACAAAAATTTATGGAAAAGTGGAATAGATATAAAACATATGTTCAAAAATACAGTAAAGGTTCGCTATCTATGCTAGCATTTGATTGACTTTGGAGTGAGACTGAGTTGAGAAATAAGACTAAGAGCACATATTGATATAGGAATGTATTAGATAATATGTAAAGAAATATACAATAGTAAGAGTACATTCATTTGTAAAAAAGGAATATACAACGGGAAAGACAGGAAGTCTAGTGTGTTGGTATGTATATGATTTTTTGGGGGGAAATTGTTTTTGTTTTTTCTCTTTGTTCTTTCTTTTTTGTTTCATTTTCTTTCTAGGTATATAAAATTTGTATATAATTTTTGTATACATGTTGGAAATTATATTATAGTAAGTCCTGTAATGTAATATGACAATGTTTATCAACGTAATATAAGAATGTTAACAAATAAATGAAATGCAAATTCAAAAAAAAAGGGGGGGGGACAGCAGCTACAGCACACAACTGTGAATTATCCTCGCCCTTAAAGATGAACAACTCATACATTTACACGTGCAGTTGTAAATGTTTATCAGTCCTTCTAGGACTTCAGGATTGGGTGCGGGATTGGATGGGCCATTGGTCTGACTCAGCAGGACCTTTCTTATGTTCTGATGTGCTCCCTGTAGTAGGTTGTGGAGGAAGGTAGAGAAAAGGTGGAAGCACCAGAGGATAACAGAGTCTCATCATTCATTTCAGCAGACATTAGTCTCTGGCTGCACAGCCAGGAGACCCAATTTCATTTACTTTCTGATCGAAAAGAATGTGTGGATTTACAACTGACTGGTAATATAAAAGCAATGACCTTAAAAGGGGCAAAGTGGATGATTGAAATCTAATAGTGTTGGAACATACAAAAATGACAGCATTATGGAATAAAAAATAACAATGCAGTATCTGAATCCAATGATGCATTCAATCAAATGAGTCTTTAGTTATCTGGTAAATAGCCACCAATCCTATTTAAAACGACAGTGCCTATTGTCTGTTCTTGCATTACCTAATAGTAGTAATTGACAGGGAGGAAACAAGACATAGCAATAATCCAAGTAAAGTATTTTATTATTATTATATTATTATGAGTCTGACTATTAGACATTTAACACCCCCACCCAACCATTAAACACTAACTTTCTGCATTAGTTTTGGTGCTGGGCTAAAGAAGAGTTTGGATTTGATATCCCGCTTTATCACTACCTGAAGGAGTCTCAAAGTGGCTAACATTCTCCTTTCCCTTCCTCTCCCACAGCAAACACTCTGTGAGGTGAGTGGGGCTGAGAGACTTCAGAGAAGTGTGACTGGCCCAAGGTCACCCAGCAGCTGCATGTGGGGGAGCGGAGATGCGAACCCGGTTCCCCAGATTATGAGTCTATCGCTCTTAACCACTAGATGCTGTCGGTGTACTTCTCGGACGGAGGTGGTCTCACTGCCCTTTGCACAGCAGACTCCGCAAACAGATGCTGAGCAAGATATTGGACCTGCGACCCACAGCTCCAAGAGAAAGCCAAACAAGGTTCCTCCTAGTGGATAAGGACAAGGACATTACTGCCTCAGTGGCTTCCTTTTCAATCTCCATCTTACCCAAAAGGCTTCTTAATGAATCATCTCTCTAGGGAATAGACAGGGTGAAGCAGAACAATCGAGTACCTCATGATCCTCGCCAGCCTCACTCCTGCCCCTTTTAAATTTATCCCAGTCTTTTGAAATGTTTTAACTCATAATGCCAATAAAGGTAATTGTATTGTATTGTATTGTATTGTATTGTATTGTATTGTATTGTATTGTATTGTATTGTATTGCACTGCATTGCATTGTATTGTATTGTGGTGGTCTCAGGAGTGGTTTTGAGTGGCTTCAACATCCATCCTGAGGATGTGTCAGGTCTGGGTCAGGAATTCATGGCTTCCATGGATACCATGCACCTGTTTGAAATCATCACCAGTTCAAAGCACAAAGCAGTGCACCTTGAATTAGGCGGAGAGAGGTAGGGTCTGGAAACAGGAGTGTGTATGGATGTCACTCCATTGCCATGGTCAGACCACTTCCTGGTGAGGTATGCAGCAACTACCGTATTCTCCCCTGCAAGGATGGGAGACCAGTTAGGACGAGAACTGAAACATAGCCTTCCTTCAAAGTGAGCTCACCAAAAGTCCAAGGAGGTGAATGGAAAACCCAACTGTCATTTGCTCTGATTGAGCACTAAAGAGCAGTTTTTAAATTAAACTTTGTACACTCTTAGGAATTTGGTTGTTTCTTGCTGTCTTTGGGGGATTGCCCTTTTGCTGTGGGTATTTTATTATATCAAGATCATATGAAGCAGCTCCCTACACTGGATAAGAAATGGAGTCTTAAGTTTGACATATAAGCACCCGAACACCAAACTTTCCCATTGTCATAATAATTCCTGCAAGTGTGTGTCTCATTGAATGCAAGCTATGATGACTGGCTTAAATTTGTCACCCAGAGTTTTTGCTATTTTTTGTGTGGCCTCGGCATCTTTTTTGGGTTTTTTTATTTAGCCACCCACCTAACAGCACCCTCTGCTTAAATTCAGCCTCTTCAGTTAATCTTCAGCCAGCGCCAGCTCCTCCTATTGTTGCTCTCTTGCTCTTTTCATGGTAAGTCTTGTCATGGTGTGGGTGGCAGTTTCCGTAATGGGGTTCTGTGCCTCATTACTTGATCCAAACTGCTGGATCCAAAATAATCTGAGAGACTTCCCCCATCTTTTTTAAAAATGCTTTTTTTCTTCTTTAGCTTCTAAGATGACAATTTATTCTAAGATAACAGAACAGACGGTGGGGGATGGGGGGACTTAGGAGAATTAGTCAATTCCATTAATACCATACAGATGCTTTTGTGTTATTGTGAAGTATTTTTTTTTTTTGTAAAAACTAGAGGACAGTGAACAAAAAGTGTCAGTTCAGTTCTTCAAAAATACTTATTTTAAAAGCAGAGAAACAATGTGTACTTTATGTTTGTTTATTTATTTTCTTGGTATTAATTTTGAAAGCTTATAAAAAGCACATAGAGTGCATGTGAAAAATTTGAGGAGAGTTTTTTTTTTAAAAAAAAAATCTTAAAGGAAGCAGGCATTTTATTACATCTCAAGATCTCTGGATTCTTTTTTAAATTAAACTTTGGACACTCTTAGGAATTTGATTGTTTCTTGTGGACTTTGGGGTATTGGCCTTTTGCTGTGGGTATTTTATTATACTGAGATCATACGAGGCAGCTCCCTGCACTGAATAAGAAATGGGGTCACCGCAAAGGGGTTAAGGAGCTAGAGTGTAGCGACCATTATCTCTAATTTGTTCTGAATTGGACATATCCAGGGCACTCTAGAAACCACTATAGATTGAGTATTCCTTCATAGGTCTATTTTTGCCTATTTTCAGGGATGCATTGAGATTCCAGCACTGATCTGGACGGTGCATATTAATAACCCTTGTTCTATATCCCTCAATATGGCAGCAGTAGCGAACCTTTCTACTTCCTGTTTCTCAATCATTAAAAAATTACGATTAGGTTTTGGCCTACTCTTCTCGAGCGGGTTTTGATCAAGGTCTCCTTGACAGAGCCCAGCCATATGGGGGGAGGGAAGGGAGTTATTTTTATTGACCGCAGCAAGAATTCCCACACAATTGGACATTCGTCTCTTAAAATGTCTGGCTCACAGCTGTTCAATTGGTCTTCAGTTATGGTATCTGTGTCACTCCTAGCAATCAGTAGGCCAAATGGAGGACACATTATCCCCGAGGCTGAGATTCTTCATCCCTGCTATACATCTTTATTTTGAAGTAAGTCCTGTTGCACTCAGTGGGGCTTTCTCTTGTGTGTCTTAGGGCTGCAGCCTGACATAATTGCGTAACTTCCTTTAAAGTTCATTGATGCTAATTGCAGCAAATAAGCAGCGCTTGGTGAATGCAGTTAGTATATGGGCGTTGTTGTGACAGAAACATAAAAGGAGCAGGGCCTTGGCGAATCTTTCATTACCTTCTAGAACTACCAACCGTGGCAAGTAACAAAGTTTGTTATCAAGATACTTGCAACCCTGGAAGTTTCTGCTTTAAAAAAAAATATATCCTGAAGTTATTCCTGCTAGGAATGTTATTCTTTAGGGTGGGGATTTTGATCAAGAGCTTTAGGCATTCTATTGTTGGAACGATTCTATAAATAGCCAAACTGAGCCAGGTGCACAAAACACATAAGAACATTTTTATCGATCAACTTTTGTTCTGGAGAGTGTGCAAGCATTTTATTGTTCACAGTTTAGTTCCTGTAGAACTGGGAAGCTGGTCTAGGGGTGGGGGTGGGTTGGCTCAAAACAGCAGAGTACAGTGAGGTCCCTGGTTTAGGGGAGGGAGAGACAGATGCACTACCTTCTCTTGCATGCTCCATTTAGGATTAAAAAACCCCAAACCAACCACTCACACTTTATAGTCAGCTAGGTAAGTGTATGTTTAATTCAGCTAGAGCATGGGTAGGCAAACTAAGGGCCGGGGGCTGGATCTGGCCCAATTGCCTTCTAAATCCGGCCCACGGATGGTCTGGGAATCAGCGTGTTTTTACATGAGTAGAATGTATGCTTTAATTTAAAATGCATCTCTGGGTTATTTGTGGGGCATAGGAATTCATTCGTTCCTCCCCCCCCCCCAATATAGTCCGGCCCCTCACAAGGTCTGAGGGACAGTGGAACGGCCCCCTGCTGAAAAAAAATGCTGACCCCTAGATCACCATTAACAATGGAGGATGCAGCATAAGTTCTTAAGAACATATTTCAAAGGCGCTGTGTAATTTCACCTCTCATTTTTGCGAACACCAACGCTTGAGAAAGAATGCATGATGTGAAAACTTGCATTATTTTACACAAACCATCGGCTAGGTCACGGGAGTCATTCCATCTTCCAGGTGGGTTAGCAGTTACCACCTAGCATCTAAGATGTTGACACCTGTAGGCTTGGACCCTACAGTAAGTTAATTTAAGGAAGTTCGCAGAAGGGAATGTGCCATACTCTCATTCCCCTTGCAGCTACTGGATCGCTGTCCGCCCCCCCCCCCCAAGTCTCTCTGGAGTTCAGGAGGTCCTCTTGAACATTGTGGGACAGGACACAGGGTCTGCTAGGAGGTCAGGGAAGGGAAAACCTTTTGTGAACTTTCTTAAGCTATTTTAGTTTACAAGCCTGCAAGATTGAGGGATATGGATGAGGGCCTCAGAGGACGATTGGAGCATGTGGAGAAGAATGTACAGAAGGAGGCGGTCCTTAAAGTATAGCCAGGTTCCAAGCCATTTTGAGCTTTAAAGGTTAGCACCTTGACTTGAGCTCAGAAACAAACTGGCAGCCAGTGCTAAATTGTGCATGACCCAGTCAGTCTGCCCAGCACCCAGGTGGAGACAAATTGGTTACTATGGGCACTGCCAGCTAGACAGTTTTCCTAGCATTCAGCACACAGGTGCAGCACACCTGGAAGCCTCATGGGACCAGTAATGATTCTCTAGGCTGCTTGCAGGTCATCCAAAGGCAGATGGCTCAATATATCAGCTTTCTCTTCTTTTGACAGCCGGAGTAGTAAGGTGGATGCAGTTTTGGAAACAGGAGTGGGAATCAGGATTGAAACCCATGCTTATCTTTGAAGGTTGAAGCATGACCTATGAACGGAGTGGTATCTACAAACATGGACAAGTCGCAGAGACGGGTAGTTACTAAAGATGGCAGACTACCAAAAACCTTTTTTGAATTGACTGACAATATGGATTTGATTGACATTTGGAGAACTAAGAATCCCTTGGGTAGAGAGGGAACCTCCTTTTTGAAGCCAAAATGACATGGACAAGAATTGACCAAATCTGGATAACTAGAGGACTGGCACCTAAGACTCGAAAAGTGGAAATTTGCCCTAAAACTTGCTCCGACCATAACGCTGTGAAAATGGAGATGAAATTAACACCAACCGGTTCCTTCAGATGATGAATGACACCTTGTTTAGAGATCAAGAGGTTATCAAGAAGGCCCAAAAAACTTTGAGAGACTATTTTGAGATAAATTTGAACACCACCATTGAAAAAAGAGTAATCTGGGACGCAAGTAAAGCAGTTATGAGGGGGTTTCTGATTCAACAGAATGCAATAAAGAAGAGAGCTCAAAATGAGAAAAAAGATAAAATTTTGGAAAAAATAAAAGAGGGTGAGAAGAAACTGAGAGCGAAACCAAAGTCACAAGAGATTCTGAGAGATATAAAGTTATATCAAGTGCAATATATGAAGATGATGAATCAGGAAATTGAATGGAAAATTAAACAAATGAGACAAAGGACATTTGAATCGGCTAACAAATGTGGAAAATTGTTAGCCTGGCAAATGAAAAGAAGACAAAAGCTCAACACTATTACCAATTTGGAAGTGGAAGGAAAGAACATTCAGAATCCAGTGGAAATTAGAAAATGCTTCCAGAGGTACTTTAAACAGTTATACACACAAGGGCCACAGAAAGAGTTTGAGATAGACCAATTTTAAAAAACAAATGGACTACAAAAAATCTCTCAAGAAAATAAGTTAATGCTGAACTATAAAATAACAGAACAGGAGGTGGAAGGTGCCATCCAGAATATGCAGTTGGGCAAATCTCCAGGGCTGGATGGCTTAACCTCAAAATATTATAGATCCTTGAAGGATTGGATAATTCAACCACTAAAGGAGGTCTGTAACGAAATTTTGGAGGGGAAAAAAGCGCCAGAGTCGTGGAAGGAAGCTTATATTACGCTTATACCGAAAACTGAGTCTGAAAAGACACAACTTAAGAACTACCGCCCCATATCCCTGCTCAATGTGGATTACAAAATATTTGCTGATATTTTGGCTAAAAGATTGAAAAAAGTATTAGTGGAAGAGATACATAAAGACCAAGCTGGCTTTCTCCCAGGTAGACATTTGTCTGATAATACGAGGAATATAATTAACATTCTGGAGAAGTTGCAAGTGAACATTAATACTAAAGCAGTTTTAATCTTTGTAGATGCGGAGAAAGCCTTTGATAATATTTCTTGGAGTTTTATGAAGAAAAATCTTCAGGGGATGGGGGTTGGCCAAGGGTTTGAAAATGGTATAAGTGCAATTTACTCAGAACAAAAGGCTAAACTAATAGTTAATAATGTGGTGACAGAGGAATTCAAGATAGAGAAAGGTACACGACAAGGCTGCCCAATTTCCCCATTGCTTTTTATTTTGGTCCTGGAGGTTTTGCTAAATATGATTAGAAGGGACCGTCTGATTAAAGGTATACAGGTCGCAGCCAAACAATACAAACTGAAAGCTTTTGCAGATGACTTAGCATTGACGTTACAGGAGCCAGAATCTAGTACTAAAAGAGTATTAGAATTGATTCAAGAATTTGGTCATGTGGCAGGATTTAAGCTGAACAAGTTAAAAACTAAAGTTCTTGAAAAAAACTTAACACCGTTTGAGAAAGAGAGGTTTCTTTTTTTTTTAAAATAATTTTTATTAACTGGCCAATCACATCAAATTAAATCACATCACATAAATTCCAAATTACAAAGCCAAATTTTTAAATTTTGTTGGGGGAACCCATACTTCAAGATCCAAAGGGGGATTCAAATCATCTTCTTATTACTGCGTTAGTGTCCAAATCAGTCCCAATCAGTCCAGACAAAGTTCATAATTCTATCCAGTCTTATCTTGGTGTTTTCACATCATATCTTGTTCATATAATTTCTCTTTTTCTTTTACGATCTCTTCTGTTAGTCTCCTTAAGCCGATAAGCAAATATAATAATCCTGTGTGAATTTCCCGTTCTTCCAATCTAAGTCCAGATGGTTTCCATATATCTCCTTCGTAGATAACATCACTCTTTCCATCATAAATCAGGCATTTTTCGCTCTTAAGTCCCACAGAGGGGTTAATCCACGATATATAAACAGCTCTATTTCTCTCTTTCTCCTCCCAGACCCAAGAGCTCCAACAATGCCTCCCAAGATGGCAACAGCATTTTTAACTGCGTCATTCCAAAACTCTTAACTTTCCAGCTTCGTCTTGAAACATTGCTTTGGTTCGAAAGTTTATCTCCACACAGCCTTAAATCACAGCTTAAGTCCTTAAAGTTCTAACTCATTAGGGGAGGGGATTCTTGTTTAATCACATAAAGAGGAAAGGAAAGTTTTTTCCCCCTCCCCCCTCAGTCATTTGCAATACCGTATCTTGACATATCTTCTCAAATTTTGTTCTTGCCTTGTTATCAGAGATCTCTTCTGTCAGCAGTCTTTACTCCCTCTTTTTCCTTGAAGTATGTGCAATTTATCTCGTCCAAATTGTTTCTTTTGAAGATTCTTGCAAACTAGAGGTCAGAGACAGCATCAAGGAGTGCCGGAATCCCACAGGAGGGCTTTGTGCCTAGTGCCCCCACCCCCACAAATTCGGGGGTGGTATAGGGCACAGCAGGCAAGGGCCGTCCCCCCCCATAATCCTGGGGGGGTTAAGGAGGCTAATTACCCCCATCATAGCCTCCAAATTACCTCGTGTGGGTCGGAGAGATGTTATTGTCAGCCATCTTCCGATGCGCCACCTAGTGGCCCCGAGAGAAAGAGAGGTTTCAGAAGGAGACAGGCCTAACATTGGTTAAGAAAGTAAAATACTTGGGGGTTAATATGACTGCTAAGAACCTAAACTTATTTAAAGACAACTATGAGAAATGTTGGTCAGAAGTGAAATTGGACTTAGAAATATGGTCAAATCTGAAGCTTTTCTTGTTGGGTCGAATCGCTGTTATAAAGATGAATGTATTGCCAAGAATGTTATTTTTGTTTCAATCATTGCAAATTTTGGACAAAATGGATTGTTTCAAGAAGTGGCAGAGAGACATTTCTAGATTTGTCTGGCAGGGCAAGAAGCCCAGAATAAAATTTAAAATACTAACTGATGCAAAGGAAAGAGGGGGATTTGCCCTGCCAGACCTTAAACTTTATTATGAATCAGCAGCATTCTGCTGGTTGAAAGAATGGCTGCTTCTTGAGAACACAGACATTTTGGATTTAGAAGGTTTTAATAACGTTTTTGGGTGGCATGCATATTTGTGGTATGACAAGGTTAAAGCACACAAAGCATTTAAAAACCATATTGTCAAGAAAGCATTGTTTAATGTCTGGATAAGATATAAAGACTTACTTGAAAATAAAACCCCAAGGTGGTTGTCACCGATGGAAGCAAAGGCTCAGAAAAAGCTCAATATGGAGGCCAAATGGCCGAAATATTGGGAAATTTTGGAGCAAGAAGGAGACAAATTGAAATTGCAGAGTTTTGAGAAATTAAAAGATAAAGTGCGAGACTGGCTTCACTATTATCAAATAAGGGAGGCTTATAATTTGGACAAAAAAATTGGCTTCCAGGTGGAAAAATCAAAATTGGAAACAGAACTGCTAGACCCCAAAACTAAGATACTTTCAAGAATGTATAACTTGCTGTTGAAATGGAATACGCAGGATGAAACAGTTAAATCTGCTATGATTAAATGGTCACAAGATGTTGGACATAACATTATGCTTGCTGACTGGGAACAGTTGTGGACCACAGGTATGAAATTTACGGCATGTAATGCCCTAAGAGAGAATATTATGAAAATGATATATAGGTGGTACATGACACCAGTCAAGCTTGCAAAAATCTATCATTTGCCCGATAATAAATGTTGGAAAGGTAAAGAAAATGAAGGTACATTCTTTCACCTTTGGTGGACGTGCCCAAAGATCAAGGCTTTCTGGGAGATGATCTATAATGAAATGAAAAAGGTATTTAAATATACCTTCTTGAAGAAACCAGAGGCCTTTCTCCTGGGCATAGTCGGCCAATTGGTGCCAAAGAAGGATAGAACTTTCTTTATGTGTGCAACAACAGCAGCAAGAATGCTTATTGCAAAGTATTGGAAGACACAAGATTTACCCACCCTGGAAGAGTGGCAGATGAAGGTGATGGACTACATGGAATTGGCGGGAATGACTGGCAGAATCCGAGACCAGGGAGAAGAGTCGGTGGAAGAAGATTGGAAGAAATTTAAAGACTATTTGCAGAAATATTGTAAAATTAATGAATGTTAAAATGATGTTGGATTGAAATTAAGTGGCATTAGCAACAAGGTCAATAAGAATATGTAAAAATGGATTGATAATGGATGAAAACATATAGTTATAATATGTTAAGATATAGAGTTAAGATAAATGAAAGAGGGTAAGTATTTGCTGAATTGACTATGTAAACGGGAATACAAAAAAGGGAGGTGTGAGGAGGTCAAGGAAACAAGCAAATGAGCTTAAAGATATTAAAAAATGGATTTGTTTTTAATTTTTTCTACTTATTTGTTTTTTGTATTTTGTATTTTCTTTCTTTCTATGTATTTTTGTATTTTTTGTATTTTTCTTTTTTTCCTTTTCTTGTTTTCTTTTTATTCTGTAAATCTCTGTTTTTTGTAAAACCCTAATAAATATTTTATTAAAAAAAAGAAGAAGGTTGAAGCATGACCTTTGGGAAGTTGATGTGAGGACATGTTGGCCAGATGTTCTTTGGCGGAAGAGTGGTATACAAATGTGATGTGATAATTTGCTTATATTTGCATGTGACAATTTTTCTATTGAGTAAGCAGCTTCCGAGCTGCAGACCACAGGAGAGATGTGTGTAGAGTTGCCATATTTTGAAGAGCAAAAAAGAGGATGCTATGACAGCCATTCAAAGCAAATAAATGCAATTTGTCCCAAATTCTACCCCTAAAACAGAAGACATGTGGATGCTCATGTGCAATGATGTCTATGTGCATCTCTCCTGCTGAATGCTCAGCGCAACCCAAAAGACACACAAGCAATTGCTGCTTTGTGCTTTTCATGCCTTTCCCTGCAAAGAAGTGCTTTCCATGTGGGGAAGTTGAAATGCTCAGTCTGAAGCAGCCTTAAGTGAATGCCCGTCTATAACATACCATCCTGACAAGCACAGCATGGGAGTGGAAATCTGAAATCAAGAGCAATCATCAACAGTCTGTGCCTAGGCATCATGCAGAGGTATCGTTTGTTACCAAACATGGAATATTTATTCTGCGCCTGGTGGTGCACGGAGTGCTCAGAATGAGCCATTTCCGGGTGCACGTTTGTTTTCATTGAAGAGACATGCTGTGCTAATAAACCATTTCACTCTCCCTTCCCAGTTTATTTTATTTTGGCCTGGGGCATTTCTCCCACATTTAGTACAAATAATGAACTTCAGAAGCGAGGGGTAGCATTTAGAATGAGAAATTATGAACGTCACAAATCTATGGCTGCAAGAAATTCCTCTGCTATGATGCTCATTGACACATTTTCCTACATATCTCCTCTTGACATGTACAGTGCTGCTCTGGACACCCAAAGGAACAAAGGGATATACTTTACACCCCTCCTTGAGAGGTTCGGAGGGTGGCAACATGAGAACGGGCCTTCTCTGCAGTGGCTCCCCATCTGTGGAATGCTCTCTCCAGGGAAGTTCACCTGGCGCCTTCATTATACACCTTTAGGCGCTAGGCAAATACGTTCCTTTTTAACCAGGCCTTGGTTGCTCCAATCTACATCCTATGCCCTTTTAAAATGTGGTTTTTTGTGGGGTGGTGGCTATTGGGTTGTTGTTTTTATTTTTATTAGGTATTTTGTGGTTTTTATGTCTTGATTTTATTCTGTGAACTGCCCTGAGACCCCCGGGTATAAAGTGGTGTATTAATAATAATAATAATAATAATAATAATAATAATAATAATAATAATACTGGGTCAGACTATTGATCTCTCTTGCTCAGTACTACCTACACTGACTGGAATCAGTTCTCCAGGGATTGAACCTGAGACCAGCTGCATGCAAAGCAGATGCTCTCCTACTGAGCCATGGCCCTTTCCCATAGCCACAAATTGTTTTGTCGCAGGGCAGACTTATCTTGTGTCACCTTCCTCCATGCCTTGAGACATCAAGCTGCATCTGTTGTGAGCCTTTGAGTTAGATTTCCAAGCAAGCAATTATTTTGTTGACCTTTGTGTTGATTGAAATGCATCTATTCATGGACCACATGCCAGTTCACAAGCATCCTATACCAAGTAATCAATTTGCATTGGATGCAAATCATTAGGCTTAAAAGTGAGTCACGCTGAGAGCTGGTCTACACAAAAGAATTTCTCGACCTTCCCTGGCCTTCCCTGGGGAAGAGTAACTTCATACCAATATGGAAAATAAATATCCATGAATGAATCAACCAATACACATTTTGTCATTATTCTGCTCAGAGTCTAGACAGTATCTCGATCAACTGGTCATTAAGTGGTTTGAAGGACAGCAACACCCAGGTAAAAAAGGATGTGAATGCATTTGCAACTGGCGTGGTCTCAAGCAATAAAGTAATGAACAAATTCAAGCCAGCCAGTGAAAGTGACAACTTAGAAATTGCTGTTGTTGCCCCGGCGACTGACAACCCCTTTCTTTATATCTGCAGAACTGAAAGTGCCAGTCTCCAATCAATTCAATCATACAAATCGGCATTAAAAAAACAAAAACAAAGAATATGCTATTCAGAAGACAGTGAAAAACAACAAAGTCTGTAATGTGTAATATCTTGAGGGCTGCTTTTTCCAGTCCCCATCCATTAGGCATGAGGGAATTTGTGGCATGCTGTTAATTAACATAAAAATTAGTCATTTGAAATGCTGAGTATAATTTGATGTTACACCACAAGAAACAGCCAAGGGCCAAACTACATGTTACATTATTTGTGCTCCCCCCCTTTAGTGCTTAAAATGGACACTTTTATTCTCAAGAAAAGGCAGCTGCAGGGCCCTATTCTGAAACACCCTGAAATCACCTTTCCCTGGCTGCTTTTTATCCCCAAAGGTGCTGCTTGAAAACCTTACGGACTACTATCTATCACTGGATACCATCAGCTAAGTTGTGAAGCTAACTATCTATTTCATGTCTTGATCTTGAACCCCAGATTTGTTGCAGTCCAGATGTAAGTACCCTCTTGAACTGATAAGGGTCTATGACAGATTTTTTTCTCAAGCCCTTTTTCCTTAAGTACTTTTGTCAGTGCAAAACCTGTTAGAACCATAGTTCAGACTAAACAGGTTCATTTTCTTCAGGCAGCTTTTATACAACCTAGTTAGCCCAAAACCTAGTGCTTATCTAGTCATATGGATACCAGGCATATGAAACTCTCCTGAGAAGGGCTGTTAGTTCATCTGCAGCAGGAGTGGGGAGCTTTTCGCCCTCCAGATTATACTGAACTATGACTAGATGGAGCAAATCCCCTGTGGGGAAAGTGTTTGAGATTTTTTATTTCACAGATAAGGCAGGTAAGAGGTGGCAGGATAGAAGTCTATAAAATTATGCATGCTATGGAGGAAGTGTTACAGAAACGGGATCTTTTTATAATACCAGAACTCATGGACATCCGTTGAAACTGGATGTCAAAAGATTCAAGACAGATAAAGGAAAGTACTTCTTCACACAGCACATTGATAAACTATGGAACTCCTTCCCACAGGAGGCAGTGATGGCCACCAACTTGGATAGATTTAAAAGAAGATTAGACAAATTCATAGAGGGTATGGCTGTCCATGGCTGCTAGCCATCATGGCTACATTCTGCCTCCACGGTTGGAGCAGTATGCTTTTGAATACCGCTTGCTGGAAGCTGTGGGAGGGGAGAGGGTTCTTGTGCTCAGGTTCTGCTTGCAGGTTTCCCACAGGCATCTGGTTGGCCACTGTAAGAATAGGATGCTGAATTAGATGGGCCTTTCGCCTGGTCCATCAGGTTCTTCTGATGTTCTTAACTCCCATCAGCCCTAGCCTTGGAGACTGGTTGAGAAACAACTGAGTCGTAGGGAGGAGGCCATGTAGCTTGTGTATGTGTAGTTCAGGCTTCCTCAAACCCAGCCCTCCAGATGTTTGAGACTACAATTCCCATCATCCCTGACCACTGGTCCTGCTAGCTAGGGATCATGGGAGTTGTAGGCCAAAATCATCAGGAGGGCCCGAGTTTGAGGAAGCCTGGTGTAGCTGAATGGTGCATGTGTGCTGGCCACACCTACATTTTTATTGGTCATGCCCACTGCTGGAGTGTGCCCTTCCTCACAAGGATTGGCCAAGAGGGAATGCAGCCCTCAGGCTTGAAAAGGTCCCCCACTCCTGATGTAGACAAGAGTGCACCAATGGTCTGACTTGCTGCATGGCAGCTACCTATATTTCTATGGATGTCACATTCTTGCCTCCTTATCCCAAATATGTGGATGTTAGCTGTGGCTGCTCCGGGGGCAGAGGGAACATCGAACATCAGTGGCCCATTAGGGGAAATGGGGCACTGCCCCACCAACATCAGTCTTGATTCCTTCCCCCTGCCTTCTTACAACCAGTCCAGTCCTGGCTGTCTGCTTCCTCCTCAGCATGAAGTCAGTGGAAAAAAGACAGTCATGGAACCGGAATTCCTCCTCAGCATGAATCTTGCCCTAGCATAACTCACCAGGGAGGGAAATGGGGGCAGAAGTAGGATTCCTTGGCTCGACCTTTCATAGTCTCCAGCACCACCTACTGTTTGCCTCCCTGCATGCTTCCTATCAGTCCCAACGGGCATCAGTCACCATTGCAGATCATCCTGAATATATGGGAAGCAATGTTTCATAGCCCTACAGATCTTAAATGGTTGGCGGCCTTATCTAGAAGCTGCAATGGACTTCCGGTTAGCGCCAGCGCTTAATGGCGGACCTCACCCGGAGCTCCGGGAGAGGTCTACTTCGTAGGTTCGGGTCCTGTCAGCTACGGCGGAGCGGGGACCCTTAAAAATCACAGGCGCGTTGCCTGTGAACCGGAGACTCGGCGGGCACCTTTGCGCCCCCCCCGACGCTGTGAAATAGCCTTTTTAAAGGCTGCGGATCAGCGGAGGGGGTGAGAAGCGGTGCTGAGAGTCGTTCTTACCCAGCCTGCGAGGAGAAGCCGCGTCGCCATTAGCGGAGAGCGCTGATTTCTTCCGGCGAAATTGGACTAAAAAACAACTATCCGTGAGTAGGATTGACCGCTAAAATATAATTGGATATCAAAATTAAAGAAATTGGGCACCGAGACGGACAAGCACTAAAAAGGAAGTCTGCTTTCCGTTCTGTAGCAAGATCAAAGCGAAAGGCATTCCAGCTGTAACTGCTTGAGAGGAAATTTGTGGGAGCTAAGAAATTCATCACCAAAGCAAAGAACTCCCTCCCCGAAGGGCAGAAGGGGGGGGGGGAGAAGATTTTAAAGTGTTTTTCTGCCAATTTTAAAGAATTGAGTCAAATACCGTTGTTCTTATACCTGGGATCGGACGCTCGGAGGAAAGGAACCGGCTAAAGACTGTTGCTATAAGAAGGTTAAAAAGTATCTTTAATTGACTTGGGTTACTCTCAACTTGAAATATTTACTTTGTTGCACTGCAAAGCTACTTACAGGACACTATTGATTTTAGACCCCACAGAAAGAGAAAATAACAATTGGAAGGGATTAGGAAAGTTTTGTTTACTTTTAGGAGAGTGTGGGTTTACTTGGAGAAGGAAAAATTGACTCTGCGCCCTCTGGTGGATCTACAAATTGTTACAGCAACGAGTGAAATCTATGAGAACTTTTGTTTGACGGCTCAAGAGTCTGGGAATGACCTTGACTAAAAGACTTTGTTATGGCAGATGGTAAAGAGAAAGGGGATTTACAGGAAACAACTTTGAGATCTGGCAAACAATATAAAATTGACTCTTTTATGCAGAGAAGGGCTTCAGTATCAGGAGCCTCTGGAATTACAGCTGTTCCAAAGGCAAGAGTGAAAACAATGTCTACAGAAGAATCATTTGCCAAGGTATTGGAGAAGATAAATGACTCTTTGGAGGAACTTAAAAAACAAGGTGCAGAAACTAAAGCACAAGTTGCTGAAACTAAAGTACAAGTTGCTGAAACAAATAAGAAAATTGAAGAAATCTCTGGGAAAATAGACTCAAATACAAAAAGTATAACTGACCTTGGGAATAAAGTGAATTCAAATACAGAAGCAATTGGGCAAATATTGCAAGAATCATCTACAACAAGAAAAATAGCTGAGGAAGCCAAAGAAATTGCAACTGCTGCGGAGGCAAAGTTTCCACCAGTGTTTAAGAAACTAGATGAATATGAACTGGCACTTTCTATGCAGGACATGCAACGCAAGGAGAGAAATCTAAGGATCAGACTTGTGCCGGAAAAGGAAGAAGATAACCTGGTGGACTATTTGACAAAAGAATTTTCTGACTTTTGGAAGCAGGAGCTGGGCAAAGAAGAATTTAAGATAGAAAGTGCTTTCAGATTGGGAGCAAGGCAGAGGAAGAATCGACCCAGAGATTGTCTTATAACTTTAAGATCAAAGGAGGAGCGAGATAAAATATTGAACCTGCATTATCAAACAACCCTTCGAATCGAAGACTTTTATATCGAGATCTTCAAAGACATTCCTAAGAGTATCTTGGACGCAAGAGGACATTACAAGGACCTGGTGATACTGCTGAGAAAGAACTACATACCATTCAGGTGGGAGTTCCCCCAAGGCCTGTCTTTTAAATACAAGGGAAAGAAGAGAAGAATAAAGACCGTGAGTGATAAAGACAAGTTTATGGGAGAACACGAAGAAGACCTACAGAAAGAGACTTATCCAGGACAAGGGCATCCTTCATTAGATACGGAAAAGGAATCACCGACAAACGAGGAACAAAAATTGGGAGCTGTAGGAGGAAAGAGCAAGTAACCCCATCATGGCTCTGCAACTTCTAACTTGGAATTGTAACGGTTTGAACATCCCTAGAAGGAGAAAAAATATATTTCATGCTTTGAAGAAAGATCAATTAGACTTAATTTGTTTACAAGAGACCCATGTGACAAGAGCTCATAGAAAGTTACTAGTAAATAAGAAATTGGGACAAGAATTTATATCTTCAGACAGAGTAAAAAAGAGAGGAGTGGTGATTTATGCAAAGGAGAAGCTCCAACCGAAACAAATCTTTAAAGATGACCAAGGAAGATATTTGGCAATTGAAATTCAATTTCAAGGAGAGAAGTATTTGATAGTGGGAATTTATGCACCAAATGAAGGGAAAGCTGAATTTTTTAAGAAGTTGCATGAGATTTTGATGGACCACATGGATTGTAAACTAATCATGATGGGAGACATGAATGGAGTAGTTTCAACAAATATGGACAAAGCACAAAGACAGGTAGTAACAAAAGATGGAAGACTACCAAAGACTTTTTTTGAAATGACTGACAATATGGACTTGATTGACATATGGAGAACAAAACACCCACTAGAAAGAGAGGGAACCTTCTTTTCTGAAGCCAAAATGACATGGACAAGGATCGACCAAATTTGGGTAACTAGCAGTATGGCGCAAAACATAAAGAGAGTGGAAATCTGCCCAAAAACTTTCTCCGACCACAATGCAGTGAAGATGGTGATGAGGCAAACAACAACTGGCTCCTTCAGATGGAGAATGAATGACACCTTATTTAGAGATGAGGAGATTTGTAAGAAGGCCCAAAAAACCTTGACAGACTATTTTGAAATTAATCTAAGGACTAAAGTAGAAAAAAGAATAATATGGGACGCAAGCAAAGCCGTGATGAGAGGGTTCTTGATACAACAAAATACATTAAAGAAAAGGAAACAAAACGAGAGGAAGGAAAAAATTCTGGAAAAAATAAAAGAAGGGGAAAGGAAACTAAGATCGAAGCCAAAATCACAAGAGATCTTAAGAGAAATCAAACTTTATCAAACACAATATATGGAACTGACGAATCAAGAACTAGAGTGGAAAATTAAGCAAATGAGACAAAAGACTTTTGAATCGGCTGACAAATGTGGCAAGCTATTGGCTTGGCAAATAAAGAAGAGACAAAAACTCAACACGGTAACAAATTTAGAAGTGGAAGGAAAGAACATAAGCAACCCAGCAGAAATTAGGAATTGTTTTCAGAACTACTTTAGACAACTCTACACACAAGGGCCGCAAAAACAAACAGATATACAACAATTCCTCGAGAAAAATGGGCTGAAAGAGATTTCACAGGAAAGTAAGACAATTTTGAATCAGGAAATATCAGCACAGGAAATAGAAGATGCCATTCAAAACATGACGTTGGGCAAATCACCTGGACCGGATGGACTGACTTCCAAATATTATAAAGTCTTAAAGGCAGGGCTTATACAACCTTTGAAGGAAGTCTGCAATGAGATCATGGAGGGGAGGAAGGCACCCGATACGTGGAGAGAGGCCTATATTACACTTATACCAAAGACAGAGACTGAAAAGACTCAACTTAAGAACTACCGACCCATCTCGTTACTAAATGTGGATTACAAAATCTTTGCTGATGTTTTAGCAAGGAGATTGAAAAGAATTTTGATGGAGGAGATTCATGGGGACCAAGCGGGCTTTCTCCCGAAAAGGCACTTGTCGGATAATGTAAGGAATATAATTGACATTTTGGAGAAGTTGGAAGTGAACATAAACACTAAGGCAGTTTTGATATTTGTGGACGCCGAGAAAGCCTTTGACAACATTTCTTGGAGTTTTATGTTGAAGAACCTCCGGGGGATGGGGGTAGGCCAAGGGTTTGAGAATGGTATAGGTGCAATATACTCTGAACAGAAAGCTAAACTAATTGTAAATAATGTGGTCACAGAAGAATTCAAGATTGAAAAAGGGACACGCCAGGGGTGCCCTATCTCCCCATTACTTTTTATATCGGTCCTGGAGGTTTTGCGTAATATGATCAGGAGGGACCAGTTGGTTAAGGGGATTCAGGTCGGAGCTAAACAATACAAACTGAGAGCATTTGCAGATGACCTAGTACTTACATTGCAAGAGCCAGAAGCTAGTACGAAAAGAGTTTTGGAAATAATCCAAGAGTTTGGTCAATTGGCAGGATTTAAATTGAATAAGTCAAAAACAAAGGTATTGGAGAAAAATCTAACACAGGTGGAAAAAGAAAGGTTTCAGAATGAGACAGGGTTGACTGTGGTTAAAAAAGTGAAATATTTGGGTATAAACATGACAGCTAAGAATGTGAATTTATTTAAAGATAATTATGAAAAAACTTGGACAGAAGTGAAAAAAGACTTGGAGATTTGGTCAAATTTAAAGCTTTCCTTGTTAGGTCGAATTGCAGTCATAAAGATGAATGTATTGCCAAGAATGTTGTTTTTGTTTCAAGCACTGCAAATAATGGACAAAATGGATTGTTTCAAGAAGTGGCAGAAAGATATATCTAAATTTGTCTGGCAGGGCAAAAAGCCCAGAATTAAATTTAAGATATTAACGGACTCAAAGGAAAGAGGAGGGTTTGCCCTGCCAGACTTTAAACTTTACTATGAAGCGGCAGCTTTCTGCTGGCTGAAAGAATGGCTGCTTCTTGAAAACACAGACATTTTGGATTTGGAAGGTTTTAATAACATTTTTGGGTGGCATGCATACTTGTGGTATGACAAGGTTAAAGCACATAAAAGTTTTAAAAATCATATTGTCAGAAAAGCACTATTAAATGTGTGGGTCAGATACAAAGATTTGCTGGAAAATAAAACTCCAAGGTGGCTGTCGCCAATGGAGGCTAAGGCAGTTAAAAAGTTAAATATGGAGTCCAAGTGGCCAAGATATTGGGAAATTTTGGAAAAGGAGGGGGACAAAATGAGATTGCAGAGTTTTGAGAAACTAAAAGGGAAGGTGAGAGATTGGCTGCATTATCATCAAATAAATGAAGCGTTCAAATTGGATAGCAAAATTGGCTTCCAGGTGGAAAAATCAAAACTGGAGACAGAATTGCTAGAACCCAGTACTAAGAATTTGTCAAAAATGTACAACTTGCTGCTGAAATGGAATACAGAGGATGAAACGGTTAAATCAGCTATGATTAAATGGGCTCAGGACATTGGTCATAATATTTTGTTTGCTGACTGGGAAAAGTTGTGGACCACTGGGATGAAATTTACGGCATGTAATGCCTTAAGAGAAAATATTATGAAAATGATCTATAGGTGGTACATAACCCCAGTCAAGCTTGCAAAGATTTACCATTTGCCTGACAATAAATGTTGGAAATGTAAAGAAAAGGAAGGTACATTTTTTCACCTTTGGTGGACGTGCCCAAAGATTAAGGCATTCTGGGAAATGATCTATAATGAACTTAAAAAGGTATTTAAATATACTTTCACCAAGAAACCAGAGGCCTTTCTCTTGGGTATTGTCGGCCAAGGGGTGTTAAAGAAAGATATAACTTTTTTCATGTATGCTACAACAGCAGCTAGAATACTCATCGCGAAGTACTGGAAGACGCAAGATCTACCCACACTGGAAGAATGGCAGATGAAGGTGATAGACTACATGGGTTTGGCAGAAATGACGAGCAGAATCCGAAACCAGGGAAGAGAAACAGCGCAAGAAGAGTGGAAAAAATTCAAGGACTATTTAAAGAAATATTATAAAGTTAATGAAAGTTAGAATGATGTTGGATTAGAAAGTAAATGGTTACTATTAGTAATGGTTAAGACAAGGAGAATAAGGAAGATTAGTCTAAACTTTAACTAAAATAAGGGAAGATTTGCTGAACAATTGATAAGAATTTGGAATACAGAAATGGGAGGTATGAGGAAGTCGGGGAAGGAAGGTATAAGAAATTAGGATACGAAATGGTACATGTTTTTTGTTTCGTTTTGTTTTTGTATGTCTATGTATGTCGTGTTTACATGGAAAAACTTTTGAATAAAAATATTTTAAAAAAAAAATATCTAGAAGCTGCAATGATTTGAATACAACAGCCACTCTGTACTTCCTTTTGCCACCTTTCACAATTTCAGTCCATTATTTGTTTTAGTTTTAGCTGTTTTCATTTGCCCTCCTGCTCTTTGACTGTTGGCCACGCTAATGCAGTTATGAACTGTTGGCTTCTGCTTTACTTGGCATCCCCCCCCCAGCCCTGCTAGTGAAAGATTAAGGGGTGGGGATGGAGACTATTAAGGTTTCACTGTGGTGTTGCAGCTTCCTGGCTTCACTTCAGAGGTTCATGGCAGCAAACATATAAATCTGTCTTGAGCATGATTTATGACTTAGCATTGAAATAGTATAATGTAGAGATGCAGAAGAACTATTATGAGGCCATCTAGTCAATTCCTAGCCAGCACAGAGAATTGCATTCCTCCTGAAAATATATCTTGTAGTATTTAGTCACTGTCTGGTGAATTGGAACAGTGTTTTCACAGAACTTGAGTCTGATTAGGTTGCTGTGAGTGCGTTCTTTTCATCGATGTTGCAGAAGCATGAACAAAAGCATTGTTTTTTCAGAAAGGTTCCATTACCTGTTTGGATTTTTAAAAAATAACAGAATATTAGCAATGCTAGAATTAATCACTAGATGAATCAATTAATGTTTTTATTGCAGATTTAATCACCCTGCCTTCCCCCATTAATCAGTGGGCCTTCATATTGCAGTTTTGATGGGGAAGCTACTTGAATACAGGGTTTCACTCTGGAACAAGCTTCCACTATTTCATTTCTTCCTGTCATGCAGCTATGAAAAGGATAGGAGACTAACCATAAAGGTGGCAACTCTAGTGAAAAATGGCTTTTCCTTCCTTGTGTTATCCAAAGCCAGCAGATAATGCTGAATTCCGTGATGAAGCCACAATGGCTTTCTTGACTTGACCTGAAATCTGTAAACTAAAAATCTACAGGGTGTTGTCAAGGGATGCGGAATCTGTGGCCTTCCAAATGTTCTTGGACTCCAACTCCCATGTGCTGTGGCTAATATGGCCAATGGACAGGGATGATGAAAGTTGTAGTCCAACAACATCTCAAACCAAAGATGGAGAACCTGTGGCTCACCAGATGTTGTGACCAACTTCCACCATCTCTGACCATTGACCATGCTAACTGGGGCTCCTGAGAGTTGGAGCCTGATAACATATTGAAGGGTGTAGGTTTGCCAATCCTGGTTTGAACAACAACAAAAATACAGCCTGATGTAGTGCAGTACTGTACTATGAAGGTGAACATGGTCACTAAGCAGTTTGAAAATGGTGGCCTTTTTTTCCTTTCCCCAAACCTTCTCTCCTCCCTTCTTATTCTTGAAATTTGAAATGCATTATGTGCTGCTACGAAGCCCTTTTTTTGTCCTTTTGCTTTTGTGTGAACCTGATTGCGCTACAAATCATTCCCAACTTTCTATAGCCATCACGAAGCCCTCAATTTTTCAGAAATACATAGCACTTAGGAGTCTTGGGTGTCTTGGCACTCAATTCTGATAATTGCATTATTAAAAACCCCATTGAGCAGGAATACAAATACATGACTCCCCAGGACAGCTCTGTAAAAGAGGCTGAAATTAAACTTCACAGGATTAATATGATCTTTGTTGGTGTTCATCAGTCAAAAACGGGAAAAGGGGAGTGTGGGGGTTTCGGTGGGTGAAAGAGAGAATCAGGATGGGAATGATAGTTGGCGGAATACCTGAAATCTTTCCATAACTCGACAAATAAAACCATTTTCTTGGATCTTTTTGTTCACACCTTCTGTTCATCCTTGGCAGCACATTCAAGAAAATGTGTTTGGAGAAGCCACTCGTTTTAAATATAGTGTTAAGTAACAGTTGTCAAAAGCGGGATGGATGCATAAACTCTGTGGCTGGCTGCAAGTCTGGTCCAATTGGGTGCTGGGAGGTGCTGCAGGTCAGGGGTATAGAACGCGTGCTGTATATGGAAACCCCCTGGTCTGGCTGAATGTATCTCCAGCTGTTGGGCTGGAAAAGAGCTAGTCAGAGGCTGGAGAGATGCTGCCAGTTTGAGTGCACATTGGGCTAGAACAGGGATATCCAACATGGTGCCCTCCAGGTCTTGTTGGAGTACAAGCCTGCCCCTCCCTACCCCCTTGGCAGTACTGCCTGAGATCATTGGAGATGATCTAGAGAGCACCACGTTGCATAGCTGTCAACTTACAGATTTGAAAATAAGGGACCAGCAGCCTTGAAAATAAGGGACCAGCAGCCAAAATAAGGGACCTGCAGCCTCACCTGTTCCAGGCACTCCAGTCTTCCTGTCCTCCTGCAGTCTGGTCAAACTCATGCTGGTAGCTTCGAGAACACTGTCCAACCAACTTTGTAACCAGAGGTTCAACTGAATAGAATCTGAATCACATGCACCACAAGGCCTATGCAGCCTCAACTTAAGATGGCTCCCCGGCCTGGCTTTGCACTGCAAAGTTTGCAGCAGCACGTGCAACAAAATGGCGTCCAGCATTCAAAACCCCCCTCAGCTTGCATTAACTAGCCACACACAAGGCATGGAAGCTCCACCCCCCCAGTCGTTCTTAGACTTCTTATTGGGTGAGCAACACAGCCAAGCAACACAGTTGGAGCCTCCCTCCTCCCTGGCCGGCAGGGAGGGAGGGAGAGGAGCTGCTCCCTTTGAAATTTAAGGGACATCATTTAAGGGACATTTAAGGGACATCTATCAATAAGGGACAGCAGCGGGACATGGTGCTGGAATAAGGGACTGTCCCTTCAAATAAGGGACACTTGACAGCTATGCCACGTTGTCTACCCTGGCTTAGAGGACAAACCAGTGGTTTGGCTCTGACTTGGCATAAGACAGCTTTGCATGTTCAACTTAACTAATCATGGAACAGAAAGAAACACAACACAGTGGCTAGCTCAGTATAACTGCTGGCAGCCGCTGTCTGTTTAAGGAGAGAAAGGAATCCTCATATTTCAGTGCTAGGATGGTGGTGGAGGTGTGGGGTGCTTCAGCCAACACTGTGCAAGTTCCCTGGCATGGACTGTGGCTTCTGATGTCAGCAAGGCTGACTATCCAGTCACCAACCTTAAATTTACATGATCTTGTCTGTGGCAACCCCTGATCCCCACTGCCACACCTCCCCATAGCAGTTCCCCTCCCTTTGATATCATGACACAGTCTTTGCTTGTACAATTGCCTAGCAAATCATTTCTGTAGCCGCTGCTGAATATAATGAGGTTCGAAGATTATTTTTCCAGTCACAGCTTTGTTGGAAGGCTTAGCAAGACAGGTGTGTTTTCCAAGAGCACACCCCCACTATCCCTCTAGATAGCCAGTCATTTACAGTACACTGTGCAGCCCATTTACTGTTATTATTATTTAAATATACATCCTACTCTTCCTCCAGGAAACTCACAGCAGCAGCTCCCAGGAAGTTCTTAACCCAGGCATTCAATGAGCCGAGGCCATCTTAGCTTTAATGTAACATGGGCATTAAATATCAAAGCCAACACCTTAAAGTGTGATCAAGGAGCCAATGGATAGTCTGTTCATGTGTGGTACTTCACTATAATCAAGGACTGAGCCACCATATCCTGCAATATCTGAAATTTCTAGACAGTCCTATGGGCAGTATGTTGCAGTAGCCAATGTTACTAGTAAGCCTCATTTTTTTTTAATCTCAGTTAATTTTTATTTTTAATCTAAAATTAAGACTTTATCCTACTGAGAGTGATCCATAATGTCTTGAGCAGGGGGTAATAATGAAGATTAAGCATATTTAGATTTAAATAACATATTTCAATGTATTCATTAAATTAACAGAACAAAATTAACCATAGCTTACATTGTTTTGCAATTATTACATTTAAATGAATAATTAGCTTTACCAGGAATAGTTTGATATGAGTAGGCTGTGGTGGTAGAGAAAAGGCTGTTTTGTTTTCTCCCAGTGTTGTAAGCTTCAAAATTAGAATCATATACAGTGGTACCTCAGGTTACATATGCTTCAGGTTACATACGCTTCAGGTTACAGACTCCGCTAACCCAGAAATAGTGCTTCAGGTTAAGAACTTTGCTTCAGGATAAGAACAGAAATCATGCTTTGGTGGCGCGGCGGCAGCAGGAGGCCCCATTAGCTAAAGTGGTGCTTCAGGTTAAGAACAATTTCAGGTTAAGAACGGACCTCCGGAACGAATTAAGTACTTATCCCGAGGTACCACTGTATAGAGATTCAAACAATGCATCAAGAATATACAACATGCATTATAATGTTCATGACAGAGAGAAACCCCCAAAAGCAAGAAATTATAAATAAAACTAAGGCAAGCAGAATAAAGTTATATTGTGGGGAGCAAAACAATAGAAAATACTATATTGAAAATGTTCTTGGTTGTCTTACGCCAAATCAGAAGACTATTTTATTTTATTATCTTTATGACTTTGCCAGCCTTCTCTTGTCCTAATCAATTTGGTCAGTTTAATCATTTTGACAGTGTGCTGTACTTTCATCAGCCAGCCCCCAATTAGTTGTGGGAAGTTTGCACTTTCCTCATTTGTCAATGCTAACTTGTTCGTGGTGAATTCCAATCCATAGAACTCACTAATTCCGATCCATAGAACTCACCCAAATATCCCTGAAGAACATCTGCATGGACAGGAGACCATGTAAGCATCTCACATATGTGTTTGGGTGATTTCAATGAGAGTTGGGTTTAGACAAGTGTCACTGGGAGAGCATCTAAAAGACAGTTGCTTTTTAAAGAAGAACTGGACAGTGTGTTTCATGTCAGATAGAGAATCAAAGATGGCTGGTGGGGGAACTGACACTGTCAGTCCCCTGTACCAACTTGAGCCCCCAGTGATGCCCCCCACCCATTCCAGTTTCATCTTCTTGAAGTGCTGCAGCCAGCAACCACACCTTCCCCCCTGGATAGCCTTACCTTGTAGCAATGGTGGTGTAATAAAATGGGAAGAAAGTGGACAAGCCAAAGTTCCTTGGCTCCCATCCCATGACTGCACCACTGCTGATGTTAGGGGGAGGATAATTGGTGTCTCTAGTGCTGCCAGGCACCTGGAGAGGTGGCAGATTTCAGTGGCGATACCAGAAAGGTATGTCACTCCCTTTGAGCCATGGAGGGGTGTGTGGGCCCCTGCGGCTGTCCAGTATGTCAGGTGTGATGCTGGGCTTGCTAACAATACAGATACCTTCTGGGATGGGTCATTCATGTACACAGACATCAAATGAGGGACATGCAAGTGTGAATCAGACCATAAGGCCTGGTAGCAGGACATGGGATTTACTTCATTCAAAAACATGCATTTGAGCCAATGTAAGGAAGCATTTATGTTCTGTCCGCAGTGTTAATTCTTTGGCGTCTGTTCACATATGTAAGTCATATACTGCTCATGCAGTCAAGTGACAAACATGGATGTATGAACCTGCTTCCAGAAAGAATCTACAATATGGGGCCAAAGTGATGCAGCTCCATTCCATAAAAACAAATGTGGGTATAGATCTGAATACAGCTACTTTTATCATTTGATAAGCAACAACATGTCTTCTTTCCTTGTAACAACATCATTTGTGGTGGTGGTGGTAATTAGTTCAGCCATTTTGCTGGATTACTGCTGTAAGCCTTGCAGTGAAAATCTCCATATGTCATCATTTATTGCCCAAACCATTCACTATTTATTTTATTCCTAAAGCATGTTAACTGTGATGTATCTAACCAATTTATTCTTATCACAGAGAGAAAACAATTAGAGCTAATTAGACCGAGTTATTCAAGTCATCAAGACTCATCAGATTTTAAAAAAAAGAGGTCTTCGACTGCTGTGAGCTTATTACAAGCTGAGAGTTAATATACTGAGTAACATAAAGGGAAACAAGAATATCAGCAATCAAATGCAGAGGTATTTAGCAGAGCTGACAGTAGTATTTACCAAAGGTAGAGTAATGATAAATTACACGGAACATTGTTTGGTGGAGCATTTGTTCACTGAACATTCACACAATGTAGGAATACAAAATGTTACTGTTTTTATTGACAGACACCTTAAATTTGGTTTTGAAGTCACTGATTTTGTAATAGAATCTGCATTGAAATTTTTACATGGAAGTCAGTAAGGCACTGAAGTGTTGAAAATGCATTTGAAAACATGTTTTCTTTGCCTAATAACAATGCTGTTAAACTCACAGTATACTTTTCATAATAAAGGTGCAGAAACCATTTAGCAGATCATATTTTAAAGTTTCTGGCACTTATGCCACCAATTTACTAGCATATGAATTATTTTACGGAGTGCAATTGGTGACAGTTACAGCTGAAACCCTACAATCAGCATTCAGTTGGCTGAAGGCTTATAGGATGTGGCATAAAATGCTGTCCTGCCAGTGGGGAAGCACTTACAGTGACAGGACACAGGCACAGTACACAGGACACAGGCACAGTACACCTGCAGAAATCTCTGCATGTGTAGATGTACTGCCAGCAATGGAGGCCAAAAGAGGATGCTCTGCTAGACCCAAAGGTTCCTAATTCTCCTCATTCTTCTGTTATGTTTTCAAATAGGACGTGACGGTACAGCCGATTTGGAGTCTCCCCATCACCACACACACACACACACACTGCTCTGCCCAGCTGCAACCCTTTCTACGAGTCCCTGGAAGTAAGCTTATTGAACACAGTCATACTTTTACTTCTAAGTAAACACACAAAGATGGCCCAGTTTGAGAAGGTACCAAATTATCATCTTGAAATCCTGTGTTTCAAGGGGTACTTGTCTATATAGCCGTATGCCTGAGTTTTCTCTGTTTCAGATGTTTCCAAACAGTTCCTTATCAGCTTGTGTTTAAGACATTTGTCCTTAGCAGTTGAAAGAGAGAAGGGAGGAGGGTGAGAAAAGAGGTGGCGGCAGGGGGGGGGGGATTGTTCAGAATGTGACTGGATGATATGGGTAAAGAACTCTTTAAGAATTAATTGAATCTATTCTTCTTGGACAAAGCAGGGAATGTAAAACATGGTCACCATTCTAAGCCAAGTGTAACTCTTGGTTTCACTTCCTAGTCCTCTCCCCTTTCTTCCTTTTTGATTGAGATGTATAAATATGGGCTATTTTATTCATGATGTGGGACAGTTTCTTTTCTTCCACTTCCATGGGAAAGGAAGTCCCAGAGAACTTTGCATTCATTCTTTTTTTTTTTTTGTTCATTGTTGTTGCTGTCTCTGAAATGAAATCATTCACATCCTGAAGATATTGTGCTAAGGATGAAAGAGAATTGCCACAACCATTTCCACATTTAGAAAATTTTGGCCAGGGCCCAATAGTCCTACTCCCCCTAAATCTGAGTGAGGAATATTGGGACACTGTTAGATGCAGTTTATTGAAAAGCCTCATTTCATGCAGTGACACATATTGATCCAGGAAGATCCATCAGGTGAAATGTCCAGAATGGAGACTGTTATGGAATTTCCTAAAATGCCTTTGTAGACTACCTACCATCCATTCTGTCCCAGATCAATACATATTATGTTTTAAAAAAATAAATCCTGTATATGCTCATTGCCCTTCTTTCCATAATGTAATCCGTTCTTTCATGCTTTCCCTAAAATTTATAGTCACTAAATTTGAACACACAAAAGTTTGATAAGGGAGAGAGGGCCTGTGGTGGTGAAACTTCAGAATATTTTCATTTTTATTCTGAAAAAAAGGGAGGAGGAATGAGAGATATTGGATTAGCTTCAGAAGAACCGTCACCACCATCATGCATATGTTCATTTATGTCCACATCAGCAAGTTTCTGAAAAAGAGAGGGGCAAAATAGCCTTTCTGGTTCCTGTATATTCCTACGCTGCTGTTTGTGTGCAGCACACATATGCAAAGGTTGGTGCAAGATTGATTTGTTGCGAGTACACATGGCAACTTACCATGTTAATCAACAGAGTTGAGCACTTCCATTTGGCTTCTCTCTGCTGTAAATAAGTAAAATAAATAAATAAATAGAGGGACGGACGGACGTCTGGATTAAATGTCAAAGCCTCAAAGTGGTGAATGGCATGGTTGGGCTTGCAGACTTTTGTTCATGAATGCCGTCTAGAAGGTGACTTTGTGCTCACACCTCATTTTTGTTCCAAATCTGCTTTTTATTTTAATACTACACATCACCTTGGAGAACTTTGGCTTTTCAAAATTGCAATTTGGAGGCAGGTGGAGCGCGTCTACCAGCTTTGGTGATATAAGGAATATCAGGTCAGCTGAAATGAGTTCAAGGCTCTTGCATCTTCCTACGCTCTGATGAATAAAACATAGCGATTAAAGGCTGACTCCAACTCCCACTGAAGCCAGTGGGAATGTTCTGATTGATTTCAACTGACACGAAGTAGAACAAACCCTGGATGTGCCAACAATAGAAGATGCAGGGTAGTGTTCATCCAAGTTAAAGTAGCTCAGAGTGAGCCCCAAAGAAAGCCAACCTGTGTCAATTTTCAGAGCCAGACAATGGAGCTAAATTAAACATCCTTGGTGTATGCCAGACCTCTGTAACCCCAGAGAGAGAGCCCACGGGGCTGATTCACTATATTCCCAGTTTTGAATATCACATCCCTCAGCCCAGATTTCAGTTGCTAATATTAAGTTCATTTCTGTGATCCATGTGTAGCAATGCATATAAATAAAAATGCAGTGGTACCTCGGGTTACATATGCATCAGGTTACAGACACTTCAGGTTACAGACTCCATTAACCCAGAAATAGTACCTCGGGTTAAGAACTTTGCTTCAGGATGAGAACAGAAATCGAGCGGTGGCGGCGGCGGCAGCAGCAGGAGGCTCCATTAGCTAAAGTGGTGCTTCAGGTTAAGAACAGTTTCAGGTTAAGAACGGACCTCCAGAACGAATTAAGTTCTTAACCTGAGGTACCACTGTAATGGAAAGGAGTTGCCATGTATAATTCTGATGGGTGTATTTCTCTCTCGCTCAACCTTCAGATGTTACTGTATATAACCAGCCTCGCCTTCTGTTACATAAGATTGTCCATACTAATTCCAGAAATATCTCCTGTCCCTTTACTTGCTTGTTCCGTCAGAATTTTCTTTAGGCAGGTCTGTCTGAGGCCATTTACTTTTCTAAGCATCAGTGTGTCAGCCAGTTTTTAACACATGGGCATTTTCATTTGCCATCTGCCAGGAACTCAATGCAGAAATAGTCTAGTTCTGTGGCAACCAGATACTTGACCCTTAATAGCGATCTCTGACACACGCTGCAACACTGAGACCATATAACTATTCCAACCAGTGTTGGAATAGTTACCAAAATGTGCATGTATACATCTGATGTCCTGTGAGCTTCCCCCCATCAAAAAAAGAAGGAAAGGATAACAGGAAGCACATTTATTTGTTGGTTGAAAACAGTAACAACAGCACTAAATAATCTATATAAGATAAAATCCCAAAACAGTGCTTTGGAAGAGTACTGGGCATATACAGATACATGTGCAAATGCAGGAATGTCCAACCTGGTATCTCCAGGTACTGTTAGACTACAAAAGCCATCATCCCTAACCACTGACCATGTTGCGTGGTGATGGTGGGAACTGGAGTCCACAAGATCTAGAGGATGCCACCTGGGCTGCCCCTGTTCTGAGGCATATGTGACAAAATAAATGTGAGGGAGAGGGGAAAGCCATATACATGAGGCCACACCTGTATGATTCTTCTACAAACTGGGTCCTGGTTTGAGAAGCATATGGCTCATAGCCAGGACAAAGATATGGGGGTCCTTGCAAATACAGTGGTACTTCAGGTTAAGAACTTAATTTGTTCTGGAGGTCCGTTTTTCACCTGAAACTGTTCTTAACCTGAGGTACCACTTTAGCTAATGGGGCCTCCCACTGCCGCTGCGCCGCCGCTGCACGATTTCTGTTCTCATCCTGAAGCAAAGTTCTTAACCCGAGGTACTATTTCTGGGTTAGCAGAGTCTGTAACCTGAAGTGTCTGTAACCTGAAGCGTAGGTAACCCGATTTACCACTGTAATGTTAGACCCATGCTGAAAAATGCTCAAAATAGATAACGTCTTAAATCCGGGGATGGGGGACTTGTTGTTCTCCAGGTGTTCTTGGAGTCCCCACTCCCACAAGCCCCAGATAGTGTTGCCAACAATCAGGGATGATGGGAGTTATAGTCAGTTTACATCTGTTGGGCCACAAATTCCTCATTCCTGCTTTACTTCACAAATGGTGAGGAGGCTGTGGCATTTGTTTCTTTATGACTGGGATTTATAACCCATTTCCCAGCTGAAACTCCCAAATCACTATTTTTTAAATATGGCACGCATCAAGTAATATATCAGATCATTCATGTTTGATCCAGGTAACTTTGACTTTCTTTCTTTCTTTCTTTCTTTCTTTCTTTCTTTCTTTCTTTCTTTGTATAGCATGTTAAGGAAGTTCTCCATCCTTTTATCCTTTCAATGTGGAACAAAGTTGTTTAAGGATGCTTGTACTGCACTGTGGTACTATCCAGGTTACTTTTAAGAATATCTGAAAGGGAGCTTACGGAAAATCTGTTATTGTCAGTGAATGGTTGAATATGTGAACATCACCGCACACTCAATTTCTGTGTATGAAATCAGTTTATTTTATGGTCATATTCATTTACAAATCTGTTCATATTTATAGACAGAAGAAGTGCAAACGTAAAGGGGATCATGCACGTGGTTTTCCAGATGCTTAGCAATGAAAGAACTCATTATTAAACTGGAATGATGTGACAGACAGTCACTTTCACCTTGATGGTGGACTTCAGTAGCACATTTTCTCTTCATCCCTGCCCACAATGGTGTTCTATCACTGTGTGTGAGAAAAGGGAATACTGCAACAGATATAGGATGGGATAGGACCTGCTGAGCTTCTGTCAAACCCAGAGGGACAGGGAATCCCTACTACGGTGATCCAGCGACCATAAAAATATTATCAGTGCCTATGGATAGTCTGTCTCTAATACTGATGAGCTGATATTGCATGCAGAGTGCCCAAACTTGCAAAATAATGGTTCTTTTACTTTGGATATCTTTCTATCTACTAATCCAGTTTTGAACTTTATGTCCATTATGGAATGACTATAGTATATTATTATTATTATTATTATTATTATTATTATTATTATTATTATTATTTTACCTTTTACATATGTTTCAGGGCGATTTAAAGACATGCTATAAAAACAGCCAAAAATAGTTTTACTTTTTTTTACATCACCCCCACCCCTGAAAATAAGCTTAAAAGCAGTACAAAACAAACACCTACAGCATAGGCCTTTTCATCCAGCTGGAAAAGCTTATCGAAACAAAAATGTCTTCAATTGTTTCCGGTAAGTACAGATAGCAGGTGCCTATTTTATCTCAACAGGAATGCTGTTCCACAGAACATGTTGTTGGTATTTCACTTCCTGCACCTTATAGTTTTGCTCAGAACCCGTGCTAGACACTGTGCTTCTTCACAAAGACATGCAGTGAAGCTAACAGCCCTTCTGGCTTTATCTCTGAGATAACAGGAGCACTAAAGGTCACTGAGGATTAAGAAATTGTTAAGGATTAAGTGCCTATTACCTCTCCTTGTCCATGTCTACACACCAGCTGGGATGGTGTGACAGATGTGCTACTTAGATACACTCCTCCTCCAAAGCCTAATGATTTCAGCCTCAAAGTCCTGGTGCCACCATCAGATTCCTGGTGGCTATAGAGATCCAGAGGTGTCATCAGAAAAAGAATAAGGTGGATAAAGAACAAGGTAGATAAGATGGGCAAGGGTAGAGTCCACATGGTATAGAGGTTAGAACGTTGCACTACAGCCTGGGGGACCAGGGCTTCAATCCCCACTCAGCTATGAAGTTCACTGGGTGACCATGGGCCAGTCACCATCTCTCAGCCTAACCTTTGTCACAAGGTTGAGGTGAAAATAAAAATGGGGAGGAGGGAGAACCAGGTATGCCATCTTATGCTCCTTGGAATAGAAGTGTGATACCAATGTAATCCATTACTAAAGAACCAAGTGAGCACAGTCTTCCTCACAACGGTGTAGCATGGGTTGCCGGTGCCCAGGGCAAGGCAGGGCAAGTGTCGCGTCCCCTGGTGGACTGGGCAGCTGGGGTGGAGGCATGCACCTGCAGGATGTGTGCAGAGCCTGCACAAAGGGTGAACAGAGCCCGCCTCCATCAGACTCCTCACCTGTTGCCTCTGTCCACCCGCCCACTAGATCAACCTGCCTTCCGCTGCTCCGTGCTGGAGCCACAACCCCGGAGAATGAGGCTGCCCTTCTGCCTCCTGCCTCTCTCCCTCCTGATCCAGGTGGAGCCTCTTGCCTCTCCTTGGTTGTTAGTGCTAGTGGCGGCATCCTCCTTGTGGCAATGAGGAGGAGGTACTGCTGCCCGCCCCTCAGTCCCGTGGGCCCAGACAGGGCACAGCTTGGCTTGCCTCCCTATAGTTCTGGGCTCAATGAGGGAGCCTGTCATGGGGGGCGCCTGGTAGTGCCCCCTTAGAAATGTGTACCTGGGGTCACGGCTCCCCTGGCTGCCTCTCCATGCTACGGCGCTGCTTCCCCAACTAAGCCAAATGCCATAGCCTCCATTTCTTAACCAGACAGGGCAGGCAGGCAATTTTTAGAGTGAGTGTTCCTTTCCTCTGGCACTCTCTATGTAAAATTCCCTTCTAGCATAATACTACAGGATGTCAGGTCAGGGTTTGCTCCAGAGAGCAATCCTAGGGAGGATACTTGTTTCTGCTTGCAGCTAGTTTCATTCGTAATGTGCAGAGAGGGAGAGTCGTTTTCAACAAGGCCTATGTCAGACCAGTGCATGAACATTCATTTTTCTACTTTCTTGTTGAATCGAAGCAAAGGCACTTAGTTTGGGCTGCTGTCAAAAAATAACACAGCTTAATTTTAGGGCTAAGATTGCAATGAATTCTCTCTCTCTCTCTCTCTCTCTCTCTCTCTCTCTCTCTCTGCAATTTGACTGGATTGTTTTCTGCACCCATCTATGACATCCACTGGAAACCTAAATAAGCTGTTGGGAAGAGATGGTACTTAAATAGCTCTAATGAAGCAGAGGCTCTAGTTTAAGTTCTTACAATGCAGGTAATTTATACAAAATACTGGCAGCACTTTGGACGCATTAGCTTGATGGGGAGGAAAAGCAGGTCAGTATTCACTTGAAATATGCCTGTTATTAGCAGCACTTCTCAGCGTCTCTGCAAGGCATAATTTAAAAACAATTTTTTTCTGAATTGCACCATCTGGAAGGGGGAAAAATCAATAATATATTTACATGTGGCTCAGCAGCTCCAACTGACTATAACTTGAGTATATGTAATGTATATTGCTTCGCCATTTGCAGATATGGATCCAGATAACATACCGTCTTGGCACAGGGACAAAAAACCAAAACCAGTCTGTATTTGAGTACAGCCACCCAGGGAAGTAGTGAAGCCATCAGCCTCTGTGAAGGGAAAGTTTGCTTCCTGTAGCATCTTTGTCTTGTGTTAACCCCATTGATATCTAGGCAGTGGTGGTGGAGGGTCAACGCTTGAAGTGAGGATGGCAACAAGAACACGCTCAGACCCAGTAGTGAAAAATCAGGAATAGGGAAGAGCAGATCTGTCAATGTAGGCTTCTCTCTAGTTCGCTTTTTTCTAATCTTAAATTCAGTTCTCCACATTTCCATTCCATTTGTTTTTTTTTTGTTTTTAAAAAAACTCATGAAAATTCACCAGCATTTTCATGCCATTTTATCCTAATATACATGCTTGTATGCAATTTTTCCTTATACGTTTTTGCAAACAATCTCCTCCAATTGAAGGCATTTTCATTTTATTGTCATCAATATATGCTTCATGTTCTTTTTGCACACTTTACCCTGCTATGTGCATTTTTGTTTCGATTATTTGGATGAAGAACTCATCACTAAATTGGCAGAAGTGTGCGTTTTGAAGGATGGCCGTGGGCTTGTCCACCCTGCAGCTGTTTGTGTTCCCATTTAATTTGCATTGTCCACATAAAATTACCTTCAAATAACAATCCCCTGTAAATTCAGGTTTATTCAATTTGGGGATAATCTGATAAATTGAGGTAAATCAGGCTCCAAACAGCTTTGCCAGACTTTCCTTCTCTCTCTCTTTTTTGCTGGAGAAGGCAGAAAAGTGGGGTAATGATTGTCATACACATCCCATTTACAAGTGAAGCAGTTTGGGGGCCTGAAAATGTCCCTTCTGGGTTTCTTGTCCAGATTACATTAATTTTGTTCCTCCTTCTTCCCATGAATGTTTCAAGAGATGACAAGAAGTAGGGAAAGTGTATTACATAGACTGCTGCCTAAGGGGCAAGGTAAGTTGTTGCTCAGTGCTTCCTCTCCACTCTTATTCCATTTCCACATAGCTCTTCAGAGTTCCCCACAAAGAGGGATTGACTATTAAACTGTTCTGAGAATTGTAGCTCTGTGAGGGGAATAGGGGTCTCCTAACAACTCCTAGCACTTTTAACAAACTACACTGGGAAAGGGGCGGTGGTCATTATTGAGTTGGATTTGTTTTAAGTACTTGTGTTTTTATCTTTTAGTTTATTCTTAGAACTGCCCTGAGCCCTTGTCATGAAGGGTGATCTCTCTCATCTATCATCTATCTATCTATCTATCTATCTATCTATCTATCTATCTATCTATCTATATCTATCTATCTATCTATCTATCTATCTATCTATCTATCTATCTATCTATCATCTCCCAGGATTCCTTGGGGGAAGCCATGACTGTTCAAAGTGGTATGAAACTGCTTTAAATGTATAGTGCAGATGAGGCCTAAGTTTTACTTAGAGTAAACCCACTGAAATTAAGTTAGTTATGCTCATTAATTTCATAGAATCATAGAATCATAGAATCATAGAGTTGGAAGAGACCGCAAGGGCCATCGAGTCCAACCCCCTGCCAAGCAGGAAACACCATCAGAGCACTCCTGACATATGGTTGTCAAGCCTCTGCTTAAAGACCTCCAAAGAAGGAGACTCCACCACACTCCTTGGCAGCAAATTCCACTGTCGAACAGCTCTTACTGTCAGGAAGTTCTTCCTAATGTTTAGGTGGAATCTTCTTTCTTGTAGTTTGGATCCATTGCTCCGTGTCCGCTTCTCTGGAGCAGCAGAAAACAACCTTTCTCCCTCCTCTATGTGACATCCTTTTATATATTTGAACATGGCTATCATATCACCCCTTAACCTCCTCTTCTCCAGGCTAAACATGCCCAGCTCCCTTAGCCGTTCCTCATAAGGCATCGTTTCCAGGCCTTTGACCATTTTGGTTGCCCTCCTCTGGACACGTTCCAGTTTGTCAGTGTCCTTCTTGAACTGTGGTGCCCAGAACTGGACACAGTACTCCAGGTGAGGTCTGACCAGAGCAGAATACAGTGGCACTATTACTTCCCTTGATCTAGATGCTATACTCCTATTGATGCAGCCCAGAATTGCATTGGCTTTTTTAGCTGCCGCGTCACACTGTTGGCTCATGTCAAGTTTGTGGTCAACCAAGACTCCTAGATCCTTTTCACATGTACTGCTCTCAAGCCAGGTGTCACCCATCTTGTATTTGTGCCTCTCATTTTTTTTGCCCAAGTGCAATACTTTACATTTCTCCCTGTTAAAATTCATCTTGTTTGTTTTGGCCCAGTTCTCTAATCTGTCAAGGTCGTTTTGAAGTGTGATCCTGTCCTCTGGGGTGTTAGCCACCCCTCCCAGTTTGGTGTCATCTGCAAATTTGATCAGGATGCCCTTGAGTCCATCATCCAAGTCGTTGATAAAGATGTTGAATAAGAGCGGGCCCAAGACAGAACCCTGTGGCACCCCACTAGTCACTCTTCTCCAGGATGAAGAGGAACCATTGATGAGCACCCTTTGGGTTCGGTCAGTCAGCCAGTTACAAATCCACTGAGTGGTAGCATAGTCAAGACCGCATTTTACCAGCTTCTTTACAAGAATATCATGGGGCACCTTGTCAAATGCCTTGCTGAAATCAAGGTAGGCTACATCCACTGCGTTCCCTTCATCTACCAGGCTTGTAATTCTGTCAAAAAACGAGATCAGGTTCGTCTGACATGACTTATTTTTCAGAAATCCATTTCAATGCGTCTGTTCTGAATATGACCAACAATGAATACAATCCAAACTTATCTTTGTAAAAAATATATATACTACAATAACTTAAAATGTATCAGCATATGTCACTGAAAATATATGAACAAAAGCAAATTAAAAATGGAATCCAAAAATGAGACAGCCCCTACTCAAACCTGCCTTCAGGCAGATGTCTTTCATAATCCTGCTAGCCAAGGTCCTTCAATAAGAGATGCCATGGATCAGTCCTGGCACCTTGCCCCAGTGCAAAGGAGGTGCTCTTGGCCTCTCCATACAGATGTCGCCTACTTCCCACAAGGCAGCCTGAACCAATTACCTTCTGAGTGACATCACCATCCAACAAAGCAACCACAGCATATAGATGCTCACAAAACCCATAGGGAAATAGCATAAGCTACTTGAGACTGTCTTGCCCAAGACTTCCCAGCAAGTGTCATGGCTAAGTGTTGATCTGAAAGTATTGCATACAAAGTCAGTCCTCTGCCTTTGTACCCTGTTTTCCCATTTCTGTGCTTTGCTTCCCATTTTCTTTCTTTCTACTTCAAGACTCATAACCCTTGGAAAGCACGGGGAATTGTTTTCTTGCTCTCCATCAACTGACAAGCTGTATTCACGGTTGATTATATTATGATACATTCACTCTTTACAAGCAGTGATTCAGTAGACTCCAAACCCTATTGACAGTTGCCATAGTGAACATATTAATAAGCATCGTCAAGGAGCTATTGCAGTCCTGCATCGGTGCTAATGGTAACAGAAATGTGGAGAGCACATGGGGATCGGGAAAACCATAACCCTTTCAAGCTGGTTTCCTACCACCAATCAGTTTTTGCTTCGGCATCTGTGCTGGGATGTTTTGTACGGTCCCATTTATTATGTTGTCAAATGCTGAAAGCGGCTGAAAAACTGGGAGACGTGCAATCTGATGTCTGCGGAGAAGAGAGGAGTTTGACAGGTTTGTAATAGGGGGGACGTTGTGCTATAACAAGCCAGCAGAGCAGTAGTTGAAAGGTTGGCTGTGCCTTGGCATGGCATTTCTTCATGAGTTGGGAAAGAGGAAATGCAGCAGTTGCAGAACTTAGTTGTTATGTAGCTAAGAAGCTTTGACAGGCCAATGATAGATTAAATCATCGAGAGGACATTTTTATGAGAGGCCTCCAGATGGCAGAAGTAATGCATTGTTGTATGTCTTAGATTCATGGCTCTGCTAGAGCTATTCTCCCCCCCCGCCTCCCCCCCTTCATTAACAAGATATGTTTTCCTTTCTCTGCAATAAGACTTATAACAAGTTTAAAGAAAAAAGGGTTTGGAAAGAAACCTGAGAAACCAACTCTCAATAATGCTGGGCAACTGGGATTTTCAAACCACATTCCATTGTACACATCTTGAATTTCTTTCCTTCCTTTTCTTCCTTTCTTTCTTTCTTTGGACATATTTCTTACCTTCTGCAATAAATCTGTTCCAATTAATAGCAATTTCCCCTGCAAATATTAGGCAAAAACTCAGGTGATCTCTAAAGCCTCATTTGACTCTGAATTTCTCCCTGAACTGTGCACTCAGTAAGAAGTTCTGTTTTCCACTCTGCAGCAATCTATTTTCTCCTCTTCTCTCTGCTGATACATCCCATTTTCTTGTCATAGGAGAAATCGCTGTTGTATAATCTTTCCCAACAAGGAGCACATATCTTGTTTGAGCCTGATTACGCTGAAACGTTGAGACTGGCTTCTTTCTTCACTCCTGTGCTGAGCTTAAACTGCAGCTGTTCAGCATCTGGTTGCTACTTTGGAACAATATTGTGAATTCCAAGGGTGCTTGAAGATGTCATTTCAGTTCTACCTGTAATAAAATATATTAGGAGGGAAATGTGTCTTCTGCATAACACTGCTATGATCAATGTGTAAAAGCCAGAAGGACATGGTGAGAACAGCCACATTTTTTAAAAAACTTTTGGTTTTATTTTATTCCCCATTCAGCAGCTGTTTATATGGTGGGGCGGAGCCTCCATCCTGAAACTGACATTGCTGTTGCTTACCTGAATGAGACTGAACAGTGGTGAGGTCAAGGCCACAACATTGCACCAATGGGAGCACTGCTGCCCATCTAGTGCTCTGGCCTAGTTGTCAGTACAACCTTGCTGCTGCCCCTCCTCAGCATCACCCAGGTAAGCAGTGGTGATGTTCAGAGCGAAGCTCAATGCTTCCACAGTACCACATATGCCACTGCTGCAAGTCAACCAATTTCCAAAGGAATGTACACGTCAGGCTTCGGGGAACCGGATCCCTCCCCCGGTGGCAGTAAATAAGCAAATCAAACGAAAGGAGCGTTCTTACCAGATAAGTTATTTAATAATCACAACGAGAGACAAAGGAATGCATATATCGGACTTCTGGGTTAGCACGATCGGCTAATGGCGGATTCCCTCCGAGCTCCGGAGGGAATCGGCTGCACAGGAGCTGGGTCTGGCCGCTGCGGTGATGCGGGGACCCTCAGAAATCACAGGCGCTGAAGCCTGTGAACCTGGTGACTAGGCGGGCACCATTTGCGCCCCCCCGACCTGCGAAGGAGCCTTTTTAAAGGCTCCGGAACGGGGGACGGGGTGAGCGGCGTGGTGCTGAGAGTCGATTGCTCCTCCTGCGGAGTGAAGCCGCATGCCATGGTCGGAGAGCGCTGACTTCTTCTTGTGAACAATTGGACTCTAAAAGTAACAACCCGTGAGTAGTACGGAAATTGGACTTGTAAAGGAAATTTTTTTGTTGAATTTGGCACGATCGGGGAAGGTGCAAACAGGAAGTCCGCCTCCCCATCTTGTAAATAATTTAAAGCAAGGACTAGTTAACTAAGGTCGAGAGAATTTCTTTTTCTTCATTGGGTAAAAGATATTAATTTCACGATTTGGCAGTATAAGCATAAATAACTTTATCGGAGGATAAGAGCTAATTTTGAGAGCTGAAGTGCCACCCCCCCGGACCCGGGAGTGATCCGTGAGAGAGCCTGTTGAGGAGATATAGAAGAGTTTGACAGCTGTCAAAATTAGCTGTCAAGAAGGAAAAAGAGAACTTTGTTTCTGCTGTCTCTGCTGGAAATATTTGTTGCAATTTGGTTATATTTTGTTGAAAACAAGGAAGAACTGATACAAACTAACTTGACTTTTGGATTTGAACTGGAAAGAATACTAAGTTACCAAAATCCCTCTAGAGGGGGATTTGGGACATTACAAGAATGGCTGGAGGAGGGAAAATTCAAGCTGGGTTGGACAGAGCTTTTGTTCTCTTGGGAAAGTTACAAGGCCAAATGGATGTTTTGGCTACAAATGTTGCAACTCTGAACTTAACAGTAAATAATATCATTGAATTTGATAAGGATTTGACTAAGGAAGCCCATGCAGCTGGACAAAAAGAGAAACTTGAGAGTTTTGAGAGTGTGGAGAAGGAGACATATGTTGTTTCTGAAGAAAAGGAAGGAGGAGCTGTAATTTTGCAGATGACAAAGGAGAGCCAGAGGCCTGACATGATGGTTACAAAGGAAAATAAGAAATCGAGCCAGAGGCCTGACATGATGGTTATAAAGGAAAATAAGTACTGGATGATGAAAATCTGGTTTGATTTGGAGATTGAAGAATGGAGAGATCTCCTTATGTGGAGATCTGAAGACCTATGGATTACAAATTTGATCAAGGTGGAAGTTGGAGCTTTCGGGACAATTGGACTTAAAAGGAGTAAGAAACAAGATTCGGGCTCCACTTTTAAGTATGGAGGTCTGGCTGAAAGAAACATGGACCTTATGGGGACAGAGCTTCTCCGAGATCTGGTGTTTAATACTAAAGACTATCAAAAAAACCGGCAGAGAGGAATTGAGAGAGAATTAAGAGCCTCGGATGTGAGGTCTCCAGGCTGATAGTAGATTAAGACTGATGGACATTTGCTGGGGATCGAAACCGGGAAAGGGGGTGGTGGGGTTTGGGAATCCAAAGGGTGTATAATTATAATCTGTTTTTTTATTTTGTTTTGTTATTAGTAAGAAAATTGGGGAATTCGTGGAAGGGAATTTGGGTCGACTTTAGAAAAAGGTTTTAAGAATGAGTACATATAAATATGGATGTTTATAAGTTAAAATTGGTTTTTTCTTTAAAATGAACTAAATATAAAAAGGTTAAAAATTGGGGATAAGAACTTGTTGAACTAACAATTTGAATTGGAATATAAGAAGGGGAGGTGTGGGGAAGTCAGGGAAATATGTCATTGAAAATACGGATTGTAAACTTTATGTGTTTTTTAATTTTTTTCTTTCTTTTTTTTGATTTTTTTACTAAGATGGAAAATTTTAATAAACATTTATTAAAAAAAAAGGAATGCATATCTCTCTAAAAATGGTGTTGCTCCCAGTAAAGGTTCACTCCCTCTGTCCCCATTAACTTACATCACTCCTACATTGGGTAATCTGAGCTTGTTGCCAATGCGCTTTCTGTTCTATCAGTTTCAAAGCCTGTCTAGTCTTAGGCGAGGGGGGGGGGTCAGGAATGCTGTCCAAGGAGACTGAATCTGCCAGCTCTCTCTCTCCTGGTGTTTCCTCTTCTAGCTGTTCCTCACCCAGTTTTTCCCCTCTGGACTATGCCCCTCTGCAAACCACTGTTCTAAATCAATACTGTACTGTCCTCTTGCCCTTGGGAAGGTTTAGAAAAGGGGGGGGGGCTCCCACCATTCCTCCTACATCCAGTCCCTGACAGTACATCACAGTCAAAATGACTAAAAATGTGAAAAAGGACAGATAGTAATACAAAACTAAAAAAAAAAATCACAGCATATTAAAACAGCAGACAAAACATCTAATTCAGCCACAGACCAAACAGTGCAAAGTAGCAAATAAAACAGCATCTTGTGGGGGGTGAGTTTTATGGAGACTGTGGTGCAGGGTAAAAGGGTAAACTACCCACTCTGCCTGCTGTTGTCCCAATCCTGACTGAGCTCTCTGCATGGCTGTGTTTAAAACAAAAGCAAAAAACCCCCAGACATGCTAAATGTGGTTGTATGTAACATGTAGTTTGTCCCTTGGTCTGCCAGACTGCGTTGACTCTAGAGTACAACCACCCCATGGAAACAGTAGAAAGATGCTTTCAAATTTTCAAATACAGTGGTACCTCTGGTTAAGTACTTAATTCGTTCTGGAGGTCCGTTCTTAACCTGAAACTGTTCTTAACCTGAGGTACCACTTTGGCTAATGGGGCCTCCCGCTGCCGCCGCCATGCAATTTCTGTTCTCATCCTGAAGTAAAGTTCTTAACCTGAGGTACTATTTCTGGGTTAGCAGAGTCTGTAACCTGAAGTGTTTGTAACCTGAAGCGTTTGTAACCAGAGGTACCACTGTACTAACAAAATAAATCTTCCTTCACAGCACCAGATCTCATCTATAAAGATGCCAGTAGTTATAGAAACCAAATATCTGGCTAACGTTCTGACATGTGTGGGTAACCATAAGGAATTTGGGTGAAACTCCCAAGCCAAAAGACTTTTAACTCTGTTTATAGGGTTGGCATGGCTGTAGAGACACACAAGGGCACCTAAACAAGAGTGGTTTTTGTCCTGTTTGTGCAGCACCTCAAGTTGTCCGGGGACAAAGATGTGGGAATTTCACCCAGGATCTTACCTTTTGCTTTCTCACCTGTGCATGCACAATGAACATATAGCCATCTCTGCAATAACATCTTTAAGAAAGAGTTTATGCCACCCCTGTTTATACACAGCTAAAGGAGATTCATTTTGCCAGGATTTGGAAATTGAGAAGAGTCTACAACTTTCCCATGGGATAGTTGTGGTCTGGATGAACATACAGTGGTACCTCGAGTTACAAACGCCTCAGGTTACAAACGCTTCAGGTTTCAAACTCCATTAACCTGGAAGAGTTACCTTGAGTTGAGAACTTTGCCCCAGGATGAGAACGGAAATTGTGTGTTGGTGGTGCAGCGGCAGCAAGAGGCCCCATTAGCGAAAGCACGCCTCTAGTTAAAAACATTTTCAGGTTAAGAACGGACCTCCAGAACAAATTAAGTTTGTAACTAGAGGTAACCACTGTAGTTTGATAGGCTGAGAAGACTGTGGAGTAGGGAAGTCTGGAATTTGCAATTCTGTGCTACAAAGCCTGTATAATATTTACTTCTTATCTCACTGTGTCTCCCACCCAAACCTCAATAAGAACATTAGTTTGCCTGTTTGTTAGATTTGTAATTGGCAATAAAAGAAGACACATTTATTTTTCTACACCATCATGCTCACATCAAATGCTATGGGAAGGCTCTCCTGCATGGCTGAAGGCAAAAGAAATTACAAAAACAAGTTGTTCGTAGCATTTATATGGCAAAGCAACACCAGTGACTACAGGCAGAGAGCAAACAGCATCCATTCCTGGGAATTATAGCCAATCCTGCAGATTTGATAGCCATTGAATGTACTTGTCTATTTCATATTTTGGAAGCGGAGAGAGCACAGAGCATGGCTTTTCAGATCTCTCTTATAGATAGCTTTGTGACTGCATGTTGTTGAGCATCTTTGTCAGTCAGAGCAGCCATGAGGATTTGTGGGAGAAGATTTGAAATACCTCTCTCAATGTTCCTGGAACATCATTTCTGTTTTCTTGTCAGGGATTTCCATTTGGCTGGAATTGTAGATAAACTTAAGGTGAACAAAGGGAGGATTTGGCAGAGACTAAATCCAGCTTTACCTTTTGCTGCCTTTCTGCACTTTTTTTTAAATAAAAAATATCTAGCTATTAATATGAAATGGACCATTATTACCCGTTTCTTAGAATCTGGAGACTATTAACTTAGTGTTAAACGGAGAAAGAAAGCATGCCACATGTACATTTTCACAAAAGGAATGCTTAACGAAGTGAGCAAAACTGAAATGTGTTAGCATTCAACCCTTGTTTTACATCTGACTGCCACACAAATTGCAAGTTGGGATGGTGGAAGAACTAGGCATCCAAAGTAAAGATGAATTTGTTTTTGCTTTCAAAAATATGTACTGCTGAATGTCATACAGCAAGTATTAAAAAAGTTGGCACCAGTTGCTTTGTATTTTGGTCAACATTCTTAACTCCCTATTTTATGCCATATTTGACTATATAAGTGATATGTGGTGAGCCATCCCCATTCATTAATGTGGCCTGTTGTCACTGTTGCAGCTCTAAATTGGCAACTCACGTAGCCAGGCTAGGATATACAGTGGTACCTTGGGTTAAGAACTTAATTCGTTCTGGAGGTCCGTTTTTAACTTGAAACTGTTCTTAACCTGAGGTACCACTTTAGCTAATGGGGCCTCCCGCTGCCGCCGCACGATTTCTGTTCTCATCCTGAAGCAAAGTTCTTAACCTGAGGTACTATTTCTGGGTTAGCGGAGTCTGTAATCTGAAGCGTCTGTAACCTGAAGCATCTGTAACCCAAGGTACCACTGTACAGTAGGTGGATATATCTTTAGGAAGCCCACTTCCTGTCCCTTCCTCTGTGAAGGGAGAGAAGCAAGTGGGCTTTGTCTGCCATCTTCTAAGCTATGTTCTGGTTGAAAATGTATTGTAGGATGGCACAACTGTAAATGCAATAACAGCTTCGTGTACCAGTTGCCTTCCTTAGCTATTGATTATTATTGCAACTCACTGGGAAAACTTCGATTGTAGAAAGAAAGCAAAAACAAGTGCAACTCATCTGAAAATTGACCCTAGGGTGTGATCCATATAGGCTCAGGATTTTCCTCTTGAGGATATCATGCAGCCCCACATACAGATGTCTGACACAAAAGTGAAACTGTGTATTCTGGTTCACTCACATGGCCTGCTTGTGCTGATGCCTTCTAGCCTCACTTCTTAAAGAGTCAGTACACAACAGAAAGCAAAGTTTGGCACTCTACCCAGAAGCTGTTACAATGGGAGTGACACTGTTGCATGACATCTTCCAGTTAAAAGTCAAGAGACAGAGTGCCTCTTCTCCACACTTCTCTGCCTTTCAGCCAACTCTGAGCTGTGCTGCTCAGAAGCTCATACTTGCTCTGAGAAAATAAAAGCCTGTGGATGGGACCAATTCCTGATACTCATAATTTATTTTAATTTTATTTTTTTTAAAATAATAATCACAGCAATCCCAAAATAAGGTTTCCACATTGTTCCCCCCACCCCTGCCTCTACAACACAAACACACACACAGTAAATAGATGACAGATAGATAGATGATGATGATGATAGCTAGATAGATATAGATTCTCACCACCATATCAAAAAAGAGAGAAAAATATCAAAGTTTTATTGCAATAATGCATAAAACATAGAATAAAAAGCATACAAAAAGTTAACTGACATCAATCAACATCAGACATCAATTGTGGGAAGATGTATTCTGAATTGCCTGCATAGCCCTGGCAGAATAGAAAAGTTTTCAGCAGGTGTTTTAAAATTGACACAGAAGGTGCCTGCTGAATTATGTCAATATCCACATTGGTGCACAAGCAAATTTTATGCAAATTCATGCCCTCTTCACAATTACTATTATAGTGGTTGTGTTTCTCCTTTTTTGACTATCGTAAGTAGCCATCCTAGATTAGTGTGTCATTAACAGCTACAAAACAGGCAGAAATTATTCAGATTCCCCAAGGGATCTGAGTAAAAGCCAGATCCAGCAGAATTATTTTGAGTCTTTTAAAAGCACATAGACCTGAAAGAGGATGTGGGGAAGAGTGTCACTCTTCCAACTTCTTCCTTCAGCTTCAGTTCTTTTCAAGAGAGAAACAACCCTTACCACCTGATAGCCAAGGTTGAAAATAGGGGGGCACATGCCCCAGAGGCTTTTCAGGCACTGGGCAGAGACTTCAAGGGCATCCTTGCACCCTTAGATGCTATGTTGGTGAATGCTGAGGGAGCATACATGCAGAATAACTTGCATTTATTTAAATGTTTACCGTACTTGCTGGGCAGCTGTGTCATTCCCAGGAGGAATAAAAGTTGTAGCCATTGATAGCAAGTTATTATCTTTTCTACTGCAAATAGTGGGAACCTGATCATGAAACCATAATTAGATTTAAAACAATGGTTTTTATTCTGTACCAGGCAAGAAACATACCCAAGCACAACAGCTGTAGCATTTCCTCTTGCCATCTCATTTCCGAAATGCTTTGGTCTTTTTGCAGGTAATGAGGAACTCATTACTAGGCTCTCTTGAAAGCTTTCCAGTCACTTTGAAATGATTACATATTACTGAAAGATTACACTCTGCTTTAATATCATTTTAATTGAGGGGCATAGGTCATTATTTTAATAATGGTCTCCCCCCTGTTCTTCAAGATTTCTCTTTACCTGTACAAAACATTTCTACAATGGCCAGCATTCATATAGCATCCTCTAAGAACAGAGCTCTGTCCAAGGCAGCCGGTGATCAAGGGGATATTTTTTGTGGTAGAAGGTGATAATTCACAATGCTATTAGGCATTCAATTTCAGGGCATGTTCATGGCTCACGAGTAACGGAAAAGCACCAGATAGAGGACATTTCTTTGTCTCACACTCAGCAAAAACGGCTCCAGAGAGCACTACAGAATGTGAGTTGCACTTCCTTAGCAGATCAGCTGATGGGATTTCGTTGACCATGTTAACATTGAAGGGACGTGCAAGATATAGAATGTGATTTCTTTCCCCCTTGTTCTTTGGAATTCTATATCCAGGAGGGGCTATGTTTCCAGTGAAATGAATGTGTATCTTTATTACTATCTGGGGATTACTGGTTTAAAAAGAAAAGAAAGGGAGGGTGTGCTAAACTCAGATCGGCTGAAGCTTATATGCCCTTTAATTTCTTGCCGAGTTGTTGCACAGTATAGATAATTTATCTGAAAATAGCATGGAAGAGAGAGAGAGAGAGAGAGAGAGAGAGAGCGCACTGTTGACCATTAGGCTAGGGAGAGTCCACATAAGCAGTGAGATTTGGATGAATAAAATGGCTATGAGGCCATTTGAAAACCATGAAGTCTTAGGGACATTGAGTGGGGCAGTAGAATCAAAGGGTTTTAAATACTTTGGGAATAAAGGCTCCCTACTATTCTCATGATTTCCCCCCAACTCCCTTTCCTTTTATCCATTAGCCTGCATTCTTTCTTGTGAGATTTCAAATTCAGAGATTTCATCTCCTATTGGAAGTTCCTGTCTTAGTGTACCCCGCTGTGCAATTGCTACCCTAGCTGCTAGCTACTACTACACATCACCTCCTGTGCATAGAGTAAGAGCATTATTAGTCCTCCACACAAATTATTCCTATACACTCTAGGCCTGGGCCAGGGAGCCTGGTGCCCTCCAGATGTTGTTTTACTACAGTTCCCATTGTCACAGAGCATCGGCCATACCAGCTGGGGCTGGTGGGAGTTGGAGTCCAACAGAGGTGCCAGCTTCTCCAGACAACTGAGGGGGCCTGACGCAACACCCTAACGTCACGTGTGTGGCCCTCTGAACCTTGAGGGGGCCTGGCCTCCTAAAAACAACAACCATCAGTGGGACCCAAACTACTACCAAGTTGTGTACTAAAAGTGTTCTGGTGTTTGGTTGAGCCATTTTAATACATTGTTTTCCCATCAGCCAGACTTTCCTCCTGCTGATGTTGCACTATGCAGGGATAGGGATATCACAGCAGAAAGTGAGCCGAAGCTCAGTGCTAACCACCTGCAGCATTGCTACCAGAGGCAGGCTTGGAAGAACCATGGGGGCATGTTGTGGTAGGCCTTATTGAGTAGCCTGGGAGTGCATTTTCAGAACTGTTGTTCCATGTTCTGCAGATATGTGGAGTACCACAAGCTCATGTGGCTGTCAGGAGCCAACGTGAGCCATATACAGTCTAGCCTGTTCCTGTATTCTTGGGTTTTATGCAACAGTATCTTGTGCTATATTTTGGAATTTGACTGGGAGATTATCAATTCAAAGACATGTCTAGCATTTTTTAGATGTTGGGAATGTCTTGAAGGAACTAGGGCTGCCATATGTCCTGGTTTTCCTGGACATACTTGGGATTCCCCTCCTGAAAATGGTGTCCGGGAAGAATTTTTGGAACTCAGCAAAGTGTCCGTATAGCAGCGGGGGTGGTTTCTTGCCAAAATGCTGATTTCTTTCTCAGCGCAGGGCTGGCTCATGCCAGCTGCCTCCCTCCCCAGTGCCCTTCGACGTTGTTGTCTCTCTTCCCCTCTCTTCCTTCCTTCCATCCCATCTATCTCTCTCAGCGCAGAGCTGGCTCACGTCAGTTGCCTGATGGCGATGCGCGATAATAGTAGTGGGGTGCCCTGATGGTGGTAGTGGTGGGGGCTTCTGGGTTTTTGCTCTTTGGAATATGGCAACCCTAGAAAGAACTCTTGCTACTTCTGAAGATCTGGGAGGTAAGTTTCTTATTAGCTGCTTAAGAAAACCTTTAGCATCTTATATGAATCTTTTCTTCCCTTTTTCAGTTTCAAAGACATGTCTTTCCTGTATTGGTATCTACAACCACAGCAGCCGCTGTAACTCTGTGACGGTTTGACTTCACCCCTGAAGGCACACACTTCCATTATCTCCCAAGACAGGCTGATGCCAACAACATTACTATTACAACATCAATACATTCTTTATGGCAAATTAAACATAAAAGCAAGTCATTCTGATACATACATCTAACAATATATACAGCAAAGGTCTGGCCATTCTGTCCTAGACATTACTAAACACTAAATTCATTTAAATTGTTCTTAAGGCTGCATATTGTCCTATATTTTATTGTTTTGATATATGCTTCATTTCTTATATGAATCTTTTCAAAGACTGTTAATTTGTGCCCACCATATCCTAACTAAATTGTTACATTGAATAAGCTGAAGAGAAAATTACATTGACTTATGTGTAAGTTTGACAAATTGAGAAACATTTTTGAGCTTTTAAAAAGATATAAGAAATATGTAAAAAGAACTTTGTGATTTTCTTCTTTAAAATATCCAACTACCTGGGAGGAAGTCCCATTAAACTTTATAGGTTAGAAATCTAAGTGGGCATGCATATTAAGGCTCAATTAAAATATTAAGTGCGATTATGAATTGTTTTCTTTGTGGTAGCATCTATAGGAGCAAGCAAACAACTTTTGAGAAACCGCCTGTGCCTTGGAAGTGGTCTTGGGAGCGAAGTCCTACACACACACACACACACACACACACACTCTTATTGTTTTATTTTAGGATGCTGGTTTCGCATACTGTGTGCTCAGCACATGGATTCGTACCTGGATTTTTTGATTTTTTTTATGCAGTGAACTAATTTTTTGGTGAAACACATTTATAATCTTTGCTTCTGTGTAAAATCTGCAACCAACCCAGCATCCATAGCAAAGCACACTGTGATCAGCTTCTCTGTGTCTGCCATTTTCTTTTGCCTCCAGCCTATGGTGATGCCATTTGATTTCTCCCTCTGTCTGTGTTTTTTTAACTGTTGAAGTGACACCACTGTGAATCAGTACTTTAAGCCATGTTTTAAAAATAACAGTTGCATTGAATGGAAACGACATAATTATTATTGCCTACTTTGCTTTCTGCATTCCCGCCCCCCTCCCCACTAAACTGTGAAGATTTTCATCAGCACATCTGTGACACATTTGGAGGTAATATGCAGCACTATCAGTGGGGTGCTATAGGATATAAATGGTTACTTTGGTAGCAGTGTGCTTTGGGGTTTGTTATAGAGCAATTAAGGCATGAACTGCTAATTGTGTTTACATTTCTCTAAGCTGCGCTGTGATAAATAACTGAATTTTAAGAGACAGATACACAAACAAGTTTCCCCCAGTGGTAAACTGGATAGATTAAGTCTCTGTATGCCTGACACACTCTCCTTGTGAAGGCCAGAGCAAACAGCCTGTTCACTCTGAATAACCCATATCTGCAGCTGTATCTGCCACAGTGTGTGTTAGAATTTCCACAAGACAACATCAAAACTAATGTGGTCACATCATAGACATTCACCACATTATGGCAGTGATTCAGCTGGAGACTGATTTGGGCCTGCAAGGATGCTGTTCTCTGTGACCTCCATGGGGAAGTTGTAATGTACAGATTGTTGCAAATGTAACTCATTAACCCTGCAATACTATGTGTGCTGTCTTCTCAGAAGTAAGCACCATTGGGTTCAAGCAGACTCACTTCCAGGAAGTATATAAACCCTGCAAGCCACTGACAGCCTCAATTCAGAAATGAATTTTCTGACTACCATCCAGTATTAGGGATATTTAGCTTGCCTCACCTCTACAGTCTAGTAAATGCAGGTTCCACTGTATGTTCCATGGAAATAAGCAGGGGCCATAAGAACACAACCGGAATCTCCTGCTTTGGTTGTCGTTTAAAATTTGTTAACTGTTAAGCTGATTTTATGGACTTGTTCATTATATATTTTAATTATGGCTGCTTCAGTGAAGTTGTTTGCTATGAATTTTAAGGTAGCTGTATTTTTATAATTGGTTCGTTTTTCATATTTTGCTGTTGGCCTTATTTTTTGCTTGTGAACTTCCTTGACATTTTTTCTTGAAATGAAAGGCAGTATATAAATTCTTAATAATGATGATAGAGAATGTTTAGACCACAAGCTTAAGATGAGTCAACAGTGTGATATAGCAGCAAAAGAAGCTAATGATATTCTAGGCTGAATCAACAAAAGTATAGTCTCCAAGGGAAGTAATAGTCCCACTGTATTCTGCCTTGGTCAGACCACACCTGGAGTACTGTGTCCAATTCTCAGCACAATTTAAGAAGGATGTTGACAAGCTGGAACGTGTGCAGATGAGGGCAACCAAGAAGATAAAGACTCTGGAAACAAAGCCTTATGAGGAGCGGTTGAAGTAGTTGGGTAGGTTTAGCCTGGTAAAGAGGAGATGGAGGAGATATGATAGCCATTTTCAAATTTCTAAAGGTCAAGATAGAGCAAGCTCAGAAGGTGGTGGACTATCCTTCCTTGGAGGTCTTTAAGCAGAGGTTGGATGGTCATCTGTCATGGATTCTTTAGTTGAGATTCCTGCATTGCAGGGGGCTGGACCAGATGACCCTCAGGAGTACCATTCAATTCTACAATTCTATTATATAGTAATTTAAACCACCTTTCCCAGTATATTTGTTTATATGAATAAATCTAAGATAACCAGTTAAATATAAATTGTAATTGTTTAAAGCTTTTTGCAAACCTGTTGACCTTTACTGGCATTTCCATATTTAGCATGGAAAATCAGTTTTATTTTGACTGAAGCACAGCAGAATTGTTCATATTTATGTTAAACTCTGATATTCTTTGGAAGAAAAAACACATTGCATCCTTAATTCAGGTCATTTATTGTATAACATGCAATAATAAACTATAGTTTTGTTGCTTCTTGCCTGCTTAATTTGTTGCATGTGAAACCTACGTTTTAACTTTCTTCCATACAAGTTATGAAAATCAAATGGGGTTCATTTCTAAGCCTAAAATCCTTCCATAAGTAATACTGGGAAAGATCTGAATATGTGAGCAGAATTCTGGGAGTTGAGAATAGTTGAAGAAGAGTATTGGGCTCATCCACATTTTCACTTGAACTGTATTTTGATCATATTGTGTACCCATTAATTCCCCCAGATATGAAAGCTTTTCGCATTGTTCTGTGGTTGTGCCTTGCGAAATTTCAGTCTTGCCTGCTGAATCAGCTCTTATCAGATGTGCGGAAAATCCAAAGAGAAATTTTGCTTAATCAAAGCAGTTCAAGTGGCTAAGATCAGATGTTTGCAAGGCAGAGCCACTGAACAACGAGAAAAGCTATTGGACTTGGGAGAATAAATCGGTACACAATACGATCAAAATATGGGTTAAGCAAAAGTGTGGCTGAGCCCCAAGTTTTAGCGGCACTGTGCAAATTTTAGTTCTATGAGGGTCAAATGCACATTTTTGCTTGCATGGCATGATTCTCCATTCCGATGGAAAACATTACTTTTTGACATTCATACATGTTCATACTCAATTTTTAATTAAGTCATTCCATGCTTCCCTTTGAAGGACCTTGCTTGATTTTTGTAAGGTTGAGTCTGTACGTGTGAGATACTTTCAGCAAAAGCAAAGGTTATGCTCCTCAATCAAGTACCAAGTGAGATTTTTCTAGCTGCCCAGCCTTTTTACGATTTGTTCTATGCCAACCGTCAGGGGACCTATTTGTTTTCTGACTCAAAAACCTATGTCTTGCGTTCTGTTACACTTTTTTTTAAAAAAAATATTTTTTATTAGGGATTTCAACATAACAATTTGTCAAAAATACATCATCCTCATTCCCCCTATTTCCACCCTCCCCCTCCCCCCTAAAGAGAAAACCCCCACTCCCCCCCCGACTTCCCTCAGCTCCTCTCTCTGGTTTCTCAGCACGCATTATTCTCTGCATGTTGTAAAATTGTAAAAATCCTCAGTTTGTCTATCGGTATATTACCAATAAAGAGTTTGTGAATGTTTATTCAAAACCTGCCAAGGAGTCCAGTTCGTTTTGTTGTTTCTTTAAGTACTTCGTAAAAGGTTCCCATTTTTCTTTAAAGTCACGGTTATCCTTGTCATGTAGTTTATGTGTCAGTTTTGCCAATTCCGCGTAGTCCATCAGTATCTCTTGCCACAGTTCTTTAGTTGGGATTTCCTCATTCTTCCACCCTTGTGCTATTAAGACTCTTGCCGCCGTTGTCTCATACATGAAAATGTTTTTCAATTTCCTTGGCAGGTCTTTTCCTACAATCCCTGTGTTCTGTTACACTTAATGCAAATCAACAGCCAAGACCTTCCAAAAAGTCTGCACATATTTTCTTTACAGTTCATTCCCCGCCCCTCAATCAGCTTTACCACAACAACGTGAATGGAGGGATTTATGCTATGTAGCCCTGATCACAAACTGACTTAACTGAAAGTCTTCTTTTACGAAATACTGGAGGATGGTGGGGCTGAATCAAGAAATATCCCCTATGAGCACTTGGGATTTGAAAACAGATATTTTTGATGCCCAAATGTCAGTGTTGAATGTCACAGTAGTGGATGGTGTCATGGGGCAGTGGCACTTATTTGACCTCCTGACAGCTGAGTTGCTGGAGTTGCTGCTGTTTACTTGGCGGTGTGAGGTGGCAAGGAAGTCAGTGCAATGCAAATGCCCCAGTAGGGGCACTAGACTGAAGCTGATGAAAGTCCAACATTTGGTCCAATTTTGGCAGTCATGTGAGTGGGACAGGTGGGGTGGACCTCTGTACACACAGCAGGAAGAGAGAAGAGGGTAAGACGCCCGCTGAATAGATCAAGGAAACAGAAGCAGCATGTGGAAGCATTTTTAATGAATCAATGGCCTCCTCCCTTAGCATTACCTAAGACAGGGAAGAGAAAATATAGAGAGAAGGTCTTAGCAAAAAAATAAACATCCTACTTAATGTAGGAACTGCATGAAACATCAGTGAAAATGTGTTTTCATGATTTATTTACCCATGATATGTTTTATTTAAGAGAATGATGAAGTCAGCCCCATTTACTTCTTGTGTTTTGGCTAGAACATTTCTAACCCTGCCCTACAAAAGAAATTTGGGGGATGGGACAGCTAACACATTTTACAAAAGTACATATAAGAAAAATAATAAGCTTACTAAAGTTCTAATAATGCCAAATTACAAAGGCATCTTATATAAATTACATTGGGTGGAATTCAGTGTTGCGCTGAGGTGATTTTTCTGCCAGTATCAACTTTTCTGCTCACCAGATGGCTCCATCGCCCCTCTTCTCCCCTAGCACTCTGATCTGGGGGGCTCTCTCGACTCTTATGAGCTGATATAGGGAGGGCATGGGTCAGGGGGAGCGACGCTTCAATGCCTTCCACATGCGGTGCGTCAGAAAGATTTTGGGCATCACGTGGCAAGGCAGAGTCTCAAAGAAAGATATGCTCTCTCAAGCCCACATTCTCAGCATGTTTGCAGTCTTGTCTCAGTGACATCTAAGCTGGCTTAGTCATGGCCACAGAATGGAAGATGGCAGGATCCCCAAGGACGTGATCTATGGGGATCTGGCTTCAGGTACCAGGCCCGTTGGCAGGCCAACTCTGCATTACAAAAGATGTATGCAAGAGTGACATGAAAGCTGGCAACATTGACCCTGCAATGTGGGAATCCCTTGCAGACGACTTCAGTGCTTGGAGAGAGGCTATCTGGTCATGCATACACAGCAGTGAACAGAAGAGGATTGACCGATGGAAAGAGTGCAGTGAGAATAAACACCATGGTGCATCTGCATCAGCACAACTGGACGCCTTCATCTGCCCCAGCTGCAACAAAACATGTCTCTCCTGTATCGGTCTCTATAGTCACAGCAGATGCTGTAACCTTCCAACAGTTTGACTTCACCCCCAAAGGCACACTCCTCCATTGTTTCCAGAGACAGATGGGTGCTAGAAGTTTGTAGCTATGCAATGTGGCACTTTATCTCTGTTTGACAGGTTTGAAAGCCTCAGGTGAAGCATTCATGATCTGACTCACTATGTGAAATGTGATGGTTGGGTGCTGTTTATACATGGTGGTGTAAGTCATGTTTCCCCCCCTGAAATAAGCTACCAGTGTTTGTTCCCTGAATTGGTGTGGGTGTGCGCAGGAAGCTCATGTGAAACTTAAAAGGTTGCACTCAGAAAGTCATTTTGCTTTCTAGCAGTTAGGACACAGTATCAGCCACCAGGGAGTGCAGATCGTGCATCTCATGTAGCATAACCCCACATCCTTACTGTCTCTGTGACCCTGATCCTTCCCTATGAGCGATAACGTCCATTGCCATCTACAGAATGATTCCCACCTGACTTAAGCATAAATAAAGCTAGCTGGCTGCACCACAAGTCCATGCTCCTAAGGCTGGATAATTATTTATGAGTCAGGCCAGCCAGGCGAATGTTCTAAAAACACAACAACAATAAACAGGGCCTTTATTTTTATTTTATTTAAAGAAAACTGCTTGTGTGGAAACAGCTGCCTCTTGAAAGCCCTAAAACCACTGCTTTCTGGTTTTTGCAATACTGCTATTGTATCATTATGAGGGACAAATGCCATATATAATTTGCTATTCACACATCCAGAAGTTGAATTTTAAACAAACAATCTGGGCAAATGATTGGTGATAATTTATTCAAATGCCTAGGACTGAAGCCTTGTGTGTGTGTTTGAACAAGACTTTGGGTGACACAATAGCAAGTTGAGTTTGGGCTATTAATATGATGTGTGTATGTATGCCTAAGGTCCTTAATGCTGATTTTGCAATTGGCAATTTCTCCTGGGGTAGGAATATTTTCAGTGAAAGGCCATCAGACAAAGATGACAAGTTCCCCCTGGCCCAGCCTTCACTTCTGCCTGGCTTTATGGTTGCTTCTTTAATGTTTGTTTAATTTTAACTGTCACTTCTTACATAACCACTTTTTTCCCTGCCTGCAGTCTTTAAGGTCAGACAAAGGTTTCACTTGAATAAAGTATTCAGCATCTGCATATGAAGCATGCCAGCTCCTGGAATATATTATTATTAATGATTTAATAAGCAGTTACATTTGTCAGCTTTGACTACTTTGCCGGTTTGGAAATCCTCAATATCAAGTTTAGGCTTTCAAGAGTTCTCACGATGCTGCTGGAAACATTTTAGTATTTTAGCTGTTCCAGAATTCTGCTACATTGGTGCAGCTTCAAGTAAGGAACAGTGGTGTAATGGAGGGGGAACACAGAGGAGTGCAGGGAAATTTATGGATCCTCCTTACTCAAGAAACTGAACGAAGTGATAGCGAGGCTTTCAAGTTTGTTATAGATTAGCATAGAGGATCTTCAGAGAATGAGGAAAACAATCAAGCAGAGGTTGCATACGTCTTTGGTGGGGTTCCTATTTCATACCCAGTTAAAACATGAGCACACTTCTTCGTGAAATTGTTTGCATTTCAGCTAGCTGGGTTTTTGAAATTGGACTTAAGCAGTCAGAAATAAGCACAATGGAGGTTACTCCCAGGAAAGTGTGTATAGGATTGCTGTCTAAAGGATTGCAAATTTCCGCATGAGACCAGTGGGTAGAAACCAAGTCAAGCCAATTTGAGCTGTGGCTAAATCCTCAGCTGATGTAAAGACGTCTTAGCAGAAAAGCACTTCGAGGCAACAGGAAAGGTATAGTTCACTCATCTTATATGGCTGGAAGGCGGGAGGGGGGATCTGTAGGGAAATACAGTCTAAACATATTAATTGACCACAGCAATAAATTAATAAAAGACTAAAATCCATCAGGTTAAGCAAGTCCCCTCATAGGTACAGGTCTATCTCACTTTGAAACATGCTTCTAACAGGAAGGGAATTCCAAGTGGAAATGATGAAAGTGCTTTCCCCCCAGATGTCCATTAGTTTTCAAGTGAGCCTGACTCTCTCAAGAAACGTCAGCGCAGTAAGTGAACTAATGGATGAATATTCAGGAAAGCTCAGCTGAGACCTTATTTACCAGCTGCAGCACTGTTTTTTTTTAGTAATGAACATGTTCTCCAAAAGGTAGCAGATGATGGGTGAGAGCTCTGCCTTGGACAGTGGAATGATGCTTCCAGCCAGAGAGACATCACTGGGCTATGTGGACCAGTATAATTTGACTCGGTATAAGGTGACTTCATGTCTTTCTAGGAGTTGAGCTGCAGTCCAGGAAGTATTGCTAGCCCTTGACTAGAGAAGTCACATATGTTGAAAAAAACACGTTTGATGGATTCCCCCCACCCACTGCCTTCCTTCCAAGGTGTCTGTTTGTAATTCTCCTGCTTGCCTTCAGTATCACTGTAATGAGTGGTTTTAAATTCTCCCAGCTGAAATGAATTCATATATACAAATGGGCATCCCACACATCATTTCTCCTAATCAAATCTTTTGACCCAGTGCATTAAAGAGATGTGTGTCAATATTTAGATAGTGTGTATGTGTGCGCGCATCAGCTTTTTAGCTCCAAATATTACAGTATTTGTGGATTCCAAGCCGGAAAGTAAATAGACACAAAAGGTAACATCTGAAGTGCTGAACTCTGTGCTTCATCCATAATACTGGAGCTGACAGCTTTCTGTTTTCAATAATATAAACAGTGGCATTATAGAATTTCAATCACGCTGTATCTCGCCAAGAGTTTGCAAATAACTTGGAGGAATTGGCCCAGCCATACTTTTTCATGTTTCCCAAATGAGCAGCGCGGTGTTATGAAAATTAGGGTAGGAATGAGAAAGAGGAATGCCCTTCTAAGGCACTGAAGGTCAAAAGACATGTTTTCACTTAAAGAGTCCCCCCCTCCTGCTGCCGCCACGTGCACAAACTACTTGTAAACAAGGTCAGAGGAAAATACAATTAGCTGAGAGCAAACCTGGTTTTCATTTTTTTTTTCTGTCTTAAAGGGCCTGAGTGCCTTTTTTTTAACAGAAATTTGAGCCGTTGTTGAAGAGCTGTGTGATGCTGTGAATTTCAAGAATAACACTAGGAAATTAGTTCAAAACCACGTCTGAACCGGTTTGCCTTTCTATGCAATGAAATCTTTTCTAAGTCTATGTGAATGAATGTTGAGAAATATTTTTCAGTTTTTCTAACCCCTTGCCACAAAAAAGCTATACTTCAACAACATGTTGGTTCATGCAACTGCTGGGTTCTTTGCACACATACAGCCAGCCTTGGCCAAAGTTATGTGTTTTGAGATGTAGTGTGAAAATGAGGCCAATCTAAAAGGACATTCTAAGATTAAGAAGAAGAAAAGTAGCAAGATGCTACTTTTGCCACCATTTGTGCCACCAATTTGCATATTCAGAAGATCCCAGGTACCTCCCAGGCTTGAGATGGCTGTCTAAAACCCTAGAGAGCCACTGCCTGTCAGTGCAGGCAATACCGAATGAGCACATGGAATTGTAAGACATAAGCCATCTTCCTATGTTTCTGTGCTACTGGTAGCAATTCTCAGGGCGTGGAGTCAGTGAGTCACCATTTGCTTCCACCAACAGCATTCATGGAATGTCATAACACTGTGATATAGCCCCATTAGAAGGGGGTTTTGGGAAGTGGGGGTCTTATTTTTAGTGTTCTGTCAAACTGCAGAGAAAGAAGAGGGGGGATGAAAGAATAAGGCCAAGTGTGGAATCTTGGAGGCTAAATTGCAATGTTCAAAGCAAAAAACAACAACTCACCATTATTAAGCTAGGAAATGCCTTTGAGAAACAGATGGTATTTTACAGCCACTCTTGTCTTTCCTTTTCAAGCGCCAAAACCTTTAGCCCAAACAGTTGAAAGTTCAGTGGCAGAACACCGGTTTATGCATACAGAAGGTCCAAGTTCAATCTCTAGTTATCTCCAGTTTATTTTAGTTTATTTAAAAAATGGATCCCGGGCAAATAACTTGGCAGCAGCTCAACTTGACACCCCAGAGAGTTGTTTTCAGACAAGAGTACACAGGCAGTTGTGGGCTATGTAGGACAGTGGTCTTAAACTTGGCTTCATGAGTTGTGGTAATGGGGACAAAAGGGTAAGAAGACTCTGCTTTCAGGCACTTCAAAATGTTGCAAGGTAAAAATGTTTGTTGTGGCCTTTGTCAAAGCCTTCATGCAGCTCTCACATGTTTCCCATTGCAGTTCAAGAGCCAGCAAAAATCTCCAAGCTGCTTGTGTGTTTTTCAGCATTTGCTTAGAAACCACATTCCCAAAGCCTTTAAAACATAGGCTGTTCAGCAGCTTTGGCTTATTAGTGCATTTGTGACTTGGTGAAAGAAGCTACCTCCAGCTTTTAGGCTAGAGACCCTTTAGAATACAAATGCATGACAGGATTTTATTTGATAAAAGACAGAAATATTTATACCCTAATTCTCCCCTGCCCCTTATAGATCACATAACAGGAAAAGCACACCGCTTCTGATCTTCCCAGAATATATTCTGTTGTTGTTGTTGTTGTTGTTGTTGTTGATTGTTTAGTCGTTTAGTCGTGTCCGACTCTTCGTGACCCCATGGACCAGAGAATGCCAGGCACTCCTGTCTTCCACTGCCTCCCGCAGTTTGGTCAAACTCATGCTGGTAGCTTCGAGAACACTATCCAACCATCTCGTCCTCTGTCTTCCCCTTCTCCTTGTGCCCTCCATCTTTCCCAACATCAGGGTCTTTTCCAGGGAGTCTTCTCTTCTCATGAGGTGGCCAAAGTACTGGAGTCTCAGCTTCAGGATCTGTCCTTCCTGTGAGAACTCAGGGCTGATTTCCTTAAGAATGGATAGGTTGATCTTGCAGTCCATGGGACTCTCAAGAGTCTCCTCCAGCACCATAATTCAAAAGCATCAATTCTTCAGCGGTCAGCCTTCTTTATGGTCCAGCTCTCACTTCCATACATCACTACTGGGAAAACCATAGCTTTAACTACACGGACCTTTGTTGGCAAGGTGTTGTCTCTGCTTTTTAAGATGCTGTCTAGGTTTGTCATTGCTTTTCTCCCCAGAAGCAGGTGTCTTTTAATTTCGTGGCTGCTGTCACCATCTGCAGTGATCATGGAGCCCAATAAAGTAAAATCTCTCACTGCCTCCATTTCTTCCCCTTCTGTGGATCAATGCCTTGCCGTGGCGAAGGGGATTGAATAACTCAGAGAAGCTATGAACTATGCCGCGCAGGGCCACCCAAGATGGATAGGTCATAGTGGAGAGTTTTGACCAAACGTGATCCAGCTGGAGCAGGAATCGGCAAGCCACTCCAGTATCCCTGCCAAGAAAACTCCATGGACAAAGACAACAGGCATATTCTGTTACTTCTCTGAAAAAAAAGAAAAAAAGATTAAGACTTTTCATAATACGTTATGGGGGGGGGGACACTAATCTAAACAAAAACAAAGGATCAAGAGAGAGAGAGTAAAAGATTATAAAGTCCTCCTTCACAGGTAAATCTTAGCTTTTCCCACACAGAGAAAGGCCAACCCTCCCAGCTCTCACCTGGGAGCTTTCTTTTCTTCTCCCAGCCTCCCAACCAGGGAGATCTTCCCTTCCCTGCCTCTCACACAGGGTCCTTCATCTGTTCTTTCTCATAATACAAGTGAAGTTACTTTCTGAACATTACACCTAGAGTAGGATGCATCCATTTGCAAAACCCCTTTTTCTGTGCTAGCTGTAAACTGTACCTACTTGTCATGACTGAAGGACTTTAAACTTCCCCAAGATGTGCTTTGCTAATTAAAATTTAGCTGCACTGTTAAATGAAATTGCTAGTAATACTAAAATAGTCCTGGGGCAAGATTTATTTCTGCAGTTGTGGGCCAAACTATGCCCACTTTACACAATATTTCTGTAGCTGCTTCTTCTTCTTCTTTCCCCCTCTTTTTATTTAATTTTTTTATTTTCAATGCAAAATTACAACAAAAATTACAAACATTGAATCCAAAACAAAACAGTACAAACAAGAAAAAAAAACAAGAGAAAAACCACACAAACAAACAAAAAACAAAAAAAACAAAAACACACATCTACAAATAAAACCATATCATCATTCTAATCATTACGTACCTATACACATATTGACTTCCTTCCTTTGTTCTAAGACCTTGAAATTTTTACTCTTTCTAAATTGTTGTGTCTAATGTAGGTTACCTCTATCTTTATACTTTTTGCACCATTTTTCTCTTTCTTTAACCCTGCAAAGCTTCATTCGTTACATACCGATATGCTTATTCCAGAACAATGTTTTTTCATATAATCTTTAGCACATCCCCATTCTTTTAATAATTTTTGGTCCGATTGTCCCCTTATGAATGCTGTGAATCATGCCAGATGTATATATTCACAAAATTTAATTTGCCATTCTTTCATTGATGGAATTTTTCTCCCTTTCCAATTTTTTGCTATAAGCATCCTGGCAGCTGTTGTCGCATAGAGGAATACTTTCCTTTGATTGTCAGGAATATCGTTTGTGATTATACCTAAAAGGAATGCCTCCAATTTTTTACTAAAAGATATTTTAAACATCGTTTTGATTTCTTCATATATTTCATTCCAAAATTGTTAAATAGGTCGGCATTACCACCACATGTGAAACATTGTTCCTATTTCTTTCTTGCATCTCCAACAGGTATTTGATTTTAATTTGTAAATTTTAGCCAATTTTACCAGAGTTAAGTACCATTGGTACATCATTTTCATCAATTTTTCTCTGATTGTATAACATGCTGTAAATTTAATATCACATTTCCATAATTTCTCGCATTGATCCAGCCGAATTGCGTAACCTATATCGCATGCCCATTTAGTCATAACTTCTTTTACTTCTTCATCCTTTAACTCCCATTCTAATAATAAATTATACATTTTGGATATACTCTTTCTCGAGTTTTGTAATAATACTTTTTGTAATTTTGATTCTTCTTTTTCAAATCCTATTGTTTTGTCCTGATTAAATATTTGGGCAATTTTATGATATTGTAACCATGTGGTGCAGTATTGGGTCACCTCTTTGTATGGTCTTAATTTTAATTGGCCCTGTTCCTCCTTTCGGAACTGCTGGTATGTCGCCAGCCTTCCTGTCGTATTTTTCTTTTTGACCGATATCACTTCTAACAGTGATACCCACCATGGGATTTTCGGTTCTAACAGCCTTCTATGTCTCACCCAGACCTTATATAATGAATTTCTGATTACATGACTTAGAAATTCTTTATGCACCAAATTTCTAGGTGCATGTAGCTGCTTCTTCTTTGTAGACCACTTGTAGCCGAGTTAGATTGTCTTCCATGAATATGGTCTTTTTGTATCTGAAGAAGTGTGCATGCACACAAAAGCTTATATCAGAACAAACTTAGTTGGTCTATAAGGTGCTACTGGACATTTTTTTATTTTTTTATTTTTTATTTCGACTGCGTCAGACCAACATGGCTACCTACCTGAATCTATGGTCTTAACAGTGAGGCCATAAATGACTGTGGAGGCCAATTCACATCCTTCCACAGTGGGGACATAGGTTTCCAGGCGGGAATTGATCACAGTGAGGATTTGTCAAATGTGCCTTCCCCTTAGCTCATTTCTCCCTTTCATCCTGAGTTCGAGTGTCTTCAAAGCCTATGACACCTTTGGTAGAGACTGTTCTCCAACTGGAGCACTTGCAGGCCAGTGTTGAATAATAATAAGAAGAGTAGTTTGGATTTGATACCCCGCCTTTCACTCCCCTTTAGGAGTCTCAAAGCGGCTAACATTCTCCTTTCCCTTCCTCCCCCACAACAAACACTCTGTGAGGTGAGTGGGGCTGAGAGACTTCAAAGAAGTGTGACTGGCCCAAGGTCACCCAGCAGCTGCATGTGGAGGAGCGGAGACGCAAACCCGGTTCCCCAGATTACGAGACTACCGCTCTTAACCACTACACCACACTGGCTCCAAATTATTTGTGCTTATGCTGCATTTTTTGAGATTTGACTTAAGAGTGTATTTAAACCTCTTTTGTTGTCCACCAGAATTTCGCTTTCCGTTCTTAAGCTGGGAATAAAGTAGATACTTTGGAAGACAATAATCAGGCACATCTACTGTCACAAAACCACTTTCTGTGATTCACTTCTTTTTGTTAGTAAAGGGAGAAGGGGCATTCTTGGCCTTCCTGGTGTTGCTGAACTACAATGCCCATCTGCTCCAATAAGCATTACCAGGGGAGCTGTAATTCAGCAACGTTCGGAGAGCTAAAGGTCCCCCATACCTTGTGCATGACTTGCAATGGAGAAAATATGGGATAGAACAACACTAGTCTCCATTTTGAATGCTGAAAATAAATAAATCAAGCCTTCTGTGTGTCAGGTGTTTCCAAATTGGCCTCCTGCCTTTGATATGGAAAGCATGCTACTTAACACATTGAAAGAAAGCTGGCTATAAAGGGGCACTGTTGAGAAAAATGTCAGAGTTTCTTGGTTTTATTTTTTCCTCTCATGAAAGAATTTTGCAATATATCAGGAGACAGGCTGAAAGACCCTGTGATTGAGGAACTAGCAGGTAATGCATTTCTGAATACTAACATTTTCATTGCACACGTCCATGGTGTGAATGGGAACAAAGAGACGGCCAGCCCCATCACTTAAGGGTTTGGTTTTTTTTTTAATGTTCTGGGGGATTATAGAAAGGCAACACTGTTTTTTCCCTAAATGATATGAAGGGGTCTTGCCACTAGAGTATGTTTCTACAGCAATTTGCTGAAAACTCTGGCATTTTAGTGCTCAGTTGGAAATCTAGCCAGCAGGCATGTTTGGTTATTATAGCTCCAGAATTCGGTGCGGGTTGCCTCTGGATGGATTTGGGAATGTCCTTGGGCTGGACTTGTAATGAGGAGTCCTAACTTGAATTGGCTGTAAATTTGTGACACTTGGGGCCCCTTCCAACTCTACAACTCTACAATTATATGATTCCATGTGGCCACATGTAATGGCATCCTGGAAAATGGGGACACTTGGAGGGTCTGGATTTGTGGCAGGGGGTGAGGGGTGTCTGCTCAGTATGTTGTGGCCATGGGGAAAGAGTAGTGGCCACTCCCCCCCCCCAAGATCCAGGGTCCTGGTTGGCTCAGTCTACTTATAAACTAGAAAATTGGAAGTTAAGAGCAAAGCCTGCATGTGGCAGTGGCACTAGTTCACAATTCCTTTTCTGTTGCTCTGAAACAAGAGGAAACCATATCCCTGGTTTTCAGAATGTTAGCAACATGATCTTGTTTTTATATTCCACTTTTTCTCTTTATAAATATACATGCATACGTTATAAACTTTTTTCATTATAAATATACATTTGGTGTTGTTGGCGGGATGGAAAGGGGCAAAGCTGAATTATAAATGGTGGGAGAAGATAGACTGCTTGAACGTCCCTTGCCCATTGTCAAAGGTATCCTTTAAAGGTGTATGGGGCTTCTAATTTATAATAGATAAGGCTTATTTGCATCCATTTTATAGATAATTGCTCGAGCACTTCCAAGATTGTATCCAAGCATGACTTTTATAACCTTGTGAAAATTGCAGTGATAGAGGATTCTCTAGGCTTCTGCACTTTCAGTCCCATTTATTTGTGAAAGCAGTTCATCAGTATCAGTCCAGAAATAACAAATGAAAGAGGAAAAAAGCCAGAGAAAAAACTCCAATCAGGTTAATCTAGTATAACAGATAAGAGCCAGACTTAACATGTTCACATCATTTACTGAATATCTAGATGATAGCATGGTCAAACATCAAGATCAACAGCTTTTCATTTTTTAATCCACTTGCTTCGGAGTGGAAAGCAATTATTTTATGGGATAAAAGTCCCGTTACATATTCAGCAAGCATAAACCGGTGAGCTCCCTGATGTTTTGTGTTGCAAGCCTATGAAGACTAATGGAATAAACATAAATACAGAATAACTAGAAGCAAGCACTGAGAAAGATAACAACATAATATATCCAAATATGTCTGAGCAGTGATGGTTCTAGACATTTTGCTGCCAGAAGCGGAATACAAAATGGTGTGTTGCTTCCATTTTTTCTGAAGCAAGTCAAATCCCAAGGTATTGGAAACAGGAATAAAATAATACGGCTCCACCAGGAGAATGATCTCCCTCCACACTTTTGTGTTCCTCTTTGTGCAAGCACAAATTCTGAATATACCTTTTGCTTTTCTCTCTATATGCATTTTTTCTCCCACACATAGAATCATAGAATCATAGAGTTGGAAGAGACCACAAGGGCCATCGAGTCCAACCCCCTGCCAAGCAGGAAACACCATCAGAGCACTCCTGACATATGGTTGTCAAGCCTCTGCTTAAAGACCTCCAAAGAAGGAGACTCCACCACACTCCTTGGCAGCAAATTCCACTGTCGAACAGCTCTTACTGTCAGGAAGTTCTTCCTAATGTTTAGGTGGAATCTTCTTTCTTGTAGTTTGGATCCATTGCTCCGTGTCCGCTTCTCTGGAGCAGCAGAAAACAACCTTTCTCCCTCCTCTATGTGACATCCTTTTATATATTTGAACATGGTCATTTTGAAGTGTGATCCTGTCCTCTGGGGTGTTAGCCACCCCTCCCAGTTTGGTGTCATCTGCAAATTTGATCAGGATGCCCTTGAGTCCATCATCCAAGTCGTTGATAAAGATGTTGAATAAGACCGGGCCCAAGACAGAACCCTGTGGCACCCCACTAGTCACTCTTCTCCAGGATGAAGAGGAACCATTGATGAGCACCCTTTGGGTTCGGTCAGTCAGCCAGTTACAAATCCACTGAGTGGTAGCATAGTCAAGACCGCATTTTACCAGCTTCTTTACAAGAATATCATGGGGCACCTTGTCAAATGCCTTGCTGAAATCAAGGTAGGCTATATCCACTGCGTTCCCTTCATCTACCAGGCTTGTAATTCTGTCAAAAAACGAGATCAGGTTAGTCTGACATGACTTATTTTTCAGAAATCCATGCTGACTATTGGTGATCACAGCATTCCTTTCTAGGTGCTCACAGACTGTTTGCTTAATGATCTGCTCCAGAATCTTCCCTGGTATTGATGTCAAACTGACTGGGCGGTAATTATTTGGGTCCTCTCTTTTCCCCTTTTTGAAAATAGGGACAACATTTGCCCTCCTCCAGTCTGCCGGGACTTCGCCTGTTCTCCAGGAATTCTCAAAGATGACTGCCAGTGGTTCTGAGATCACATCTGCCAGTTCTTTTAATACTCTTGGATGCAGTTCATCTGGCCCTGGAGACTTGAATACATCTAAACTAGCCAAGTATTCTTGTACTATCTCCTTAGTTATTCTGGGCTGTGTTTCCTCTGCTGAATCATTTGCTCCAAATTCTTCAGGTCGGGCATTGTTTTCTTTATCAGAGAAGACTGAGGCAAAGAAGGCATTGAGGAGTTCAGCCCTTTCTGTGTCCCCTGTTTGCATTTCACCATCTTCTCCTCTGAGTGACCCCACTGTTTCTTTGTTCTTCCTTTTGCTACGAACATAACCATAAAAGCCTTTTTTGTTGCTTTTAACCTCTCTAGCAAGCCTGAGTTCATTCTGTGCTTTAGCTTTTCTGACTTTGTGTCTACACGTGCTGGCTATTTGTTTGAATTCCTCTTTGGTGGTTTCCCCCCTTTTCCATTTTTTGTACACATCCTTTTTTAATCTTAACTCAGTTAAAAGTTCTTTAGATAGCCACCCTGGCTTCTTTAGGCACCTTCCATGTTTCTGTCTCATTGGTATTGCCTGAAGTTGTGCTTTTACTATCTCCCTCTTAACAAACTCCCAGCCATCATGAACTCCCTTTCCTTTTAGTATTACTGTCCATGGGATCTCACCCAGCACTTCCCTAAGTTTTATGAAGTCGGCTTTCTTAAAGTCAAGAAATTGAGTCCTAGTATGCTTGGCTGCTCCTTTCCGCTGTATAGTAAACTTAAGAAGAGCATGATCACTCGTGCCTAATGATCCTTCCACTTCTACCCCACTAACCAGGTCATCAACATTGGTTAGGACCAGATCTAAAATGGCTGTTCCTCTTGTTGCTTCTCCCACTTTCTGGACAATGAAGTTGTCTGCAAGGCCAGTGAGGAATCTGTTTGACCTTATGCTCTTGGCTGAGTTTGACATCCAACAAATATCCGGGTAATTGAAGTCCCCCATTACTACTATCTCCCTTCCTTTTGCATGCTTGGCCATCTGTTCCAGGAAGGCATCATCTATGTCCTCCGTTTGGCTTGGGGATCTATAGTAAACTCTCACAATGAGGTCACTGTTATTCTTCTCTCCCTTAATTTTGACCCAAATGCTCTCACTTTGGCTTTGAGGTTCTAAATCTTGGATCTCTTCACAGGTATACACATCCCTGACATATAACGCCACTCCTCCTCCTTTCTTGTCTGGTCTGTTTCTCTGAAATAGATTGTATCCCTCCATTATTACATTCTAATCGTGGGAGTTATCCCACCAGGTTTCAGTGATGCCTATTATGTCATATTTAGTTTGCTGTACCAAGAGCTCAAGCTCATCTTGTTTATTTCCCATGCTTTGTGCATTAGTGTACAGACATTGAAGTCCATTAATCATTCCCCTGTGTCTCTTATTTAAGGATTTTTTCCTCCCACCACTAGGTCTGCGTGCTGTTAACCTTACTGACTTCTTCCAATTTTCTTCCACCCAAATGTCTATGCAATTATTTTCTCTCTTTACAGAACTTTATTTGCACCATTCATATTTGTCTATCATTCCTTCCTCCCCACCACCACCATGCCCCTCTCCCTCTTGCAGATTCCCTCTTCTAAGCACAGTACTGGATCCTCATGAAACTGCACCTTGGGAAAGAGTTTGAAAGAAAATGGGGAAAGAAAAAAGATATATGCCTTCATATGTTCAAGCAATAATGGGGGGTGGGCATGCATGCTGCTCCTGCTCCCAGTGTCACTGTCCCCATCAGACTGTGGTGCATTGGGCAGGAGGTCTGAAGGGGGGGACATATGCACATTGTGCTAAACCTCAATATGACCCCCCAATTTCCCCACCCATTGCATTCTTTGAACACATAGAAGCTAATTTCTGAAGTGCGTCATAATCTTGAACTGTCCTGCAAGTGGCTTCACTCCAGGGTTGTGGTGAAGGGGACAATATATTCTGGAAGGTCATCACCACCCCCGCCATAAAAAGTCCCAGAGGATGGACTCCACAAGGCTCCAGGGGATCAAGGAGCAGAGCTGAGCACTACTTTCCATCCCAAGCAACAGCTTCTGGCTGGGATGGAAAAGGTGGAATAGGCTGGATGCTTATTTAGGATATCAAAGTGGGAAATTTTTAGATAGCAATGGGAAACCTGTGGCCCAGCAGATGCTGTTGGACTCCAGCCCTCATCAGCTTCAGCCAGGATGGCCAAAGGACAAGGAGGCTGAGAGCTATAGTGCAACAACATATGGAAGCCAGTGGCTCCCCATCCCTGCTTTAGATGCTTATTTTTCTGTGTATTAGCTATGCTTAAGGGATTCCACCTTTGCAATCCCTTCCAACTCAACAATTCTATAAATACTACAACACTGTGTCTTGTGAACAGCACCCCCCTAATTAATAGAATCATAAATGTCAAGTGAAACAAACCTCTCATTAATTTTGCTTTGATTGGACCTTGTGGTCTTTTGTCACATGCTTTCCAGCAATATTTATGTGTTTGAGGTTTTATTAAGTTGGAAACTAATGAAAATACAAGCTTGGAGTAGGATGTAATTTGGTGAACTTGCTTATGGAAAATACAGGCGGCTGCCGCATGTTTGGGTTGCTTAAATTCAGCTGACATCAGTGGGATTGAAGCAAAGTAGCTGGGTGCAGTCAAAATGTTTATCATGTTGCTGGGAAGGTGACAAAGAAAGCATGCTGAACTTCTTGGCGTGGGGCAGGTTCAAAATAATGTAGTGAGAATAAAAGGTTTGATCACCATACCTATGTTACCCAGGACTGGTGCCAGACTTGAGGAGACACTCAACATGGTTCTGCTTATTGATACTCCTCCCTCCAATACTCACCCATCATTGCCACAACTATATAATAATCTCTTCTTTTCAGCAGTACCACTCATGGTCCTCCCCTGCTAACCCCCCCCAAGCATTTTAGCAGTGGGTGGGCAGCAACGTCACTTTTCTATGGGACCCAGGTTTGACTCCCATCTGCGGTGTCCGTCTACCATTTTACTTTACCCAAAATGCAATGCCCTGGCCTATAGATTTGTGGAATATGTGGATTGGGTTAGACATTAAGGCACTGTGCATTGCATTTTGGGTGAATTAAGATGGTGGGCAGATGCTGCAGATGGGAGCCAACCTCAGCTCTTATTCAAAACTGGCACTGCCACCTGCCCACTGCTAAATTGGCCATCCAGGGAAGATGGCAAGTAGTGACATGGTCAGGTCAGCCTGAGGAGGGGCCTCTTCTGAGTCCCTGGTGCCCTTGGCATGTTCCTACTGGCACCAGGCCTGACTTTACTACAGTTGTATTAACACATAGTAGAGTTGCATTGCAGCCAACCTGCTTAGCTTGTTTGCAGCTGTGGAGTTACACCTTCATTTCATTGTTGGTTGTGGCTGGAGGAATTTTGACCATTGTACTGTACAACCCCTCATGTCCTCACTCAGTTTATTATTTCTTTAGAGTATTTGTACCCCACTCTTCTGCAAAAAAAGCTCCCCAAGTGGTTTACAATCAATTAAACAAGACAGTCTTTACCCACAGGCTTACAAGCTAAAAAATCCAGTTTATTTACTGATTTCTAATGTGGCTGTTCATAGCTACAATGATTACTGCCATTGATTATTATTTTTTTAGTGCTATTCTATACAGCGTAGTACCATAATATTGCCTAGGCAACAGGAGGTCCTTCCAAAGTGGCGATGCTGCACAGTCTCCCTGTTCTCTCCTCCAGAGCACAGCCCTAGAAGACAGGATACAGTTCCACATTGCCGGGAGAACTTGGCCACTTTTGTAAAATGGTAGCAACTCTTGCAGCTGTGAACTACAGAAGAATAAATTGATATTCTTTTTTTAGTTGTGGGTGGGGTTTCACACCTTGTACATTCCCAAATTCACCCCTGACTTCCTGCTGAGAGATACTCTGCCTCAGCCCTAGTTTATATCAGATGTGAGTGCTGCAGAGGGACAAACTGTAAATTTTATGAAGGTTGTATATGTGACACAGTAGAAATTATCCTTTAAGTAAACTAGTAAGTTAGTTCAGTCCATTGTGAAGTATTTGTTGTTGTTACTGTTGTATTTGTATAATTTTTATTTTATTTTATTCTTAGTATATTCATATTTATATCATTTATATCCTGTTACTAAATAGGTACCACTCTGGCGGGAAGGTAAATGGTGTTTCCGTGCGCTGCTCTGGTTTCAGCAGAAGTGGCTTAGTCATGCTGGCCACATGACCCAGAAAAACTGTCTGCGGACAAACATCGGCTCCCTCGGCCAGTAAAGTGAGATGAGCGTCGCAACCCCAGAGTCTTTTATGACTGGACTTAACTGTCAGGGGTCCCTTTACCATTACATTTACTACAGTATATGGATCTTAAATCAGCTTAAAGTTAATTAAATATGAAAAATAAAGAAGCACCACATTCTATTTATTTATTTTTAAGTAAGCACATCAAGAACCTGTGGGCCACATTTTATCATCCTGTCGGGATGACTGTGTCCTCCTAGCCTCTGAGTGCCTGACTGGATCCTGCCCATGGAACCTTTTCTTTACCCAGAGTTGGGTAAATGTGGTCAGTTGCCAGAGAATGCTTATTCAGAAGGGCCATTATCTTAGGATGGCCACCCCCCCCCACTTCAGATGTAATAAGAGCAGCCATTCGAACTCCATCTAGGACTTGATTGACACTTATATCATAACTGGGAGCCTTCTAGCTGAGTCGGTTCTTGGATCATCTTTGACTTTGTGTGGTAGGATAGTCACAGCCTTCCCTCTCCCCAGATGGACTATGGATTCCTAGATTCAGGGTCATGGGTTCAAGACCCATATAAGGCAAAATATACTTGCATTGCTGGGGTTTGGACTAGATGGCCCTTGTGGTCCCTTCCAACTCTACAATTGTATGATTCTAAATGTATGGTCAGCTACCTCCCTGGACTTCAGCCCTTGCAGGATACAGCCAATCATTGAAGGATGATAGCCATCCCTAAGCCAGGCTCTTGGTTATAGAAGTCAGTCCACCACAGGCAACCCAAATGGTTAAACCTGTACTGATAAAACAAAAAGCTGAATGGATATTTTTCCTTTGTATTTTTCCTTTCCTTTCCTTTTTTAAAAAAACCAATGACACATTTAGTGCCAGCACTTTATATAGGCCATAATTCAGAACACTCATCCTTCCTATATACTTCACGACTACAACACCCCTCACTATAATTCCAAGAGGCTAGGTTGTTCTCTTGTTCTTCTAAAGTGGCTATTACTCCATTCCCTTCCTATTGCTCTTTAAATATTTACTGCTAACTAAAAGTCTCTAAACCGTTTTGCTGCTCTTCTATTAAAGGTTGCTCTTTTGACTTCTGCTCCATGCTAACAGGGAATGGAGATCCATTTAGAAGCCCCTCACTTGGAATGACAGTAGCACCTGTGGTTTGATCTCTAACTTTGTCTCCAGCCTAATGGAAGCTGATGGGGGAAAAACCTAGGCATGGGGAGTTCTATTTGGATTCCCCTCTGCTGTTGTACACAGCTGACTGAAAACACATTAAGCACAATATTTACAAGACAGCAGGAACCCCCTAAGTCCACATTACTTCAATATATTTAATAGGCACTTTGCAGTAGAAGTGAGGAACTTTTGGTCCTCCAGATGTAGCTCTAGCAAACATGGCCAATGGCCAAGAGTGATGGGAGTTGTAGTTCAGCAACATCTGGAGTGTCTAATGCTTCTCACACCTGCATTGGAGAAAAGGGCCTGGGTCAGTATTTTGCATGCAGAAGGTCCCAGCTTCAAACCCAAGCCTCTCTATGTGGCCCTGGGAGGCCCTGTCTGAAACCCTGGAGAGCCTATGTCAGTATAGATAATATTTAACTAGATCAGGGCAGTCCAACATGGTCCTCAAGGCCTTTTTGGGCAGCCCTTGGCAACATTTGATGCCTCGCCCGGCCTCCCTGAGGTAAGTGAGATGGTTGGCATACATCTTTCATTTTGGGGATTGCAAGTGTACCCCATGCTGTATGTTTTCCCCATTATCTGATGGATCTAATGTAGTACCTTGGTTCCCGAATGCCTTGTGACTCAAACGTTTTGGCTCCCGAATGCCACAAACCCAGAAGCGAGTGTTCCGGTTTGCGAACGTTTTTTGGAAGCCGAACATCCAACACGGCTTCCGCGGCTTCTGATTGAGTGCAGGAAGCTCCTGCCGCCAATTGGAAGCCGTGCCTTGGTTTTTGAATATTTTCGGAAGTCGAACAGACTTCCAGAACGGATTCCGTTCGAGAACCAAGGTACGACTGTATTGGTTTCTATGAACACATCATAATGTGTTGAAAACTGCATGGGTGTAAGTACATTAATAGAGACTGCATTTTGAAAGTCTTACTTCAGCCCTGTAAGATGTGCAACACAACTTTGTTCAACATCACATCTTGGCATTTGGCATGATAGTACTTCAAGAATGATTGTACTTAAGCGGTACATATTAGGAATGTAGTTTGATATTGCAAAATCTGGCAGCATATTTTGCTTGTATCGTTGTGACTGACACATACAAGCACTTTATCTTTAGTGTTTCCACGGGACTTCAATTGTAATTCAGAAGGGCACATGACATTCTGCCCCTCTTGTTCTAAATAATATATAAACATGTGAAATAAATCTGTGATGAAATGGTTTGGCGCATCCAATTAATGTTAATGATATGTTGGTTTCAGCCTAATTGGATCAGAGCCTGGGAATTGAGAAGTAGTTCGGCTCCACTGTTTCTTTTTAAATAAACACTTGGAAATCTTGTTCTGTGTAATGATCTTGATTTATTGGATACATGGCAAAGAAGAACTCATCAGATCAGTCTACCCTTGTGTCTTCTGTGTGAGCTCATATGGAGAGCAACCATGAGAAAAGCAAAAGGCTGCTGTTGTGAATTAACTTTTCTGAAACAAACTGATATTACAGTGACACTGAGGATATGTGCCATCAGAAGGTTGTCTTAGGGAACTTTTTTTAAATAGGGTCTGAGACAGGTGAGTCTTTTTGTCCTGCTAATGCTGCTTATTGCTTGCTCGTAATGCACACAACTGAAGGAATTTAATTTTAGGAGGATTTTCAAACCTCTGGGTTACCGCGGAATGGCGGTGGACGGCGAATTTTGTTCTTCATGAATGGCTTGCTCATCACAAGAGCCTGGGGGGAAACACAAAGGCACTGTGAACTCCTAAAGAAGCCCCAAAGTATTTTTTGTGTTCCAAAAGGTCCAGCAGCACGGAACTGCGAGTTCTGTTGTCCCTCTTGCCGTTCTGAAAAGAGTGGTGTGTGAGAGAGATTGAGCCAAAAGCTCAAGGCTCCATCGCAGCTCCGTGATGGAAAGCCCCAAGCTCCGTGCATCAAATTAGTAACTTTTCTGATATTTCAAAGCAAGAATTAATGAACTGTAAAGGGAACTTCGTTTTTTTTAAAAAAATGTTTGTTTAATTCAGCAATGATTTGGGGTGTAAAAAGGAGGTCTGCCCCAGTCGTGGGGTTTCTTTATCTGCATGAGAACAATTTACAAGGGAATTGAATGAAAAGAGGGGGGAGGCTTTTGATTTATGCTCAACAAGGAATTTAACAAGGTTTTACTATGCCCCCCCACCTCGACTGAGGCTGAATGGACTTTATTTAAAATTATTCTTGGATTGCTGTTGGAGGAATGCAGTTGTGGGGGTGGGGGTGGAGAAAGAATGAACTGCTGCTGAACAGATGCGGTAAAGAGGCTGAATTTGAGAAAAGATCTTGCTTTTAACTGTGTGCTGAGGAAGAACTCCAGGGTGGAATTTTAATGGCAGGGTTTGGATATATACTCTGTAAGTTATTTATGGCTGCAGCTTGTACGCTAGTCTGTAAATAGTGGAAGGAATGGAATGTGACCATGTGCCATCCAGATAAACTGATGAGGGGGGCTCCTCTTCCCCCTCCTCTCTGCAGCCAGCAAGTCACCCTTTTCCATGAGGAGGGGCTTGGACTCGGAGGCAGAGAGATTCTCTGAGCTCTGAGCTCCCCCCCGACCCCCGTGAAAAGGGTTCCTCGCTGGCTGGCTGCTTCTCTCTCAGGTGTAGCGCTGCAGAGGCTGGCTGGCTGCCTCTCTCTGGCTTTGCCCATTGACTTTATGTGTGCCCGGCCCCCACAATTATATTAGTGTGGGTTCTCAAGCACCCACGGTCCCCTGTCAAGGGGTAGAATGAAAATAAAGCCATCATTGCAGATAAAGATTTCTGAATGGCAACCTCTTTAATATCTGCTCTAAGTTAAAATCTGGCTTGTATGTGTATAATGCACACCTCTCCTTATAGATTTTTAAAAAATGATGAAAAATGGGATTCCTCTCCTGACTTTTTAGAAAAGATCCAGTTATTATGTTTTCCTTACATAAATGGAGCACTCATATTTAACTGCTTCTTAAATGGTAGCAAAATAAAATTCCACAGAGTCTATACAAATGGTAAAACGGTGTGATACTGCTGCCTGAGCCCTTGTCTGTGTGATGTGAAAAGGAGAAGGTCACCCCATCTTTCTCTTTGCATTTCCTTAAGATGTCTTTTACCCAGGTACTCAACCAACCTCTCAGATCTCTCCGTGGAATCTTAGCACAAAGCGTTATGTCTCCAGGCAGGTAATTAGCAGAAGCAGCACAGCGAGTAATTAGTAAAGACAGCTAACTTCCAAACTAGCAGAAGTGAAAGCTAGACACTGATGACCAGGTAATGTGCACTCAATTTGAGTTTGCCTGCATTGCTGACGTATGAGATGCTTGCCCTGTTGATATGGATTTGAAGCTGGCTGTAGCTGTGCTGGAATAACATTAGAATTTGCAGCATCTGTTTCTCGGCGATATTATTATTATTACTTTCCGGCTTTCATCCCACGAGTCACATTCAGTGTTCTGCCAGTTTTTCATACATGCTTTATTCACACCTGCTCCCCGGTTTAGAGCTTCTCAGCAAAGCTGGGAAACGCACAGTGATAATATGCCTGCGGGCTACAAAACCAACCTGCATCTACTAATCTGTACTGCAGCTCCCTAAATGGCAAAAAGCACATCGGTGTGTAGCTTTTTCCGCTGCTAGTTTAAAATGGCAACAATTTCCTGTGTGCTTCAAATGTAAATTTATGTTGGTTTAGAGGGAAATGTGTTCAGGATGGCAGCCCTGCATCCATTTATCAGCATTTCAGAAGGTGTCCCACAATCCCACTGTCTTCTTTACAAACCAGGATTATGCCCTAACAGTTTTAAGATTATTGCTTGATAGGGTTGTACGAAGCCAGGCAAATGTATTCAGAAAGCAATTGCTTGTGTTCTCTGGCAATTGCTTATCCAAAGCAATAGCTTTTTTTAAAAAAAAAAATGTGCTGGAGGAATTAAATTCTGAGTAAAAATATGAAATAGGGATCCAGAAAACTATTAAAACCTACACCCAGCTATTTATTTTGTAGTTTGACACCCACCTAAGTGTATCTAAGCGTTTATGTGGAAAAGTCAAACAAACTTCCAGAAATATTAAAGTAAAACAACAGACAAGAAAGCTAGTGCTGCCTCACACTCTTTGCTGCTTTACCCCACAGTACTGGAAATTCACATTTAGCAAAAATGAGAAACATGGTTTCAAATAAATACTATCAATAGCCAGTGTGTTATAGTGGTTAAGAGTTTGGGGCCAGGACAGGAAAGACTCAGGTTCAAATTCCCATTCAGTGATGAAGCCCAGTCATTATATTGCTAAACTACCTCACAGGGTTGTTATGTGTACACTCTGAAATATAATCAACAGGACTTAAGGAAAGGTGAAGTTTTAATTTTACTGTCCAATTTATAGATGTTCATTTGATGTTCTATTTTTGTAAGAAGTGACATTTAGTAACACCCTTTTTTGTCCACATGGGATGGCATCTGTGGTGGAAAATCAGAGATCATAGAAGAGATATAACTGTTTGGTGTTCTGATAATACCATTGCATCTCATTCAGTGACCACACACACACATTGAATGGGGAATGGAATAATCCCTCTAGGTCAAGGGTCAGCAAACTTTTTCAGCAGGGGGCTGGTCCACTGTCCCTCAGACCTTGTGGGGGGGGAGACTATATTTTGGAAAAAAACATTCCTATGCCCCACAAATAACCCAGAGATGCATTTTAAATAAAAGGACACATTCTACTCCTGTAAAAACACGCTGATTCCTGGACCATCCATGGGGCGGATTGAGAAGGCGATTGGGCCGCATCCAGCCCCCGAGCCTTAGTTTGCCTACCCATTCTCTAGGTCATTGTATGGAATACACAGAGGAATCTTGCATCAAACCTTGTCTGTGAAAAGGTTACCTGATTCCATCTCCGACAGGTTACCCATATTCTAAGTCCTTACAGCAGGGATGCAGAATCTGTGGCCCTCCAGATGTTGACGTTTGTCTATGCCTCCTGAGGCTGATGGGAGTTGTAGTCTGGCAGCAACTGGAGAGCCACAGCTTCCTCATACTCACCCTGGACTCATTCCTGTGCATGGAATTACATATAATGTGGGGATGAGGCTACTGACATATATAATACATAATGGAAGAAGTAGGTCTTTGGGCCTAGTTAAGACCCAGAATTATGCTAAGAGAAGGGCAGGATAGGGGAAACCTGATGATGGTGAGGCTGGTATTAGAAGGAATGTGCATCTATACTTCCTCAGAATAAAAGCATAAAGTATGTTCAGATCACTGAAATAGCAAAATAGGTTTACCATTCTATGGAGGATCAGGATCAGACAGGCTTTCACTTCTCAGCCTCGGGATCAAAGCATTACATCTCTTAAACTTCCAGACATCTTTAAGGTTGCAGTCTTTTGCACATTTACTTGGAAGCTGGTCCCTATGCAGATTGCTTCTGGGGGGAAAGCCCATTCATGGGAACAAGCTGTAGAAGTGTTAATGTGTCCCGTCCCCCCCAAGAGCAAGGGAAATAGAATTCTCTTTTCTCTGTTGTTTTCAGTGTATGATTCAGTGTGCGATTAGTTTGATTTCTTTCTGGGTCCAAGATCATCACAGTTCCCCATTTCCCAAGAACTGAACAGATGGGAGCTTTTCAGAAAGGACGCATTTCATTAGAAGTATTGTTAAGTAACGCTGTAATATTTTCACAAGATACAGTTAAAACGTCTGATGATCAAAGCCTACAACAAATGACAAGTTTGGGCTTGTGCCAAAAAACTATAATGTTAAGATCCTAGGGAATTTTAATATGCAGTTAGTGCTCTGTGGGATTTACGATTTACTGTTCATCCTAGTAATTCTGATTAAGCGACAAGATGGAATCTAGTTTTGGTGAGATTTAGGATCTGGATGGAGCTGGCACTGTACTTTCTCCTCTTTTCACTGTGAAAACTCAGTGCCAGATTAAATTACACCATGTGGAGGTCTCTAGGCAGTTGAAATCTTGGGGACCCCCTCGCAAATTATCTCCTAATATGTTTTTTATTCTACCAACCAAAAATTGTAATAAACCAATTTTGATCCACCGTCATGGGGCCCCTAAAAGGCATGGGGTCCATAGGCTGGTGCCTACTCTGCATATTTGGTAATTCGGCACTGTGGAAACTTGTTGTTGTTGTTGTTTTAATGATAATAAATACATTGGAAAGGGCTGCCAGATGTCAGCCACTTGAACTGGACAAAGGATGTGAATCAGAGTCAGCAGTGATAGTCAGAACAGCATGCCTTCAAAATGGCCTTCATTTCAATTATTGCAATTGTTTTGGATTTGGATTTTTTCATATATATTCCATCAAAATTCTAAAAATGGCCTGCATTATTACACAGTGTATTATGCAAGCAGGTCAATGGTCCTCAGCTTTGACTGTGGAGTGTTTTGGTGAAGTAATGAGGTAAGAGAGACCTGAACTTAAAGTCTACTGCTTTTGCTTTGTTCTGATTAAACAGTACATTTCTTAATAAGACATATTCATCAAGGAGGCCTGTCTCGAATATATGTTCCCAGTACATAACATCTCAGTTTAACTCCGCTGTTTGAGTAGGCAGAAAACTGAATTCAAGAATTAATCTACTTCTACATCTTAGTTAAAAGCTTTGGGCCTCATTCATAACATAATTAATGAAGTGGGTGGAGAGAAATCATTCCTAAAGGATACCAAAGCCAATCTGGAGACTGTTGCTGCACATTTGAATGGCCTTTGCTCAGTGTCAATGGGTTGGGCAGAGTTAACAAACTACTTATATACCTACTTAATGCTAAGTACATGAGTTGCCTTAACTAGTACTAGAAAACATGTTGCCTGGACTGGTGGAAGGAGCTTGATTAATCAATGACTTGCTGCAAAACACCCAACGGCTACTGTGAATGAATCAATAGAACTCTGTTAAAACTTCAGTGGAAAGGGCAATACTCCCTAATATTAAGTGGAAAGGAAGGAGTTTTCTGACTACTTGATTGCATTGGCAGTCGGGACACGCACTCATACATACAGATTTAGAGATCAGAATCTGTACGCATTTTCTTCTCTGTAATGTTTAAGCTTTGAGGATGGGTAAAAGCTTAAGATGATCCTATTAGCCTGAAGAATGTAGGTAATAATTCCCTCGGTGGCAGGGCAATAAGGAAGACTAGGGATTAGAGAACAGGATGAGAACGAAGGCGCTCTGCGGGTCTTAATGAGAATAACCAGGGGAGGGGGGGAGAGACATTGCTCATCTTCCGTCTATATTTCAAATTGCAGTTGAAACAAACGATGCAGTGGTATATACCTGGAAATAACAGCAAGCAGGCGGTTAGGAATAAATTTGGGGTGTTCCCCATTGTGTTTGTACAAGAGCCGAATGTGAAAGGAATCCTGTGCATTTAAACTAGAAAGTAAGGCTTCTGTCTAGGGATCCCATAAGTGGAAATGTTGGGGGCAGGAACCTAGAAAGTTCTGCTCAAGGGGTGTACCCACTGTCACAGTGGAGGTGGTGATTTTTGCCCTCTTCCCCCTGTTTTGGAAAGTTGGAGGACTCTCTGAAACAGCATAGGAGGGGTTGCTAAGGCCTGCAGGGGGTTGGCAAGATTGGTGAAAATAGCCAGCGCCTTCCCCCTATGGTAGCCTCTGGAATGGTGTCAGTAAGGGGCGAGGTTGTGGTAAAGTTGGTGCAGTGCAATCAACTGGTGCAGGGCCTTTAGAAACCTATAGCCCTGAAGAGATTTTGGTCCCCCCCCCTATATATCTAATTCAAAATATAAACAATAATAAATGGTACAACAAAATTTTATTTTTCAAAATGAAAAGATTGAAAACAACGTTCATTTTTCCATACAGTGGTATCTCAGGTTACAAACACCTTGGGTTACAAACACTTCAGGTTACAGACTCCGCTAACCTGGAAGTAGTACCTCAAGTTAAGAACTTTACCTCAGGATAAGAACCGAAATCGCGTACTGGCGGCGCAGCGGGAGCAGGAGGCCCCATTAGCTCAAGTGGTACTTCAGGTTAAGAACGGTTTCAGGTTAGGAACAGACCTTCAGAATGAATTAAGTTCGTAACCAGAAGTACCACTGTACTTGTATAAATAATGTTTATTTTTGTTCAGCTGCACCATTTGGTAAATCCAGCAATAGAACATTTCTGTGGTGCCCCTCTTCCCTTGATGCTCTAAGTACAGTCATACCTCGGGTTAAATTTGCTTCAAGTTGAGTGCGTTCGAGTTGTGCTCTGCGGCAACCCGGAAGTAACGGACTGTGTTACTTCCGGGTTTCGCCGCTTGTGCATGCGCAGACGCTCAAAATGACGTCATGCGCATGCGCAGAAGCAGCGAAAAGCGACGCGTGCGTGCGCAGACATGCCGTCGCTAGATACGTTTACCTATAGATGCGAACGGGGCTCCAGAACGGATCCCGTTCGTATCTAGAGGTACCACTGTACGTGCTTATTTTGTTTAATGGTTAATCCAGCCCTGCACTTGTGGAACCAATCCAAGGCTCCTGCCAGCATATTTGCACCATGCTGACCTTGCCACTGCCTCACCCATCCCACCCTCCATTGCCGCATGCAGCAGCAGCAGCAGCAGCAACACCACAGCTGGAGGGACATAAGGTGAGCAGCAGAAGTCCACCATGCCATCCACTACTGCAGGAGCAAATTCAAGGAAAGAGACAGAGTGCTTCAAATGAAGCATATTTTTCTTGCGACTTTGAACACAACAAGTTCTTTTTTCTTAGAACAGTTTTGACTTGGACTTGAAATAAAGTTTAATCTACCTTGAAATATAGAACAGAGATGCTTTGGGGTGAAGGAGCAGAGAGGTATATCTGGCAGACTTCAAACAAATGCTGTGGTGAGAAAATCCATATCAAATCCACGTAAAATTGAGTTGGTTAGCAAGCTTTTGATGTCATTCAAGTGCTTCACAAAACTGCTTTGACTGAAAGATTATCTATTAAGATTTTTAGCTATTTGGTGACAAAAAGCCTCCCTTTGTCTTGTCTACGGAGTACTATGCATAATAGCTGTAAAATGTGCTAAAGCATACTTTTTTTTTCTTAATAGAAAACTGATACATTTCTCTCTCAAGCCATCCCTTCCTTTCTCAACAACACCAAGTTGCGAAGATTAAATTCAATCACTTTATAAGCCAGATACTGTTGGACATTATCCTTGTACATTCACGTGAGAGGTAATCATGCCTTTGCTGCTTCCAGATTCACAGCACTTTCTGGAACGGAAGGTTTTTTAATGGACCAAATTCTGATAAAACTAGTTTCTGAATTTTCAACAAAGCCTCATGAAAGAGTTGGCAACATATTGTAAGAATGCAAGAAGGGCCCTGCTGTATTACTTCAAAGGCCCAGCTAGTCCAGCATAATGCTTCTGACCAAGCAGATGCCTCTGAGAAACACACATGCAGGACATGAGCACAATAGCACACTCTTGTTCACGACCCCCAACAACTGCCATCCTGAGCCATACTTTGCTAATGCTGAAGGTAGCACACAAATAGCTGTCATAACTAGTAGAATAGACAGTCACCCTCCATGGATGCGTGCAACGCTCCTTTAAAGCCATCTAATTTGGTGGCCATCACCACATCCTGAAGAAGCAAATTCCATAACTGTGTGCTATATGAAGGCAACGGATCTGTTCAGGGCTTCTTTTTCAGCCGGAACTCACCAGGACTCAGTTTTGGCACCTCTTGGGTGTGCACCACTGCTGTTATAAGAGAACAAGGGAGGCACTCATGGTGAGTCCTGGCCCCTCTTTTTCTAGTTAGCTCCAAACTCCAGGATGTACGTAAGCCTGAGGTGGTGGTGGCGGCGTGGTTGTATGAACTGCCAGACAGGTGGCAGCAGTGGTGAGTAGGCAATGCCACATAACCAAGGCTCCAGCTGCCATTTATTATTTTCATTTAACAATCAAAATTTCCTGGAAAGGAGAGTGGCAGTGAGCTCAGCCACTCAGATACTGCTTTTGAGGCTGCTGCACTTCAGGCATTCAGCTGATAGGTGTTTTTCCCCCCAAAGATGTGGAGGAGGAAAAACAAGAGCAAGGAGGAAGGCACATTAATGCTTTGCCTCCTTGCTTGCCTGCCTGCTCCTGGCTGCCCCCTCAGAAAGAATGGCCCCACAGCCAAATACCCGAGGTGTTGCAACTTCCCCTCAGGCGACAGGCTACAGGAGGAGAGAAAATGGTTGCTATGGCGGGTGACAGGCTAGTGGCTGCACTATACACCATGGCTCAAATCATGTTTTGTTTGGTGTCCAGCCTGGCCCATACATATCCACCCTTCCTGTTAGTATCCACAAGATTCTATGGTAAAGGACAATACAGGAATAAATACCAGCTCTCTTGCTCAGTATATAATGCAGATTATATTAAGTGATAGAGTTCTGCTCATTTTTGAAGTGAAGATGTGTAGTTAAACACATGTCTCTTCCGGAAACCATTGGAAATAAAGAAAGGACAAAGTATGAGAATTTAAGCTAGATAGTGATTCTCAGAGCTAGAAAAAGAAAAGAAAAAAAGAAAGATAGCTTAAATTCCCTAATGTGATGCTGTTTTCTAACTAATGTTTGGTTGTCTTAGTAGAGTCCCCCCAAATTAAGCTATACATCTTTTCTTTTCTTTTTTTGTGGTAATTCCATACAGAAAGCACTCCTCAGAGCAGATGCTCTTTGTCTGGGGAAGGCAGGGATGGTGCTGTTACTTTTCCTCATCCTCTTGATTGAATTCATATCCAAATCCTCTGGGAAAGCATTTGGGCTGCTGTTGTTTGTGACAGTTCTCTCTGCCATTTGTCTGTGCACCTCGTTAGCTTGGTTACATGGGCTGGTGCCTGTGCTATGTTACCTAAAAGTCACAAATAAAGGCTTCGAGTGAGCTCATAGGATGTAATTAAAAGCCAGTGAGCAAGATAAGCACACATGTCCTAAGACTTAAAAATACTCTGTGCCCAAATCCAATTTATCCTTAATGGTGCTTAAATGTGCTTTTTATATTAAAAAAACCCTGCATTTCCTCTGCGTATATTTTATAGTAAGCCAACCAGATTTTCAGTGTGACCATGCATGCAATTCCATGCAAGGGAACTGCAAATTGAAAGACATCTTCTCCGCTGCCACCAAATAAGTCCTTGTTATTCTAGGGCAGCACTCAGACAGGACTTATTCCATTTTTCCTGATGTTTCCCTACCTGATAATTTCTGCATTTCATATGACCTTTCACACGACAGACAAGCCACTTCTGGAAATCTAGCAGAATCTAATAGAAGTTCAGTGTTATTCACCTTCAGGAAAAAATAAATCTGTTTGGAACCCTGTTAACCCAGAAAATCCAGGGGGGTTTTGAGCTGCAATTTCTTTGTTGTTTTCATGGATGCCCCATGGAAGGAAATATGGGACACTATTCCTGTATACAGTTTCTGTAAACAGTGGGGACATGTCTGATGGATGAGCCTCAGGCTTGTGTCTTCCCCACAGAACCATAGAGTTTGAGGAAGTTTGGGAAGCTAGCTAGTCCAATCCACTGCTCAATGCAGGGAATCCAGAGCTAAAGTGTCCCAAGCAGGCAGCATCCCCACTCTGCTTGAAGACCTCCAGCAAGTAGTTGGATCCATTGTCATACTCCTCTTATCATTACGTTTTCCTTATAGCCAACTTTATAGTAAAGTTATCTAGTAAATTAAGCCCATTAGACCTAGTTTTGCCCTCTGAAATTGCTCTTTTCTATATGACAGTCCTTCAGGTATTTGAAGAATGTCCCTATTCGGCCATGTTTCTGCTGACTCCAGTTTGTGATCACATTCTGACATGCCCTACAGCCAAGCCCCATCCTACAAGTATTTATTAAAAAGAAAATAACTAAATGCATTTGTCTCTGTTAAATTCAATTTATTTTCTGTTCAGTTTTAATGAGGTCATTTTGAATATTATTCAGTCTTCTGAGGCGTTAAGCTATTCCTCACAGTTTTGTGTCATTTACAAATCTGATACAGATTACATCGGAATCACTGGTAAAAATATTGAATTTTACCAGGTCCAAGACGGAGCCCTGGTTGTCATCCTGCTTGAAACATCCCTCCAGTTTGGTAAGGAAAAATAGGTGAACAAATTTTTTCCAAACAGCTGTGAATTCATCTGATGAAATGATCACCTAATCCACATCTAACCATTTGCTAACTAAAATATCATGTGGAACTTTCTCAAATATTTTGTTGACATCAGCACAATTAACTCCACACCATTCCCAAAATCCACGAAGATAGTAGCCCAATCTAAAAAGTGGTCTGTCAGAGTTTATTCTTAATAATAATAATAATAATAATAATATGCATTTATTTTGTATTTTTCAGGAAAAAAAGAGAGAATCAACCAGGCAATACAAAATTATAACAATTTTCCAACTTGACACAGAGAATAGTTACAAAGGAATCTTGCATTCAAAATTTTCCATTAGATCTATTAATTCATCTTGGAATGCTTCTCTACTGAGTCATGCAGAGATGAATTAAAATTGGGACGTTTGTCTGCCTTCAGTCCTGTGGCACCTCACCTGCCCCCTAGGATTTCTCAAATATGATAGATGGAGGACTGTTGTGATGCAATAATCCAGGCCTAAAGACTTGAACTCATGTAAGGTAGCTAGGCATTTCCGGACTACTTCCTTATCAGTCTTGAACTGTAATCCTCTCTCCTCATCAATCGTACCACAAGGAGGCCATTGGAAGCTTTTACTTACATTTTCCTCTAAATGCGGCTTTTCACTGTCTCTTCATACTTGGCAAATTGTGGTTAGTGTTAACTATGGTTTATTGAAACAAGCCAACTGATTAATGATCTGGTTTTGCATTACATGCTCAATGCATTTTGTAGATTCTTTTGTTATCATCAGTCCAATCCAGTTGTTCAGTGAACTTTCCTGCTTCATGACTATGAGAACAGTTTTCTTGGGTGATGAATCAAAAGAAGGCATTTTGTGTGCCTTCCCTATTGACCACTACATTTTAGCACTAACGGTGTGTGGAGTCATACTTTGAAGTTGTAGTTTCTTGTGCACTCAAGAAAAACACAGAAGGAGGGAATGGATGGGCCTGAGAGAAGCTTGCATTTTCTCTGCTAATTTTCTATCATCCACTCTGTCAATAGTGAGAACCCTCGCATTGTATGGAACAGTTGTCATTAAACAAAATAATGTCAGGGTACTTTTACATTTCCATAAATCCTACATATGCTGTACTTGATATATTTTTATGTGTGAAAGCAATTGCATGCATCTCAATAAATGTATGCAATATTTATGAGAAATATAATTATGGCAACGGATATACCTGGAAAATATGGGAAATATAAATATAGCTGATACTGGTATTGCCTCATGTGATCTTTGGTCCTTCACATTGCCACACTGTTTTTGATACGCACAAAGGTAATCTAGGTAGAGGATGTGCGGCTAATCCTTGAAGTCCTATGTATGGGGCCTTTCTTGGGTCTGCATGTGGTAGCAGTGCTACATAGGGAGACACATAGCCTAGGAAGCAGCCAAGAGGTCCATTAGGGACTATGATCAATCTGTCTCATGTGTTTGTTTCTGCATTTTTGCCTCCTGCTAGCTTTTAGGAGCCCAACTGTCTCTTCTAATACAAAATAATGTTTCTTTGGTGAGTGTCAGCAGTTGGACAGCTCAGACATGTACAACTGAACACCTTTATTGAAGATCAACTTATGCCTTGTACAATCTTACACAATCTTCTAGCCATAGGCATATCACTGCTAGCCAAAACTGCTAGTGTCATAGAAGGAAAATGAGGTTTTTAAAAAATATCTTCTCCATTACAGGACTTGGGTGTTGGTATAGAAAACTCATTCTAACTCTGGCTCATGAAACTTTAGCCTGTAAACTGAGTAGAGGGTTTGAAATCCACGTACTTAAAGTTTCAGCAACTTTATAAAGTTAAGTAACTTCCTTTCTATATATGCCAGTTTCAGAATCCTTTATCCCTGTTAGTGCAATATGCTGGCACTTTATATTGGTGGAGTCCTGTTCTGCGCCCAGGTGTTGCCACTATGACTTGATACAGTGACCCTGCAGGGCAAGCTGCCAGTTCCCTTGCTCTTCATAGCCATTCTGCCCGTCAGTTTTCTTTCAGGTCATCCCACTGACATTCTCTGGAAAGAAGGCATCTCAGGCAGCAAGAAAATCTGCCTTATTTCCCATTCAGCGGCACTGCTCGCAGTCTCTAGTCCAAAGCTTGCTCCCTGGCTCCAATGTCAGATTACAGCTGCCCTCCAGGATTGGATCTCACTTCAGTAAATGCACTCTGTAGCAGGAGTGGCCAATATGATGGCCTGCTGACATTGATCTCCAGCTCCTATCACCTCTGCATGATGGCTAGGGATGATAGCAGTTAAAATCCAATAACATCTGGCAGGCGCCTCATTGTATACCCTTCCTCTAAAGGACCCCTGGAGTATTCACTCTTTCCCTTTCCCATCTTCAAACCTCTTGTATCCTTTCCCACAACATTCCAGCCCCACCTTGCAACAGTTGCCTGGAGTTGTGCACATTCTCTCCTTCAGCCCATCCTAGTGAACCTTCCCTCATATTCTGCCTGATCATTTGTTGTGTTGCCTATTGTTGCGGCAATGTTGCAATCTCAGCTGAAAGGTTTAAAAGCTGGCAATGTATTTATCATGGGATTCTGGCAAGAGATTAGTCCCTAGGGGTAAGATAGACAGTTCTATGTAGGAAGGCGACATGAAGCTGTGCAATTAAGAAGAATGAAAAAAATAGGATCAATATATGCATTTTTAAAAATATTCCAGGGGAAAACCTTAAGTTATCATATTGGATGGCTCACTGCTTGGATTAATGGTGGGAGATTTAGTTGTATGAACAAAAACGCAGCCTAGCACATGGATGTGTAATAGATCAGTTCATAGATTCTTATGCTACAGAAACAGTTAATCGAGGGGCCCATGTGAATCTATCTTTCCTTTTTCTCTTTTTCCAGTAAGTCATTAAGCGCTTAAGTGAAGCTGCTCCTGCCAGTTTTCCTTTTCATTAAATATTCATATTTACTAATGGATATTGTCTTGACAAATTGGTCAGATTGAGCAATTTATGAATTTATGTTGCACAAAAAATAATAATTTCTGTTTTCAGAATTCCCAGCGAGCCAAAGTAATGCTTAAATCATTAACACTTCATTGATTTTATAATTAAAAAGCTGGAGAGTAAATATAGCAGGCTTCCTAAATGGCCGGCTGTTTTTCTTTTCTTTTCTGGAGGCTGCAAGTGGATGCCCATCTCCATCAGATTTGGACGTTCAGCCTGTAGTTATGCAACAGTTAACTTTTAGATAGAGGTGGGGGGGGTCTACTGTCTGTAACAGAAAAGTGAATGGCACTCCAAGAGAATCAAAGCAATGGGCATCTCATCATTTATGTACAGAATGCAATGTTCCCTGGCGCTGGGAGCCTGGAAATAAGAGACTCTGAGGGCAACACAGATTAGATCAGGCATGGTAGACCTGTGGCTCTCCATATGTTGTGGGCCTACAGCTCCCATCATCCCTGACCTTTTGCCAGTGGTGGCTTGGTGGGAGAAAGGCAGTGTGAAGCATGGTGGTAGGAGCATCAGAGCTGTCCACCGAGCTCCCCACTGCCTTGTCCCTCCTTTTCCTGCTAAATAGCATCAACACATGATGTTCAGAAGCCAGGAAAGCAACACAGTCCCACCAGCTGCCACCATCTGGAGGATTACCGTTTTGACATTCCCTCATAGAGAGTTCTTGTGTAGGGGAACAGTGAAACCAAGCCACTCCCTGGTTCTTCTCTCAAGTGTGACCTCTGTCTTCCTAGTGTAAGGCTGAGATTGAGCAGCCTGCATTTGATGAGACTAGAACACAGTAGCATCCACTAGGCATAGCCTTATTACATAACAAAAAGCTGAATGTTATGCCCATTTTCCCTGCAGGGAGCAGAATGGCCTTATGTTAGGGTCTGTTAATGCAGACAGAACAGCTGAGATCCTAAGGTGCCATTGCTAGTCAGAGCAAACAGTGCTGCTGTAGGGGGACCAGTGGTTTGACATGATATAGAAGGTAGCTTCATAGATGATATGATACCAAGATCCTTATATTTGGTTCTCTTATTGGTGCATGGCACAATGCAGGGGCTTGCCTGGTGTACTGTGCCTTGTAATTATTATTATTGGCATGTGTTTATGGCATAAAACAGAGCTGTATGTAGGGATGGATGAATCTGTCCATTTCCATTCTCTAAGCTTCTCATTTTTTCGGTTCTCCACATTTCCATAGCAGTTTGTGACTTTAAAAAACTCCTTTCTCCTAATAAGCACATTTTTGTATGCAGTTTTGACTGGCATGTACATTTGGGAAAGCCGTTTTCCCCAATGCAATGCACTTCTGTATCTTACTTTAATGAATAGAGGCATTTCCCTGCACACTTGACTCTTTTATATTTGGCAGGAGAAGCGCATTGCAATATTCAGAAAATACGAATGTCAAAGTATAGCTGTGTTTCGGTTCACAGATTGGTTCACGAAGTTTGCGAATTAGCTAGTTTCTCATTAAAATGGAAACAACATTGAATTTATCCTCCATCTCCGTGTTGGGAAAAATTAATGGCTGCTCCTATGGAAGGCTCCTTCAGTGCAGAACCTGTCTGAAAGGAGCATAGGAGAAGAGTGCGCATATGTGACTGCTGCAAAACTCCAAGGCACAGAGCATATGAGTAGGAAGTGATGCTCTGGTAAGTGCAAAAGAAGGCCTCCTATTTCGTGTTGTTTGGCTCTGAATGGCAGATCACTTCCCTTTTTTTGCAATAATTTGGAACTAATGTACAGCATGAGTTTTCCTTTTTACATCTCATGGCTGTAATAGTCTCCATTTTCCTCTCACATTTCAAGCAAGAACCCACTTAAAAGCAGAACAGTAAAAGCTACAGCCAAAGTAGGATCAAAGCTTGGTTTTGTTTCTCTGAATTCTCTCTTTTTTTCTGCCTAGAGGCAGCCTTATGCTCTGAAAGTATCAGTTGCATGTCTGGTCTTGCCACACCTATTAGAAAGGCACATTCAGAAGCCATAACCTTTGGGCAGAGCAGCAAACTTTGGGGCACTGCTATGTGCTAGTAATATTTGTGCCAGCTTTATTTGTTTGGATAGTGAACCCTGTTGTTGTTGTTGTTGTTGTTGTTGTTGTTGTTGTTGTTTGTTGTTGTTTTTAAAACTCCACAATAAATTGTGATTAAATTACATGGTTTTAAAAGAAAAAGGCATTATCTGCTATTCACAGACGCATTGTAGAATATGTCTATGCTAGAAGTTATTTTAGTGAACCATTTTGCTGAAATGTCAGTCTGACTTATCAGTGTGCTATTTAAAAGTAATCAAACAGGGCAGGAGCAAATCAAAATTATTGGATATAGGGTTGCATCCAATGGTTGTATCCTCTCCCTATGCAGCCCCCACCCTCCAAAAACTTAATATGGAGGTTTTCCCCTGCCAAGCTTCTGAAGCATATCTATTTTTTTTTTAAATAATATTTATTGAAGTTTCCAAAATACAGAAAGAGAAGAAAAGAAATTATGAAGATACATTCAGAACCTTATTTTCAAACATCCACTTTCTGGGACTCCCCCCTTCCCCCACCCCTACCGTATTCCCCTTTCATATTGTTGTTTCCACAAGTTCTATTTCTAATTTAAAGCACAATTTATATACCCCATTGTTCAAATTTAAATTTATACAAACCTTATGCAACACCCTTGATAAAAAAAAAAGCAAAAGATCTCTCCCCATAGCCCACCCCCTTTTCTTTCCACAATGTCCCCCTTTTTTCCCATTAAAGTAAAAGCACACAGAATAAAAGTATAAAAAAATAAAAAATATATTAGAAAAAAGAAAACCAATTCAGAAAATAGTTGCAAGCCTTTGGATTCTAATTCTCCCTCCCCTTCCCCGGTTTAATTTCCCTTATCCTCCAATCTATGTTTCCAGCCTGGAAATCTTAAGTCCATCAATCCCATTTTTCCCCCAACTCCTTGCAGAATTATTTCCCATTTTTAGGATTACTTTTTTTTAAAAATTAATTCCTAAATCTTTAAAAATGTCAAATTATAAAATTCCCCCCATTGTTCTTTCAAGGTTATAGTCCAGCTTCCTCTTGTTCCGCTGCTAAAACTTTCTTATTCAGAAGTTTAGTAACTCTACATGGGTTGTTGTTATTCAGGAACAAAAACTTGCGTTCAGTCCCTTCCTTCTTCAGTAAGGTATTCTGTTGTCTCCTTTTAGTCTAAACACCCTGTAGACGAGATTCAGTTTCAGTTTTGCAGCTTTCCCAGGAGATAACCAGTTCTGTGAAATTCCGAAGTGTTGTATTTTTCCCGGCTTACGCCCATCTTTGTAATGTCCCGAAGCTCCTCTAGGGGGGTTGTTGTAACTTTGTTTCCAAAAATCCGATTGTTCTCCGTATTTTCGCCATTTTGTATTCAAGTCTTAACAAATTATATCAAGTTGTAACAAATTTGACCAGCAAGGTCCTTGTAATAAAATCCTCTTTAAAATTCCGACTTTGACAGCTACTTTGACAGCTGTCAAAATCACCGGCTCTTTTCACCAGGCTCACTCCTCAATCGCCCCGGTTCCCAGGGAGGGGGGTGCATTTTCCTTCTCCTTCAATTCTTCCTCCAGCACAATTCTTGTACTTTCCCATCATGGAATTCTTGATTTTAGCAAAGATACCGTTCTTTTTGGGCCTTGGCTTCCCAATCCTTGTTTTAAAATGTCTACAATAGGGAGGGGGACTGACTTCCTTTTTAGATCCCCCCCCGCTCGTCTCAAATCCCAAAAATTTTTCTTCTTTTAAACCCGATTTCCAATTTACTCACGGGTTGTTGTTAAAAGTCCAAATTCTCAATGGAAGAAGTCAGCGCTCTCCGCCGGATGGCATGCGGCTTCGCTCGGCAGGGATGGCAGAGGACTCAAAGCACCACGCTTCTCCCCGGCACCCGATCCGTAGCCTTTAAAAAGGCTCCTTCACGAGTCGGGAGGGCGCTAGCGGTGCTAGCCGAGTCTCCAAGTCCACGGCCCCCGTGGCCGTGGTTTCTAAGGGTCCCCGCATCGCCGGTGCGGTAAAACCCAGCCCCTGCCGAGCCGGCTCCCTCCGGAGCTCGGAGGGAGTCCGCCATTCGGCGATGGCGCCAACCCGGAAGTTGAAGCATATCTAAAGGGTGTGGGGAGCTGCAGTGGGGAACTGTTTTGCTTCCTATTCCACTGACAGAAGCCTAGCTATCAGGCTGATTCAATCCATGGCTGACATGGCCATACTTAATTTTGATTAATAAATGAAAACAATAATATAATATTGCACCATCACAGAGGAAATATGCAGGGGGAGGGGTTCATTTTGGCTCATTTTTCTAATTTAGCATGTTGTTGCTTTGTGATGCATTTTGCAAGTATAATAGTTTGAGTAGCAAGGGGGGCAAGACCGTGCTCTGATTGCCATTCTACTAGAATAAACATCAATGAAGCTGGGACAAATTGGTGCAGTGGTTGGTGCCACCTCCAGACTGTCATAATTTTGTGGGAGGGATTCAGTTGCAAACTGGAAATTTACTTTTGTGCAATTAAAGTGGATTAAAGTGTTCTGATGGGGTGCCTGTGACCTTCCAGAAGTTCTTGGGCTTCAGCTCTCATGATTCCTAACCAATGGTCATGTTGACCTTGGTGCGAAGGGAAAGAGAGTTCAATTACCTCTGAAGGAGCCCCAATCTTTACTCAAAGCATCTTTACTCAAGAGAAATACTCCTACAGCATCTTTATTCAGAGAACTAATTCCAGTAACCAGCACAAGATTTACTTCCTACAAATAGTGCATAGAACTGCAACTCAGTGAGCTGAATATAGACAAATTTGTGTGTGTTTGATTTGCCAAAAAACATGGTGCTGGAAGAATCAGTCTAATTTGTGTCCTACTGAGAGCTGTGCTGAAATTAACTGTGGTAGGGGTGTTTTGGTAAACATATTAAATGTTGGAGGGGAAAGGAAAATAGCAGAATCACTTGCTCTTGGCAGCAAAGGAATCATTATAGTTGGGTTCTTTCTTTCCCCTCTGTTACCTCCATAACTAATAGATAATCTTCCTTGTAAGACAGTGACCCAAATTAGTTTCTTGTTTCATGGAAATTGTGTTACGTATGTTGCAGACATTCCTCTTCTGTAACAATTGTGAGCCTTTAAAATAAGTCCGTCCTGATGGCTGATCTACAGCAGTTTAACACAGTTTCTATCAACAGCTTGCAGAGAGTGGGAGGTTTGCAGCAAGATATTAGTGGCAAAAATCTAGGGGTTGCTCTTAAAATTGCTCAGAATTTGTGGCTAATGGGCAGTTATCTTGCTGAGTCTTTTAATAGTTTGGTGCAGCTGGAGAAAAATGTATCAGGCTAAGGAGAATTGGATGTGTGGGAGGTCATAGGAAAGGATTGTCACTTGGCTCTGTCCTCAGTTTCTGGATATTTCCCAATTTGTTCACAGTAGTGCTCTTAATGTAAGAAACTAGAAATGAACAACGTATAGCTGAAAGCAACTTAACAGAGCAGCATCTCAGCATTTAAAATGTGGTACAAAATCCATGGGAAATGTTTTGTTTTAGTCCATTTGGATAGATCTGGCCTAAGGGCAACAAAGTGTGTGTGTGTTTGTGTGTGTGTGTGTGTGTGTGAGAGAGAGAGAGAGATAGAGAGAAAGATTCATAATGTCATGTAATTCTGCCCTGACACATTTCTATTGCAGAATACAGTTCACCCCTTTTTTCCAGCTCGTCTCTTTTCCTCCAAATGGTTAACTCCAGCATATTATAAATGAGATTAATTGTGATGTCCCATGTGTTGCAAGCCCCGGAAAGGCCTGCTGCCACAAGGCCCAGCCCCTTAAGATTGGAATGGGTGGATCAGCCCCATTCCAATAGATGGGGAGGGGGGCTGAAAACACCTCAGCCCTATAAGAGTTGGTGCCTATGCTCAGAAGGTGGTGGACTCTCCTTCCTTCGAGGTTGTTTAATAGAATATGGATGGACATCTGTCATTGAAATTTCTGCATAGCAGGAGGTTGAATTAGATGACTCTTGGGGTCCCTTCCAACTCTACAGTTCTATGATTCTTTGAATTTCTGAGTGGATCAACCGAGACTTAGACTGTGATGTTCTTTCACAGAAGCCTTGTTTACCCATGTTGTTTTCTTAAGTGTGGATCATAAATGTCCTTTGAATCAGACAGGAATTATGTAACTTTATTCACAACTCCCTGCTTCCCAACACATTTTTCTTTTTTCAAAAAAGATTTGGAACTCAAATAAAGCTTCCTGACAACTCACATTATGCTTATTATTATGATTATTCCCCCCCTGATATTTACTGAAGCTCATTTCTGCTAGAATCAACATTTGGCAAATGAAAAATGGAAGGTAAATTGGAAAGTTTGTGTGTGGCATTTGTCAGGGAATCTCTGGTAAAACTGAGCTGAAGGATACACCGTGCCCCTGGAGGATAAAATTAATCTGTCATTGTTTGTTGGACCACAATGTGTTGTTGTTGTTTTGGGGGTGGTTTTTTGCAACTATGAATGGCCAACTGGCAGTTTTGGGGTCAGATCCTGCTTACAGCACATTTTCCCTACCTTTAGTGTTCTGGCTAAATTTTGTTCAAGATGTGGTGGAATATCAGCTTCTCTGGTAAATAAAATAAAATAAAAAAGGTCCAGCAACTGAATAATAAAGTACCTGCAAAGAGTTCCATTTAGTGATGGGGGATTTAGTTGGAGGGTCCTCTGAAACAGATTTTGGAGGTGTATGAGGGGAGACGAGGAAGGGAAAGTCCTGTTGCATGTGTGGCACATGACTTATGCAGCATTTGATACTTTGCTGCTATGGGAATTTAATGCATAGTTGTTGTTGTTTAGTCGTTTAGTTGTGTCTGACTCTTCGTGACCCCATGGACCAGAGCACTCCAGGCACTCCTGTCTTCCACTGCCTCCCGCAGTTTGGTCAAACTCATGCTGGTAGCTTCAAGAACACTGTCCAACCATCTCGTCCTCTGTCGTCCCCTTTTCCTTGTGCCCTCCATCTTTCCCAACATCAGGGTCTTTTCCAGGGAGTCTTCTCTTCTCATGAGGTGGCCAAAGTATTGGAGCCTCAGCTTCAGGATCTGTCCTTCCAGTGAACACTCAGGGCTGATTTCCTTAAGAATGGATAGGTTTGATCTTCTTGCAGTCCATGGGACTCTCAAGAGTCTCCTCCAGCATAGTAGAATACATGAATTATGAAGTACACATTCATAGCAATGACCTATGAAATACCAGGAGTCAGAGATCCATATTTCCAGTCACTTTTCAGGAACAAACACAGGACAGTAAGGATCGTTGCATAAAAACTAAAGCTAAAATTCAGTTCAGTTCAGATTTCATGTCAAGTCTAAGGAAGCTGATCTAAGGTTTAGTGGGATATCTGCATTGAGAAACCATGGTTTGCAACTGGCTCAGTTCAAATAATCTTTCAAATCCTCAACAGTGGTGAGTTTCAGGTTCATATCTTATCCTCTTGCCACAGCAAAGATCAAATTGGAAGTCTCTCAAAGTTGCTTAAAAGAGAAAGAATCAGCAGATTAGTTACAGATCTCCCAAATAATAGGCATATGATTCTTAAACATAAATGGAAGAGAAAAATCTTGTGCTGGGTGTCAAATCTTTAAAATGAGAGTGTTGATGAAGTTGTTTAAAAACCCTCTATTATATTATTTACTTTAACTTTATACGGTAATTAAATCACATATTACCAATACAAGGGCAAATTCCATATTCCTCATCTGTCATGTGATAAATGCTGCTGCCCTAATTACCTGAATGTGTGAAATTATTTTCTTAGACTAGCTACCACAATTTATTGTCTTTCACATCGGGCAATTAACCAGCAACGTAAGACAGAGGAGGGAAGATTCATACCTGAGAGCTCTCATTATTTTCTCTACATAATCATATTCATGGGTATTTATTATTTTATGCATTATTTATTTATTTATTTTATTAAGAGATTTTATGAAAACCACCTCTAATAGTAGTCTTGAGGTGATTTACAAAAGTGTGTGGGGGAGTTATATATCGATAAAAAATACAGCTGAAATTGGAGGGAAATAAAATAAAATCATCAAGCAAAGATGTTTTAAGAAGGTGCTGAAATGTCATCCGTGGAGGTGTCTTGGGACAGAGGGAAAGTGATTCCACCTCAGGGGTGCCACCATTAAAAAGGCTCTTCCCCTAATTCCGCTGTCGAGCCTCTGCTGCCCCACCAGGAACATCCCACCAGGTGAATGCAAAAATTTACCTCTCAGCACAATTCTTTTGAGATGGCTGTGACATGAGTGTGGTAAGTGATTGGCCTAGTTGTGCATTTTGCACCTGCTGCTGTTTCCAGACCAGCACCCAAGGTAGCAGTGACAGACTTTGGGCTTTCAAATTTCAGCGTTGGCCTGTGTGGCAGCAGAATTCAGTGCCTCCCCACCTCTCACCTTCTGTTCTAAGTCATTGTTGTGGCGTCCTCTCAGGTCAATGCCCAGTACGGACAAAATGGTTGTGCTCCCCTAAATCTGCCTCTGAGGGCAGCCCCATATGTCATTAGTGGCATAATGTTTACTGAGGTAGTGCATGCTCTGATTGGCAGTGCAGTTCTGAGCGAGATTTTCCTTTATATGTTTGGTCATATGTCTCTCTGATGTGTCCAAGGCCTGAACTAGGACAAAATCTTTTCTTTTCTCCTCAGATTATACACTGCTTTTGTTTACTTTTGCTCAGTGAAGTTTTCCCAGGATTTTCTCTCTCTCTGGACTCCCTCTGTGTCATTTAAGTGACTTTGCTAACTCATAGGTGATGGTACACATTGAGCCTTTTACCAAGGTCTCCTTAAACCTGCAGCTAAAATGTGTTTGCTTTGTGTTCCTGGCTGCTTCCCTTCATACAGTCTGTTGAAAAAAAGGAAGGGCTGCAGTGTAACATTTCACTGTGTCTTTAAATGTTTTAATCTGAGAGATTACTTCGAATTTGAATGTCCTAAGTGGTTGCATTGTAATAATAGCAGGAACCACTGTGAAAATGGTTACATTGCTCCTTGTCTCTCTTGATGTCATCCCTGCACTTTGCTATAATCACATTTATATAAGGCACATCTTCTGTAATAGCCACAGTATGTGCAACAGACACTAATCTCTCATTTTTATTAGTTGATTACCTATTGTCATCCATTCCTTTTCCTGCAGTTTTCCAACTTGCCAGCACCTTTTCATCTGACCAGTAGGAACACTGGCAGCAATTTTCTCCTCCAAATTTCCTTAAAGCTTTGCTTTGTTCCCATCTCCCTATGAGCTATTGATTGTGCTATTGGTTATGGCTACCCTCTGTCCAAGGGACAAGGCTTTCCGAAGGAGAGAGAAAGGATCCTGTTGTGTCCGTGAATGCAAGATACCTTTTAGTGATTGGAGTTAATTGAAATTGCTGGACAGCTGCAACCACCTATGTAAAAAAATGACAATGGTTGACTAATGACTTGTACTGTTTGCAAGTAATTAGTGGTCATTTATTGTAACAGCATTATCTGAATTTGTTTCTGAAATACACTTAGCCACAGGGAATTTTCTGTATGTATTGAAAAGAGTGGCACATACTTCAACACCCATCATTACGTTGGTGAAGTTGTGTTTTCTACCTCCCTCTTCTTTCTTCCGTTCAGCGTCAAGATCACTATCCAGCATTCTTTCATTCAGCACAACTTTAATGTCTGACAAATTAAATTCCTGGGCTGCATAATTACATGTAAATGCTGCTAGGCTATTACTCTCAAGGGGGCAATTTCCTAGCCATTTGTCAGCATCTGAAATGTCAAACGTATTGCATTGAGAATGTAGGTCTACATACAACATACTCTTCAAAATAAAGTGTGGAAGGCATTAATCAACATTGCCAATGTAAATTAGAAAGGTATGAGCTGGCCACTGTAATGTGAAGTTAAAATCATTCAGGTTAAAGCACATTATCTCAGAACAGACAGAAAATGGGGTTAAAATAGACTTTTCATGCCATGCGGTTAACAGGTGTTATATTTCAACAAGTTCTGTCCTTTCTGAACAATGATTTCTTAGTGAGCTGCACAGATACCAAATATAAGTATACATACATATGCATGTGAAGTGAAGGCACAAGACAGGTGTTGATCATCATGTGAGCTGCGCACAGGTGGGCTGCATGCAAGCTGCTGACCAGTCCTGTGGAGCCTCCTTTTATTGAGACAAATATGCAAGCCAGGCAAATACATATTGGGCTGTGACCTTTACACACCTTCAGTCCCGAGATCGTGGGGTGGTACAAAGTTATTTTGGCACCTGTTTCCACCGCGTCATTTTCCCCTTGCACAGTGTATGACGAAGGAGACAAAAGGTCTCAGGGACAAAGGTTACAGACAGGACACCGCCGACTAATGAGACCGCAAAAGGTTAGACAGAGGGAATGATGTTCCAACAGCTGTGGCTTGTCTGAGGGGGGGGTGTACCCCTCACCCCAGGGTTATGCGTGCAGGCAAATTGTGGCTGCCTGCTGGTGGGGAGTGTGCTCCCTCCGGACCCCACTGCCCACTCCACGACATGCATGCATTCACATAGCCTTCTGGGTGAGTCAACAGGAATGGCCAGTGGTGAGGGGTGTTGTTGCAGGCATGGCCTGCTGGCAGGGGTGGCGCTGCCACTTCCTGGGGCTGGAGCAGCACCAATGTCAGAACAGTAGTGTGAGTCATTCCTGCTGTCCATTCCTGTGAGTCAGATATGCTCTTTGGTGCTCAGTTGGATAGCCCAAGGATCACTGGTGGCTGGTGCCCATTTGGTACAGTAGGGTGGAAGTTGGGGAGCCCAACAGTAGGTGGCGCCAGAGATACTAACAGACAGAGCCAATGATAGGCAGAACCAACTAATTTTAGTTTTGTTTCTACCCTTCTTGCTAAATTCTACAATGGCAATATTGAGACTGGAGGAGGAGGAAGCTGAAAGGCAGTGTGACTTTGGATAGGTTGTAAGGAAGGAGGCTGGATAGGTTGGATAGGTTGTAAGTAAGGAGGCTGCCATAAAAGGGCTGGCTGAGGACAAACTGCTTTGGTGGGGCAGTGCCCCACATGCCCTGATTGACCAGCCATCCCTAACCAAGGATGGTATCTGAAGAAGTGTGCATGCACACGAAAGCTCATACCAAGAACTAACTTAGTTGGTCTTTAAGGTGCTACTGGAAGGAAAAATTTTTTTTTGTTTTGACTATGGCAGACCAACACGGCTACCTATCTGTAACAAGGATGGAATGGGATGTTACAAGAGATACAAGAAGTTCCAAAAAGAGCAATGGTGATTCAACGAAAAATTCACAAAATTGCACCAGTAATTAGAGGAGAAATTTAACACTTGTCAAATTGTCCCCCCTGACTTCATCCTCAACTTTGTTTCAACAAATTATTTTGCAGATTTATCAGCACGTTTACTTGAGAGGAATGCTACTGAACTAAATAAGGCTTACTTCTGATTAGATTTAGTGGACTGCTATATTTCCCTATACCTCCTCAGTGAGAATATGGCATGGCTCAGCTTTTAAAACTCTGATTCTTCTTTTGAATGAAGCATGTTTGGATTTTTCAGAGATCTTCTTCTTCTTCTTCTTCTTCTTCTTCTTCTTCTTCTAAAAAAGTTTCTCCTCTAGTATTTCAGTTTTTAAAATAGGATTGCTTGGAATAGCACAATGCAGCTTTATATTTATAACAAGCCTCCCTCAATAACTGCCCTTTTTCTGGAGGTGCACTTAATTCTACCCCTCAGAAAAGTGAACTGCTGGAGGAATGATATGCCTACTTTGTAAAAAAAGTGTGACTTTCTCTCTATATTTAACTGCTGCCCACTTCAGGGTTGACCCACAGTGAGAGGCAAAGGAGGCAGCTGTTGATTATGGCGGCCGTCATACTGAATCTCCCAAAGTTCAAAACACACCTTAGCTCAGGCCTTTCTGTGGAAAATGGAATGGCAGATGCTCTGACTCCCTCCCCCTCAAAATAAAATATAGCTGAAACAAAAAGGCTGCTTCTGAGGTGGGCGGGGCGGGGGGGAGCTGAGAAATGGTCCAGCATAACCCTATTACCTATAGGCAGTATCTGACGAAGCAGTTTTGTTAGCCCAAGAATTTCCATTTGCACCATGGATCTTGGGCTCCCTCTCCTCTCCCCACATTCCCCCCCCCCAATATCTGCTCCAGAACACATTTATGGTGGGGGCGGACAAAGGAGAGGAGAGGGAAATAAAGTTCTGTTATACAGCCACGAATGGAACTACTTTGTTGGATGCTACCCCATGTTTTTCTCCTAACATTAAAGCAAAAACGGGGGTGGGTGGGTAATTGTGGGAGAGAACTGATGGGTAGGAGGCACTTAACCCTTTCCTTGCCCATTCAGGTCTCCTCTGCAAGTGGTGCCAAAGCAGTTCTTAAATGTTTCCTCACCTGGGCTCATGAACCAGAAATGAATGCAAGCTGGGTGTAAGACTCAGCACAGGGGTGAAATGAGGGCAATTCCATACATTCTTTTAGCAAAGAGATTAATCTGCAGAGGTGAATTGTTTGTGAGAATAGACGATGCAAAACTGGCATGATTTTAATTTTCCTGTTTTCGATACAGTGACAACAAATTTGTAATTTATTACCCTCCTACCCACCATCATCTTCCTTAACCTATTTTGTCAGAATTCAGTAAAATCCCTGCCAGCCCACTAATCATGGATTTAGGTTACAGGTAGGTAGCTGTGTTGGTCTGCCGTAGTCGAAACAAAATAATAATAATAATAAATTCCTTTCAGTAGCACCTTAGAGACCAACTAAGTTATTGGTATGAGCTTTTGCGTGGACAGGCGGAGTCCCCAGATCCCGCGCGGTCCCCCCGTCATGTGGAATAACGACTCAAGACAACGTGCTATGGGATTAAATTGGCCACAACTTTATTAAATTTCAAATGTGGGTAGACCTTGGCTCAGGCATTGGGCGTTCTCCCTCCCCAGTCCCCAGCCGGGGACCTAGGGAGCATCAGGGTTATCCAGTGTGTGTGTGGGGGATGGGCCGGCTCTGGAGAACATATGTTCAAGCAGAGATAGCCGCCCCCGTAACGCCGCCGCCGCAGGGGAGAGCAATGACGACCTTTCGGCGTACGGTCAAAGCCTCCCTTCAGAAAACCCCTTTAACGGGGAACCCTGGTATCGCCGCCGCAAAGAGGAAGATGGACAAAAGGATTCCGCCCAAGGCCTGATACCGCCAAAGTTGTGACGTTTTGCTACGGGAAAGGCGAAACCTGCCAATGCAGGGAAATTCCTTTCCGGCCCTTTAACAGCGACCTTAACGTAGCAGCGCCCGCATACCTGTGGAGAAAAGTTAACCTGCAAAACCTGTGAAGAAAAATTAACCTGTAAAATAAGACATTAACTGAGGGTGGGTAGGGTGGGAGAAGCTCTGGAGCCAAGTGAGGATTCCCAGGTAAGATCCTCCCTCTATTGTGTGGGCAGGTAATCCCTCCCCTACCTGGCCTGGTCTCCTTGGCAACGCTTCCCCCAGGTGGGATTGGACGACTGACTGAGGTAGGCGGAGACCTCCAGGCATCCCACCTGAGGGAAGGCAAAGCCAAGCCTATGTTGTTGGAGCCGCTCCAGATCTAGGGGCTGCACGCGTCCACGCAAAGGGCGCCCCCAGTTTTAAGCAGGGAGCGGTCATTGTGTGCATGCACATTTAGGAACTGCTTTGAGCAATCATGAGATTTTGTAGTCTAAGGCTACAATCCTCTGCACACTTATTTGCACGTAAGATCCATTGAACTCAAGCGTGTCTTTCTTCTCAGTGTACATGCATATCATTGGGCTGCACATCTGCAATCATAAACATGTCGACAGGAAGTCAGGCTGATTGAACTCAGCATGACTTTCTCCTAAGTAAATACGCTGAAGATTGTGCTATACAAGCATTTATAGCAAAATTTATAGTAAACATAGAAAGTTGTTCCCTTGCTTCTGGTGGCCAGTGCTGGAAGCTGCTAGGCACCATTACCAGCTCTTATCTCCCATTTAGGAAGTGAGTGCTGAAAATGACCTGGCACCATATGTGGGAGCTCATTTCTTCTAGTCTGTGTTCAAGGCCCATTTCCACTATAAAATGTGGCTTAACGTTTCCCATTCAAAACAGAAGTCTAAGAAGTCAACTGCACCAGTACAAGGAAATGAGTTTGTTTGATTCTATCCCCCTTTTGTAGTGTCTATTTCCAAAGCCAATCAAAGCAAAACCCCATTTTCCAGTTAGATAATTAATATGTTGTAATTGCCTAAAGGAAACTACTTGATAGGTTAAGGATTATCTTACTACACGTCCTTGGAGGTTATTATTTCCAGAAAACTAATGCAATTAGTTCCAACCTATTAAAAATATTGAGAAAACAATAGAGAGCTGATAAAATAGCTAAGGCAGAGGGAAACGTCATGCTTGTCTGCGAGGTCAGGGCCTAAAACAAAGACAAGGTGCCACAGCAATCCTTGTTTTCACATGCAATTCCCCACCACCATAATTACGGAATACATATATGTACATATTATTGATGCAAAATCTAAAAGTTAATCCTATGTCCAAATTGTGAAACTATTCTGTGAATGGAAATGCTTATGGGGCCAAAATGGGATCATCCATGCCCACAGGGAGGTGACTGTAGGCTTTGAGGCACCCCAAAGTTTTCATATGTACAAAACAAAATAATGAAAAAATCCCTTATTGGCACTCCCCTGAAAAAAACCCTTTTCCTGCTCAATGATGACGGAGCATGCTCAGTGGCCATCAAATGCCGGTTCAATGTTGTGGGGGTACAGGAAGAGGATGGAATGGAGTATTCCTCCAGCCCATGCTGTGTAGCCCTTGGGACTCAGTCTAGGCCACCCCCCTCCAAAGACCACACTTCTCACTGGCCCTGCTCTGTGCCCTCCTCAGGTGCCTTTGCCTACCTAGTGGCATGTCTCTGGACTGTGCTAATGCCCCTTACTTGTTGGGATGGTGGTGCATCCCATTTTGCCACCCGAGGCAGAACAGGAACATGGTGCCATGCCTTTGCACTGCCTCTGCCAGAGAAGTGATGCTGGCAGTGGCTCTACTTTCTGGCGAGATCTTGCCAGATCTCATACGCTCTGCTGCTTCACTCTACCTCATGGGCAAGCTGGTCCTGGGATCAAGGATGGAGATATGAGTGTGGGTATGCAGGAACTTTTGGCAGGCTGAAATGTAGCACACTGTGCAAAAGTAAGAGCTGCATCCATAGCTGTGCCCACTTTTGACTCTAGATCTACCCACATCAGCTTCTGGCCCTGCCAAACATTGGTATGTGGCTGGGTCCCCAAAAGGGTGACCATGAGGGAGAAAATGTTTCTAACCTTTGCTCTTGCTAATGAATTAGGTACCGGACTGCAATCTTAAGATGTAAGATAGGATATCCAGCTTTGAGGACTGAAGATAATATTGGATCATGGATAGTGGATTTGTTGGGTGTGGATGTTTTCAACAATTTTCTACTTAGAGCTGACAAATGAAGAATCAGAAGTTTTCTTTTCTTTTCTTTTCTTTTCTTTTCTTTTCTTTTCTTTTCTTTTCTTTTCTTTTCCTTTCTTCCTTTTGGTTTGTGTTTATATTTATATTTGTTTGTTATCCTTGATAAGAAGACATTTGATATTAAGCTTAGTATTCTTTTTCAAATTTTAATATATATATTTTAAAGGCCTAAGTGACAACAGTGATGAGAGAAATTTTCAAAGTACAGCTGGAAGGGCTATCAGATGTCTGTCGCTTGAAGCTGGATGGATAGAATGTTATACTTTTGCCCATTTTATTTTAAAAAAATGTTTGATTTCAAACTTTTGCCTTTTTAAACTTCAATAAAACTTTCTATACAGTATACAGCTGTGATATCAAATCAAAGTCAAACCGCAGGATCAGTTAGTATGAGAAGTTCAGTTACTTCAGTAAAAAACAACTAACAACTTATTCAATAAGGAATCAAAAGCAAGGCATCACTTTGATTAACATGTGTGAAACTGAAACACATTACAAGGCAAACCACTAATTGATTTAACTAGGTTTGATTGAATGCACTGAGGTGTCCAGCTAATATGAGTCTCCACAGAAGTTGTTGGTGCAAAACATCCACTGAATTCACTAGAATTTTTTGTGCATAGTCTGCAGATGAAAAACACAGATCTATTTCAGTCTGTTTGGAATTCTGGATTGACTTTAACTGACTTCCTGCTAGATTGCATAGCAGCTACTGAAATCGTGAGATTTCATAGACAAAACAAAATTAACAACTCCTTTCAATTGAGGAATGAAGAAAATATGGACAAGGAATTCCTTTTTAAAAAAAAGCCCTTTCACATTAACAATAAAAATAACCTATCTATCCTGACATAAGGATATATATTAATATCAGCAGTCCAAATAAATATTCATCAAGACTGATGATAACAAGATATATAATCTATCAGAAAAAGCAGTGACATCTTTAGATCACTGAGTCATTTACATGGGTGGCGCTGTGGTCTAAACCACCGAGCCTCTTGGGCTTGCCGACTGGAAGGTTGGCAGTTCGAATCCCCATGACGGGGTGAACTCCCATTGCTCTGTCCCAGCTCCTGCCAGCCTAGCAGTTTGAAAGCATGCCAGTGCAAGTAGATAAATAGGTACCGCTGCAGCAGGAAGGTAAACGGCATTTCCGTGCGCTCTGATTTCTGTCATGGTGTTCCGTTGAGCCAGAAATGGTTTAGTCATGCTGGCCACATGACCTGGAAAGCTGTCTGTGGACAAACGCTGGTTCCCTTGGCCTGAAAGCGAGATGAGCGCCACACCTCATAGTCACCTTTCGCTGGATTTAACCATCCAGGGGTCCTTTACCTTACCTTTATCTTTACCATTTATGGTGGGTGTTTATCCTTCCAGTTTAGCAGTATGAATCTTAGTAGGGCCATAGCAGTGGTGAGTTAGTGTCTTATAATCCAGCAGCTGGTTTAAACACAAGTAAGCCATGAATTTAGCCACTGCATCTTTCTGCACTGATCTAAGCGGGTAATACACTTGGCATTTAAATAAAAGGGATAGGCATAGAGCACTCATATCCGTAGCTGGGAAGACTAGAAAATATCAAGGTCACAATCCAGTCCTCCATGCATAATGCTACACTCACACAGAGGAATGCCAGAAGGTCTGACTAACCCTCTTCCACCTTCCCTCTCCTTATTCAGGTACACAAAGCATGTGTAGACTGTAGCAAACTAAGAACACAGTTCCTGAAAACGATCCAATCCTCCATCTCCTCCTTGGTGCACAAGGTACTTGAGAATCAGGCTGAGAGAATGAGCGATGGTTTGGTAGAAAATAAAGATAAGAAAGATGAAGCACAGGGAGGCTTTTCAAGTTGATTGACTGCAACGCTGCAGATTCTGTCATCAGTTCTTTTTTCCGCAGCTCTGCCTTAACCTCACACAAAAGAAAGAGAGGAAAAGTTAACTTTTAATTCAAAACTTTTAATCTGAAAAGAAAAGAAAAACATTAATTGTGATCCAAAGTGGGGCATGATTTCAGCTATCCTGACATTGTGAACCTGCACATTATACAGATCTTTCTCAGCTGTAACAGACAATGAACGCTTCTCTCTTGAATCACAGTGAACACAATCTACACGAAATATATATCTCACAGTCATTCTAGTCTCATAGCATCTGTCATAACAAAACCTGCTTTACTTACCTTAATGTAGAACATTAAGGTAATTCATTAACAGACAGCTGGAAAATAGAAAGAGCTTTGCAGAAAGGCATTTCATTTGGAGGCGGCAGGAGAAAATGGTTAATAGCTGTGAATATTCCCTTTCCCCCTTGCCACTGTTCAGTTCCTCAATGCAGTGTGTTAGATCTACTACATTAGTGCAATTTTTTTTTAAAAGTAAAATGTGGTGTTTTACTGCTGTCTGTGTTGGTTCAAAAGCATTAACCACATAAAATTTGTCACATGACCCTTCAACATCCTCAGTTTCAACTGGCCCCACAATTCCCCAAAGCTTGCACCTGTGCACATTCTCTTGTCATCCTCACAGCCCTCTGACAGACCCCAGTTACACCGGGGTTAAAAATGTTTGACCGTAAGAAAATGGTATGAAAGTAATACTTGGTGCAGAAGGAACACTTAGAACCTGCTCCGCCTTGACCCTCTTCTTTGGGACAAATTTTACATCTACAGTTGGAACACTCCTGCAGGCCCCATGGCCTCCTCCGGCAACTGGAAGGGCTATGCAGCATTCCCAGGAAGGGGTCCTGGTGTTCTGGGACTCATAGCTGCTCTCTTGTGAGCACCCGGTCTAGCAGAGTAAAAGCAGCGCAGACGAAGGTGATGAGGTATCTGGGCATACCTACTTTATTTCTACTAATTACAGATGAAAGAACATAACAAACACGTATCAGAGGAGCATTATCCTTCCTGATGTAGCAGAGCAAATCCCCTCTATATTCACGGAAGCTAGTTGATTAGATTCATTTGAATCTTTACAAGATAACTAAACCAATCTGGCTTGCCCAGATGGATTACTCCTGGTGTCCCCTTTTCTCCCTCTTAAAATACAATAAAGACTCATGAGTCTGTCTTTAAAAGTACAGTCATACCTTGTGTTGCGTTAGGTTCATGTTGTGTCTTTTCAGCTTGCGAACGCAGCAAACCCAGAAGTGTATACTTCCGGGTTTCGCCGCACATGCGTGCGCAGAAGCATTCTGTGCGCTTTGTGCATGCGCAGAAGTGGTGCTCTAGTTACGGACTTTTTGGGGTGCAAACAGCACCTTGGAATGGATCGAGTCCATAACTAGAGGTACCACTGTATAACAATAAGTTTACTCACAAGTTGTTCACAGTACACATCCTAGAAGGCAAGCTTTAAGCTTCAGGTTACAAACATATAACGTGGCTCACATCCTTTGTGAGGATGGGCCTAAGTGCTGCTGGCTAAGAGCCAGAGACTTACCTGAACTGAATCGAACAGAGCTGAAATTGAACAGAAGACAAAATGACTGTGTGACTGTGCTTTTTATAGAGTCACACTCATCTGCTGAATCATTTACATATCCCCCTGTCTCTGTCCACTCTTAGGAAGTAAAGCATGTTGTAATTGACTGTACTGATGTAACAGATCCCACAAATCCAGCTTGTCATAATGTTGTCTTTTTTCTTCCCTGGATATTATAATATGTGTTAGCTTCCCCATTAGGGCAAATTCTCTTCTCAGGCTTTTGTCTAAGGTCAAGTGTGGTTGATAGTAAATTTGTAAAGTTGAATATCTACAGTAAGTGCAGTTTAAAAGGACCAGGAGGAGAGGAGATCACACTGGAGGTGAGCAAGTTCACTCAGGTAAGCATCTTCCAAGCCCAGTTTTACTTAAAGAAGACCTGCCACAGGTCATTTGTTTGACTCAACCAGAGGGGCTGCAGCAACTTTATCCAGAGCCAGTTGAAAGAGTCAGATTTCAACAAGGAAATAAAAGTATGGAAGCAGGATTCCAGATATTTATAATTTTCTGGACCAGGAGCTGGAAGTTAATTGAATATGTATCTGACTATGAATTTGAATGCAGATGTTGTCTGTCTGCCCTGCGGTGCTTTCAACCCTGTACTAGAGGGTTCGTGGGTCCCAGTATTTGCTTTGTATCTGCACCTCTGCACTTTTAAACAATTCTAATTGGTTTGTGAATCATCCTTTACTCCATCCACTTAGATTTGTGTTTCAGGTTGTGAACCACTCTGTGTAAGTGAAGCTCTGTGTTTCCCTTTTCACTATAATGGGTAATTGCGGATGAAATGTATAGACACAGGGACCAAGGCTGTGAAACGAAGGCTGCCAAATTGCACACAATTAGAAGCAGGGGCCTTTTTTGGGAAAAGAAAAGGGCATTCATTTTCTTCTATGACCCTTTGAGGAGAGGGAGTGGAGCTTTCTCTCTCTTTTACCTTACAATAATTAAGAGGTAGCTGAGCTGTGAGTATTCTTGCTTGTACATTTTCTAAAACTTGGCAGCTCCACACCAACCTTGCTTTCTGGTGGTTGTTTTTGTGTCTCTCCAGAGGCTTTTGCAGGTCTCCCAACTGGCCTTGCAACCTGTCTGCAGCATTCTGAAAAGCCCTGGATTTATTTCTTTTTTTCTTGAAGCAGAGCAACGTAGGACTTTTAAAAAAAAGTTAAGTGAGGCATTTAACTTTTTTTAAAGCCCTCAGCCACTGTGCTTTAGCTACCATTTTTTAAAATAAACAAACAAATAAATCCAGAGTTCTTCAGAGCACTCCCACCCCACCCAGGTAAGCAACAGTGATGTCCATGTCAGGAAGAAGGGGGGGGGGGACTCCAAACCACCACATGCACCACTAAAAGAGATTATCAGTCCTTTTAACTCCTCTCTGTCCAACCAGTGCCTTCTCTCTTCATGGTAAGAAAGTGCTAAGGAAAATCCACGTCACCATCGGAGGAGTTATAGAAGGTGATTTGAGAATCCATGGTCGAAAGAGGAAGTTATTACCTCTCATGAATCCCTTCCAGTATTAGCTATTTTTCAGAATAGCAGCCAGGTGTTAAAAGTCATTCTTCTTTCATTGGCTTTTATCGCATAGCAAAAATTTATGGAAGTTGGTAATAATATCTGATTAACAACCAGGGGGGCAAATGCATAAATCTTGTGACCAACAGTGACACTAAACATTGTATTAGACTGCTGGGAATTAGGATGGATTGACAGGAATTGGGCTGAAATCTCCTCAGTAGTTTGTGGTGAAAGGAACATAGCATCCTGCTGAGGAGACTGAAATGTGTTCTTTACACAGTACAGAAATGTAGGGACCTTGGGCTCTACTTGCTGAAGAGGTTTATATTAAGAAAGATAAATGTTTGTCCAGAGACAGCAGATTTAAACTACAAATGCAGAGACAAAGGCTCTCAGCTCAACATATATGCAACAGGGTTCTGATAAAGTCATGAATATTCTCAGAGTTCCTTGGAAAGAGGGTTTGACTGTTAAACCACTGTGAGAACTGTAGTTCTGTGGGGGGAATAGGGTCTCTTCACAACTTTCAGCACCCTTAACAAATCACGGCTCCCAGGATTCTTGTGAGGAATGCACAGCTGTCTAAAGCGGTATAATACTGCTTCAAATGCACAGTGCAGATGGGGCCCAAGTCTAGTTTCAAGATAAAGAACCTTAAGAAGGAAGAAAAGAAGGAGGCATTGGGGTTTCTCATGAGTGCTTAGGAGGTATGTGCACTGGATCTGGCTGAGTCTATGTGGGTTGACCCAGGATTCAGCCCGGACACTGAGGTCCAGCTTTGAGGGCCTTCTGGCGGTTCCCTCACTGCGAGAAGTGAGGTTACAGGGAACCAGGCAGAGGACCTTCTTGGTGGTGGCACCCACCCTGTGGAATGCCCTCCCATCAGATGTCAAGGAAATAAACAACTACCTGAGTTTTAGAAGACATCTGAAGGCAGCCCTGTTTAGAGAAGTTTTAAATGTTTGATGTTGTTGCCTTTTTATTATTATTGTTATTGCTGTTCTGTTGGGAGCCACCCAGCGTGGCTGGAGAAACCCAGCCAGATGGGTGGGGTATAAATAATAAATTATTATTATTATTATTATTATTATTGGGTTGAGACAGCCTCAGATCATCCTGGGTCAGATCATGTGCACCTGGAGGAATACCAAAGTGGCAGGGGGCAGTCAGATGGTGAGTAGGGAGGGAGAAGAAGATACACAGGTTTTAAACCCTGATTAAACATGTAGTCAGAATCGGTGGGGAGGAGGAGACGGTGAAATTATTCTCCTTCTCACCACTTTCACATACACATACTCCTAAACATTTTGTGAATCTAAGTCTGGCCTCATTGAGGGGCAGTATTTCAATATGAGTAGGAAAAATGAGAGTACCCCTAAACATTTTTTAGAAAAAAGCACTGGGTGTTCATTTCTCCCTATTCCATTTTTATTCTCACAACGAGCCCGTGAGAAAGGTTAGGCTGAGAGAGAGAGAGTGACTGGCTCAAGGTCACCCAAAGAGCTTCATGGCTGAGTTCCTCACTTGAAGCTTTATAAATTTATATATTATAACATCACGAATTATGTTAATTATGTTGACTAAAGGATTATTATTATAACTGAAATGTAACTGATTGTGGAACACAGTGATATAAGATCGGAAGTGCACCCAAACCACCATGCGGGGAGCCACTTTAACTAAAATGTATTAATTGGAAGTTGATTGGCATTTTGGTAATTGTATAATTTGGGAATTAATTGTTATACTTTGGCTATTATTGGGGGTATATTGGAAAACTAATAAAAAAATTAAGAAACAACAGTTTGTATCTTCCATATTATATTCAGGATGTAGCTTGTACAGCAACCTACACATATGGGCTTTATGGAAATAGGGTCCTTGAATGAAGAGAGGCTGGGTCCAAGGCTTCAGTCCTCCCTCCACACATACATTTCGTCATGGATGAGCAGGTCCTGAGAAAGAGATACAATATTTGAAAAAGCAGAAACATTGATCCTGACAAAGCTTAAATCTTGTTCTCGTTCATTGTTTACATTTGTTTTTATCAACTGCATAAACCGACTCAGAGTGTAGCTTGCATTTATTTGATAAGAGTTCTGCTACAGACTTCAATGACATGTGGATTGCATTCTGTATTCCTTGCTCTAGGGCAGAAGCACAGAAGAAAGCACTGTGTGCCGATATAACTTAAGAACAGGGTTTGACTGATAAACATTGCCCTCTAATGGATATGGAGGCCTGTGTCTTGCCTTCCCTGTGAAGGGGAAAACAAAACACCAACCCCAAAACTGAAATGCTCCCAGAGAATTTCCTAAATGACATATATATGATAATTTTTTTACATTAGATTGCCCCCTAGCAGCTGTCAAATCAAAATGAGAAGCTTAGGATAATTTAAAATATACGTTGAACCATCTGTGTTTGAAAACAAACATAGTTTGCTAGTTGACACATATGCTAATAAACAGCTTATATTCAGCATAAATAAAAATGTAAAATGAAAGGATGTGACACTGACATTTCTTGTCCTTTCAAAACCTGAATTATGAAAATGCTAATTGCAGTTAATTTAGACTTGTTTTCTCTACATAAAAATCCTGCACCTTGAACTCTAATTGGTGCCAACTAAATTGCAAGTTTAGAATTTGATTGGACTTCTGAGATTTGTCTCTGCACACACAAAAAAATGCATTTATCCCGGGGAGCAGGAAGATAGGCCCTCAAATGGATTTTCATGCTTAGAGCTTCAAAACATAAGCACTGTGCAGCTTTAAATTTGTTTTGCAAATCCTTATCGTATCACAGTTATTGCTTGTGAAGTGGAGCAAAAAATAAAATCCACAGAGGGGGGTGAGAGAAGCTGCTTCCCAGACCTTACTAGAATGTTTCTCTTGAAGAGTTAACACTCAAAACTGCACAGACAGATCTGATAGTTAGCCAATGAGTTACTCTGGGTTTTATATTAATTCAGAACTTAAGATTTCTGCAGATACATTATTTTTAAGGAGAGTAGACCTGGATTCTCCATAATTACTCCTCATTTAATTCTCATCTTAATTATAGCAAAATATTGCTAAATGTTGCTATTTATGTTTCTTCTACCGGTAGGTGCTGCTGTTTCCAGAACTAGGCAGCCACCTGTGTACACATTGTTGTTCTAGCTTGGGGTAACCAACATGGTGGTGTCGGATTCCAACTTGTATCAGCACCAGCCAGCAGCATATCGAAAGGTTAGGAATGATTATAGCTGCAGTCAATCAGCATCTGGAGAACTTCATGCTGGTTACCCCTGGTCCAGATTGTTCTTAGCAACTGTGCAGCGGAACCCAAAAACAAATCTAGAGAAGGTTCATGTGCTTGCCACAGTTGTACCTATCTCTTCTGTGCATCTACTGCAGATGTGCAAGAACAAGGTGTTTTCATTAGGCTCACATTCAGGACTGGGACAACTGTTAGGCTGGATGGAGCTGCTGCCTCAGATGGTTGAAACCAGGGCCGGATTTAGGGCATTGTGGGCAGAGTGGACGAGCCAAGGAAGCGCAAAATTGAAATTCCATAATTGAGAAGATGTGGAATACATGAGATCTTGCTGGAAATTGGCAAGATCTCACTTGAAATGGGTGTGCTGCCGGCACCGCTTCTCCACTGGCAGGGCAGTGGCAGGGCTGCACATCCCATTTTGCCTGACGTGGTAAAACAGGATGCTCTACCCATGCTCACATTCATGCAGTGCTAAAATTTATACATCCTTTGCTGTATCTATTTGCATTTGTACTTGCTAGTGTGGCCTTTTGGGGGACAATAAGATTCCAGATGCTGTTCATCCTTTGACTCTTTCAATGGCCTTAGCACTAGAAAGTTTGATAGGCATTGTCCCCATCTTCAGTTTTACCTATGATCTAGGCTCTAATAACCTGCAGCTTGCTTGCTTTTGCACTTCAGCTTAGACTTGGGCTACGCTGCTTATTATCCATCCCATACATTTGATGTGGTAGAGGTGGGTATTAACATTTTTCTTAAGGTGGAGTCCCGATTTGCTGATTCTACTCTGGATTTCCTTGATGGATGTAGGATTTCAGCCTTCCTGATTCAGGAGGATCCGGCCTACCTCTTTCTGCTGCTTTATCCATCAGTAAGCCATTGCTACTGACTTATTCTCTGTCCCATTTAAGCTAGGGGAGGTGGTGCTATAGCAGGGCTAGTGGTTTACAATCCAAGAGGCAATTTTCATTGCTTAATATTTCCCCATTCTGTTAGGTGGCCTACTAGTCTGGGAAAGCAACAATTGCCTTAGATTTAAATGGTAAGCTCTTCAGGAGACACAGGCCCAATTTCCACTCTGTGTGTGCTTAATGACACAAGAGCTCCGTTCTGGTGTCTCCAAGCAGTGTGACAAAAATATGATAAACGCTGCTGCCAGATAGAGAGGGAGAGGGAGAGATGTATTTGATTTTAGCAGCTGAACAGGCAACATGGCTATTTACCAGGAGAACAAATATATTTAAGAGAATTTTGCTATCGAAGGCAATTACATCCTCTGAAGTAGGCTTTAGCTTTGTCAGCTCCAGGATAAATAGTTCAAGTGGATCATGGATGGCAGTATTTCCCAGTAGCACCTATTACTGAAAAGACAGAGAAGGCATTTTGATTCCAGTAAAAGCTAGGTTCACAATAAAGACAATGTGGAGTGGAAGAAGGTTGGAACATTGCAGGAAATAGGAGAGATGAAGAGGCAGCTTTATCATAAGAAGGAAAAACACTGGGGTGTTTCAGAAAACAACTCATCAATAGGGACTTTACCACAGCCAACCTGCTGTAACCTTTAAATATATGTACAGTATATAGGCACCCCCATGCTGTGTGGTTCCATGGAGCTGCTCCACATTTGCATAGAGCTAGCATGGTGTAGTGGTTAGAGTGTCAGACTAGGAGCTGGGAGACAAGGGTTCAAATCCCCACTTGGCCATGAGGCTCACTGGGTGACCTTGGGCCAGTCCCTCACTGTCAGTCTAACCTACCTCACAGAGTTGTTGTGTGGATTAAATGAAGAGCATGGAGAACTATGTAAGCCACCTTGAGTCCCATGGAGGAAAAAGGTGGAATATAAATGCAACAGACACAAACATAAACAACGCGTGGAGACTCAGTGTGATGGAGGTGCCACCATGCCACCATGGAAGAAGTAATAACAGTATTTCAGCACTTGAACATCAGAGGCTGCTCCATTAGGGTATATGGGGCACTGCTCCACCAACCTTGTCTGCATTCAGCCAGCTCCTACTTACAATCAATCCAGGGGGTGGCCCTGGCTATCTGCTTCCTTCTCCCTAGCCTCTGTGTTGCCCTTGTAAAAATCAGTAGAGGTAGGAACAGGAGGATGGGGACCAACCATGAACCAGTTGGCTGTGTCTGCCATCGGATCTGGCTCTACTGACAGTTGGCGTCCCATCCTACCAGTTCCAGTGGACATCAGCCACCACTGCACTTGAACAGCACTTCTGGAGTATTCAAGGACCTTCAAGTGTGTTGTCTGAGTGCTTCCAAATGATAGCAAATGGATTGGGGGGGGGGGAGAACTGGCTACAGGGATTTTGAGCAGCTCTGCAGTAAATAATACTATGCCCTCCCCCCTACTTCTCTGATTGCTGAATGAGTTAGATGGGAAGGGAAGAGGTGGTTTAACCCTTGAAAGAAGAGGAGCAGTGCAGGGATTTAAAAACAGAGAAGCGTGATGATGATAATGATGATAATTTATATATACTCCACCCATCTGGCTGGGTTTCCCCAGCCACTCTGGGCACCAACAGAACACCAATAACAACAATAAAAAAGCAACAACATCAAACATTAAAAATTTCCCTAAACAGGGCTGCCTTCAGATGTCTTCTAAAAGTCAGATAGTTGTTTATTTCCTTGACATCTGATGGGAGGACGTTCCACAGGGAGGGTGCCACTACTGAGAAGGCCCTCTGCCTGGTTCCCTGTAACCTCATTTCTTGCAGTGATGGAACCACCAGAAGGCCTTCAGAACTGCACCTCAGTGTCTGCGCTGAATGTTGACGGTGGAGATGCTCCTTCAGGTGTACTGGGCCAAGGCCATTTAGGGCTTTAAAGGTCAGCACCAATACTTTGAATTGCACTCACGGGGACCCAGTGTAGGTTATACATAACTATTATCTAATGAAAACACATACAACCTTACTTTTAGTGCTTTAATATCATGGCACATTCACCTTGTAGACAGCTACAGCTGTCTTTGTTCATTTTCTACCAGAAGTCTCCATGCTACCTAAAGATTTCAGTCCAGGTAGGTTGGAACATAGGAAGTTTCTTTATGCAGAGTCAGACCATTGGTCAATCTAGTTCAGTGTTGTCTACACTGGCTGGCAGCACTCTCCAGGGTTTCAGGATCTCTTGTCCAGCCCTTACCTGGAGATGCTGAGAATTGAAGCTGGGGACTGGTAAAGCAGCTGCTCTGCCGCTCAGCTTTACAGCCCTTCCATGATGGCTGAAGGCCCATTGAACACAGTGGGGTGCATTTCTGAGTAAATGTACACAGGTTTGCCTTTACTTTGAGAAATATTAATTTAAATGTAACAGAATTCCCTTTAGATTCCTGTTGGTTGTTCCACCAAAGAGAGAGAGGCGAATCCTTTATGTTAAAACACGCTGCAAGTAATTGCAGCAACATAATGCATAATTTAAAAGGCAAAGAAAAACTTCCAGGCTCTGTAGGTTACTATTGAGGGCGCTGCTACATTGCCAATTTAATTCAGGTTGAAATCTATTTAACTGTCATCACTTCCCCAAAGGACCCTGGGATTTGTAGCTTTGCTGAGATTTTCTTATGAGTAATCCCCAGTACTTTCGAAGAGCTACAGCATCCAGTATGGGGTTCAAACAATTCAGGTATTTGCAATGGGTTTAAAATTGGAGGATTAAAAAAACATGTGCAAATCAATTAGTGTGCGCCACTGTTTTACTTCATGACTGGAATGTTCAGCTACATGTTTTGCCTTAGTTTTATTTTCTCTTTAGGCAGTCTGAATCCCTGATGCAGTGAATGTATGTTGTCTGATTGGCCAAGAGAGGAAGAAGACCTGGTGTTGAACATGATTTGAAATACCACTTTCCCCCTCTAGTCTCTCTCTTGTAAACATCACCTCTGGGATTAGAGCTGAAAAGTAATCCCCCCTAGAACAGCATAGAATCTCAAACCAGAAGTGAAAAAGATATTGAATGCCTATTCGAAAAAATATTTAAAGCGGAAAATAAAATTTGCTGAAATTCTTGTAGATGATGTCTATATATTCTCTCGTTAGACATGGGCAGGAAAGGCTTCAGTCTCACTTTGAAAGTTCATTGCAGAGAACTTTTCCACATCAATACTTTCCAATGCAATCTTCTTTTTTTTTTAAAAAAAAAGGTCATGAAAATTCACCAGTATTTTCATCATCCGATTTCTCCCAAGGTACACATTGTTGTATGCAATCTTACCTAATATGAATATCTTTGCACTAAAAATCATAATATAACACATATTTGTATGGTAGTTTCAGTAATATATGCATGTGAATGCACACATTATTACCCTTGCATATACTTGCTTGTGCACATTACTTGACCGGAGAACTGCACTGCTAAATTCAGAAAAATGAGACCTTCAAAGGATCAGTGCATCTTGTTTTGGATGGTGTGGATAGGATACATAAGAATAGACTCCTAGAGGCTGAGGTTCCTTTGCCCCTCCCCCCAATAAAATATTTGAGGGGGTTGCTCCCGCCCCAACTGATGGGCATTGTCATTCAAACGGTGTGCATGTGCGGTGTCATGTTATCAATTATGTGGGGTGGGGCTTACCTGCCCCCCCATATTTTATTCAAGTTTTTCTTTAAATGCAAACAGAGTTGATTTTCTTCTCCACCTGTAGCAGAGATGTCATTGAAAGCCAATAGTTGGTCAGAACTGCCCTCCTGGCATCAACTGTGCTTCTGCACACATGGGCAACGTGTCAGTGAAGTCAAGGGAATGAACTGAGTCAAATTTCCCCCTCCCTACTTGTGAGTAGGATGTCACCATCCTACTTTCTGTGTATTCCCTCCCCCACACCCCCAGAGGTGCCAGGTTGTCCCCAAGATTTGGGGCCCTGGTGCGCTGTGTGCATGTGACAGGGGAGGCCAAGCAATCTGGAGGAGCTGGCCACTGGACCTGCATCGTGCATGCATGCAGGGCCTCCTCAAGTTTGAGGAGGCCTGGCCCCCTTAAAACAAATATTGAGGGGGCCGAGATACCTTTGGCCCCCTAGAGTTGGTGTGCCTGCACCTATCCCATTGCTCTGTTTGTCTGGATCAATGCATATGGGTCCAGGCCAGTTTTGAGTAACAATCTGATACTGTTGATACTGAAAATATATTACCTCCATTCTCATTCTGTGTGATCCAGTTCTTGCAGATGTCGCTTTTGTTGTGGTCACAAAAAATATACTGTGGGGGAAAGTTGCCCTGTGCATAGTAACAGCAAATAATTCAGCAAGGCGGAAATTTCTTATAAGGAAACCTTGAACAAAACATGCAAACCTACAGAGCTTTTTTCAAGGCAAGAAGGATTTCTTACAATGCTGTAACAATTCAATTTATTTAGTGGAGAAAGAATAGAAAAAAGGAGGGTATAATTCTGTTTATAAAAGTTCTTGAAACTGTCCATGAGGTACACATAAATTGTTTTTAACTAGGTCAGTGCAGCTTTCGACAAAGCACAATTATGCCAGGCGTGAATTCAGTTACTATGTTATGAAGGCTTATAGGAAAAGCTGCATAGTAAGCAACTTCTTTTGCTTTCTCTGCTTAATCTCTCCCAGTCTGTGAAATCTTTAGAGGCCTTAATTAACAATCAGTGGAGGTAATTCTTAAGATATTAAAAAAAGCTTTAAACATCTGGTGCTCTTTTCTAGACTCTTTATGCAGATTTCTGTTTCCCCAGTTTGCCTAAAGCATAGAAAGAGCTGAAAGCATATAAAAGAGAGCTGAAAGGCCACATTTGGTCTCCAGGCCTGAGATTCCCCACTCCTAGTTTACACAAAAGTCTTCATGAACTACTGTGACCAAGATCTGCTTGATCATTGTGCCCTTAGAATGAGATTGAGGCATGTGGGAAGCAATTTTGCTGAATGTCCCTTTCTGAGGAGCGAAAAGGAAGGACCCTCTGGTGCAAAATTCAAATATCGCCCCACCACTCAATTGGCTCTAGTATTTGCAAGGAACTGTGGCTGGTGAATGGCTTTGTTGGAAAGGTGGAGTTAGGAGGGACTCAACTGTCCTCCTCTTCTACTTCCTTAGTGCAATGTGGGCTGCTTTTTTGTGCTTCTCCTGCTGTTAAGCATGGCAGGAGTCAGCTAGTCTCTGCTTTCTTACAGCCTTGTGGAGGGATTTTTTCCCCTTGACTTGGCTTGATATGCTGTCAAGGTTCGTATGTTTCTTCACTTTGCCTTTCCATCACCTCTGAGCACACTGACTGTGCTGGAAGTTTTCTTACATAAATTTGTTGTGCTCCTTTGGTAGCCGTGTTGGTTTGTTGTTTGTCACAGTTGTTGGGTCTGCGTGGGATGCGAGGCCTGGTTTGATTCTGAATATAAAAATGCATGGATTTGGATTGGAATTGGAGTAAGCTGACCTGGAACAATTCACCATGCAGCATGGATCCATGGCTGGCTAAACCAGATGAGGACAGCTGATGGGTCTCAAACCCTTAGTGAGTTTAGGACTTCCCCTGCATGCAAAGACAGGCTTCAGCAGATTGAGCAGATAAGATCAATAGTGGGTCCAATGGTCAAGAAGGAGTTTTCTGTACATGCTGTAGGGGGAAATGAGGGGCAGATGGGGCTCATCAACCTGGGAAGGTAGCCCATCTGGAAGAAGAAGGTCCTAAACCTCCTCTGCCTTGTGGGATATCTTCTGGAGAAGGAAAGGCTAAGGAGTAAAACCCTACACAATTCCAGAGTGGAGTCCCAAAGACTGTTGGATGGTGCCTTGTATGCCTCCTGCAGTCAAGCTGGTGTCAAACATATTGCTCTGCTTTCCTTTGGACCACATCAGTGACACTGAGGGGGTGGTCCTGTCATCTGTGCAGCCCAGGACCTCCATACACACTGCCCAGGCTTCTACCCCAAGGGAGGTCACTTCAGTGCTGCTAACACAGCGGTTTGACTTCACTCCCGGAGGCACACTCCATTGTCTCTTGAGATAGACTAATGCCAACAGTTTGATTTTACCATCTGTTTAAGTTGGCATTGCAGCTATTGATTTGTTTTATTTGGTTGTATTAATTTGTCAATGATAATAATGATGAGGTAGTTTTTGTTTCTTACTATTGCTAGGTGTCCTGGAAATATAAATTCATGTTGAAGGTGATATAAATTCTGCAGATAAATAAACATATACACTTATCCACCCAGATTCTTTTTGCTGATGTACACTCAGGGTGGACTCGGATCGACATTTTACATGTCTTGCTTCTTTAGCACTTTGTAAAATGATGAAAATTAACAAATTACCCTGGGGTAAGGGAATTTTCCAAGTGGTAAGCTGTATGTACACTCCATTTAGGAACACTTGCTGAATGATTTTCAGTCACTCAGTTCTTTCTCAGAATCTAAAAATCACTATTAACTCTTAGTCAGAGATAACCGGAGCCTGTAATGTGTTCATTCTCTCTCCCCCCCTCTCCCTCTCTCCAAGCCCTTTTGGGGGCACAATTTCACGTAGACAACCTTGTCAGTTTGGTTGGAAAAAACAGTTTCACCTCCCATCAGTGACTTGTGACAGGCCAACCCAATGCCTGTCAGGAGGTTACACAATTGTGTTTTTGGTGCTGAAAAGCCTTTTTCTCTGAAGGAGAAATGCAAGATTAATAGATTACTAAATAAAGCCAAGGAGAAATTTTGGACATTTCTGTTAGTTGAAAATATATTCAGAAAACAGACTAGGAAAAGCAGCAATTTATGCTGGGCTAACAGTGACATGTCCATGAATAATTTTTCCCATCTGAGTAATTTGATTGATTTCAGACAGAACAGTTGGTGCTCAAGAGTAATGCCATTCCGCAACAACACAGGAGTCTTACATATGTATAAGTTTACACTTGGTGTATTTTTCACTGAAAGACCAGAAGGAAAAAAAGACATATTTATAAAGGGATTAAAAAATATGAAAAAAGAGGAGAGGCTACTTGATAAGCAAAGAATAAACATGCTTTAGGACCAGAAGGTACAAAAGTAGCAATGAAATTACGGCAAAGTACAAAATGGCAGTTTTGGCTCTGAAGATTGTTTGTGTTAGGGGTGGAAAGAGATTAAGCGGGTGTAGTGAAGAAATAAATATGAAAAAAAAGGAAAGTTAAGAGAACATTCAAGTCCCTGTAGCAAATGCCCAGTCACTGGAAGTATCTTAAACATGAAAGCAGCATTTTATGTTCCACTTGGGTTAACAGCATTGGCCGGCAAGATATTCTCTTTTCTATTATGGTGGTACCTTGGTTCCTGAACTCAATCCATTCTGGAAGTCCGTTCAACTTCCAAAACGTTTGCAAACCAAGGCTTCTGATTGACTGATTGGCCCTGGAAACAATGCCGACAGCTGAAACGGGTGTTCGGCTTCCGAAAAACGTTCGTAAACCAGAACACTTACTTCCGGGTTTGCAGCTTTTGGGAACCGGTTTGTTTGGGAGCCAAGACATTCAGGAACTGGGGTACCACTGTACTACAGTGGAACCTCGGGTTAAGTACTTAATTTGTTCCAGAGGTACGTTCTTAACCTGAAACTAGCACTACTTTAGCTAATGGGGCCTCCCACTGCCGCCGGAGCACGATTTCTGTTCTCATCCTGAAGCAAAGTTCTTAACCCGAGGCACTATTTCTGGGTTAGCGGAGTCTGTAACCTGAAGCGTATGTAACCTGAACAGTATGTAACCCGAGGTACCACTGTAATTGCTTCATTTTCATTGACATTATGGAATCAGGCAATGGACGCATTCTAGAAGAAAGAGAAAAGTGAACTGGGAGGCTGAGTCAGAGGTAGAAAATTCAGCAGGTTTTAGAAAGCTTTTTTGCTTCAAATATAGAGACACATCAGCAACATATCAGAAAGAAAATTTACTCTGTTTGCATTTTCCTCTTTTACAGAAACTTGTTATTGAATTAGTGCAGCAAAAAGATGGCAGTTTAGATGGTAGTCCAGGCAAGTTACAAATATATGTGCTGAACATGCCTCAATCTGTTCCAATGTCCATTTGTATTTGTATAAAGATAAAGTCAGCAGGTCACAAAAGAAGTAACTTCTTTCATAGCTGTCAAGTGTCCCTTATTTGAAGGGACAGTCCCTTATTCCAGTGCCATGTCCCGCTGCTGTCCCTTATTGATGGATGTCCCTTCAATGTCCCTTAAATGATGTCCCTTAAATTTCAAAGGAAGCAGCTCCTCTCCCTCCCTCCCTGCCGGCCAGGGAGGAGGGAGGCTCCAACTGTGTTGCTTGGCTGTGTTGCTCACCCAATAAGAAGTCTAAGAACGACTGGGGGGTGGAGCTTGCATGCCTTGTGCTGATCAAATCAGCTGCGTTCCCTGGGGACTTGCCTTTGCTCAGCGCTTCCCAGCGGAGAGGTGACGGTGGTTTTCCTTGAGGCTTCGTTTGGCTGCTGGCTGGGCTTTCTGCCTTTGGCTCAGAGTGGCTCAGAAGTTGAACATACCTGTGCTGAGTGCTCGGATCGGAATCGGATGGATACGTCATCGACGGCCCACTCACCCTTGCCGGCGAAAAGGTCTGTCTGGAGTGGGGGCACATGGTGGGGGAAAAGGAAAGGAGATCTCGTGGGGGGGGAAGGCTGTGTGTGTGTTAATGCAAGCTGAGAGGGTTTTTGAATGCTGGACGCCATTTTGTTGCATGTGCTGCTGCAAACTTTGCAGTGCAAAGCCAGGCCGGGGAGCCATCTTAAGTTGAGGCTGCATAGGCCTTGTGGTGCATGTGATTCAGATTCTATTCAGTTGAACCTCTGGTTACAAAGTTGGTTGGACAGTGTTCTCGAAGCTACCAGCATGAGTTTGACCAGACTGCAGGAGGACAGGAAGACTGGAGTGCCTGGAACAGGTGAGGCTGCAGGTCCCTTATTTTGGCTGCTGGTCCCTTATTTTCAAATCTGTAAGTTGACAGCTATGACTTCTTTCCGTGTGAAAAGGACCATAATGAATGACGCATTTCATTGGTTTTTAAAAATTAGCATAGGAAGGCCACAGTGGTAACCCCATTTGACTGGGAGTACCAATTGGATTCAATGGGATGTACTTCTGAGTACACATGGTTAGGCCTGCAGCCTTAGTACTTTTAGCCTGCCTGTAGCACCAAGCATTCTATACACACACAAAATCAACAAGCAACACTTCAGAAGAAAGAGAAGCAATGAGGATTCTGTTTGGGACAACAGCGGTTATACATCAATGAATATGTAAATAAGGTATATTGCAAAGCAATTGAAGTAAGTAAATAATGTTTACTTGTACATACACACATTATTTATAAGTAAATAATGTGTGTATGTTTAAAAATAAATATTCTGAGAACTCAAACTCAAAACGCATTCATAGCAAAAGCCCTTGTTGTAATGTGGGTTGAATGGGTGGGCAGAAGATAGTCCATTTTCAACGGATTTCTCTGGCATTCTTACGTAATACTGGGATATCACTTTTATGCAGTCTTGACTGCAGTTGGTCCTGATATTTGAAATAAAAATGTTTTGTTTTATTGAAGAAGGTGGCAGGCTGCTAGCAGCAAGAGCCTCAAAGCTCTAGCATTGCTTATGGTATTTTGATATGGCTTCAGTTTTATCTTCTGTGCAGGAAAACTAGGAAGGGTGGAAGCAGGGCTTTTTTTCAGCCTGAACTCACCAGAACTCAGTTCCAGCACCTCTCAGGTGGGCACCATTGCCATTATAAGAGAGCAAGGGATGTGTTTATGGTGAGTTCTGGCACTTCTTTTTCTAGAAAAAATAACATTGGTTGGAAGATTCATGAGAACCATATACAAAGGCTAAATTGGTTATTTGTGTATATTATTATTGTCTTTCGAGTTCATATATTTTATTGCAATTTTTTGTTTTATGAATGAGCCGCCCTGAGGTTTCTAACTGAAAGGACAGCATACAATGTTCTAAATAAATACGTACTTCAAATTTTTGTATACAATATGATAAAAGCCTATCATCATCATCATCATAGTGATACCATCCATCATCAAAAAGTCCTCTGGGCAGTTTACAAAATTAAAAGTCCTGAATTATGAAACACATCAGAAATAAATAGCAAAACACACATAAAAGCAGTATCAGTGCAACCAGAAAAAGAGCAGCAAAAACCACTATAAGAGCAGCATGAAACCAGCATAGATCCCGTATAAAACCAGCATGGGAAAGATATTTGTTCCAAAGGTCTAAAAAGCAAAAAACAGATGATTTAAAATGTGTCTCTTTGTGTGTGTAAGTTGCAGGTGTCTCCTCTCCGTCCCTTTTGGTGCTGCGATCTTTTAAAAAAATGCTTAGCTAGGAAAACGTATCTAAATAATCTTGATAACACGTCAGGCTTCAGAGTGAGCTATTTGAACACTTGTTGCTTCTTAACCTATTTGTCAAAATGACAAGGTGTTTTCTAACTCAAGTTAATGTTCTCGTTTTAATTTTCTCCAAAAAACAGGATTCAAAAATGTGCACCAGTTCAACATATAGATATGATGACAAATGTGCATCCACAATGGCAGTCTACCAAGATTCAAAATGACTGGCATACATTTCACTCTTCGTAATGTTTTCAGCCTTCCATCAGAGTAACGAATGACTTATCCATGGAAAGTGCATTTTCCACCGTGTTAGCACAAATGTGAATGTTTTAATATTAGGCAAGGTTACTGCTAAAGAGCCAGGAATACGATGTGGTGTGTTTCACAAGGGGATGTTGCCATTACTTTTAATGAAAACAGTCTGGAAAAGATGATGATCAATTACGCTACGATCTGGTACAGTAGGGGAATTGGAGGGAAGAGCTAACCTGAAACATTTTGCAGAATATCTCTTCCTTCCAGTCTAGCATCCAAATGCCACAATGTACTGAAAGGAGTTACTGGCATCATTTCAGTTTAGTGTACTGCCAGGAAAGGTGCCTTTGGAGGATAAATATAAGTTAATAACATGGGGATTGACTGGGAATTGATGGAAGGAGCACAAGAAGCAGCCTGTATGGGATGAACAGATGATGGTGCGGGACTGGGGGTGGGGGGGACCCCAAGCATATGTTAACTGTTTGTATTTGAATAACACTTTCTAATTTGTTTGACATATCTCTAGTCGTCCTGGCTGCTTTTACTCCTACAATTAACATCTTCATTTTGTTGCATTATAAAGATGTTAGATTACATATAGGAGCTCATAGGGATTTGGTATTGTTGCACACCACCCGAATCTCTGAGCAGTGTGAGATTCCAGGGTTTCCAGGCGCTTCCCCACATTTCCTTTTGGAAATGAGGCACAGCACCCTCTCCTTGACTTTCTTGATGACTGATTGTTCTTCTTAATGGCTCTTCGCCTTTCCTTTGTTTTTGTAATGACTCATCTCCTCATCAAAAAACCAGCCTGGCTTGCATTTTAACACTTGCTGGATCCAGGGGTTCAGGAGGCTTGCTTAAATTCTAGCACTTACTAGACCAAGGATTTTCGGGGAGTCTGGCACCTCCAAGTTCATAAAAATACAGTGGTACCTCACGTCAAAAATACAGTGGTACCTCAGGTTAAGTACTTAATTCGTTCTGGAGGTCCATTCTTAACCTGAAACTGTTCTTAACCTGAGGTACCACTTTAGCTAATGCGGCCTCCCGCTGCTGCTGCGCCGCCGGAGCACAATTTCTGTTCTCATCCTGAAGCAAAGTTCTTAACCTGAGGTACTATTTCTGGGTTAGCGGAGTCTGTAACCTGAAGCATCTGTAACCTGAAGCGTCTGTAACCCGAGGTACCACTGTATCTTAGTTTCAGCTGGAGGAAGTGAAAAAGGCGCAGGAGGATCTCATTGTCACTTGAAGAACTGCAATGTCTAACCAGCTTATTAGAACCAAAAGGCTGGTTGCACTCTGGTTCAGACAGAGCCTGCCCCTTTCGTAGAAGCCTAGCTTGTCCCAGAACATTCCCTTGTACTGGGGCCATATCACCCACAAGTTCCAGTAATAAATAATAATGGACAACACCCCCCCTTCTGCCTGTCGCATTTCTAGAAGTTTTGAAATACTGTGCCTCCACTCTCTTTCCTGACTCTATGGCCTAGTTAATGAATTGGCATGGAAACAGGCATAAAAGTACAAAAGTAAAAACAGGACTCTATTAAAATACAAAAAGTTGATTGCTATTTTAATCTCTTTTTGGGGAAAGGAAAGCATTTCAATCACAGAAACTCTGCATACACATAACAGTAAGATATAACTATAAAGGCTCTTCTTTTTGCCCCTGAGGTTTGACAGCATCTTGTCTCAAGCAATTAAAATCACTTCAGATGTCTATAGTGAATTTTTTTTTCTATTTTCCAATTTCTCCTACCAATATAAATTTGACACAAAATAGCACATTACTTCCCTTTTTGTATTAGTGGAGGGGGAGGGGGTTGCTAGGCTTCATTTTTCCTAATAGAAACAGGTCATAAATGTACAGGTGGATTAATTTAATTACAAGACTCGTGGAATTAATGTGTTGCTTTCAGAAGGAAGAACCGGAGACCCCTATTAGTAAGTGATAAAATACTTGTACTTTTTTTTGTCTTCTGTAAAATATAAGCCTTCCCACCTCCAAGCATTTCTGAATAGATTTAGAAAACGCTAAAGATAGCAACACTGCAAAGAATTGAACTGTGCTTCATTTGAATACAGAATCTGCTGCCACTGTACTTAATAGTCAATTAGTGCTAAACTGTAGGAACAATGCCCCAGAAAGGGAAGGCAGAATGCAACAATATTGGCCATGAATAATCTGCATTTGTTTGTTTACTAAAATGACATGGGTTACCAGAAATATAGGACCAGAATCCATTTCTTCACATTTGTGTAACTCTAATCCAACTGACGCGGGTGGCGCTGTGGGTAAAACCTCAGTGCCTAGGACTTGCCGATCGTATGGTCGGCGGTTCGAATCCCCGCGGCGGGGTGAGCTCCCGTCTATCGGTCCCAGCTCCTGCCCACCTAGCAGTTCAAAAGCACTCCTAAGTGCAAGTAGATAAATAGGTACCGCTTTATAGCAGGAAGGTAAACGGCGTTTCCGTGTCCTGCGCTGGTGCTGGCTCGCCAGAGCAGCTTTGTCACGCTGGCCACGTGACCCGGAAGTGTCTCCAGAGAGCGCTGGCTCCCGGCCTCTTAAGTGAGATGAGCGCACAACCCTAGAGTCGGACACGACTGGCCCGTACGGCCAGAGGGGTACCTTTAATCCAACTAAAGCCTTTTGAGTGACAGCTGCACTCTTAAAATAATTGTAGTGTTTCCAGAATAAAGGGGAGGGAATTCCCAACTGAAAGCTTATGTTGAAATTGTTCTGTTACCCCACTTTTATTTAGTTAGCACAAGAAGTTCTGTCTGCACTATACATTTAAAGCATTTTAAATAGCCATGGATTCCCTCAGAGAATGTTTTTAAGGGTTGTCAGGAGACCCATATTCCCTTCTCAGGGGTAAAATTTCCAGAGTAGTTTAGCAATCAATCCCTCTTCTCAGAGAGCTCTGGAAATTGTAGCTCTCTGAGGGAACTGAGGTCCATGGGCAACTCTTAGCATCCTTAACTAACTACAGTTCCCAGGATTCTTTGGGGAAGCCACCACTTTTTAAAACGATCTGATACTGCTTTAAATGCACAGTGCAGATGCAGACCCTCCAGAATTCCTCAGATGAAAAGAGGGACATTTCTTACACACACCCAAATGACGCCTCCCACCCATTTTTTTGTCCCTCCACAGAGCATTTCCTATCAGAAGAAGGGCAAGTGCCATCACCACTACACCAACAGGACACAACACAAACACCCTCCACCGTCCTGAGAAAACCCCTTAATCCTGATTTGATTTTATTCTTCAGAAGATTCACCAAAAGAAAAACACACACTAATAAATATATTGTAGAAAGTGGTAAGATTAGATGCAGATGCACAAAACATTAAAAAAATAAAATAATCAAGACTCCTTGTGTTCAACTTTGCTTCCCCTTTCCTTCTGCCCAGGGCGGCCCTGCCCTCTGCCTGCCCTTCAGAGCTGGGCCTTGGTGTCTGCAGTCTCTTCTCCTCCTTGCCCACTCTCCAGCAGCCGCTACAAGCTGCCCAGAGGAGGAGGTTGGCAGCAGCGGCCATAGAGAGGCAGTGGGATGCTCTCTCACAGCCATCACTGCTGCCTCTTAGGACAAGCGCCAGCTCATCCTCCCCTCCCTGAGCTCAGCAGCAGGAGCAGCATCACTGGCGAAGGAAATGGAGACATTCCGGGATCAAGTCAGAAACTGGGATGGCTTTCGTAATTCCAGGACTGTCCCTGGAAAGTAGGGACACTTGGAGGGTATGCAGATGGGGCCTGGTACATGCTGCTTCCATCTTCTGGTGGTGCTGTGGTAGAGTGGGTATTTCTTTTAGAAACTATGGGTTAGGAAGGCCTTGCTTCACATCTTCTCTCAGCCCTGACCTCACTAGGCAGCTTTAGGCTGCCCTATATACACCCAGCTGAGGGATGGTGGGGATTATGCCTTACTGAACTCAGTAATGAATGCTGAGGAGACATGCATAGAATCATACTATTAGGCACTTCTGTTTCTGCCCTTCCTTTGCAATGGTCAGCAGCTAAATTGACAGAAAACCCATCATGGTTGACAGAAAGCCCTTCCATGTTGTCACTTTCTAATCTCCACCAAAATGGTATGCTATTCTTATCACCCTGTTTCCCACAGAACTATGCTGTGTTAGTTCATTTTTCAGTTTCCATATATCACCCTTTCCTTCAGCTTATGTTGAGATAAAGCCATCTTTTTTGAAGCATTGTTTTACCTACTGTCTCCATTTCTGTCTCTATCATTTCTTTATCTTATACTATCCCCTTTGGTTATTTCATATGGTCTTCATAGAAACATAGTAGCATAGAATTGTAGAGTTGAAAGGGATTCCAAGGGTCATTTAGTCCAACTCCCTGCAATGCAGGAATCTCAACTAAAGCATACATGACAGATGTCCATCCAACCATTCCTTAAAAACCTCCAATGAAGGAGTGTCCACCACCTTCTGAGGGAGTCTTTTCCACTGTTGAACAGATCTTCCTGTCAGAAAGTTTTTTCTGATGTTTAGTCGGAATCCCCTTTCTTGTAATTTGAAGCCATTGGTTCGGGTCCTATCCTTCAGAGCAGAAGAAAGCAAGCTTGCTCCATCCTCCATATGACAGACCTTAAGATATTTGAAGATGGCTATTGTATCTCCTCTTAGTTTCCTCTTTACCCAGCTAAATTTACCCAATTCCCTCAACCGTTCTTCATAAGGCTTTGTTTCCAGATCCTTGATCAACTTGGTTGCCCTCCTCTGAACACATTCCACCTTGTCAGTATCCTCCTTAAATTGTGATGCCTAGAACTGGACACAGTACTCCAGGTGTGGTCTTACCAAGGCAGAATAGAGTGGTACTATTACTTCCTTTGATCTGGGCACTATATTTCTGTTGACGCAGCCTAGAATAGCATTAGGAATTTTTGCTGCTGCATCACCCTGTTGACTCATGTTAAGCTTGTAGTTTACTAAGACCCCTGGATACTTTTCACATGTACTACTGGCAACCCAGGTGTCCCCCATTTTAAGTTTCTGCAGCTGGTTCTTTCTGCCTACATGTAGAACCTGACATTTGTCCCTATTGAAATTAATTTTGTTAACTTTGGCCCATTTCTCCAATTTGTTAAAGTCATTTTGAATCTCGATTTTGTCTTCAGCAGCACTCACTATCCCTCCTAGTTTAGTGTCATCTACAAATTTGATGCACATCCCCTCAATATCTTCATCCAAGTCATTTATAATGATGTTGAACAACAAGGGGAACAGGACAAAGCCCTGCAGCACCCCACTTGTCACTTTTTTCCAGGATGATGAGCAACCCTTAGGGAGCATTCTGAGTGAGGTTAGTCAGCCAGCTACAAATCTACCTAATGGTTATCTCATCCAGTCCACATTTTACCGGCTTCTCTGCAAGAATATCAAGGGGGATTTTGTCAAAAGCCTTATTGAAATCAAGATACACTATGTCCACAGCATTCCCCTGATCATTCCATCTCTTCTCCCAGAGCGTTTTAGTGCTCCAGCAGATACATTTACAAATGCTTAAAAAGAACAGAAAAAAAAGATGCAAGTGTATAGTCCTGTCTGAAGGAGCAATATAAATAAATATTTTACTGGAGGAAATTCTTGTCACTGAATGGATGCTCTAGCAGCAGGATATTTCAGGGGATATTTTGTATTTTTTAATGGCTATTTTAACTACATAACAAAGGCTCATGCAAAAGAGAAGAAAATGATAGAACTGGCTGCAGAGTAGTTAATTGTGTATTAACAACATGAATTATATAAACTGTTCCCGTGGGGTTCCTAATAAGAGCAAATGTTGGTTTATATTAGAATTAGTGACTGAATCTGATAACAGAAGAAGCTATTTTTAGTTCTGTCCTAACCTCATTCAGTCTTACATCAAGTTCGATTAAGACCCGAAGATAAAAACAGAACTCCTGCTGTTCTTCCTTCCCTTCAAAACATGCCAAAGCTTCTTTCTTGCTTTGCATAGCATGTGGGATAATCGGTAGCTAACGGGCATGCTTTTTGTCAAGTTTTAAGCAACACTTTGTCACATGGTGCATTTGATAACTGACTTGTTGGTATTAATTAAGAGAGATGGCTTTCCATCTTGGCAAGATGGACAACTTAAACATTCATGATGGGAAAGACCCTGTTGTTTCAAAACAACAGCAACAACTAGATATGACGTATCATTCCAAAACAGAATATTGTCAAGTAAGATGAATTTTAGCATGACTAATGTAGCTTTCAGGAAGAAGAGCTAGGTATAAATGGGAGGTGATAGATTAGATAGATAGTGTTCTTGCCATAGTTTTGGGCATTGACCATCTAATTTGGGGTCTTACTAACCATCATACATTGCTTTCTACCTAAATATTTTTGATTTGATTGTATTAGCTAGGATACCTATTCCTATTTTGGTAGCCTAATGACCTGGCTTAAATGGTTTGTGGATCTCTGCCATTATGGCACTTGGCCAATATAGCTGACAATTGTTTACTGTTTTATGACAAATTTGCTTCCATAAATAGGATGCCTATCTGAAAGGACTTGTTTTCTGGTATTCAGAAGGATGTCAAGACATTAATCAGAGGCTGTGGAGAGTTGAAAGCTCAAGGAATGGAAGATGTCCCTGCTGTAGAAGCACTTGATTTTTGTCTGTTTCACCTTGGGATAAGTAAAAGTGTTAAAGATAGCATCACCGTTATCTTGAATATGCAAATATGTGTGGAGCTGACATTCATTATATTGGAACAGCAAGGTAGTGCTGACCATGGGATTGGATTGGAAATGCCAAAATTCAGCCAACCCCAGCAGGACTTGCTGTCAGAAAGCCTTGCTTACCAAGGAACAGCCAGAAATGCAGTTTAAGGATCTAAGTTGTTCTTTGCAGCCACAGCTTTACCTACTGCACACCTTAATATAACAAAGGAAATCAGGTGTGAGGCAGGTGGGTTTGGTTTTGGGAAAAACATCCTTGCAGGCAAAATAATGGTTTGACTGTCTTGTGGGGCATGGAAAGTGAATCTAGAACTGAAAGCATGAAGCACAAGGCAGGCCTGCATTAAGGAGTTGGATAGGGCTGTTCTGTGATAATTTTTTAGAAAATAAAATATTACTGTTATGTCTGCAGTCTCTGTCATTCATTGTGCCAATGGGTAGCAACAGGCAGAGGAAGGGATCAGGAGACCTGATGGTGGTGGAGCTGGAGAAGAGGAGGTCACAGGCATGGATGTATTGGTAAAGGCTGGGCAAGACCATGAAGGATGGGATGTGAAACCAAGGTAGGGACATTAAGTAGGAGAAAAACTGTCACATGATCAGAGCAACAGGACTTGAGAATTACTTGGGCACCAGAGTGTTGGCTAAGAAAGGACATCAACCTGTGGCAGCAGAAGACCAGAGAGAGTGATCTGCTTAGCACCACACTGAATTCTTCCCATAGATTTCTTTTTCCAAAAAAATAATTCCTACAAGCTTTGGAAGAAAGTGTGTGTGTGTGTGTGTTAATTCCCCCGCCCCACCACACCCCATAGGGAATGTCTTGCTGATGATTTGTGTCATTCACACGCAGGCAATGATTTCAAATCTTTTGTTTTGTTTCCTGTCCCTGGTGGCAGTTTGCTACTGGATGATGGGCGGTCAATAACAGTAGCAGTACTGTAAATAGCGGGGGGGGGGGAGGAACATAACAATATGTTAAATGATAAAGTTATTTTTGCAAATCACCATATTGGGCCAAGATCTTATAAATTTAATGAAATGCAAACCGTTACATTTGAATAATGCTAACATGATCAAAATACAAACAGGTACGGACCAGCAAACCCCATCCCTCCTACTGACACAGGTGAGCCAAGACCAAATGGACGGATTTATGGAAAGGAAGGCAGTTGATGCCATATATCTGGTTTTCAGTCAAGAACTGTGGTGGAATCATATGGAAGTGTGCTACTCCTACACATTGCAGTATTAACTATAGGTTTGTTTTCCTGCCAGACTACTGAACAGTAAATCCTGGGCTCCAATCCAAGAGCCTTCCAACTAGCTGAAGACATTGCAGCAAGGCTTATTTTGTGTCCTAAATGAAATCCTGCATGACTACTTAATTTGCCTCATCCCCAAAGAGGATAATTCTTGCTCTTCTGCATATTTACTTGAGTGCGATTGAGAAAGCATCTGTAGATTAGGTTCTATTGTGGCATTCCCTAGTGGAAAATGAAGGGATATCTACTGTAAATCCGAGGGAGACTTTCATAAGTTTGAATCACACCATGTATATTAGTTTAACAGCTGGGAAGGGGTAGTGGGGAAATACCAAACAGATGATAAAATAACTGGTAATTTCTAGTGATGACGGAATGCTCTCTTACTCACATAGAGTTGCATAAATACGAGTGACTTGAAGGAGCTGTGTTTCCTGTCTAATCGTATCAGAAAGGTATGCTGACATTATGAAATGTGCCAGTGTATTTTCATATCGTTTAACTAATTTGTGTCATTTGATAAATGGTATGTTGGTAAGAATCAATGTCACTCACTGCAGGTTCACTACTGATCTGTATGTGTCAAGGTTCTGTGCTTGAATCGCTAATAGCAATCGCACAGCCTATTACTCTGCAGCATCTCATCAATGTCTTATTAAAAATGTCTCTCTGTTCTAGAAAGTTCTATTTTACTGAATGAGAGAGAGAAAGAGAGAGAGAATGGTAGAGAGGTGTAGAGATGCAATGCATCAAGGCATATGTGCTGATTTAATTGCCCAGTTATTTATTTCAAAAGGAGATCAAGTGGTTGATTCTTATGGAAGCAATGGCACAGCTAATGCAAAAACACTCTGGATTTTCTCATAATTAAATTTATTATGGGCATATAAATGATAGTATTGCACTGAATCATTATACCGTTCTTTGTGGACAACAGCTACAATGAGCAATGGGTTACTTCTGTCCAATGCTGCGATTCCAGTCCTCATTGGATACAATCTACAATTGTCAGCTGTTCTTTGGAAAACACAGGTAAGGAAGCAGCCTTCTCTGACAATATATACTGGCTTGATACTTCACAGACAACCTCGAAATACAAACTGTTTTAAACTACTGTATATACTCAACCATAATTTTGCATGCAATGTATACTACAGGCTTGCCCATGACAGGGAGTCATGACTGACCATGACTTTCTGGCATATGACATATAACAAGCAGAGTCTTGCCCACCTAGTCCCGTCAGATGCCTGTAGGAAGCAGAACATGAGTGCAGCTGTGCTCTTCCCAGTTGTGACTCCCAGTGTGACTGCTATTCAGAGTCAAACTGCCTGCCTCCAACAGTGGAGGGGGGTGCTAGTGTCAAGGGGGTGGGGATGTGCACATAAGCCCTGCCTCCAATGTCCCCATGTGTATAGCCTCCTTTATGTATTGAGTTGGTGAGGTGGGAGGCTTCTAATAATTAATAACCAATGTGTTGATGTGGGGATGCTGGTGGCGCTGCGGTCTAAACCACTGAAACTAGGGCTTGCCGATCAGAAGGTCAGCGGTTCAAATCCCCACAACGGGGTGCGCTCCCGTTACTCGGTCCCAGCTCTTGTCATCCTAGCAGTTCAAAAGCACGTCAAAGTGCAAGTAGATAAATAGGTACTGCTCCGGCAGGAAGGTAAACGCCGTTTCCGTGCGCTGCTGTGGTTTCACCAGAAGCAGCTTAGTCATGTTGGCCACATGACCCGGAAAAACTGTCTGCAGATGATGATAATAATAATAATAATAATAATAATAATAATAATAATAATAATTTATTTATTTATATATATTATTATTTCCCCAGCCACTCTGGATAGCTTCCAACAGAATATTAAAATACAATAGTCTATTAACCATTAAAAGCTTCCCTAAACAGGGCTCCCTTCAGTTGTCTTCTAAAAGTCTGTTAGTTGTTTGTCTTTTTGACATCTGATGGGAGGGCGTTCCACAGGGCGGGTGCCACTACTGAGAAAGCCCTCTGCCTGATTTCCTGTAACTTGGCTTCTCTCGGCTCCCTCGGCCAGTAAAGCGAGATGAGCTTCGGAACCCCAGAGTCATCTGCGACTGGACTTAACTGTCAGGGGTCCTTTACCTTTTTTAAAATAAATAAATAAATAAAATGTGTTAATTCTCAATTGAATGGAGGCTTCTGGTTGTATTCAGCTGAACAGGGTTAGAAGCCTGCTTGGGACCTTCACGCTAATTGCATGAAGACTGGAGGAGCAAGGGATGTGGCTTGCAGGGAACTTGTGGGGAAAATCCTAAACACCCATTACATTCTGGCTTTGTGAAACTTCTTGGTTTATTACACCTCTGTCCTGCCCTGCTCTGAAGAGTTCTCTGCCCTGTCCCTGTTTAGTCTCACAATACTCGGTTGAGGTAGGTCTGGCTGAGAACCAGTAATTAGTCATTCAGTGAGCTTTCTGGTTGAGTGGGGGTCTGAGCCTTGGTTTTCTGTGACCACCTCTAATCACTACAACACACTTCTTTTCTGTGTGAAACTTAAGACCCCTCAAAATTCTCTGTACATTAAGACAGATGGAATTAGTAATTTGCATATTAAAGGTCAGTCTCTCTTTGTGAAGGGCTACATCAGTGAATATTGGTGATGTCTTTAAAAAAATAAAATATGCTAATTATTTTTTCAAAAGAATTAGATTTTTGACAATTGTTTGGTGCCCACAAAGCTTTTGACTTCCAGTGCACACTAGAGCTGATATTTTTAATCATTCCCACGATACCGTGATGGCTTTTGATGGTTTAAAATCAGATGGAAATCTGTTTCCTTCTGTTTTCAGTTCTCCCTGTGATACAGTGCTCTTTTGAGGGCAATGTCAACAGAGAACAAAAGAAAGAAAACTCTATAACTAGTTTTGTGTTTTGGAAAAACACATAGATTTTATGGGCAGAATGCAAGGTAAAAAAATGCTCTAATATATATGCTTGTATTTCAATAGACTATTTTGTATGTCAATGGACGATTAAGCTGAAAATATTTCAGGGTCTTTCAGACAGATACTTATCAAGTTCACTTTTCACTGTATGTGTTAGACTGACTTCTCCCTACTCGCTTTGCAGTAAAGCAGGACCTCAGTTATCACTTTTTAGAATAATATTCTCAGTTAACACAGGGATGGGAAACCTTTTTGGCTCAGTCAACCAGATGCTTATCTGGACCCCAACCCATGAGACAACCCACCTGTCAAACACCTGATGTTGCTGTGATGCCAGATGGTTGACAGGTAGACTGTACTACCCACCTTTCAGAGTCTGTTCTGTAGTGTTTCCCAGCGTCCTGGCAGCCAGCAGGTTGTCAGGTACTTGGAAACAGTTACTACTCATTTAGGGGCTGCTGCTGATTTCAGCAGTTGCCATTTCACCCCTTCCACAAATGCTTCAATCACTGAGTTGTTCCAGGGTATTCTGAGGGGGGGGGGGAATGGTGACTGCTAGTGAGAGCTGCCATTTTTTGTGGTAGCTACTGGTTCTTCCCACTCCACTGAGTATCCCTGAGTGACACAGGGAAAATAGAATGACAGCCACTAGAAAGCAGCTGCTGAAATGAATTATCTTTGCTGCCAACATCGCTACAAGCAGTGGCAGACCAACGAAGTAAATGAAATAAAACACAGCCAGGCCAGCATAAACAAACGTGAATAATGAAAATGACTATATTTTAACAAATGAATAACCAAGCAAATATAAAGTAAATGCATGAATAATAAAATGGAATTTTAAATAATGAAAGCAAATGGAATAATGAAACAGTTCCTCCCCCCCTTGCACAAGCCATAATCTGTTTGGGGGTTCCTAGGCCATCAATTAGCAAGGCTGCATCAGCTTATATGTTGTTGCTTTCATTGTGATCAACAGTTTTAGAGCTGGAAGGCAAGATGCTTTTAATTAACTAATTAACTTGTGAGCCTTAATGCAAGTCAAACATCTTTGGGTTTTGCATTGGTTCTGTGTGTGTCTTGAATTATGAGATGCATTGGGCTGAAGTGGAATGGGTTTCATGTTTCCGAGTCAGACCACACAGGTGAGAAAGTGTCTCAAAGTGGATCAGGGACCCTCTAAGCTTCCAACTTCTTCCAGGGTCTTGGAAGTGGGGAAGTGTATTCAATGGATGGATTTTGATGGATGGTGTTATCACCCAAATAAAGAGGTCTACCTTTTAATCTTGGATACGTATTTTCCCAGGGCACCCCAGTCGCAGGTATTGGGGTAAGGATTAAAAAGGGTGTTTGTTTTTCATGTGGATCTGTAGCAGGGGTGGTCCAAACCATGAATGAAATGGATTTAGAAAATCATTTTTCCTACAAGAGTGTTTGGATCTGGTCCATGACCACCTGCTCAAGAACCTTGTCCAAGAAGGGGAGATTGGCACACATGCACACGACATTTCAGTATCTGTTGCTGTGCACACACACAAATATAGCAAACTATTGTTTGTCTATCTGCCTGTCAAGTTAGGAATGCAGGATGATTAATGGGACATTGGATTGTTCCGTTTCTGATAGAACAATTCCTATGTTCTTATAATAGCTTCTGCAACTGGGCTAGTTGGGATAAAAACGGCAAAGGCTATCCATCATTGTGATCCAAAGCATTAGCTGATAACCAACCGGGGTCAGGAAAACATTTCCCATGATATAGCTGCCCATGCGTATTATGGGGGTATTTTTGTTGCTGTTTTCCTTCTGAAGCATCTCAAATATCAACTCCCCCCCTTCCCCTAACAAACATGCAGGAGTGAAATGGACCATTGATTTGTTGCAGCATGGCTTTGCTGGAGTTCTAATGACAAAGCCCATTAACTGGAATAAAGCTGACTCTCAAAAAGAATGAGAGGTAAGAGTGTCAAAAGCATTTTATTCCAGAAAGTTTTTGGTGCTTTCTTGCTACCTGACTGGCACTATTGTTGTATAGGAGCAGACCCACTGTTTTATCCTATATATCGAAGTTCTGCTCCCTGGGAAGGAAAGTTCTTGCTGGAATTTTTTTATATAGACTGAGATTAATGAAGGTTGCTTAGCCATACTACCAGGGTAGTTCTTCCTTGCTCTGCTTCTGAATTCCAGATAGGAGCCTTGATCTATAGGATTGGACAGTCAGCCAAATAAGAGAGTCTCCAGGGCTAAAAAAAGGGCTTAATGCAAGAATTATGCAATTTAATGCATGCTAGGTAATTTTCTTCATACGAATATTATATTTTCTGCTCAGAAAAAATATATTTGGGGGTTTGTTTGTTGGCTTGCTTTAAGAAAAGGATGTAGTAGATTACCACATTTTTCAAGAAAAAAAGGTTTCCACTTCAATTATTATTTTCTTGATATGCTAAGTAAATGAGCACTGACTCTGAAAATATTGCACAATTCAGCATTACGTATAAGTTACTTCAGCTTGATGTTTTTGCTTCAATGTTTTTGCAGTGTTTCAGATTGCAAATTATACAGAACCTCATTTATTTGGAAATTGTGTTGAATCACAAACTGAATATGTTTTGAGTCATTGCAAACCTGTAAAATAGGTCACCTTGATGTTTGGGGGTGGGGGGAAGAGAATGTAAATCCAGGATTATTGTTTAAGGCAGACATCTGACAATTCTCTTTGAAATATTCCTAGCCAAAAGAAGACACTTGGCAGGTGGCAATCTCTATTCACCATGGATTTGCCTACAAAGAACTCTCCTCTTATTTTAGTGCTCTTCTGTCAGTTTCCTTCCTGACAACCAACTGCATAGTGGTGACATACAGTATATAGTGGTGTTGAACACGGAGCATTAAAGCTCTTCATGGCATCAGTGTGTCTTTCAGCCATGGGATTTATCTGATGATTCTGCAGTTGGCACCGGTTGTGCCTACCTGAAAACACTGATCCTTTTGCCAAGAGAGACTTCTCCTTAAGTAACCTTTGATGTTTTTCAGTATATTTATTTTTTAAAAATTCAGCATGACAAATCCCTTTGAGCCTTAACGGACCATACCCTTGCAGTGGAAGCTTATGTATATCTACTAAGTCCAGTTGAGTTCAATGGGGCTTACTTACCTAAATTAGTGGAAACAGAACTGCAATCTGCATTGTTTTTGGCACTGAAGGGGGACTATAGTTCTCCACCAATAGGACCCAATGCATGGAGGAGAGTGAGTGTATAAACCCTGGCCAGCTAGTGCACTATCTCTTCCTCTTCTGTCCTCACCTGTACAACATGGTGCACAACACACACACACACACACACACACACACTATAGATATAGATATATAGATATATAGATTATAGATAGATATATAGATATATAGATGATATAGATATAGATAGTTTAAGGTCTATCTATCTAACCCTGCCAGACCTTAAACTTTACTATGAATCAGCAGCATTTTGCTGGTTGAAAGAATGGCTGCTTCTTGAGAACACAGACATTTTGGATCTAGAAGGTTTCAATAATGTTTTTGGGTGGCATGCATATTTGTGGTATGACAAGGTTAAAGCTCACAAAGCATTTAAAAACCATATTGTCAGAAGAGCATTGTTTAATGTCTGGACAAGATACAAAGATTTACTTGAAAATAAAACCCCAAGGTGGTTATCACCGATGGAAGCGAAGGCTCAATATGGAGCTCAATATGGAGCTCAATATGGAGGCCAAATGGCCAAAATATTGGGAGATTTTGGAACAAGAAGGTGACAAATTGAAATTGCAGAGTTTTGAGAAACTAAAAGATAAAGTGCGAGATTGGCTTCATTATTACCAAATAAGGGAGGCTTATAATATGGATGAAAAAACTGGTTTCCAGGTGGAAAAATCAAAATTGGAAACAGAACTGTTAGATCCCAAAACTAAGATACTTTCAAGAATGTATAACTTGCTGTTGAAATGGAATACACAGGATGAAACGGTTAAATCTGCTATGATTAAATGGGCACAAGATGTTGGACATAACATTATGTTTGCTGACTGGGAACAGTTGTGGACCACCGGTATGAAATTTACGGCATGTAATGCCCTAAGAGAGAATATTATGAAAATGATATACAGGTGGTACATGACACCAGTCAAGCTTGCAAAAATATATCACTTGCCCGATAATAAGTGTTGGAAATGTAAGGAAAATGAAGGTACATTCTTTCACCTTTGGTGGACGTGCCCAAAGATTAAGGCTTTCTGGGAAATGATATATAATGAAATGAAAAAGGTATTTAAATATACCTTCCTGAAGAAACCAGAGGCCTTTCTCCTGGGCATGGTCGGCCAATTGGTGCCAAAGAAGGACAAAACTTTTTTTATGTATGCCACAACAGCAGCAAGAATACTCATTGCGAAGTATTGGAAGACACAAGATCTACCCACCTTGGAAGAATGGCAGATGAAAGTGATAGACTATATGGAATTGGCGGAAATGACTGGCAGAATCCGCAACCAGGGAGAAGAGTTGGTGGAAGAAAATTGGAAGAAATTTAAAGACTATCTGCAGAAACACTGTAAAATTAATGAATGTTAAAATGATGCAGGCTTGAAATGAGATGGTTTTAGTAACAAAATTAAATGATAATTAGATGAAAATATGATGTTTAATATGTTAAGATTTAATTAAGATAAAAACAAAGAGGGAAAGGATTTGCTGAATTAACAGTGTGAACTGGAATACAAAAAAGGGAGGTGTGAGGAGGTCAGGAAACGAGTAATTGAAATATAAGACATGAAAAGTTTGATTTGTTTTTAATTGTTTTTTTATTTTTCACATATTTTGTATTTTTTTCTGTATTTTTGTATCTTTTTTCTTTGTCTTTTTTATTTTTCCTTTCTTATATTGTAATTTTCTTTGTTTGTAAGATCTTAATAAATATCTTTTTAAAAAAAGATATAGATATAGATAGATACAGAGATAGAGATAGAGAAAGAGATAGATAGATATAGATATATAGTTCAAAAAGAAAAGTTGCTGAGCTTTTTTCAGTTTTGCCCAAATTTATGTTTGAGCTATTTCTGAGGGAAATCACCAAAAATGTCGCTGCTGACACGGGATGCCATACATCCGGATTTCCTGGACATTTAGCCGATTTCTGCCCGGACGCTGCTTGCGTGTTGACCCTGGAAGTGTATATTCCATTCTGATCAAACCAACCCTTCTAGGAGTTTATGCTAAATACATAATTTTGGGTACATGAGCCACCATAGCTGCTAGAGGGCCATGGAAATTTGTATCCTTGGCTTTCGAGACTCGTCTACCCATATACTATCTGAAACCAAAGGGGCGCATTGGTTGCCAGATGTGAATCTTTTTTTCTTCCAGCTCTCCTACCCAACTAATTCAGCAAGCGTTTGTCACAAATTCTGTGCCATGTTGAATGGGAAAGCAATTAAAGACAGAATATACACACACACTGCTTTACTGAAGAGAATTTACTTCTGAGCAAACACAGAAATATATTAGCCATGGGGGTAGGATTTTCTAGACCACATAGCATATTAAGTGCTGTGTTGAATCACTATTTTATTTTCTAAAGGAATCCAAGAAAGTGAGTAATACTCATTACATAAGCTGCTAGTCCCCCCCCTCTTAATGCCATAAGTGGCAGCAATATTTGAGCATCTTACAGAGCCCCAGGCAATAGTTATCCCCACTATTAATAACTGTGGGTGGTGGTGAACATTTGACATCTGAACTTTTTGTGGTTATCTTTTTAATAACGTTGACTCTTTGGAAACATGCATTACTCTCTAGGGGTTAAAAACACGTGTTACTCTCTGAGGGTTGACTAAGCAATCAGTGCTATTGCTAACCTCTTTCAGTCAGTTTATCATTAAGAATTTTGTCAAGTGCAGGATAAAAACCAACACATCTTAATGAAGAGTAGCTAGTCATTACTCAAGAGGATTAAAAGGTTTAAGGGAGTTAATGACAGGATAAAGATCTTTTTAATTTTAGGTCACTTGTGAGCCAGGTCAATCAATATTGACCAAAATCATTAGAGCCTGACAGCTGTTCTCTGGCCTTCTGAATGATTCCTTTTTCTTTTGCTCTCTTTTTGGTTGGCCTTAATACACTCGGTGATACAAAATCCTACAGTAATTAGCACTGTTTGACATCCTTTTTATGCCGAGATGAGGAACTTGTTCAGCAGAAGGAGCACATTCAAAACTTAGTATAAACTGGAGAATTGCATTTAATTTTCCAGATTTAAATTAGCACTTTGCATACCACAAAAGCCATTGTTCATGTACTGGAAATGATGTTTCCTCAAATGGCTGCAGCTTCCATCCAGTTCCTGAGATCAAAAGTATATATGCAGAGATTAAAATCAAGTTTGGCCTCAAATTGTGACAGGAGGAAGGGCCATAGCTCAGTGGAAAAGCACGGACTGGAATCTCCAAATACAGCTGGGAATTCCACCCCTCATGCCCCGCAAACCTTCACTGTAGTTAGAGTAGAACAACCTCCCCGAATCTCCAGATATTTGGGGCTAAAACTGCTATAATCCCTGCTATAATCCCATTGGCCATGTTGCATTTATTAAAATTGCACAGTTTGAAGTGGCTGGAAGCCTATAAACTGACTCATTTTGTAAGAAATCATTGTCCAGGCCCATAAAAACTTAATAATAATAAATAATAATAATAATAATAATAATAATAATAATAATAATAATAATAATTATTTATACCCCGCCCATCTGGCTGGGTTTCCCTAGAACTCTTGGCAGAACTCTTCAAAACAAAACATAAGCATCAAATACACATTCAAAATATCCATACAATGTCTTGTGTTGTGCAGCACATTCAGTATCTTAGAAAATACGAAATAGTCCAAACAGACCTAAAAGCAGAGGTCTGTCTCTTCCCACAGCCTGCTTCCCAGCCTCCATTGGCCTTGAGCTTTTTATTCTCTCTTCAGGAGAGCCTCATTTACATCCCTGGGTTTGGGAGAGAAAGACTAAAGGCAACTCCCTTACTGAATGGAGATTTGCAACTCAATACCTTCATCACATGATCAAAGGTTCACTCTCAGCACAGAGTAGAAAACAATCAACAGTTATTCATTAACCCATTAAGGAGCCCAGAGTCCTTTAGAAAACAACATTGGAAAAAAATCCCTTTATATCTTGAACATATGTTTGCCCCATTCACATATAAAGTGGTGGTGGGTTGTCTGCTCTTTGGATGAATACCAAGGCATGGAGAGGCTATACAATGCATCTTAAATTATACCCTGTGAGTAAAAAGAAGTGATACAGAAAAACAAACAAATACACTGAGAAATGCTGCCATCTCCAAGTGTTTTTCATCAGAAGAGGAATATATTGGTTTTGTATGCAAATTTCATCCCTTAGGGAAAAATATATATATATATTTCAAAACTTACATGATTAGACTTGCATTCACTGGATTGCCAAGGGACAATCTTTCAGCATCAGGTCATCTACTGCCCTAAACTAAAGGTTATATATATATATATATATATATATATATATATATATATACTGGCCAAACTTACAGGGGTGTTAAATAGGGGTAATTGAGACAAAATTTAACATGGAGCAGCATGGTAAAATAGCAGTGAAAGTACCATCACCATCTTTGAGGTCTTAGAAACAGTGCTGTATCTGTAATTATTATTTCTAAATTATTCTTAATTCTTAATTAATAATAATTATTAATAATAATTAATAATAAAAGCTGCAGTTTGTTTTTTAATGCCACCAACGCTAGCTGTTTATATGGTAGAATATCCCAGTTCACAAATTCCTCCTGAGTAAATCACTCTACCATTAAGCTAGGAGAGGGGAACATTATGAAGCCATTACAGTGCATTTTTTTAAAAAAAATAAAAATAGGAAGCTTGACCATAAATAACAATGGGCATCATAAATTATATTTATTAAATACAAACTTTAATAATAATAATAGGAAGAAGAAGAAAAGGTTCATTGCTACAAAGCTAGCGGCTACTTCCAGAACTAATTTTCAACACAACATCAATTTTGTTTGGGATCTCAGCATCATGAGGAGACCAATGTTCCGTGGCTAAAAGCACATAAATTAAGGCATAAGCATGTCATTTGAACCACAACAATGAATTTAATAGGCCCTGTATTGTGAAGTGGAGGTTTTTGGATATCTCTTTGCTCACCTTAAAAAAAGGAAAAAAGGAAGGATTACAAGCCCACCCCCTTGAGACATTGGATAAATAACTTGTTAGGATGCCCTTTACCTCTTCATCTTTGCGGCTTCTCACTCCTTCCGCAAATTGTTTGGTTGTCAGCTTCTTGAGTGCCAACGTTTTAAAAGGTCTGGCTGGCTGTTCCCCACACTTGGCCAGCGGGGCTTGAGAAGGGCAAGAATCAAATCTATCTTCCCAGTGAGCATCCCACCATGAAAGAGAACCAGATGAGATGTCAGTTTTTGTTTCTGGGGGGAAATATCTTGAATACATGCTCTGTGGAACTGGGCAAAATTAATCTGTCTGACTTGATGTGGCCCAGTCATACTGTCAAATTCACCGTGTTACCAACACAAATTAATCAAACAACTGCTGTATAGACAGAGGATATGAGTGTGGGCTCCGTTCAAAGTACATTCCATGGAAGTCTGTCTGGATGAGCTGGGAGAGATGAGGGAAATAGGCAGAGACCCAGAGCGAATCTATTACATGTTAATGCCAAAGGGGGCATTTGCACCACACCACCCTGTTTCCCCCTTCTTCAGGGTTATGCTGACTACTCTCCATTTTACTACCATCAGGGAAAGAGGAGACTAAGAGGGAATTCTTCATGGGCTCAGAAGATGTTGGCTAGTATGAAAATGATATTTTGGTGGTACTTAACCCCAGTTAAATTAGCAAAAATGTATAGAACAAGTACCAATACATGCCGGAAATGTGAAGAAAAAGAGGGTACCTTTCATCACATCAGGTGGCATTGTGTTGTAATCAAAAAATTCTGGGGAATGATATATAATGAAATGGGAAAAAAAACATTCAAATTAACTTTTATTAAAAAACCAGAAGCTTTTTACTAGGAATTATAGGTACCGAGATTCCAAAAGATCAGATGAAACTGTTTATGTATGCTACAATGGCAACCTGCATACTGCTAGCCCAGAGATGGAAGGAAGAGACAATCCTGACCAAAGAAGACTGGCAGATCAAGTTGATGGACTATGGCAAAATGGCAAAATTAACCGGGAAGCTCAGGAACCAAGAAGACAAGAAATTTTAAAAATAATGGGAAATGTTCATTATATATATACAGAATCATTGTAAACAGGCTAAAACATAAGCAGGATTCTGAATACATTTGTAATGTAATAGAAACAACATATAATTTAGGATGAGGAAAACTCTGGAGAAGTATTGCTATGCAGATAAAAATAGAAGTAAGAGGACCCATGGATGGGATGGGAGGAAGTCAGGAGATTCAGACATAGCTGTCAACTTTCCCCTTTTCTTGTGAGGAATCCTATTTGGAATAAGGGAATTTCCCTTTAAAAAGGGGAAAAGTTGACAGCTATGGATTCAGAGCAATCTCGATATTTGATGTAACTCTATTCTTTTTTCTTTTTAGTTTTTCTTTTCTTATTTTTATATACATGATGTTGGTTAGCTGCAGCCACTGAGTGGGATCTGAAGCTGCATTGCTTTTGCTGTTCCACATTGAGCCAGGCCTGGAATGGCTTATTCCAGACTGGTGGCCCCACAGACACATCCTGGATAGGCAGGAGAGGCTGTCAGGAGACAAAAGGAGCTACAGCTGCTGCAGACCAAGTAACCTCTGTAGCCTAGTCTGCCAAGCAGAGGAGGCAGCAGCCAAAGGAGAGGGGAGCTTGTGGATGGAGCAGGTGGGATCTGAGCCTTACTGACCAGGAACGGCTGGGGACTTTCCCTTGATGTAAATTGACCCCTTTTAGCCACCTGTTCTCAAAGGGTTGCAGGAAAATGGTGCTAGAATCTGGAGAAGGACGTGTCATAGAGCCACTACCTCCTGAGGCAGCATGGTGACTCCTCCTGCCTTGACCTCCATCTTGGATTAATTTGAGGTGGGCCACAGTTCCCTCTGGAGGATGTGGGGCAAACATAAAGTGTGTTTACTCTGAGAATGCGCAGAGTACTATGTTGTGAGTGAAAAGGGGGCAGCAACTCAGCCCTTCCCCTTCTTCATCCTGTTAAGTAGCAATGGCACAAGCAATGGGAGGTTAGGTGGTCCCTGCCACTCCACTGACAACTACTGGCTCAAGAGACCCAAAATCCTGGAGGTAGCAGTGGAGTTAGCAAGAAAGATTTGAAGAGAAATTGTGAAATGGAGAGAAGCTAATACATTGTTGTTCTAATGCATCAGAAGCAGGAAACGAGCCAGAGAGGCAGTAATATCATCAGACTACAAAGATGTAAAAGCAGCAATGAGGAAAGGCAGACAAATTGCTTCCATACTGAAAGAATTCATTTTGTCAGTTTTTACTTTGGAAGATGTTGGATGGAGAGCCGTACCTGGAGTTTTTGTTTTATTCTGGTGCTTTATCTAAAGAGGCATACCAAACAGGTGACAAAGAACCAAGTATTTAGATAAACTAATGGACATTTGAAAAAGTAGCAAGTCAGCAAGAACTTTCTAGTCCCTTAGCCAGTGAACTTAATAATTCCTTGACTTGGAATACAATTAATACTCACCTTTAGAATGAGGTGAACATAGCAACCTCAAAATTCTCTGACTTGGATTTTAATCTGAGTCAGAGAAGAACTTCCTCCCTCCCTCCAAACCGCTCCCTTACCTGATCGTTACTTCATCAATGGCAACACTAGCAATGGAAGAGAGGGAAAGAGAGAGTTTTTTGTCATTTTCTGTCTCTTCGCCCATTCTCCTCCATCTTTTCAGAGCATTAATGGTCAGGGATGATGGGAGTAGTAGACCACCAATGTAGAGGTATATTTTTCATATTATAGGACTTTAATAAGTGGGCTTGAATGCAACATAGCTTTGGCAACTTACGTTCTGATGCCTTTGTCTTCCACCCTTTTTATTATAAAAACACCCTATTAACATGAACATGAATTTTTACAGCATGTCCAGAACATGTTTACTGTTGAGCACCAAACGCCATTCTGAAAATGGTCTGTCTGACAGCTTCTTTATTGGCAGTGAAGGCATTTAAATGAGAAACATGTGCAAAGAATGAACTAGTTGGCCCATGTGATGGCTATCAGATACGGATGAATTTTGCATGGGCAAACAGGTGACCTTTCTGCTTTCTATTCTAATTACTTTCCTGTCAGATGTTCAATTAGGATGACAGGGCCCCAAATCCCCAAAGATCTCCATTATGTCTTAGAAGATTAAAGGGTGGCAACTGTTTTTCGACATAATTATCATCATTATCTCAGGGAGATTTTATACTTCAGAAGTCAAAGTCATAATAGCCCAGCATACAGCAATTATTTGCAAATTGCCTTAATGCATTTTCCAAAGGCACTTTTTGAGCTCAGTAATTTGTTTATTTTCTAAAGCCATTAGCACACAAAAAGTGATAACATTTCAGCAAGACAGCCTTACACTATTTTGAAGCAACATGTTTGCCAGGTTTACTGCTTCATCCTTCCTGGAAAGACGCATGTATTTGTATATTATGGAGTTTCCCCCTCCTGTTGCATATATGTGAAGCTTATTGATTTTATTTGGGAGTCACATGTTTGCATTTGTACATTAGATCCCTTGAATAAGGCTTGATGAACTGAAAATTGCAATCTACAAGCTTGAATAACTAAATGCTTTTTGTTAATATTTTACAGACTGAAAACTAAACTGATTCTCTTGGTGGAAAACCTTTTGGGTTCACTGCACCTAATGCAATTGTAGTGCCTTTGCTGAGATTAATGGTAAAGGAAAGATCAAGCTTTGCCAAGTGACCTAGAAAACAGACAAACACTGCTCTTATGTCTTTAACAAAATGTACAGATTTGTAAAAAATCAGCATGGATAAGCTTGACATCAAGATTTTCAGAAAATTGCATCTTCACATATAAAAGAGATTCCTCTGCTCCCCTCATAGAAGAGAAAGATAATGATGCTTTTGAACTGGCATAAAATCTGCAAAATCATAGCTACAAAATCATTGCCATCTATTTGTGGTTACCAAATTTCTCCTAAAGCTAATTTACTTTGGTTTATTCTTTCATCACTTAGCCACTTTATCAAGTCAAAACTAGATGTTCAGATACCACAGGTATTGCGAAACTGTGGCCCTCCAGATTTATGCAGACTACAAGTACCATCATCTCTCGCCATCAGCTAGGCTGACTGGGGACTGATGGGGTAAATAACCAACATCTGGAAGAACACAGGTTCCTCACTCTTGAGATATAGGATTGCATCCAAACATAGTCTTGTTTAGAGTAGATCCACTGAAATAAATGGGACTTAAGCATGTAATGACTCTAAGCACGACTAAGTCTGGATCAAACCCATTGACTCCCCAATGGGACCAGCACAGGTGACCGGGCCTGGTGAATATTTAATATTCCTACCTTCATGGCTGTGATTTGTGGGTTGGCCACTTAATTTTATTCTGATTTTACTGTGATTTTGAGCTGTGTTTTAATCAATTGCTTGATTTTGTGTTTTTAATGTATTTTATATTTGGTGTTAGCTGCCCTGAGCCCAGCCTTGGCCTGGGAGGGTGGGGTATAAATAGAATTATTATTATTATTATTATTATTATTATTATTATTATTATTATTATTAAAATGAGAATATTCACTCCCAGGGGACAAAGAAGGTGAGATAAGCAGTGAAGATGTTTAACTATTTCCCACGTTCACAAAGAAAACTCCAAGTGGTTTTGCCCTTGGGGAACTTCCATATTTGGAAATCCATAGAGGGTAAGGGGAGTAATTTGTGGGGAAACCACGGTTGGAGAAAGGGTTAAGCACCCCCCCTTTCTTCCTTTGGAAATTGGTTTTCCAGATTATACAGGGCATTGGGATGATGCCTAGTATGACTTTAAGGAATGTGTTTTCAAATATAAATATCTTCATTCTGAAATTGCCTTTCTTCTGGGTCTTTTTAACTCTCCTTCTTTGCCTATGAATTTTTGATGTGGAGGGACGTATATCACACAGTTAATTTTTTATTTTCCGGGCGTAATATAATACTGCTGAAGTAAGAGAAAAAACTATGCTGCTAGCCCAATTTTCCAAGGTCACTCATCATATTTAAAAAATTGTTCCCCAAGAACTAGACAAAAACCGTTCCAAATTCGTTGATGTTGCCAGGGAAAGACAGAAGTGATTGGGAGTCATTTTCATTCAGAGACTGACCTCGTCTCCAGGAATCCTGTCATCATCAGAAGAAATGGGCCATGAGCGCTGTCTGCCGATCTGCCCTTTAAGAAATAAATAATTGCCTATTCCCACGAAAGAATGTTTCAATAATATACAAGGGCTTGACCTACCAACACTGAGAAAAACACATTGCTTCATTTGACAGAAGTTTGACAGAGTTTAAGATTTACTTGTAGCTCCTTCAAGATAAGCTGCAGCATATTATAAGCCCTTTTAGGGAGATGTGAATGTTGTTATGAATCACTCGCCATGAAATCTTTTCAGCGGGTGAGTAAGAAGAGCTGCTGTTTACTGTAAGACTTCGCTTATCAACGGAGAGTTTCTCTGATTTAATTTTGTTTGGCCTGTTGGGCTCAGCAAGACATCCTTGAATGTAAGAGCCTCTAATGTCTCAGAGTTTAGAATACACAATTTATTACTAATTTGGATTAAGCTACTCTTCACCTGACTGGGATTTATGTGTTGAATTCCACTTTCTCATTCATCCCCACAACATTGTCACCTAATAGTTGTCCTCTTGATCTCGCAAAATTCATCACTTGTGGAACAGAACAGCAGCAGAAGTGAACTTCACCTCAGCACTACTCTTCTGTTTTTTTAAAAATAGATATGTGGTTTTGATGTGTGCAGTGACATGCCAACCCTACATCTAGATGTCTACACTTTGGTACACATTCACCATTACCTTTCCAGTCAATGTTATCTTAGCAGGGTTTATTTTTTTAAGTGGGTTTTTACATTTGTGCTTAAATCCTCTTTTCGCTTTTATATATTTTTAAATTATTAGAAAATTCACAAATATGATGAAGCGAAAAAGAGAAAAGGGGGAGAAAGCATTTTAGCATCAGTTAAAACAAACATGAAGAGTGACATCCATTGGTGTCTGCCTGCCAGCAAAAGATGATTCCACGCAAGCATTAGGACTTCCTTTCCTATCCTTCTCCCTGCAACCTGCCACACAGCCACAAAAACTGCCCTAGGGGTTGGAGGACCATTTGGAGTAGTTTTGTGGAGTGCAGGGAGAGGAGAGAAAGGAAGGGCAAGCTTTCTTGATCAAGTGGATTTCCACTAGTGCACTGCTGGATGTCACCATTTAGAAAAAAGACATACTCCTCAAATGACATGCCTGAGTTAGGGTTGGAGGAGAACTTCAATTCAGACCACATTTATAAGTCAACCTAATTAGTTTACTCTTTCTGAAACAATATGTGAACTGAAACACAGCCGTCTTTCAAAATGAGCACTTCTCTGAATTTTGAAGCACAGTTCTCCAGCCAAGTAACGTGTACAAACTATGCATATGCTAGCATGAAGTGTGCATTAAAATGTGTGTGAGAGGCAAAATGGTGTATAAAAAGAAGTGAGTATTAGGTGAAAGTCTCACTAAAATGAAGCTGGTTTTCATGAGGATGTGCTTTTTAGGGGAAAAAAGTACAAGCTGATGTGGAAACATGGAGAACTGAGAAACTGAGAAACTGAAATGGACGGATTTACCCATTCTTCCCCTAGGTGTGTTGTCACTTTCTCTCACACACGACTGTTTTAGGCCCACTTGTGTGGAAAGAGCAGAGGGTTGTATTCACACACAGTATACCTACTCTGCTGTGAGAAGTTTGTAGCAAGCAATTGCACCTATAGCTTGCAGTGGAACATCACTAACTAATAAGAGAGCATTAAAAGCCTGGAAGCACCTTGGGTTCATCTACCAGTTTGACCGAAGATAGCACCTGTCCTTAAGAATTCAGCATAATCATCAGCTGCCGGAAGACAGAACATTTTCCCCTCAGTGCTCCCTGCCAGACTTTGGCTCTCATTAGAATGTTTTATTTGCAGGCACTGAAACAAAGCAGGGGAAAAAGACTGAGATGCTTAATGAGCTCTGGTCAGGACACTCTCTTGATTGAAGGTGTGAGGAGCTGAAGCGTCTCAAACTCAAAACTGGCACCTGGGAGAAGAGGATAAAGCTGCAGAAGGAAGGGCACAATTTTATTCATGATGAACCAAGACTTCACATGAAAGGGCCTCTTTTGAATATCTGAAATGTTAATAACATGTATTTTATTTGCCTCCAGGAAATGTTGTACTCGGAAAGAGAAGGTTGATGAACTGAGCTTATTAAACAGACTTACTGGTGATGAAAATGGTATTGACGAAAAGGCTGGCACACACTTCAAACACATTTATTGCCCTAATGAATAGAAGGCGAGAAAAGTTTGAATCACCTTCTATCTTCTGACACAGGGAATCCAGAGAGAAGATTGTCACCTAAATTGAACCTGATTTCAAGAAAACAAGGTCGGGGTGGTCGAGAGAGGGAAGAAGCAGATAGCGGTCCACTTTGTTCCTGTGCTGAGGGACCCTGGTCTGTACCTTTCAGTATTGTTGTTCAATTTTTATAGCACATGTGATGAGGTGGAGTCACAGAGCCACCCTCCTGGCAATGGCCTCTCTACTGCTTATCTGAACAGGGCTGAGTGGGATTGAAGCCAGGAGGCTACCAATCCAGCGGTCCCTTCAGTACAACCATGTGACCTGAACATCAACACTTCCCCACCCCATCTCCATCCATGTAAGCAGCCGTGATGCTGCACTGCCACTTCTGCTGCTTCAGGGTGCATTGTGCTTTACCAAGGTCAGTAGGGCAGGCCTCTGTCTTGAAGGGTTTCTAGCTCAAAAATAATTTATGACATTTGTATGGTGCATACAACCCACAGGAGGCACTGATGGCTGCCATCTTGGATGACTTTAAAAGAGGATTAGATCAGGCATAGGCAAACTCAGCCCTCCAGATGTTTTGAGACTACAATCCCTATCATCCCTGACCACTGGTCCTGTTAGCTAGGGATGATGGGAGTTGTAGACCCAAAACATCTGGAGGGCTGAGTTTGCCTATGCCTGGATTAGATTCATGATGATATGGCTATCAGTTACTACTAGCCATGGTAAAGGATGTGGGCTTACAGTGGTACCTCGGGTTACAGATGCTTCAGGTTACAGACGCTTCAGGTTACAGACTCCGCTAACCCAGAAATAGTACCTCAGGTTAAGAACTTTGCTTCAGGATGAGAACAGAAATCGCGTGGCGGCAGCGGGAGGCCCCATTAGCTAAAGTGGTACCTCAGGTTAAGAAGAGTTTCAGGTTAAGAACAGACCTCTGGAACGAATTAAGTTCTTAACCCGAGGTACCCGAGGTTGGCGGTTCGAATTCCCCCAATGGGCTGAGCTCCCGTTGCTCTGTCCCTGCTCCTGTCAACCTAGCAGTTTGAAACCATGCCAGTGCAAGTAGATAAATAGGTAATGCTGTGGCGGGAAGGTAAACAGTGTTTCCGTGCACTCTGGTTTCTGTCATGGTGTTCCGTTGCACCAGAAGTGGTTTAGTCATGCTGGCCACATGACCCAGAAAGCTGTCTGTGGACAAACGCCAGCTCCCTCGGCCCGAAAGTGAGATGAGCTCCGCAACCCCATAGTCACCTCTGACTGGACTTAGCCATCCAGGGGTCCTTTACCTTTACCTTTTACTAGCCGTGATGAATATGTTGTGTGTCCATGGTTGGAGGCAGTATGCTTCAGGATAGCTAAAGAAGAGGGAGTGGCTCCCAAACAATGTTGCTAATGGCTCTCCAATTTAATCCAATCACCCCAGTAAGCAGGTGGAGGTGTTTGCACTCTGTAGCTAATGGGGGATGGCAGGCGGCATCAGCTTGTCTCAGCACTGCTAAGTATTTGGCTCGTCCAAAGGAATATTGATAGACATCATAATTCCCTAAGATTGAAGCAAATAGCATCTCTGTCCTAGGACCCCTTTGTCCAGCTGTGCGGTATTTGTACTTGTTCTGCATTTTGATGCTGTATGTTCCATCCATTAGCAACATCAAGAAAACAAATAGCAGATGGACTTGCTGCTGAACAGCAGTTTCACAGCTGCTCCTCAGGAAAACGACCCCTGATCCACTGAGGAGTAATTGCAGACTCTCTCCATGACCCATCCTGAGCAGCAATACTGAGCTAGATAATGAGGTGTTAATCGGCACTGATGTGCACTCGGCCTACAGAGGAGCAAACAAATTCATATGGACAAGCAAGCTTTGCCAGATGTCGTTAGACCCAAACCTTGATGAATCGAAGGTATCCGAGTCAACCTCTGACATCTGGCATATCTAACAAAAAATTAACCACACACAGTCTGTTTGCACTTTTAGCTCTATCCAAACTTTGGTGTGCTTTCATATTAAGAGCCCACAAATATCCCATATTATCTTCCCACAATGTATCTCACTCCTGGTACCATGTGTCGACTTCAACGTGAAGTTCCAGATTCAGTGTAGTGATTTAGAAGAGATATTTTATTAGCAAGCAAACACCCATATATGTACAGCATCTGAACTTAACCTTCTCTAACTGAGCAAGCCACCTGACAGGCTTGCTCTTAAGATTCTCTTTATCTTAAAGTACCATATATTATTAAGGAGTTTATGTGTGTGCATGCAGAATGTGAAATAATATGGTTATTCTGCCACTGGGAAAATGCTTCTAGTCATTTGAATCATTTGCATTTTTATGGATGTGACTATTTTGGGTTGGGTGAATAATGTATGTCATGATTTTTAGGAAATTATGTCTTGTATTGGGAAGGCTATTCTCACTGGATGTTATTTGAAATAAAGCTTAAAATATACAGGAAAGGAGAAGAAGATTAGAAAGTGATATGCAAACCCATTGAATGCAGTCCTTAATATAACATACTTATGAGACAATTAGAGTAAAACAGCCTAAGGATAGTACATTTAAGTGATATGACATACATATCATGGTCAGAAAAAAAGCTAGGCATCTATACTTGAATGGAATTTGATCAGAGTTTTGAAGAGCTTCTACATTGGACATTTACAAAAATCACGGTGTTGTGATAACTTTTCTTTTTTTGAAAAAAGAATAATTTCTTGCTGCACTTGCTGAGTCAGTTTGTACTTCATTATAGTCTTACAAATGTTATCAACCCATTTCTGTTTAGATGGCTGCAGAGACTTGCAGTTTCAGAATATGCACAACTTTGCCATTGTATTGTTTTTTGTGCTTCCTCTGCTGGTACCTTGCTGGCTGGCTCCCTTTTCCATACAAAGTTTTATTCCTCTAGGCTCTCAAGTTTAATCCATAGTATAAACCTGCAGTTAAGGTATTTTGCTTAAAATGAACCATGTATCAACAGATGAAAGATTCCCTTGTACCGGAAAGCTCTTTTAACACAGTTCTTTATGGCTGGTCCTCTGAAGACTCAGAAGTGGAAGGGAAAATGGGCACTGTTAATTTGCTTCCCATTGAGTAAAGCAAATGCTTAAATTTCTGAAGATTTATTGGTAAATGAGGGAGAACAGACCACATGCAGCTCATTTGCATTCTAAAGATTTGGAACAGGAGTGGCTGTGGGAAGCTGATGTTTGTGTGTGTTCTGGGGAAATGCGGAGAGAGTGTATTATCACCACAGAGAAATGGTAAAAGTGGCGCAGTGCATGACTGAACCCAACTGGGTGTGTATTTGTGTGTAATGTGTCCTGCATATAGAAACCTACCCATAAACTGAGCAACTCTGTGTAGCTTCTGTTGATGTTACACAAAAGGCAGCGTTAAAAATAAATAAATGCTAGCATTCAATATGCTTTGGGTTTTGTTTCGGGTGCTTCAGAATAAGAGTTTTGTATTTATGTTGTATTTTGTAATGGTTCCTGGTACCCTTCCTTTAGGCAGAGTGAGGCAACCACCTCAGGTGGCAGATGCTGAGGGGCAGATGAAATGGCAGATGAAACGAAGCAGGACAATTGGTGGAAGAACCAGGGGCCTGAGCAGTAACTGTTGCTGGGAAAGCAGCTCTTCAGACAGTGGTGTGTCTGTCATAATCTGGACCACGTTTTATGTAGCTCTGGTTGTATGCTCTCTAGAAGTCCCCCCTTTTCTCTCCATTTTTTCCCAGAAAATTCTACACAGTCGCAAACCAGATGTCTAAAGTCTTATCTGCCTAAACCTCCTACCACCCAGAAGACATTTTTCTTGGGCTTATTGCGAAGCATCTCTATTTCTCGAAACACCCAAATTCGCATCCCACTTCAAGCAAAATACTGTGGCAAGTTAGGGGTGTGCCTTGCCTGTGAGAAATTTCACTAGTATTATCAATTAAACACCCATCCCCCCCAACCAACCAACCACAATCCCACACCTCCCTCCCTTTCCTTGACATTCCTTGGATGTTTCACTTTACCAAGGGCCATCAAATTCTCACAAGAAACAAAAAGTAGTGGCAAGTCTGTTGAATAGCTATAAGAAGTGTCAGCTTAGGTAGGAATGATAAACATTTTGGACAAGAACTGCATATTGTCTTCTGGGCACAGAAGTGAGCAGAGCAATAAATATGATTTTTAGCTTTGTGCAGTATACATACATAGGTTTCTATACATACTTGCACACCCTCTCTATCCGCTATCCAGACAAACAAATATTATCAGACACATCCTAGCCATCAGGCCCTCCAGCTTGGCCCCTGGACTGTTGTTACCCGGGGTCATGTCTTCATTTGACATCAGCACACCTGTTGTAGCTCCGGACACATTTTTTGATGGGGTGGGGCATGACTAGGCGCCTCCACACAGGCTCCCTTATTGGAGCCTGGTTCCGGATCGCAGCTGGCACTCCACTCTTGGACACAGGGGCACAGTTGGGGAGAGGCAGTGGCAGCTGCGTTGCCACAGGGCTGCCTCTTTCTTGTACCGGCCTGTGTGAGAGTGGGAGCTCCCAGCTCCCTTTCCCCCAGCCATAGCTCTGCTCCTGGGTCAGGTCTGACCCAGGAGGCGGAGAGAAGGAGAAGAGTCGTGGCAGCATTGCCACCCCTCTACTCAGCTGGGCGTGCTAACATTGGGTCACATGCCCCTGTGGCATGCGTGGCCCAGCACAAAAAATTGTGGGTGCCCTGCCCCTTCATGGGGGGTGCTGAGGGGGGGAAGGAGCACCCAGGGGCCCTACACCTGTTGCCTGTGCTAACCATGCAGAAGTACGTTTCCGAGCACAATTCAAAGTGTTGGTGCTGACCTTTAAAGCCCTAAATGGCCTTGGTCCTGCATACCTGAAGGAGCATCATCCAGCCCGGACACTGAGGTCAAGCGCTGAGGGCCTTCTGGTGGTTCCCTCACTGCGAGAAGTGAGGTTACAGGGAACCAGGCAGAGGGCCTTCTCGGTAGTGGCACCCGCCCTGTGGTATGCCCTCCCGTCAGATGTCAAGGAAATAAACAACTATTTCACTTTTAAAATACAACTGAAGGCGGCCCTGTTTAGGGAAGTTTTTAATGTCTGACGCTGTATTGTTTTATTTATTTATTTTTATAAAATATTTATTGAAATTTTAGAAAAACATAGGTTTACAGAATACAAAAAAAAACATAGAAAAAGAAAAAGGTAAAAAAAAGAAAACATACAAAAATACATAAAAAAATAAAAAAATAAAAATAAAAATACAAAATACAAAAAACGGATAGATAAAAAAGAGTTAAAAACAAATCCATTTTTTATAACTTTAAACTCATTAGCTTGTTTCCTTGACCTCCTCACACCTCCCCTTTTTGTATTCCCATTTAAATAATCAAATCAGCAAATCCTTACCCTCTTTCGTTTATCTTAACTCTATATCTTAACATATTATAACTCTGTATTTTCATCCATTATCAATTCATTTTTGCATATTCTCATTAACTTTGTTGCTAATGCCACTTATTTTCAATCTAGCATCATTTTTAACATTCATTAATTTTACAGTGTTTCTGCAAATAGTCTTTAAATTTCTTCCATTCTTCTTCCACCAACTCTTCTCCCAGGTCTCGGATTCTGCCAGTCATTTCCGCTAGTTCCATATAGTCCATCACCTTCATCTGCCACTCTTCCAGGGTGGGTAAATCTTGTGTCTTCCAATACTTTGCAATGAGTATTCTTGCTGCTGTTGTTGCATACATGAAGAAAGTTCTATCCTTCTTTGGCACCAATTGGCCGACTATGCCCAGGAGAAAGGCCTCTGGTTTCTTCAGGAAGGTATATTTAAATACCTTTTTCATTTCATTATAGATCATCTCCCAGAAAGCCTTAATCTTTGGGCACGTCCACCAAAGGTGAAAGAATGTACCTTCATTTTCTTTACATTTCCAACATTTGTTATCGGGCAAATGATATATTTTTGCAAGCTTGACTGGTGTCATGTACCACCTGTAAATCATTTTCATAATATTCTCTCTTAAGGCATTACATGCCGTAAATTTCATACCGGTGGTCCACAACTGTTCCCAGTCCGCAAACATAATGTTATGACCAATATCTTGTGCCCATTTAATCATTGCAGATTTAACCGTTTCATCCTGCGTATTCCATTTCAACAGCAAGTTATACATTCTTGAAAGTATCTTAGTTTTGGGATCTAACAGTTCTGTTTCCAAGTTTGATTTTTCCACCTGGAAGCCAATTTTTTTGTACAAATTATAGGCCTCTCTTATTTGATAATAATGAAGCCAGTCTCGCACTTTATCTTTTAATTTCTCAAAACTCTGCAATTTCAATTTCTCTCCTTCTTGTTCCAATATTTCCCAATATTTCGGCCATTTAGCCTCCATATTGAGCTTTTTCTGAGCCTTCGCTTCCATTGGTGACAACCACCTTGGGGTTTTATTTTCCAGTAAGTCTTTGTATCTTATCCAGACATTGAACAATGCTTTCCTGACAATATGGTTTTTAAATGCTTTATGTGCTTTAACCTTGTCGTACCACAAATATGCATGCCACCCAAAAACATTGTTAAAACCTTCTAGGTCCAAAATGTCCGTGTTCTCAAGAAGCAGCCAGTCTTTCAACCAGCAGAATGCTGCTGATTCATAGATAAGTTTAAGGTCTGGCAGGGCAAATCCGCCTCTTTCCTTTGCATCAGTTAATATTTTAAATTTTATTCTGGGCTTCTTGCCCTGCCAGACAAATCTAGAAATATCTCTCTGCCACTTCTTGAAACAGTCCATCTTGTCCAAAATTTGCAATGATTGAAATAAAAACAACATTTTTGGCAATACATTCATCTTTATAGCTGCAATTCGACCCAACAAGGAAAGCTTCAAATTTGACCATATTTCTAAGTCTTTTTTCACTTCTGTCCAATATTTCTCATAGTTATCTTTAAATAAGTTTAAGTTCTTAGCAGTCATATTAACCCCCAAATATTTTACTTTCTTAGCTAATGTTAAACCAGTCTCCTTCTGAAACCTCTCTTTCTCAATCGGTGTTAAGTTTTTCTCAAGAACTTTAGTTTTTGACTTGTTCAAATCCTGCCACATGACCAAATTCTTGAATCAGTTCTAACACTCTTTTCGTACTAGATTCTGGCTCCTGTAGCGTCAAAACTAGGTCATCTGCAAAAGCTTTCAATTTATATTGTTTGGCTCCGACCTGAATACCCTGAATCAGACGGTCCCTTCTAATCATATTTAACAAAACCTCCAGGACCGAAATAAAAAGCAATGGGGAAATTGGGCAGCCTTGTCGTGTCCCTTTCTCTATCTTAAATTCCTCTGTCATCACATTATTAACTATTAACTTAGCCTTTTGTTCTGAATAAATTGCACTTATACCATTTTCAAACCCGTGACCCACTCCCATCCCCCGAAGGTTTTTCTTCATAAAATTCCAAGAAATATTGTCAAAGGCTTTCTCCGCATCTATAAAAATTAAAACTGCTTTAGTATTAATGTTCACTTGCAACTTCTCCAATATGTTAATTATGTTCCTCGTGTTGTCAGACAAGTGTCTACCTGGGAGAAAGCCAGCTTGCTCCTTATGTATCTCTTCTACTAATACTTTTTTTAATCTATTTGTCAAAATATCAGCAAAAATTTTGTAATCCACATTAAGCAGGGATATGGGGCGGTAGTTCTTAAGTTGTGTCTTTTCAGACTCCGTTTTCGCTATAAGTGTAATGTAGGTGTGATGGGATGGTGAGCTGCTTGTGCGTAAAATCCTGATCCCTCAGAGTTTGGCTAAGTTCCCAAACCTCTGTCTGTGATGGAGCTCCTTAAGCATGGCTCCATCAATCGCTCGTTGAATCGGACAGTGGGCGTTTACGGAACTTCTTCCAGCATAAAAGCTCCTTAACGGAAACACGTCTTCTGGACTCTCGGCGTGACAGTTTCCGCCGAGGAGTGGGTGTTCCTACGGGAGGTCCTGAAACCCCCCCACTGTTCTCGCTTGAAGTATCTCTGAGCTCTCCCTCCGACTCACTTTCCCTTGGAACTCCACTTCTCCCCCTGCTGGTCCCCTCCTCCGCTGAGTGGTCTCTCTCACCCTCCATGAGCCCTTTCACCTCCTTCGTCTCAGATGACAGTTCCCTGACATCCACCTCCCCTCCAGGGCCCCCTTCACCCCCTTCCCTCCCCTCCTCTGCGGGAGGCGAGGGAGCAAAACCCCTGAAGGAACCTCCCTCATCTTCCGAAGTTTCGAACACTTCCCTCCACCTTTTGCTGTTCCCGGTTTCCAAGTACTCCTCCTCCTCGGAGTCGGTACCTCCTTCCAACTCCGATTCCCTGAATCCCTCCAGTTCCTCCTCATCGTCGGTGGTGCCAAAGTACTCCCTCCGGAACCTCGCTACTGGCTGAGGTTTCCTGGGGAACCTTTGGTGGAACGTTTCGATCAAGACCTCGTCATGGACCTCCTCTGCCTTCACCCAGGTGTTTTCTGACTCTGGTTCCCCTTCCCACGCGACCAAATACTCCACCTGATTCCCCTTCCACCTGGAGTCGATGATTTCTGCCACATAGTTGCGGCTTTCCCTTTCTTCTATGGCTGGCCCCCGTGTGGATACCCCTTCACCTTCCCCCCTGTATGGTGACAGTAATGACCTGTGGAATACTGGGTGCAGTTTCATGTGGTTCGGTAACCGGAGTCTGAAAGCCACTGGGTTGATCTGTTGGATGACCTCAAATGGTCCCAATCTTTTGGGTCTCAATTTCTTGCAACCCCCCTTGTACGGCAACCCTTGGGTTGATAGCCAGACCCGACTCCCCACCCTAATTGTTTCACCTTCCCTTCTGCTCTTGTCTGCCTGCCTCTTATATTCTTCTTTGGCCCTTTCTAAGTTGTGTTGGAGTTGACGATGGATCGCTTCCATTTCTTCTACAAAAAGTTCAGCGGCCGGAACACTCCATCTCTCTCCTCCTTCCCCTGGAAACGCCCTGGGGTGGCACCCATAATTAGCCAAAAATGGGCTCATCCCGGTGGACACATTCTCTGCATTATTGTAAGCAAATTCCGCTAGTGCCAACTTTTCGACCCAATCGTTTTCTCTGTCATTGACATAGCACCTCAGGTATTGTTGAAGGATACCGTTTGCCCTCTCCGCCTGCCCATTGGTCTCAGGGTGCCTGGCAGTCGAAAAGTTGACCTCTACGTGCAACAAGCTCATAAGCTTCCTCCAGAATCTGGACGTGAACTGTTTCCCTCTGTCGGACACCAACCTCAAGGGGGCGCCATGCAGCCTAAAAATATGTTCTACAAACAATTTCGCTGTCTCTTCCGCCGTGACTGCATGTGAGCAAGCTACAAAGTGACCCATCTTAGTTAACTGGTCTACTACGACTAGTATGGCGGTTTTCCCCTGGGATTTGGGCAGATCAGTCATAAAATCTATCGACACCGCCTCCCACGGTCGTTCTGGTGTGGGTAACGGTTCTAATAAACCCGCTGGTGCCCGCCTTTCTCCTTTGGCTCTCTGGCATTGGTCACACCTTCTCACATACTCCCGTACATCCTCCCTCACCTTGGGCCACCAAAACTCCCTGGTCACCAACCACATGGTCTTGTGTTGCCCAAAATGCCCCGCTGTGGGATTGTCGTGCAACTGTTTGAGTACTCTCCCCCTCAATTCCCCTTCGGGTATATATAGTGCCCCTTTGTAATACAATGCCCCGTTTCTTTCTTCAAAACCTCCGGGGTCTTCTCCCTCTCTCCTTAAACCTCTGAGCTTATCCTGGGCGTACTCATCATTTACCGTCCCCTCTACCAGTTCTCTTTGCCCCACCCAGGCCGCACCACACACCCAGTGGTCCTCTGGGATAATATGTCTCTCTTCTGGCGCTCCCTCCCCCTCCAAATATTCAGGTTTGTGAGAGAGAGCGTCCGCTCTGATGTTTTCTGGACCTGGCACGTAGCAGATTTCAAAATGGAATTTGGAGAACTCCTGGGCCCATCTCACTTGTCGCTGGTTGAGCACTCGTGCTGTTCTCCAATACTCCAAATTCTTGTGGTCCGTACACACTTGCACCTTATGCTGTGCGCCAATTAGTAAGTGTCTCCATCTCCGGAACGCTTCGTGAATGGCGAGTAGTTCTCGGTCATATACCGTGTAGTTCCTCTCGGATTTGTTCAGCTTACGCGAAAAGAAGGCACACGGTCTCCATTCCGACTTATTGCTCCCTGGCTGAAGCAGTACTGCCCCCACCGCCCGGTCTGAGGCATCAGTTTCCACTCTCATGGGTTTTTGTAAATCCACATGCAGGAGCTGTTCTTCCGAAGCGAATGCCTTTTTCAATTCCTCAAAAGCGTGCTCCGCCTCTGCCGTCCAAACGAATTTCTTCTTGCTGCTTAGACAGTCCGTGATGGGAGCCGTTAAGTGGGCAAAGTTCTTGATGAATTTACGGTAAAAGTTCCCAAACCCTAAGAACCTTTGCACATCTTTTTTGGTTTTCGGTGTCTTCCATTCCAGCACCGCCTGGACCTTGCCTGGATCCATGGCTAATCCCTTGTCTGATAAGCGGTACCCCAGGAATTCCACCTCCTTGGTGTGGAACTGACACTTCTCCAATTTCACCCACAACTGGTTTGCTTGCAGCTGGCTCAGCACTTCCCTGACATCCTTCACATGCTGCTCCTCATTCTCCGAATATATCAGCACGTCATCGAGGAATGCCACGCAATTCTTGTAGAGCAAAGGTCCCAGTACATGGTTCATGAGCGATTGAAAACAGGCGGAGCCTGATTGCAATCCGAATGGCATAACGAGATATTCGAAAGCCCCTAGGGGGGTGAACATCGTTGTCTTCCATTCATCCCCCTTCTTTATTCGTATCAGGTTGTACGCTCCTCTCAAGTCCAGTTTCGTGAATATCTTTCCCTTCCTCACCCTGGTCAAAATGTCATCAATCCTGGGCATGGGGAAAGTCACTGGTTCTGACACGGCATTCAGGGCCCGGTAGTCCACGACCAATCTCGGTTTATCCGTGTTTTTTTTGTCCACAAAAAACACTGGACTGCCCCCCACCGCTCTGGACTCTCTGATGAAACCTCTCTTCAGGTTTTTGTCAATAAACTCCCTCAACTCCTGCATTTCCCTGTCTGACATGGCGTACAGCTTGCCCACGGGGAGCTGGGCCCCAGGGACCAGGTTAATCTGGCAGTCAAAGTCTCTATGCGGTGGTAGTTTATCTGCTTCCCTTTCGCTGAAGACCTTGCTCAGGTCAGCGTATTGTTTGGGCACCTTCCCTTTGTTCGCCACTTCCGTCCCTGCTATGGAGGCTTTTGCCCCTTCTGGCACCTTTCCCTCTTTGCAGTGTTCCAGGCAATGTCCTGACCCAAAGGACACCACTCTCTGATGCCAGCCCACTAGCGGGTCATGCAACGCTAGCCAGCTCATTCCCAAAATGACTGGCGCCCCTCCCAGGGTGGCTACATTGAACGCTATCCTTTCGGTGTGCCTTGCCACCCTCATAACCATTGGGACGGTCTGTAGGCTAACTTCTCCCCCCAACAGCTCCCTCCCATCGATCGTGGTGACCTGCAGGGGGTTGCTTAAAGGGAGTGTCTGTATCTGGTGTTCAGCTGCAAACTCCTTGCTCATAAAATTACAGGAGCTGCCTGAGTCTAACAGCGCCTTGGTCTTTAGTGGGTATCCGTTTGCCAGCTCTAGCAACACCTCTATTACTAGGGCTGGTCTTGGAGGTTCCGGAGTGGGCACTTTTACTGCTCCTTGGCCTGTCTGCAGTGCCCTGACAGAGGCAGACAGGCGTTGGCTTTTACTGGCTCCTGGACTTCCTCCTCCTTCCCCCCAACAGCCCCCGCCATCCCTTGCCATTCCTTTCTTTGCGGGCAGACTCTGGCAAAGTGACCTGGCTGCTGGCAGAGGTAACATTTCTTGGCGCTCTTTCCCTCCTTCTTCCTCCCTTCACTGGGATTTGAAACTGCGCGCGCGCGCGCTGTTCCAACTTCCATCGGCTCTCCGGGCGGGAAACTTGGCTCTGGAATCTCTGGAATGCGGAAATCCCTCCAACGCTCTCCTTTCCCCTCCCGCTTCTCCAAGGCTCTTGCCTCCTGGCGCGCTCCAATGGTCAGCGCTGATTTGGTCAGCTGGTCCATAGACTCCGCCCTGGGCGCCCGGGAAAGTTCGTCTTTCACCGCCGAAGAAAGCCCCTCTTCAAATAGCATTTGAATGGGTTCCGCCGATAGGTCCCACCCCAATCTATGTATCAACATTGTAAACTCAGTCCAGTACTCACGAACCGATCGGCTCCCCTGTTTGCAAGCCATCAATTGTCTGCGTACCAGTCCCTGTTCAATCTCGCTGGAAAACATCAAATCCATGGCGCGAAAAAACTTCCTCGCGTCCTTCAGCATGTCACTATTCCCTGCCATCAGGGGCCGGACCCAGTCTCTCGCCCCTCCTTCGAGATGGCCAATCACAAACGCCACTCGCGATGCCTCATCGGGAAAGTCATTAAACTGCAGTTCAAGAGCATACTGCATCTCTGTCCTAAAGGCTTGGTAGTTCCTGGGGTCCCCCCCAAACTTCTGCACCATTCCTGGCATCTTTCTTGCTAGTGTAGCGCCTTTTGCCTTTTCTGCATCCTGCGCCCTCCTTTCTTCTAGCCTCGCCGTTTGCATTGCTAGCTGGAGTTCCAACACTCTGTACCTTTCTTCCAGAGTTGGACCTTCTCCAGCTCCTGCTGCTCCTCCGGTTCCGGCTGGGTTGCTCATGATGCCTCTCTGCACAAGCTGCTTTCAGGGACTGTCCGATTGCTGTGATGGGATGGTGAGCTGCTTGTGCGTAAAATCCTGATCCCTCAGAGTTTGGCTAAGTTCCCAAACCTCTGTCTGTGATGGAGCTCCTTAAGCATGGCTCCATCAATCGCTCGTTGAATCGGACAGTGGGCGTTTACGGAACTTCTTCCAGCATAAAAGCTCCTTAACGGAAACACGTCTTCTGGACTCTCGGCGTGACAGTTTCCGCCGAGGAGTGGGTGTTCCTACGGGAGGTCCTGAAACCCCCCCACTGTTCTCGCTTGAAGTATCTCTGAGCTCTCCCTCCGACTCACTTTCCCTTGGAACTCCACTTCTCCCCCTGCTGGTCCCCTCCTCCGCTGAGTGGTCTCTCTCACCCTCCATGAGCCCTTTCACCTCCTTCGTCTCAGATGACAGTTCCCTGACAGTAGGCTTCTTTCCACGACTCTGGCACTTTTTCCCCCTCCAAAATTTCATTACAAACCTCCTTCAGTGGCTGAATTAACCAATCTTTCAAAGATCTATAGTATTTTGAGGTTAAGCCATCCGGCCCTGGAGATTTACCCAACTGCATATTCTGAATGGCACCTTCTACCTCCTGCTCTGTAATTTTGTAATTCAGCATTATCTTATTTTCTTGAGAGATTTTTTGTAATCCATTTGTTTTTAAAAATTGGTCTATATCAAACTCTTTCTGTGGCCCTTGTGTATATAACTCTTTAAAATACCTCTGGAAGAATTTTCTAATTTCCACTGGATTCTGAATATTCTTTCCTTCCACTTCCAAATTAGTGATAGTATTGAGCTTTTGTCTTTTTTTCATTTGCCAAGCTAACAATTTTCCACATTTATTAGCCGATTCAAATGTCTTTTGTCTCATTTGTTTAATTTTCCATTCAATTTCCTGGTTCATCATCTTCATATATTGCACTTGATATAACTTTATATCTCTCAGAATCTCTTGTGACTTTGGTTTCGCTCTTAGTTTCTTCTCACCCTCCTTTATTTTTTCTAAAATTTTATCTTTTTTTCCATTTTGGGCTCTTTTCTTTATTGTATTCTGTTGAATCAGAAACCCCCTCATAACTGCTTTACTTGCGTCCCAGATTATTCTTTTTTCAGTAGTAGTATTCAAATTTATCTCAAAATAGTCTCTCAGGGTTTTTTGGGCCTTCTTGATAACCTCTTGATCTCTAAATAAGGTGTCATTCATCCTCCATCTGAAGGAACCGCTTGGTGTTAGTTTCATCTCCATTTTCACAGCATTATGGTCGGAGCAAGTTTTTGGGCAAATTTCCACTTTTTGAGTCTTAGGTGCCAGTCCTCTAGTTATCCATATTTGGTCAATTCTTGTCCATGTCATTTTGGCTTCAGAGAAGAATGTTCCCTCTCTTCCTAGGGGGTTCTTAATTCTCCAAATGTCAATCAAGTCCATATTGTCAGTCAGTTCAAAAAAGGTTTTTGGTAGTCTGCCATCTTTAGTTACAGTCTGTCTCTGCGACTTATCCATATTTGTAGATACCACTCCATTCATATCTCCCATCATAATGATGTTGTGATCCATATAGTCTAACAATGTCTCGTGCAATTTCTCATTTGGTGCATAAACTCCTACTATTAAAAAATTTTCTCCTTGTGATTGAATTTCGATTGCCACGAATCTTCCTTGATCATCTTTAAAAACAAATTTCGGTGACAGGCTCTCTTTGGCGTAAATTACAACTCCTCTCTTTTTAACCTTATCTGATGAAATAAACTCTTGTCCCAATCTTTTATTAATCAATACTTTCCTTATCACATGTGTTTCCTGTAAACAAATTAAGTCCAATTGTTCCTTTTTCAATAAATGAAAAACTTTCCTCCTCTTCTCTGGGGAGTTAAGTCCATGAATGTTCCAACTTAATAATTGCAGAGACATGATGTATTTATTCTACTTTCCTCCAACTGCTCCCAGTAATTCCTCTTGTTCTGACGGTGGTATCACTTTTTCTAATTTGTCCAATCCCGAAGGTGGTGGTACTATGTCTAGTACTCCTGGTTTTAAAGCTCTTAGCTCTTCTAGAGCTTCTTTTTGCAGGTCTTCTTCGTGGTCTCTCAGGAATTTTTCCTTGTCTTCCACTGATCTTATTTTGAACTTATTTTGAACAAGGTAAAGGATAGGCCTTGAGGGAATTCCCACCTAAAAGCAATTCTGTTACTTCTCAACAAGGCCACCAAATCTCCGTAGTTAATTCTAAGATCCAATAAGTATTTCGGAATATCCTTGAATATCTCCACTCTTGAATTGTTTATTTCCAAGGTCTTCTGGAAGTGCAGACTCAGTATTTTATCTCTCTCTTCTTTCGTTCGGAAGGTAACCAAACAGTCTCTCGCCCTGTTCTTTCTCCCTCCTCTTCCAAGTCTAAAAGCACTTATTATCTTGAAATCTTGCTTAGCATCCAAATTCCAAAATTCTGCAAATTCCTTCGTAAGAAAGTCAGTCAAATTGTCTTTTTCCAATTCAGGGACCACCCTGATCCTCAGATTAATCTGTTTTTCCTTAAGTTCGATCATAGACAGAAGCGACCGGTGATCCTTTAGCTCTTTGCATATAGTTGGAATCTTTTCCTCTACAGCCAGCACTTTTTCCTTTGCTTCCTCAACTGCCTTTTGGTTCGAAGCGGATTCTTGCAACAGTCTTTCAATAGCTTCTGTATTTGAGTTCACCTTCTGCCCCAAATTGTTAATGCTAGTAGTATTTTGGTCAATTTTAGTAGTCGCTTCAGTAACTTGGTTACTTAATTTTTCCAAGCTTTCAAAAATTTTATTTAATACTGAAGTGAATCCCTCTTCAGTAGCCATTCCTTTAGACCCAGCTTGTGCAGGATCTTTTCCTTGTGCAGAGTCTTTTCCTTGTGATGCAGAAGGGGCAGATACAGATGCAGAGGCAGATACGGATGCTCTGCGCTGCTGCGTTACACTAGTCTGCTGCTGTCTAACCTTTCCCGATCTTGTTGTCTTTTCCTGAAGCAAGTCTGCCATGCCACTTTATCTAGGGATCTGAAAGTCAAGGTCAACCCCACGGTCAAAACTTGTTTTGCTACGGAAGTTTCCCAGGCCAGTCGAGAGTGGAAAATCCCCTGACTAGTTGCAACAATTTCAAAGCTCCTCTAGGGGGACACAGTAACGATCAATGATGTTGCAATAAAGTCTCTTTTCCGATTTTCCAAAGTCCCCCTTCTACAAAAGAGAAAAGCAACAGTTCCAAATTCAAAGTAACCCTTAGAGTAAAAGTATCTCACTTGCAGAGTTAACTGTCACAAAGTTACAATGTCCATAAATAGTGAGATTCTCAGTACAGCAATTTTATTAATCTGGCAGTCCGTTCCCAAGGATTAAGTGGTGGTCTTTTACTCCTTTTTCCTGCACTTTTCTTGCAGGCAAAATATGTTTTCTCCTCTTCCCTCCCCTCTCCTGCAATTCAAGAAGGGAAATCTTTTAATTTGACGTTAAACCCAGCTCTCCAGCGTTAGCTTGATCAGTCTTTGCTTTGATCTATATACATATAGATCAAATATATATATACTTTGATTCTATATACAGAAAGGAAGGCGGACTTCCTGTTTGCGCCTTCCCGTTTCAGTGCCAAATTAATCCTCTTTTTCTTGAATCCCCCGGTCTTTGAACTTGACCTACTCACGGGTAGTTGTCTGTAAGCCGAATTGTCCCAGGAAAAAGGTCAGTGCTCTCCGGCAACGGCTGTGCGGCTTCGCTCCACAGAAGAAGCAGTTGGCTCTCAGCACCGCGCCAATCTCCCCGTTTCGCTCCGGGATCCCTTGCGGGGTTCCCTCGCAGTTAGGGGGCGCTAAAGGTGCCCGCTGAGTCCCACGAACACAGGCTTCTCCCGCCTTTAGTTTTCTAAAGGATCCCCGCGTCGCCGTCGCGGTTAGACCTGATTTCAGTGGAGTTATTCCCTCACAGCTGGAGGGAATCCGCCATTACCGATGGCGCCGCCTCCGGAAGTCTCTGTATTGTTTTAAATATTCAGTTGGAAGCTGCCCAGAGTGGCTGGGGAAACCCAGCCAGATGGGTGGGGTATACAGTAAATAATAAATTATTATTATATTATATAAGCACTCATGGAGTGTGGTTTGGCCCAGAGAGAGGGAGTGTTGCTGGGGAAGGGTGTGGCCTGAGGGTCTTAAGGGCTGAATTTGGTCCCCAGGTCTTAGGTTCCCCATCCCTGGTTTAAGGAATGCTATGCCTGTGGATGTCCATGAGCTATTTCATCACCAGCTCATTCCATTACTCTACATCAGTTACATTAAGACCTGTGACAAAAGCATGCATGGTTAAATGATTCCAGATATATTACCCCACCTCAATTGGTTGCATGTCATGATAAAATGCAGCATTTTCCATAGGAATTAGCTTTTAAGTACCTGCTCATTGGTGGCCAAGGTCAATTTAGAAGAAGGGCAAGAGAAAGGCAATGCCAGGAATCCTGTGACTGGGCAAATCTTTCTTTATCCATCCACCTTGAGGGTGATATTCCCACAGGTCCTTATTAAGTAATTTCTTAGTGTTCCTCGCTGATTAATTAGACCATATGTATAACCCCCTTTGCTAGGAGAAATGTAGAAGCTGTTTCAGCAGATTCATGCTGTTCCATTCATCAATTAGTCACATCCTTATTTCATTGAAGAATTCATCTCTGTAAAATATACATATATTTCCAGTGATATCCTGCAGACCTCCCCTAATTTTGCCTCTAGGGGTTTTGGTGGAAGAATCAAAAGAGAAGTTATGGAGGGACGTTGCAAACAGGCAGCCTTCCGTTTCATCCATCCCATATTCTCTTGTAGTTTTGTCACTTCTAGCACTGAAGCACATTTTCTATATATATTTACAGAAAACCAGGCAGGTGGGCTGAGAAAGAAAATGGAATTGATGAAGAAACAACTCTAGTGAAACCCGTACTTAAATGATAGAAAGCAAAAAATGTATACACATCATTTTGGACCCCTAATGATATTTGCAAGTATGGCCCAGCCTTTTGTATTTATTTAAATAAATCAACATTTTCTGAAATGAGTTTCAAAATTTTGTGTGTGTAGCCTGAAGCTATTCAAATTCAGTGTCTGATCATATCACAACTGGTACGCTTTTAACATGGCTAGAAACTGGCCAGTTGTAGATCAGAGACTTTTCTGGGCAAATCGTGATACTGCAAGAATTTGTTGTTGCCTGTGGATGGCTCTGTTACTAAATTCCTGGATCCAGTAAAGTGTTAGAATTTAATCAAACTTCCTGAATGCCTAGATTCAGCAAGCATTAAAATATAAGCCAGGCCAGCTTCTTCAGGAAGAGATCACCTGGGAAATTAGTCATTAAAAAAAGCAAAGGAAGGGTGAAGAGCCATTAAGAAAACCAAAGAGGGGGGCTTTGTGCCAGATACCAACTAGGTGGAGCTCCTCCTCTAGCTTGGAGATAGTGAGAAGACAAAGTCAGAGTTTTAGATTTGGCTGGATGTGACCTGGAGGGAAAAGGCTGTAATCTGGAAAAAGCAGCAAGCTGAAGAGAGGGTCAGAGCCATGGCTGATGTCTGTTTGAATCCACAGCTGCAACTATGGGAGAAACAAGACACTCTGGTGGTGTCAATGCAGTACAGTGGTACCTTGGGTTAAGTACTTAATTTGTTCCAGAGGTCCGTACTTAACCTGAAACTGTTCTTAACCTGAAGCACCACTTTAGCTAATGGGGCCTCCTGCTGCCGTCACGCTGCCGGAGCATGATTTCTGTTCTCATCCTGAAGCAAAGTTCTTAATCTGAAGCACTATTTCTGGGTTAGCGGAGTCTGTAACCTGAAGCGTATGTAACCTGAAGTGTATGTAACCTGAGGTACCACTGTAAACCCCTCCATCATAGATTCAGGTTGTATATATGTGTAACTAAACCTCATATCACAAAGATACCACTGTCTCCGCTGTCCCTCATTCCCTCAGCTCACTTCCCTTGGAGTCACCACACTTTCACAGACAAGGTGATCTTTTCATGATGAGTTTTTCCTGGCAAATAAATGAATAAATAAATAAATAGCTTGGTTAAATTCAATTGCTGCCGTCTTCTAACTTTTCATGTCTTTTAAAAAAACCTTACCATTTATTTATACATTGCCATCTTACCCTTCCTCTAAGCAGCTCAGGTTATCCTACCTCAGGAGTGGGGAACCTGTAGCCCAGCAGATTTTGTAAGACTCCCAATTCCCATCAGCCCCAGTCAACACAACCAGTATTCAAGGATAATGAGATCTGTAGTCTAGCACCAACCAGAGGGCCACAGGTTCCCCACCTAGGTCCATATGCCTTCCTCTTTCCTTTCATCCTTACAATAACACCATGAGGTAACATAGCCTGTGATATCATGACTGAAGAAGCACTCCCAGGAATCGGTGGCTGAGCAGCGGCAGATCCACACCACACATATAAAGCACATCAAATGCACATAAAAGCACTCACTTCCGCAAAGAATACTGGGAACTGCAGTTTCTCCCCTCAGGGCCCAGGGAGGTGGCCTGGAGAGTGTTCTGAGGGACCAGATATGGGTTTCATAGGGACCCCATTCAGACCCTGGCCTGAGATTCTCCCTTCCCCTGGTTTACTGCTAGGTTATATCAGCTAAGTCTTTGTGTGTGTGTGTGTGTGTGTGTGTGTGTGTGTGTGTGTATTATAATTAATATAATATAACTTACAGTCTGGTCAGCTTTTGCACATGGCATCTGCAGTGGGACATCCTGTCCTTTGCTTCAGGCAGCACAATGCATTGGGATGGCCCAGGTTGTGTGCATCTGTTTACTACCTGCTGACCCAGGGGACCTTCTATAGATGGAGGAGTCATCTCATCATAGACTAGACATTGACTAGTCTACGTAATGTACTGTTACTGTCTCTTTAAGAAGGGCAGCTGTATATACTTGGTCCTGGTTCTCATGTCTGGTGAATGAGATACCTTCCCCTCCCATCCCCACATGGTCATCTTGTAAGGTGGGGTGGAGACTTTCTGCCCTCTGACTACAGTCTGGGACTGCACTCAACTTTCTTGTTTCTTCTCCACACACACTCCCAGACTTCCTCTTGTCTAGTTAGGGTGACTGCAGCTTAAGAAGTATTCATTTGAACCAGAGGGCTACTGAAATGCCTCACGCCACTGCTCCTAACATCTTATTTTTCATATTGGTTAGACACTTGAAAATCATTGCATACATAATTGGAAAGGGGTTATGGAAAGGGTGCTGCTGTTGTGTTTCCTCTGTTTTATATTGATAAAAAAGCACAAATTTGACTAGAACATAATGTGCTGCTGGTAATACTGCGGTATAGAGAAAAGCCTCATGTGGAAAGAGATTTATGCTGTGTCATATTTTTAATGTGGCCTTGCAAAACTGCCACAATAATTTAACAGCCAGGCACAAAATCAAATACTCTAGCCATTTCTGTGAGGAAGTTAATAATGAAGTAAATATCATTTACTTCCTAATCAAAAACATTTTACATGCCATCAGAGAGTAGAACTTTACAAAGCAACCAAACTGAAAATTAACTGCACAGGGCATCCATTGTTATCACAGGTGAATAACTATCAAATTATTTTACAGATACTGTTGCTTCAATCTAGCCACCTTTGCAAAGTATTGAAAAATAATTTACATGAAAATTTAATTTTGCATTAAATCTCTCTAGGATCAACAATGAACTTTGGAGGATCATAGTGCTCCAGAATAGTGATTTTTATATCAATGAATAGCAATACAGCTATTTCTCTTTTTCACTTTCTACATAAAGTTTCCAGATGCTAACTACTGAATATTTCAGGTCTGTTGCTTTGGTTTGCTGCTTTATTGCATTTTGGTACTTTTGGGGTAATCATTCATCTTGAATTTCATAATGTGCATTAATAAGCAATATAGGAAGCTGTCATGTGCTGATTCAGTTGCTCCACCTAGCTTAGTATTGTCTACATTGACTGGCAGTGACTCTCTCAAGGATTTCAGACAGGGGATATTACCAGCTCCTTCAATGATGTCTCCAAAATTTTTTACACATCACTTGGGAAGACAGGCGAACTAATGCCAGTGTACTAGAAGAAGCAAAGACCACCAGTGTTGAAGCAATGATTCTTCAACATCAACTTCGTTGGACTGGTCATATTGTTCAGATGCCTGATTATCGTCTGCCAAAGCAACAACTCTATTTCAAACTTAAAAATGGAAAGCGTAATGCTGGTGGTCAACAAAAGACGTTTAAAGACTCTCTCAAGGCAAATCTAAAAAAAATGTAGTATAAACACCAACAACTGGGAAACACTGGCCTGCGAGCGCTCCAGTTGGAGAACAGCCTTTACCAAAGGTGTAATGGGCTTTGAATACGCTCAAACTCAGGACGAAAGGGAGAAATGTGCTAAGAGGAGGGCACGCCTGCCAGACCCTCACTGTAATTAAGTCCTGTCCGGAAATTTATGTCCCCATTGTGGAAGGACGTGTGGATCCAGAATCGGCCTCCACAGTCACTTATGGACTCACTGTTAAGACCGTGTTCATGGAAAACAATCTTACTTGGCTATGAATTATCGCCAAAGAAGAAGAAGAAGATTCCCAGCTCTACCAGGAGATGCTGGGGATTGAACCTGCATCCTTCTGCATGCAAAGGAGATGCTCTAATACTGAGCTATAGCACCTGAGTGCAAGTTTTCAGCTTTGGGTCCAAAATATTTACAGTGTTGCACCATGTTCTTTTTTATAAAACAGTATCCATTACATATCCCTTTCTATGACTGTAGAGAATGAGTTGGGAACTTGCCCAAGGCTGCCCTGAAGTTCTACTGATTGAGTTAAGATTGGAACGCGGCCAGTCCATGAAATCAGTGGCGTGTGCAGGTTACGAACACATGGCCAGCTCTTTCACCTTTCTTCCCAGCCTCATTGTGTTCAGTGAAAAGAAAACTCAAACATGGAGCTGGAAGATACAATTAGCCTTTGTGCCTTTCACTCTTGGGGAAAGTGAGTTGTCTTTCACTGCAAAATTCTTTTGAAATATGAAGTACGGTACCTTGTTATAGCCATAATGATGGGGAAATGGCAGAAGGGAAGGACAGAGTGAGAAAGTGTGAGGAACCTGTGAGGATGGTTCAGTGTCCAGATACACACACACACACACACACACACACACACACAAACATGGGATGGGGGGGAGAGGTCCATATCTGCTGGTCAACCCCCAACCTCCAAGCACTGGAGATGGTAATTTTCATTGACTGTAAGTTCTGCACAGGGGTACACAGAACCACACCCCCACATGCACATACAACATGCATAGGTTGTGACTGAGTATGTGAGCATATCCAAATCTGTGGACATTGAGTTAAACATGCATATTATTACTTATTAGTTTATATGTTGAATGCCTCTACAAATCCTCTCCTTGATGGTCTACACCAGTGTTTCCTGAACTTTGATCTCCAGCTGTTTTTGGACTACAATTCTTATTATCCTTGACCACTGGTCCTGCTAGCTAGGGGTGATGGGAGTTATAGTCCCAAAACAGCTGGAGACCCAAGTTTAGGAAATTCTGGTCTACACTCAGAATGCTTGTGCTTTAATCAAACTCAGGGAAAGACTGCAAGAGCTAATTTCTCTCATGGGTCTTTTACAGATCAGGAAGCATAGGCAACGTAGGATGCTGCAGAGTGATGGAGAAATATTTACTGGAAACACTGAGGTGTTTCACTACTCAGGCCTGGGATCTGAAGAATTTTCTAGAGAAGATAATGCACAGTCCTGTGGCAGCCATAAGATGTTTGCTTGTAAACCTCAGAATAAGAGAGAATTTAACTTCACTGTGTTTGTAGGAAACCCCCTTCAGCTCTAGATAAAAGACGCTTTGTGTACCTGGAGTAGGGGGAGGGGAAGAAAAGGAAAACAAAATCTCAGTGGCAGAATATGAAAGGAAAAAACTCCAAGCCCTTGACATATTGATAGCTCCTTCTGCCACCTAAATCTCTTTAGATTAGCACATCTATTTAGTTTCCACAGATATGTTTGCTAGCACTAAATCATCAGACCCAATCTACAACTGAAGGATATATATTCCTGAGCTGTTGGACATTTTATATTGTTCACCTGTCACTTATGAATAATGGGAAAGGGAGGAAAGATAATGTCAACTGTATTAAAAGGGAACATGTGAGTATGCACAGTCTGGTAACAGTGTACAGTTATGTGTTGTTAGCCTAAAGCAGTTATCACAGCCTTTTACAATTGTTTTAGTTTGATGAAATGGTGGGGAGAGAGGGAGAGGGAGAAGTGTGAATTGTTTTTATTTACTTTCTTGGAAATTGAAAGGATATCCAGTAACAGGGCTGTGAAAGGTCTCTGCTTGAAACTTTCACCTAGAGAACTGCCGCAGTGCAGAGTGGATTTCGTTAGATGGACCAATGATCTGAGCAATAATAAGGAAGGTTTCATTTTACTTTAAACTGGCACTACTGGTACCTTAGGCACATTGTCTGCTGTGCAGTGCATTATGGGAGGGAATGGTTGTTCTCCGTAATAAATGAACATCATGGCTAGGATATAACATCAATTGTTCCAAACATCTCCAAGATGATTTTATGGTTGCAATTCTCAAAACATGGTTGCCGCACAGCTCTGTTGGAATTGGGGGAAAATATCCCCATTGGCCTGGACATATAAATGAAACATTTCCTTACATTGCTTGTTACCTTCTTGGGTGTTCTGTGCAGAGTGAAAATGGTGGTGGTGCTTATCCTGAGGTTGGGACCGGGGGTAAATATCTGACATTTCTATCTCCAGAGCTCTTACTTCCCTGTCCCATTTGTGATATGACCTGGGGCTACTCAAGGACAGCAGGGAGCTGGAATAAAAAAGAAATAAATAAAACCCAGTTGGTATATATAAGCCCTTGATTCTAAGTCCACATCAACACCATACATTTAAACCCAATTAAAAGCACATGCCCGGCAAGGATCCTGGTAACTATTGCTTACCCCTCACACAGTGACAGTTCCCAACATGCTTAACAAGATATACTGCTCTAAACAGCATTGATGTCAGATGCCTAAATATGTGAAGTTGTTCTGCCAAAGTCATTCCTGTATTGATGGGAAAATTTGAATCTGGTTAAGAACGTAAGACTCTTACTGGATCATAGAAAGCCTGTCTAGTCCTGCATCCTGTTTCCCACAGCAGCTAAGCAGATGTCCCTTATGTGAAGCCCACATGCAGAAGAAGAGAAGAAGAAGAAGAGTTTGGATTTGATATCCTGCCTTTCACTCCCTTTAAGGAGTCTCAAAGCGGCTAACATTCTCCTTTCCCTTCCTCCCCCACAACAAACACTCTGTGAGGTGAGTGGGGCTGAGAGACTTCAAAGAAGTGTGACTGGCCCAAGGTCACCCGGCAGCTGCATGTGGAGGAGTGGAGACGCGAACCCAGTTCCCCAGATTACGAGACTACCGCTCTTAACCACTACACCACACTGGCTCTCAACATGAGGGCCGTAGCCTTCTCCCTCTTGTCTCCCAGCAACCAGTATTCAAGCATACAGCCCTCATCACCATCATGGCTAGTAGCCATTGGTAGCCTTCTCCTCCATGAATTTGTCTTAACCCCACCTTAAAGCCATCCAGGATAGTGGCAACCACTGCATCTTGTGGTGGAGAATTCCATGGTTTATCCATGTGCTAACTTGTAGGATGCTCTATGCTGCTCTTCTTCAGAACAATCCGGGAAGAACTATACAAGAGATTGCTGTAGGCTGAGTTCTTGGCTCTCCAACCCCACATTTATAATTAATGTAATCTTAAATCAATTTAAAATATAAATAATACAGCAGCATCTAATGGGCTGGTCAAGTGTGGTACCATGCTGCCACGCTCACTCGTCAAAAAGATGGGTGAGAGAGGATTGCTTAGTTGAGTAAGTTCCTTGTAAAACATAAATAAAATATTTTATTTTCTTCGCAAGTGTTATATCCTGTTCCTAGCTTTTTAGGATGCAATTTCTTCTAATTTAACATCTGCCAGCAGTGCGAAGGGAATATAATATACTCTTTTTCTTGCTCTCAATTTTTTTTAAGGCCCTTGAATAAATCCAATGTTTCATTTTGAAAGATGTGTATGAATTTTGAAAAAGCAGTGTAATGATGCAATCCTATATGTGCCTGTTCAGAATGGAGTCCCATTGTCTTGAATAGGGCTAGATCCTAGGCAAAGGGTTACGGAATTGCAGCCTAAGTAAAAGTGGTTTGGGTTTGGCTTTCAACTAGATTTTGCAGATTTCTCATATCTATGTAATCACAGAAATGTTTAATTTATGTTAACCTCCTTGCCTAATACTGTGAGACAGGAGCCATGGGGAAGGGATTCAGAGGGGGCCAGAGGTCTATAATAAACTAGTAAAACTAGTAAAACAGAGCACACTGTAAGTAACCCTCTCTGGATGCAGGTCTCCATTGTGGAATTAGGGAAACCAATAATGAGGATATGCTTTATTATTATATATAATCACAGTCTATATATCCAATGTCATATGGGTGAACTTCTGCTTGCACAATGGAACTCCCCCTGCACCCCAGTATGCCTCTAAATCTTTTCCAGAGGGTTCCCCAAACCCTCTGGAGTAGGTTTTGGAGCTCATGGTGGGCTGCAGGGGGCAGGTGAATCCATTCTGTTGACAGTGTCCCTCATGTTGACAGATAATATTTCATGTGTGTAATCCAATGAAGTCTATCTTGGTCTTGTGCCACTGAAGTTGCTCTAAATGGTTTTTGTTTTCTGGTAGTCCTACCATTCCAGGGTTGCCCAATTTTGCTAAATATTCACTTAAAGGAAAATCCCATTGACTTCCAAAAGCACCACCACCGCCATCATTTATTATTCCCCAGCCACTCTGGGCTGCTCCCAACAGAATATTAAAAACACGATAAAACATCACACATTAAAAACTTCCCTAAACAGGGCTGCCTTCAGATGCCTTCTAAAAGTCAGATAATTGTTTATTTCCTTGACATCTGGTGGGAGGGCGTTCCACAGGGCAGGCGCCACTACCGAGAAGGCCCTCTGCCTGGTTCCCTGTAACCTCACTTTTCGCAGTGAGGGAACTGCTAGAAGGCCCTCGGCGCTGGACCTCAGTGTCTGGCTGAACTATGGGGGTAGAGACGTTCCTTCAGGATGTTTAGGACTGTAAATTTTGCTTCAACATTTCAATATCTCAGCTTGTTTTAGCAGAAAGTTAAGCATGCCTGCTAAGATTTGTTTTGTTTTGTTATGGTGGTGGGTGGTATAACCTGACCTGTTTTTAAAAAGAAAAGAAAAAACACGTTGGGCGAAGAAGTAATATTTTTCAAAATTAGAAACTAATTTCAGAGTTTGTTTTCCTGAATGTGTTTGGTACTCCCCCTCACTCCAAAGGTTACATCCCTCATTAAAACGGAGTGGGAAAAGGAGACAGAAAACTGTTGATTATAGAGCATTTTCCCTGCTATGTACATTGGCTATCAGTGGTGACTGGTGCCCATTGGGACCAGTATGGTGGAAGGCAGGGAGGCCAACAGTAGGTGGAGCCAGAGCTAATGAAAGGCTGAGCCAACCACTTCCCTGCTGAGCCCTATAAGGGGCTACAATGAGGTGAAGGAGGAAGACACTGATAGGCAGTGCCGCCACTTAGATAGGCTGTAAGTAAGGCAGGCAGGCGTTGGTTGTTTGGACAGTACCCCATTTACCCAAATGGGACACCACCCACCATTATCTATGTATAGTTATTCCAATTCATCAAGCTTTTACTGGAGCAAGTTCTTCCATGCCTGAGCCGAGTTATCTGTTATCTGTGATGTTCGAAAGCACACACAGAGTCTGCCATGTGTCTAGTTAAGATAAATAATGATTTCAGTCAGAGGAGGTATCTGATCACAAGATGGACTGGGCCTGGGATGCACTTTTTCCTCCTAATTTCTATTCTCTCTTGGCTGAGGAGCAATTACAAGCAACAGACTATTCCTGACCTCAGTGGCTGCTCATCACTTTATCTTTCTACCAGAGAAATGAATCATGAAGTAAATAAGTAACGGGAAAAAGTGTTGATAGAGCCAACATTTTTCATCATCATCGGATGACTATACTGGCAAAGCAATCATTGATATGGCCCTGGGAGCTAAAAAAAAATTGCCTCTTATTTACAAAGTAGTACGTGGAAACATTTAATATAGAGGGCATACTATAAAGGAAATCCCTCTGCGTACTACTGCTCCTTATCCTTCTCCCAATCTTTTTTTAAATAGCTTGGTTTAACGGGTATCAACTCCCAATTATCTTTTGCCCCAGAAAAGGTCATCTGGGGATAAGACTGGGATGAATTAAGACAGAAGCAAAGCAATCCAACACCATTTTTTTCCCAGGATTTTATTTTATTTTATTGCATTGCATTGCATTAAATGAGGGTGTCTATCTGCTCAGTTCCAGTGGCTGAGCCAATTTCCCAATGGAGTGGTTTAACTGTGTCAATGCTAACTTCCCTCCTCCCCATGGGCAGGCTGAAGGCCCTCTAGAGGTATCCCCTCAAGAGATGCCCAGAAGAAAACCAAAAAATTGGACATGCTGAGGACTGAGTATTGGCTCCTAAGTTGGTCTTGCAGGATTGTGTCCTGATTGCTGTGCCAGCCAGTCTGGAGCTGACATAGGAACCAGGACCAATCACCCTGCTCCCCCATTTCTACTGTGCCCTCTGTATGCAGCTGGGCTGCAGATCTAGGGATAGCTCTGCAAAGTCCTGTGTGCAGGATTGTACCCTCAACCATCTACAGAGTAAAAGCACCCAATGCAAGAGTTAAAAAACAACAACCCTAAAAGTAGTTGGCTAAAAAAAATTGCTGCCTGAGGAAGAACATTTCCCTTTGTGAATTATTTTCTAAATTTTAATTCCATACACAAAGTCATTTTTCACAAATATGTACATACTTTTTCCAGTCTCAAAGTCACCTAGGAGAAGGATGTCTCTGTTCAACCTTTTGCCAAAATACAGAAGTTTGTTTAAATAGGTTTTGAATACAATTCATCAAGGTTTTACATTACGTGATCTTCAGCGATTTAAACTGTAGCATTTCAGAGCTGACACTAAATCTATCGAAATAAATCACTTCAGAAAGCCCATTATTTCTTAATTACAGGACATATTAGTATCTAGCTTTAGAGAATCCCCAGAGTGGTGAAGGAACGTTTCCTTTAAAGGAAAGTTTTTACTTAACCTTCGTACCGTGCCAGACATCAATGAAACATCATTATCAGTTGAAAGAGATACAGAGGACATCAGTCTGGTGTTTAGCATTCATTAGGGTGACTAAAAGGAGGAAAGAGAAGGAGGTGAATCCTTCCCTCAGCTAGTGTGTGTGTGTGTGTGTGTGTGATGGGAATTGCAATGGGAATTTGAGGTATGGGCATTTTGAAGGGCAATGGGGCTGTTGTATCTGTGCAGCTAACTTTAGTGGGGGAATAGAACTATGAAGACCTCCAATGGTCCTGTTTTCTAAACAGAACATTATAGTTTCACAGAACATGAAGGCCCTAGCCCAGCTTTGAATGTAATGGGATTTAACTTAATCCTTAATAAGCTCTTTCACAACCAGCCTCAGTAGACGGGAAAGACATTTGATTCAGTTTGCATTTAAAGGCAAATCAGCACTTTATGAAACAATATGCAAATCACAACACAGCCAACCTTATTAAGGAAAATTAGATTGCTAAAATATGTTTATCAAGCAAAACTGAATAGAAAATTGTATATATTCATAATAAAATGATGGTGAATTTTCATTATGACTTTTTTTTTAATTAAAAAAAATCACAAACTAATGTGGAAAAGTGGAGAACTGAACTTAAGATTGAAGAAATGAGAAACCAAGGGAAACTGAAATTCACAGCTTTGCCCATCCCTAAACCTTGGCTGAAATACTGCTCTTTTTCAAAGCACCACAAGCCCAGTAAAATCAGAAGAAGAATAAGAGTTTGGATTTGATATCCCGCTTTATCACTACCCGAAGGAGTCTCAAAGCGGCTAACATTCTCCTTTCCCTTCCTCCCCCACAACTAACACTCTGTGAGGTGAGTGGGGCTGAGAGACTTCAAAGAAGTGTGACTGGCCCAAGGTCACCCAGCAGCTGCATGTGGAGGAGCAGAGATGCGAACCTGGTTCACCAGGCTACGAGTCCACTGCTCTTAACCACTACACCACGCTGGCTCTCAGTAAAATGAGAAGAAAATGAAATGCAGAAATGTACAGCTGATAATAATTACCTTATTAATAGTGGCCACTGAAGTGGCAGGAATTTTGTTGATGATACTGGTATTATGGCCTTGATAAGGGTATGATATGAACCCATTGTGTCAATCTAACCCACAAGTGATAGCACTGACTCTTGAAATGAATTGTAATTCAGGGGTTTCATGTTATGGTCTTTCTCTGAAGCTTCTCTATTCCAGTTTGGCTGCATTAAGGAGGTCAATGCAGTGTTCTGGAAGGTCAAACTGTTTCCTCACTGGTTTTTCTAGATTGCCATTTTTATGTGGTATCTGTGTCCTATAGAGGATGCAGAAAGACATTGTTGGCAGATGGTATCATAGAGTCATAGAATTGTAGAGTTGTCCAACTCCCTGCAGTGCAGGAATCTTTTTGCCCAATGTGCATCTCAAACCTATGACCCCGAGATTAAGAGTCTCTTGCTCTACTGACTGAACTATTGCCTTGGAAGATGAGCTGATGAATGAAGCCCTGATGTTGTAGACAACAATATTAGACTCTGTCCACATAGCGATATGGTCACTGTGCCCATCTCTTTGTTATGTGGCCTGTTGCTGATGATGAGAAACTATCTAAACCTGAGAAGCTTAGTACAGCGGTACCTCGGGTTACATACGCTTCAGGTTACAGACTCCGCTAACCCAGAAATATTACCTTGGGTTAAGAACTTTGCTTCAGGATGAGAACAGAAATCGTGCTACGGCGGCAGCAGGAGGCTCCATTAGCTAAAGTGGTGCTTCAGGTTAAGAACAGTTTCAGGTTAAGAACGGACCTCCGGAACAAATTAAGTACTTAACCCGAGGTACCACTGTACTGCATTGACACCCCCAGAGTGTCTTGTTTCTCCCATAGTTGCAGCTGTGGATTCAAACAGACATCAGCCATGGCTCTGACCCTCTCTTCAGCTTCAGCTTGCCGAGGTACCACTGTACAGGCCTACAATCCAGGGCCTATGAGGGGAAAGTGCCATTGCCCAGAATAGGCTGTAGATTACTGAGGATACATTTGGCTGGTTTCGCCTGGGAATTGTAGGTGACATGTTTACTTTGAAGTTCCACTGAGTTCAGTTATACTTATTAGCAACTAGGACCCAGGTTTAAGTATGTGGTTTTCCCCCTAACATTTCCAGATTTTGTTTTTTATTTTAAGAATCAAGATGCCTGAACCAAGGAATATATTTACTGCTGCAAACATATCTGGGCACTTGATATGGCTTGAGTGTTTTGGAAGAAGAGACAAGGCTTCAAAATAATGGCTTTTGTTTAAAATATGGGAGTTCTGTCAAACTGTGCCGTTTCAATACATGTCATTAGTCAACTATTCAAAACCGAAAGGTGTGTTTGGTACTTCATTACAAGAGATGTAATTTCTGGTGTCCTACTTTAGCAGCTGACACCCACTCCCTTATTACCAGCAAATTTTTCACAAAGGACCCCGTGAAGCTGTATTATTAAACTCAGATGGGATGTTGACCAGAACAATGCACAAGTTATGCCAATTAGCCTTTGTGGTCACCTTCACATATACGAAGTCTAGGGACATTTCCTATTTTCTGATTTACCATATAACCATCATGTTAAAATACAAATTTAAAAAACCCAGCAAAGCCCTAGGGTCCAAAACAAGTCACAATAAATCTAATTCATTTCTTTTTGAAATGTTTATATAATACAGTGAATACATAGCAAAACCTCATTTTATGCAGACCCCCTATACTAAGCTCTTCCTATATGTGGAACATTCCTTATGTCCCCTGCTACTTTCAATCAGGAACCAAGCAGGGAAGCTCCAATATCCTTCCCTGTCTGAAAGTAACAGGGACATAAAAGTATACCCTGCCAGTTGAAGGTGATGTTCCATTGTTGATCCCCAAACAGCTGGACAGCAAATCAGCAATTGTGCTCAGTGATGAGTAACTGTTGAATGTTGGCCACCCAAATTCAATGTCAAATAAATGAATTGTGGTCCAACAGTACAAAGGGATGGTGGCGGCGATAAGTAGTAGTAGTGATAGTTATTATTTCTAAAATCACCAGGGGCTCTACAAATCTAGCAGGTTTACAATTCAAAATTAGAGACAAGACAAAATAAAATAAAAGGAACAGAGAGTCCATGGGAAAAGCTATAGTGAATAGATGCATCTTAAAGAGGTTCTTGAATGTAATGATAAAGGAAGAGTTGGGTGGCAGGTGGATGGGCATTCCTGTGGTAAAAATATAAAATAAGAAGGGAAGAGGAATATAAAGCAGCAAATACCAGGGAAACGTTTGAAGGTATGGCTGAGGTGAAAGTTCTTCTCAGAAATATTTTGGCCCAGAATTGGTGGTGGTTGGATCAAAAGGACCCTCAAATTGACAGGGAGCAATTTCAGGAGCAATAAATGTTGGTAGGGTTTTTGGAGGAGCGCTTACCATCTTGTGGCAATAGCAATTTCTTCAGTTTCTTTATTTACTTATGCTGGCATAAATGGCAGTGGAGATCTTCATAGTAGCTTGTCTCCTCACAGCCACCCGACCCACAGCCCTGGAATAATTCCACATTGTGGCTGTTCAGGGGAGAGATTGGTGGATGTCGCAAGGCATCTACCACAAAGAGCTTTGCCCCAGTCAACAAGTCCAGTGGTCAGGAATGTTCTAGAGGGCCACAAGCTCCCCATTCACTCCTGCCCCCTGCTCAATAGGATTCCATTCCATGTTCCACACAGCCAAACAGCCCTGAGGTCAACCTGCGGAATGGCTAATATATACTGAATCCTCTGGGGTTACATTTTCTTGGAATACTATGTGTATATTCACTACTTTCAGGTGCCTTTTGCTGGATGGATTTGAGTTTTATTGGGGGGGGGGTTGTGCTGATTATTAATCATGCTTATTACTTATCCTGCCTTTCATTAAAATGCTATCTAGTCTTGTTTACGTAAAGCTTTAGTTAGCAATTAAGCAGATTTGGAATGTGCTAAATAACTGCAATGCAAATGTGAGAAGCAGAGCATTGCAATCTATATGGTATGCCTTTCCATACAGCAATTAGCATTAGCATTGGATGAGAGATTGATGAATATGGCACACAGATGGAGAGGATCCATGACTTTCCAGCCTGCAGCAGTTCAGGAATGCAGGGAGCCCACTCTACCTTCCCTGCAGAGATCAATGACCCATATTTTTACATGCCAATGCCATGAGTGTACCACTAAGTTGTTGGCCTCCAGGGTATGCATGTGAGACTTCTACACCCTCTCCCATCCCTCACAGTAGTGGGGGTCATGGGACGGCAATTCAATCAACTGCTGTAGGAAGGAGTAGAACATGGCATGGTCAATCAGAGGAAAGCAGAGTTGGCCTACTTCTCTTACCTTGTTTTACTGAGCCCACTGCCAGCACCCCTCCTTGGCATTGCACCATAGCAGATTGCCTATTCAGATAGAGTTAGAATTTCCCCCTTTCTCCTGAATTGGCAATGGGAAATACTGTTTGCTGGCTGGCTGGCTGGCTGGTTGGCTTGCACGTTCAGTGCTGTACAAGGGCGTCTTGCCCATAAAGGCAAGTGGCGTGGGGCGCCAGGGCGCCAAGTTCTGGAGGGTGCCAAGAAAGAGGCAGAGGCTGGACATGGTGCCTCCCGGCATCAGGTCGCTGCCCTCGCCCGCCTCTGCCATACCACGCCGAAGCAGCACTGCGCCCGGAGCCTCCGCCTGCCGTGGCCACTGCGGTATGAGTGCCAGGGAAGAGGCAGAGGCTGGGCATGGCACCTCCCGGCATCAGCTCACCACCCTCGTCCGCCTTGCTGAAGCAGTGCCGCACCCAGAGCCTCTGCCTTTTCCCTGCCGGAGGAGCCGTCCTCCAGCTGCTGCCCCCCTCCTCCAGTCCCGCAAAGTTGCCAGCCGTGCCAAAAAAAGGTCAAGGTCAGCAACTCTGGGAAATGGGGTGTGTGTGCCGGAGGGATCTTTGCACCACTGCACCTGATATACTTAAGATGGCCCTAGTGCTGTATATAGGAGGAGAAGGACTCAATTGGCTTAGGGTTTGGTAACCTGGTATCTGTGCTGAGAATGGCTGTTTAAAAAGTATCTAACGGCTAGCTTGCCACAGAGGCTTTGTAAATCAAAAAAAAGTGTGGCCTTTTTATCCAGTATCTTCACTCTTCAGTCCTACATCTGGATCCAAAGTTCAGTACTAGCTCACTACACCCAAGGGAGCTTTGGAATTGTATAATTTACATAGCAATGCAATATATCTCACAACTGGTAGGAAGACAGTGACCACTCTCATGTCCAGGTGCTAGCTTTTGACAGGCAGCATCAAGGCTCTTGGGGTTCATTATGTTAAAATGGACTTCGGACTTTTCAAATGATGGGCAGCACTACAAACAGAGGATTCTCCATTGTAATGTGGAGCACATGTTCACTTAAGCCTTTGGATTCTAGTTGATATGTTGACACACTTTCACTTTCCAGATATGGCAGTTTACTCTTGGCACTCTCTCCCTTCGCTATAAGCGCCCTTCATGTTGTGCACAGTCTTATTATTTGGCTGAAATTTTTGAACACACTGGATTATGAAATGTAATTACAGGGATATTTCCTTGGGAAAGGTAAGAGTGAATTAAATGAAGGGTGAAGTGTTTGTTGCTTTTTTGTAATAAACTGATTTGCTCATACTTGGGGTGTTAATTTATTGGTAAGCATCTGGGAGATTTACTGCAAAAATTATTCACAAATATATCTGCCTTTCCACTGAACATGTTTCATTAGGGTTATTTGCCTTGGGTTCTGAGCTTAAATCTGTGAAAATACAAATAATGAAAAAGCTTGGGATTTTATGGCTATGCATATGAAGAAGACTATGTAGTAAAGTTGAAAGGGCAGTTGTATTTCCCCCCTCCCCCCTACTGAAGTGGCTGCAAGGTGATTTGGAAGATGTGAGATGTTATCACATCAGTGACAAACCTAGATTAGGAATGGAGGAAGAATCAGTTTTAAATTATTTTATACACTGATTTTGGTAGTTCCAAGTAGATATTAAGCACCTGCATATGTCTAAGCCACTTATGTGTGTTTTTAAAAGTCCCAGTAATTAATTGTACCATTTCCGTTTTCCATGCTGTGCAGCCCCTCAATATTTATTTATTTATTTTTATTTCTAAACTGCTTTTCATTACTAAAGTGGTGTCTGTTCTGCAGTGAGATACCCCCTGAGCATCTTGCTGGAAAACCCCTATTTGGACAAGGGATGGGGCAATTATTCAAACCTTACTATTGTACAACAACCCTGCTTGAATGAGAACGCCCCAAATTTAGGACAAGTACAGCCCATCCCTTGTGCAGGCCCATCGCAGAATTGTAGAGTTGGAAGGGACCACAAGGGTCATCTAGTCCAACCACCTGCAGTGCAGGAATTTTTGCTCAACGTAGGACTTGAACTCGTGACCCTGAGTCTCTTGCTCTACTGAGCTATTGGGGCTCACAACCCAAGTGTGCTTCTCTCTGCTACTCCTTCCTTTCTCTTTCTGGAGCAAAAAATAAGTAACAGTGCCTTACTTAGGGAAATGGAGAAAGGGTTAGATCTCTTCAGCAGCAACCAATGTATGAAGTGTCTTTTCCTGCTGGGATTAAGAAATAACATTCTGTCCACCATTTGTGGTCAAGGAGAAGCTCATGGGTGACTTTCTCCTAAGTTGCAAATGACAAGAAAAGAGTCATTTCATTCTCTTAGGTTGAATTGCAGCAGGGGCCAGGAGAAGACGACTTCAAGGCCTCAGTGAATGCCTAGTGCTTCATGCATTTCTCTGTCTTCTAGTAAAATCCATGGTGGGGTCCCCCTTGTAACAGCACTTCAGGATTCTGATAGTCTAAAGTTCCAAGGTTGAAAGGGCTGAGATTTCAGGAAGCATATACAGTGGTACCTCGGGTTACAGATGCTTCAGGTTACAGACTCCGCTAACCCAGAAATAGTACCTCAGGTTAAGACCTTTGCTTCAGGATGAGAACAGAAATTGTGCGGCGGCAGCGGTGGGAGGCCCCATTAGCTAAAGTGGCACATCAGGTTAAGAACAGTTTCAGGTTAAGAACGAACCTCCAGAACGAATTAAGTTCTTAACCTGAGGTACCACTGTATTTCAGCAGTTTAAAACTGTGATAGCTAAGCCCCAGCCTCTGGACCTGATCTGACCTCAAACAAAGTTCCCATCCAAAAATGCCACCAATTCTGATAGTGGAAGCAAAGGTGGGGGGAAGCAGGCCGGGGGGAGTCTGCTCACAAACTTTGTTGAAGCAAGTTGCTCATTTGGAGCTGTCCATGGTCCTGCAGCCTTGCCTAGCCTCCAGTCTCGCTGCTTTCTCCGTGAGAACTGGCTTTGGACCAGAACACTGCAGTCCTGTATGTGGGTATTGCCTAAGAGTATGAGGTGGCCACACCAACCACTGGCATGTACCCCCAGATGGTTTGTGAATGGTGAAGGGGTCTATAGAGCCATAAAAAGGTTTGCCAACCTCTGGCATGCAGGATTTTAATTTTTATCAGGAATTTAAAAATGATTGGATATGCCAGATTTCAATGGGGAAGACATTTTAGAGAATTCTGAAGAAAATGCACATCAAATCACTCAATGGTTTATTTGTTTTTTCTTTCCTGAGACATATGGATCAGTTAGTATAGTTGAATGCTGAAAATCAAACTCCTTTGATATACAGTGAGCCAGCTGATCAGTAAGCAGCCTGGAGTTGTTTCTGGAAGTGTAATCAGAACATAAACCACATTTGAGAGGGAAGAAATTGGACATTTGTGTACACAGTTTGAAAGACAATGCATAATCATCAGTTTAGAGCCGAGGGTCTTAGCGTTAGAACGGCGCACAAATCTATCTTAGAAACATCTCATTTCAGAAATGCACAGGGGGACATGCAAATTAGGGAGACACAGGAATCTGTGTGATGATTCTTTGGACAGATAGTAGTCAAAGAAATGACTGTATATTTATTCTGTCTGAACTGAACTCAGTTGGTAGTGATCAAATGTTGTTACTATCAGATAGACACTGCTTTCATGTTCTGCATCAGAGCAAAGATGTAGCAAGCAGATTTGCATTTCCCTTCTCATATATTCAGTAGGCAGGTGTGCACATTGTTCTCTTCAAACCCATACAGAGCACTCTTAAGAAAACACAGTATCTGAGTCTAATGCAATGCCTAGTTCAACAAAATACTAGTCCACATGAGGGGTGATGCTTGAATGATCACAGTGAATGGGCATCTTCAAGTGCTCAGACTGATTGCTATGAGGGTGGTTTTTTAGTATCAATATCCATACAAAATGCCATTTTTTATGCCAGTATTCTCCATTTTCTGCTACTCTGCTATTTCCTCCCTTCAAACCTTTTGAATATCTAATGATAACCCAGCATCCATTTTTTAATCCAGTATGGCTACCGTGAAGGAAATGTTATGATTGATGTTCTCAGCTAATGCAATGTTGGTTTCATCCTTGAAATTCGTTTTCATGCATGAACAAATTACAGCCAATGTGGATTCCAATATGGTTCCTGTACACTCAACTTGCTGGACTGGAAACATGACTTTTCCTAGACAGGTATGCCTACCAAAATTACATTTTTTGTTGCTTGTGGGAATGGTGCACTTATTTACAACAACGGACTCTTACTGGACAATTTTTGTCCTGATACACACACACACTGCATAACAAAAAATCTTTAAATTGTGTACATAAAATATAAAATAATTATCAATAATATACAAATAAAACCAGCAACATTTTTTTATATTAAAAAAGTATACATAGCTAGATTATATGCTCTGACTGGCTTACTGAAACAGCAAATGTTTTCACTGATGTCTGAATCAGTACAGGGATGCTTGCTAATGTTAGTGGCAGTTCAGCTCCTCAGAAATGTGAAGAACACATTGCATGATACTTGTAACAATACAGATTCCATATTCAGATTGCCTTTAATGTTTTAACAACTCACAGAAGTGTTACTGTTCTGCTATGGACCAATGATCCTTTTATGTAAAGTACTTGAATAAAAACATGTCATGGACTTAAAATCTACATCTGAAATGATTAGTAGTATTTCAGTCAATCAGTCAAACATGTGTTTCACTACCTAGGCTTTGATCCAAATAACTAATAATTTATTTGAACATAATTGGATACATCTTAATTTGTACTGATTAGCTTAATTGATTTGAATCCAAGATCAATGGGCCTAACCAGCTGAAGTCTTACGTTTATAGATTCTCCTAGCTTAATTTAATGCATACTAAAAAGAAAGGGAGTCCCAGGATGCTAAACCAGACAAGACTCATGCCTGATAGCATGTGATGCATTGCCAACCAATTCTAAATTACATGAGTAAGTGTAAATGCTTCACGGAAAAGATTTGTTTCATTATACATTATGAAATAAAATGGGGGACCCACTGACATTAATAAACTTCAGTCTGTTGACTACAGTGGACCTACTCTGTGTATAACTAATATCAGCCACTGAAAGTGTGATGGCTCCCAATAAAGGACTGACAGTACCAAATAAATATGTTAACACAATTTCACTGTGTGTCCTGAAACCCTGGCCTACCTGGCAGAATGTTCAGAGTCCTGTATAGGTCCTCAATCATCCAAGCCAAGGTCCATCAACACGGGCAGGCGAGCAGACGCAGCACCTCAGCTCTGCTGTCCTTTTATACTTTGCATGCTGGTTGCAGCATCTGGGCTCGAAGAGGCCTGTGACCCTCACCTGTTCCAAGTCTACTCCAGCTGAGGAATCACACACCACCTCCCAGAGCTAGCGAGCTCCACCGAGCCAGCCAATGAGCTGGGCTGTGAGCCCTTGCCTGCCTCAGCCTCCTTCAGTGCCTCTCCCACTGCTCCCTACCCCTCAGAGCCTGCCATATTTGTGGGGACAGGGGTCCCTCTGGCTCTGGTGACGGATCCTGCTGCTCTGGATCCTGTGCACTGACCTCCATCCCCTCATCATCCTAAGTTAGACCACTGGTTCATCTAGCCCAGTATTTACTGTGGCTGGCAATAACCAACTCTGGAAGAGGTTTTCCTCATCATCTACTCTCTCATCCTTTTAACTAGAGGCACCAGTGACCGAACCTGGGAGTTTCTGTTTTTCATTGAGCTCGTGGATTAAAAGCACCAACACTACCATGAAATACAGCCTGCCTCTGCATCCCTGTGCTGTTCTCTCTGTGGAGTTACTACAGAGGCAGATAACTTCTAGCTCCATAATTCAGTTGGTGTGGTTATGTTTACATGATCATGGGACAGAATTAGAGCTATCGGGCCATTGGCTGGATGACATTTGTTAGCTCATACTCATGGATATGATGGGTCATGGGGGTGGGGAGCTGAATACAGTTTAGCAGCAATCATTCTTGGCATGTGGGGTTCAGCTGCTCCAACTTGTTTTCCTTTTTAGGATTCTCCAATCATTATCGCTTCAGTGGAAAGACACAAATGGGGTGTCTTGTGCAAATCAGCATAGTGCTTGTTGCAAATCAGAATTTCAATGTGCCTCCGCAAATGAAAAAGCCAAATTATGGAAGCAGCATAGAGGAGTAAATCAGTTCATGAGTATCTGCTGCCGCCTTGATCCTGCTAGGCTAGAGGACTTTGAAAGTTTATTATTCTGCCTGTAATCGTAACCTCTGCCACTGCCAGATTGCAGATTCAGAGTAGTGCTGGATTAGAATTGCATCCAGGACAACCCCCGGCTTTCTTTATGAATAAGAAGATTCATTTTGGGTGGGAAAATTATTGTTCTAGGATAAATAATTTAAATAGCCATTATCTATCTTTGGCAGAAAAGCAAAGGAACAAATAATATGCTGGTGCTCATTCTTTTTCTACAAATAGTATTTGATTACAATGCTGCATAATTTTTGCAACATCTCTTTTTGGAAAGGGGAAAAAAGACATGCCAACGGAACGCCGAGTAATCAATTTGAAAATAATGAGCATCAGAATTACAAGGGAGTAAGAACCTTAGTTCAGGGATAAATAATAAGTTCCTTCAGCTCCACATGTAGGTTTTGATGGGTTTGACAATGTTCAGAGAAACTTAAAACACTTTTCATTTGCATTTTATTGCTTAACCTTTGCATTTTTCAGATTCTGGTGATCGCTGGAATGCTGAACTGCATAAATGGAGATGTAAAACCAAACAGGAAACTATAAGGCTGATCAGTACAATGTTGACTGCAGTCGACGGCTTGACTGAGAGGTGTGTCATGTACATTACCAACTGTTCCTAGGTCAGGAGCCACCAGGAGACCCCATCTGAGGCTGTAGCCTGACCTTCTTTGATCCCCTCCCCACATCCTAGTATCGCCAGAGTTTTTGCTAGAGATGGGAAGCATATAAACAAAGGAAGAGCTCAAAGTGTGAGCTCCATCCACCCAAATAGACTGGGTCTACTTGGTGTTGGGTCCAGCTTTGAGTTGGGCTTGAACTTCTCTAGAATATCAGCTCCTCACAAATGCAGAACAAGCATTAAATGGGACTTGTAAGTGCAAATCCCACAGCTCAAAGTGGTCAGGGATGCCCATATGGGGCAAGGTGATCCCTCAAGCAAACTGGTCCTAACTGTTAAGGGTTTTAAATACCAATAGCAAAACCTTGAACTTGGCTTAGCAATAAACCAATGGTCAGTGAAGATCTTAGAGCACAGCTGTCATATTCTGACAGACTCTCAGTCTTGACAGCAGTTGTGCCACAGCTTCCTGCTATAGCTGCATTTTCTGGACCAACCACAAGGGAAGCCCTACACAGAGTGCATTGCAGTTCTGAAGTTTTCAGTGCCTGCATTCCTGTGGAATATAAGCAAGAAGTCTGTAGACGGGGAAAATAAGTGAATTCTTCTTGTCAAGACAAGAATAAAAAAGTGCAGGTTTAAACAAAGAGAAGGAAAGAAAAGCCCACCAGTATTGTGTCTTTTGATATCCAGTGCAAGAGATACTGTGAGAAATGTCAGAAGTCCATAGGAAAGGAGAGGTAGCTTCATGGCAGATTAAATTCAATTGACAAACGTCGGAGAAGATTGCACTTTAGAAAGAATCATTTGAACTTTTCACACAAATGGCTGGGTTCTAAATAAACTCTATCCATACTCAGCAGCCTTGCCATGAAGCATCACTATAGATCTTTCAATAAAACCCTGTGCTAGGTGGAAATCAAACCTAACAAAACATTGGGATGTATAAAAAGTGGGAAAGAAAATGAGTGCCAGAAATAATATACTGTTATTATTTAAGTGAATGGTATGTCTTCTCCTGGAAAAGTGTGCTCAGTCCAGTTTACTCAAAAAGGCATCACAGAACTAAGAGGAACAGGCAGCAAAAATGATTAAAGGCAAAAATAGATTTCCACCTGAAAAGAGAGTAAAAAAGACTGGGGCTTTTTCTCAGAGACTGGAAAAGGGAAGCATTATGATGGAGGTGTGCAAATAGGTGGCATAAGAAACAGCAGTACTGATACTTCTTCTCTCACACTTCCTCATATTGTATGAATAAGGTGATATTCAATAAGCCCAAGAAAAACAGCAACTGATAACATTTCTCAGGAATGGGATACTTTGAGTAATTGCATTTTTTCTTTATTAAGTTTATATGCTCATAGCTCATTTTTGGTGAACGGAAATGAATTGGATATTTTCTATTCACAGTTAGAACGTCTTCACTTACACTCATTAGGATTTTATAAGCTAGCCCCCACTAATATTCATAACCCACAGCTTGGGTTGGATTTTCATATAATTGCCCATTATAGAGATTTATAGGTTTGGGCTAGCCTTAGGATTGTTCCCAAAGTCAATAGAAAATAATTGTTTTATTTAGTTTTGTAGAATTATTTATTGTAGGTTTTCTATATTGCTCTTAAATACTCTTCCCAGAGTAGTTTACTTTTCTTTTTCTTTTTCTTTTTCTTTTTCTTTTTTAAACAGCCACAAAATTATGAAAGCAGTATGCAGGCTTAAAATTACATCTAAAAATCTTCAGGAAATAACAGTAATAAAAAGTTTCGCCTGATGCTTAAAGGAGAATAAAGTCCTGCATTTCTGAGTGAGAATTTATAGAGCAGTCGATTCACTTCTTCCAAATGGTGATCTCTATGCTGCAATGGCCTTTATGCTGATTATTATACAAATTGATCTCTCTCTGTGCTTTCAGGGATGTTATGCATTGCCTCAACAGCCAACCTGCTGTCCTTGCTAGCAAATGACAGCTAGGATGGAATATTTATATATATATATAAATTTTTACACTCAGTTGAGAGGAAAAGGTTGCTTTCCGTAAGAAAAATCAACAGCTCAGGCTGTGATTAATATGAAATAACTAATTGAACCAACCCCCTAGAGGAACCGCTAGGGCTCAAAGATAAGAGCTGCGGAAATCTTTCTGTTTGTTCTTTCTAATGACAGACTACTACTGTTTAAATTTCTTCTTATTTGCATCTTACACAGACTGTAGCAAGAATTTGCCCCTTTTCTTTGTTTGCATATGTTTAAAGCTGCGACCTTTGGAATTGCTTAACGAACATGCCAAATGCCTAAAGACCAATCCACATATTTCCTGAAGTGAAACAGTGGTTTGAATTAAGCTTGCTTTATGCAAGGGGAAGCTATCGATCCAAACAGTGAGGGGAGAGTAACCGGCATTCCGGAAAGCAGAGATCCACACTGATATAGGACTCAGTACAAAGTCAGTAAACAACGTAAGTGTCAGGTGGCAGAGGAAACAACCCCCGTGGCAGATTCCCAGGAACAGATAAGACAAGGAAAAGTCCTTACCATCTGCTTTTTATTCAATATTTACAGAGAGAGGCTTGGAACACAGCCTCTTGGAATAATGGCATTGTCCCGAGTGACTCTCTCCACCATCCTTTTCTCCCACTTCCTCATTCATCATCATCTCCTCTACGAGTGGTGCTGAGGGCCCTTTGCTTCTGGGCCCTTTGCTCTGCTACAGGCACCCCCAAAACCGGCCCTCCAGATGTCTTGGGACTACAATTCCCATCATCCCAGACCACTGCTAGCTAGGGATGATGGAGGGCTGAGTTTAGGGATGCCTGCTCTACTACTTTCAAGGCTCACCAGGTTCTGGGAGGGGGAGTCTGGAATGCTTTCTAAAGACACTGTGTCTGTCAGCTGTTGCCTTTCTGGTGGTTCCTCTTCCTCCGCCTCTTCTCCCATTATTTCCCAGATTTCCCCCTCATCTGCCTCTGAGCTGTGATCTCCCTCAAACCCCTGTTGTAATTCTGAACTGTCGTCTTCTTCTCTGGAAGGGTCAGGCTGGGGAGGCAGTCTCTACCATTCCTCCTCTGCCCAGTCTCTGACAGTAGGATTCAAAAGTTGGCCCTTCTGTAATGCTTTTCAGTGGAGTTCTATGCTAGAAGCATTTAGGATGCTGACTAACTGTGCAAACCAAGCCCCCATTGATCTGAGCTGGGGGTGTGAGGGTTGGATTAGGTGGAGGGAAAGCCCTGTCAGCCTCTGCCTGTGGACAGACATCAGCATCACTCTATTGGTGTGGAGCTCCATGTCCCAAATGGGCAGGTGGAATTGCCATTGGAGGGGTTCCCTTTGTGCTTAAGCCAGTGGAAAGCCCAGTACTGGGGTGTTCCAGGGACTGGGAGTGGCTGAGCCTGCCCAGCATCCATTGGCTCCTAAGCTGGCCCTGTGGCCATCATGCAATGGCACCAGCCCTAATTCAGCCCCAAGCATTGTGCCAGCTCCAGGACCTTATTGCCACAGGATTTGGGACATTGCTGGATGTATGGCCATTGAAGTCACAGAGGCAAAGCTGAGCTGTTCTGGTTTTCTCCCCATCTTCCTCTTCTGCAAAGATGCTATGGACACTTCAACATTGTGGTTTTACAAACACTTAGCACTTAAGTAGACAGAAATGGTGCCAGAGAATGAGATTGACATAAATATCTTCAGGAGTCTCTCTAAATACAAATGGAGTGATACAAACTGGAGTGGGGGGGCTGGAAAGAGTGTTGATTTGATATTTTATGGAATATTTTAATGTTTTTGCTTACAATTCTCCTTGCCAGGGCTGTGCCCCAGTAGACCTAACGCAGCAGCCACCGCTGGCCTTCTTCATCAATGTAATACAATTATAGTAAAGAATCTTGCCACTAGTATGTTGATATTTTCTGCAGTCAAAATGCATTTCGGTGCCGTAGGAACACATTCTAGGTAAATGAGGCATGCCTATTCACATCTACGATATCTTGATTGCAGATCAGGGGTCTGGATCTGGAATCCGTGAACACCTTCATTTTTTATAATACTAAATGTGGATTTTTTTTATCTAAGCTATTACTGTTAAATATGCCGGGTCTGGGAGTAAAACTCAAATTGCTTTGCGAATCCTTGCAGACACCAGCAAAGTAATTCCAGCCACCAGCCAGTGAACCGTAAGGCAGCAAACAAAATTACATTAATTTTTCATAAATTAAAAGCTAAAACTGGCGATGACTCACTGCTTCTTAAGTTATTGATTTTTTAAATCCCCCCTCCAACCCGCCAACTTCTTTGGTTACACAACAGACTGTTCAGTTCTTCTACCAAACATCTTCTGATTCAAATCCATATTACTATTTTTCCCTCTGTTTGCTTAAATGTTGTTGCCACATACCCAGGAGTGGGCTTTGGAGCAAAATCCTATCTACATGATGCCTCAGGTGCTGGTACAGTCCATTGCTTCTTTGATTAAACTCTGCAAAAGCATAATGAACTGGAATGCTTCATTATTTTCTTGGCAATGTCTACTACAGCTTTTATCCAGAAAAGCTTCTCTCTCTCTTTATTTATCAAGGCATTAGAGCCCAGACTACACATGCTAGACTGAGCAAATTGCAATCCTTAGGACATGAAGATATCTGGATGAAGAATCCAGTATTCCACCCCCCTCCCCCTTCAAGGAAGGCTCATTTGTTACAAAGCCCATACTTGGGACAAAATCTGACTTCCTAATCCTGTGAAAAGGAGGACATATGAAATTCCCTCCCTCCCGCCCTCATTTTATAAAACCAAGGATGATTTTGTGGGATGTAAACCACTGGGAGCAGTCAAATACAACATTCCTTGTTTTGCTAGAGTGGACATGCAAGGGAATGTTTGGTCCAGCCAGTCGGAACTTCCTGTTTCTCCTGGCCTGGAGCATCCTTCCTTGCATGTGACTAGTAGGTGGGCGTGACCTTTCCAGACCCGGTAAAAGGCCAAGTCACACAGCCACCTCCCTCTCTTCGATCTTCTTTTTCGTCCTGCGTGCTTCCTGATTCACCTGATTCTCCCATATGGGGTAAACCTGTTTGTACATGTTTGTAACTTTAAGCCTAAAGCCTGCCTTCAAGGATCACACTGTGCTCTGCCTGATCGTGAGTAAAACTACTTTTTGTTACTTATGATTAAGACTGTTGTGTCTTTATTCTTTTAGGAGGGAGTAAATTGGCCTCACCTGGAATAATAGAACGTAACTCAATCTGGGCAAGCCAGATTGAATTGTTTATTGTCTTAAGAGGCTCACATGAGTCTGCAACCAGTTTCTGCTGTGTAAGGAGGGGAATGTAACTCTGCTATATAAAGAAACTTGCTAGCGCGAGTTAGGAAGGGTATTAATAATCAATATATCCTCTCCTGCCACCCTCAACATTCCCACAGATTTCGCAATCTCTGTTCATTTCTGCAGAAATGTGCTCTACAGAGGGACACCACAAGCACAGCCTCTCCTGTTTTCATTGTAGCCCATCGCTCCTAATTGCCCCTTTGTGTGTCCACTTCTCTTGGCCACTTTCCAATGTCTCTGGCCTGTACTGCCCCCAATGGCATCATAGTTGAGATATCAGTTTTCAGGCCCTGGTCTTTTGAGTGCTAGCTCTGCTCCCCGGTTCAGATTTGTGCAATATGGTTATAAGTAGTAAAAATAAATTGTGATATGACATTATCCTCTGGCAGTCCATAGCTCAGGCACTCACCCGCACATGGAACAGAAGGACTGTCATGTTAACATTTTAGTTAACTTCAGCCTCCTGTTATTTCCCCCGTTTGGTGTTGTGCAGAGAAATCTGCCTTTTTCTTTATGTTCTGTCAGGACGTGAATGTGTCTTTCTGTCAGATGATATTGAGGGCATTTTTCTCCATGCACGATATGAAGCTTTCTGCTTTGCAGGGGAATAAGCTGATTCACAGACTGCCAATATGCATAAAACAGAGATGATGGCAGATTCAGAATGATTTCTATGCCCATTTATTTATTTGAAAATGGGCCTCTGCTCTCTTCCTTTTGTGGTGATTATATTTTTTGGTGAATTCTATTAATAATAAAGTATTATCAAACAATGTAAAGTAGTAACACTAAATAAGCAGGGGGCTGGTGCTGGAAATAAACAATAATTAAATTAGAATAGGTTTAATCTTGGCTTTTCTATCATCATAGCTAAATTGTTTAAGTTTCGAAAATGTAGTAGCTGGAATCTTGACTGAGGTTTTAATTTAGCTCATGTGACAATATTGTTGCATGGCTTGATTTGCTCCATATCAGTTATGAGCCAAGCTGAACATCTCTCCAAAGTTAATATTCCTTTCTAAACATCTCTCATTTAGATCCAGGCTAGATTGAATCCTCACCATCGCCAGAGGCAGAGGCTGAAGCAAGCAACCAAATACTTTTTCCTCCTTGCCATTGCTACTGCTTAACTGTCTAGGCAGCCAAACAACAGGGCTGCCATGTCAGTGAGCAGGAGAACTCATTTGTCTTCTATCTTGTAAAGATGCAGATGTTGGTGGAGGTACCAATGATTATGATGCTGGTGCTGATGAAAATCAGGCTTGTGTACACATGGTTGGCAATGAAGATGATGACAAAAAGGAGGAACAGCAGCTGTCAATGGCAATGGTGACGTTGGAGAGGTGAGACCATCTGGGGGCATCTTTCTCAAGCAAGCTGTCCTACATCTGATGCAACTGACTCTTCCTTTTAAGGGACTAGTATTTCATCAAGGCTAGTGACTCCTCACTACTCATCCAGTTGGGAAATGTTAGGATAGACCATTAGAGAGGCAATTTGACTTTTCTATTTGTAGGCTATATGTGTGAATCTTTACCATATCCATACATTTTGACTTAGTATTGTGCATCCTTACGATACTGCACCCATAAATACATACATACATACATACATACATGCATGTGTATGTACCTACGGTAATCGCTCATTCAAGCTGATGTTTCCTTAGTTTATTCTCTCCTGTATTTGGCTCACAGAAGCAACTGAAAGTAGACTATTTAAGCAATAAAAATTTATTGCCTAACAGTGAGATAATATCTGCTAGAGAAGTATATGATAAATTCCTGCAATGCTGACACATGTTAGCAGTTACATAGTAAATCATGGTTGGTGTCTTCCATCTCTGGATGTTTATAGCCAGACAATTGAGAAATGCAGAAAACTAAACACCCCACATTTCCTGTAATTTTTTGACTCACCCTGCTTGTTCCCTTTACTGCTCTCATTGCAGGGGGCATGAAGACAGGTCTCCCCCCTCCCCATTTTTACAGATCCACACAAACAATATCGGGAATCAAGGCTCTCTGTGCAACAAAGGTGGTCAGTATGTAACCTTTTAATTATATACATCAGGAAGGTTTGTCTACCCCCCAAATATTTTGAGTTAAGTATATGAAAATTATATTTATGCTGCAATTCTATGCCCACATACATTCTATGCCTCCTTGAATCCAATGGGACTTACTTCTGGACTGGATTTTATAAACTTAAAAAAAAATTTCAGAAAATGTGTACACTGTTTGATTGCGGTAGAAACCTCAAAGTGGTTTATTTAAAAAGCTAAAACAAAATTATCTCACACACAAAAATTACAACCATAAACCATAAATTGAAAGATACAGAAAGTTGAAACCACAGTAGAATAGACTAAAACAAATTAAACTCAAAAAAACATTCTAAAGATCTGGGTGGACTTGTCTAAATAAGAATATATTCAGCAGGTGCCAAAAGAATATAGTGGTGGCACCTGCCCAATATCAAAAGGCAAGGAGTTCAGAAGTATCAGTGCTGCTACACTAAATGATCAGGTTTTTCCATAGGCATTGCAGATATTATGTGGCACTTGTAGAAGTGCCAATTCTGCTGACCAAATTGGTCGAATGGGCACCTCTGGAATAAGATGATCTCATAGATAAACTGGTCCCAAGTTGTTAAGGGCTTCCTATACTAATACAGTCAAACCTCGGCTCCCGAACGCCAAAAACCCAGAAGGAAGTGTTCTGGTTTTTGAACATTTTCCAGAAGCCGAACGTCCAACTTGGCTTCCGCTTGAATGCAGGAGGCTCTTGCAGCCAATCGGAAACCATGCCTCAGTTGTTGAACATTTCAGAAGCTGAACAGGCTTCCGGAATGGATTATGTTCAACAAATGAGGTTTGACTATACTAACCTCTCAAACTTAGTCCAGTAGCAAATCAGCAACCAGTGCAGCAACCAGTGAGCACAGGTGTTATATGCTGATAAGGCCTCACTCCTGTCAGCAACTACACTGCAGCTTCTGGATTGAGTGCAAGGGAAGCCCCACACAGAGCAGTGTTGCTATGTATTTGTTAGATTTTATGTGTCCCATGAGCTCAAAGCAAGTTACAGACATTTTACCAGCCACATGCTACAATCTCCAAGGGGCTCCCAATATGAGGGCAGAAGTAGACATGACAAATATGGTCAGGGAGGCAAGCACAAATTCTCTTTACTCTGCCCATAATGTTCATGGCTATCCTGGCAGGATTTGCTTTGGTGCAGTTTTGCAAACCTGACAGGATTTCAATCAGTTTGGCAACATTGCCTGTGAATATTAAATGATGACATATAATGGTTTGTCTGCATCCCGGTGTGTTGAATTACTTGGCTGTATTGTGGAATTGGTGCTTGTGTGACCAATAATGTTCCCTTGTAAATGAGGCAAAAATGTTTGCATTTATCATCGCCCACACACAATACTGGAGAGCAACTTCTATTTTGGTTTTATGTGACTACACTGAGCCATACTGAAATCTCTCCATGATGTGAACTCACACGCATCATGAATTTTGGACCTCACATTATCCACTACTTGTTGCCAGAACTCTTGTTATCCCTTGTACAGATATGTTCCCTTCTGGATTGACATGGAAAGCATGTTCTGTCAATTTAGATTTTTTTCCCCTGCAGGAGCCTGATCAGGTTAATTCTTGAAACCTCCCCATCAAAGCTCAACTTTCAACAACTTTTGGCATGTCATTTTCTATTTTTGAAACCTACAGGCGTTTTGGCACCTATCTTTCCCCTTACCGGGGGAAGAGCTGGATTTAGGCCAGGACTACATGCAAGGGTACAGAAAGTTTAACAATTGCTAGCGGCATGAATACTTTCACCAGCTCCTTTTGATTTAGAGAGGGGAGAAATCCAGAAAATCACAGCAGGGTCACACTGATTAAAAACCCTCCCTGTTTCATACACAGCCTTTTGATTTACAGGTTTCTCGTGGACCTAGGAAATGTTATTTTTCTCATTTCTGTTCAATCCTGATGTATCTGCACAATTTGCAGCCAGTTGGCATTCTTTTATGTAGCTGGGGTGGAGGGGAGTTCAAATGAAAATAATTCCCTAACAGAGAGCCCAGTCCATATGTTACAACATTGTTCTATTTAGCAAACAACCCCTCCTTTCATATCCTTGATTTTGTTTTAGTTCCTATTATTCTATATTGATCTGTGCATGGCAACATTTGGAAGTAAACCACAGAGCCTAGGGCTTGCTGATCGGAAGGTCGGCGGTTCGAATCCCTGCAGCGAGGTGAGCTCCCGTTGTTTGGTCCCAGCTCCTGCCCACCTAGCAGTTCGAAAGCATGTCAAAGTGCAAGTAGATAAATAGGTTCCGCTCCGGCGGGAAGGTAAACGGCGTTTCCATGCGCTGCTCTGGTTCACCAGAAGCGGTTTAGTCATGCTGGCCACATGACCCGGAAGCTGTACGCTGGCTCCCTCTGCCAGTAAAGCTAGATGAGCGCCACAAACCCAGAGTTGTCCACGACTGGACCTAACGGTCAGGTGTACCTTTACCTTTACCTTAGTCATATTATTGCTTCTTTCAAATGAGCATTATTGGCAAAGTAGGCTAGGCTACGGGGTAGCAACTTGCTTAGGGCCCACCTAACAGAAATGGGCTTTCTGGCCAATGATAGTTCTGAACACAAGTCTCCACACTCCAGATCTAATACACTGCCAAACAGACTGGGGTAGCTTTCAGTTTGGTACCGGGGGAAATATTCCTTTCCTCTTGGATTCATAGGGAAATCATAGGCTTAAAAAGTACTCTTCTTGCATAATACCAACACACCTACTAATAGAGGGAGAAGAATCCTGGACCATCTATCAGGCAGAAAGTGAATGTGTTGTACCACCTGCACTGTGCTTGTCTTCTACTTGTGGTGCTCCTGCAACAGATTTTGGCTTCCTAGAGAGACCAAGCCATAATTCAAAAAGTGAAAATCCGGACACAAAAGTTTTTGATCAGAGATGTTGAGCTTTTTAAGTTTTGCTCACAGTTGTTGAGCTTTTTCTACAAAATCTCAAAAAGAGAGAGAGGTTTATCAGCTATTTTAAAGGAAATTTGCCAAAATCTACACTTCCAACATGGGCTGCCATATGTCCAGCTTTTTCACAGACATTTCAACGGTTCCTGTCCAGAAGCTGTTTCCAGCAGCTGAATACCAGCTATATCTGGGAAATTCCAGATGTATGGCAGCCCCCCTAATTAGCTGCCTCTACCTCTTGATCTCACCAGCTTGCATCAGATTCCTTGGGTAGGGTCTTAAAAGAAACACCACATTGGATGGCAAGACTGTAGAAGGTAGTGTCACCACCACCAAAGAAGAAACATCAAACAGCATCTCCCCTTTGGAAGCCACATTGGTGTGGGGAAACCACCACCCCTTCTCTGTCTTTCCCCCACCCCATGCAGCATTGTGGTGTTTCCTTGGAAGGCACTTTTCTTTTCTTTTTTTAAAAAAAATATTTATTACTTTTCCAACAATTTAAACACTACAAAAAAAAAGAACAATACAAAAAGAAAAAAGAACCATACAATACAATACAAAAACACTACATAACACTAACACATTAAACTAACAAAACAAAACAAAAACAGTTTAAAACACATCAAACAATTTCAATATCTTATCTTTCATTCACTTATTTCCACGACCTCCTCACACCTCCCTTTTTGTATTCCACTTCTATTAATTGTTTCAGCAATTCCTTTCCATCTTCCCTGTTTTCTATCCTATAATTATCTTAACATCTTCTAACCTTATTTTTTCCTTTAATACTCTATTAATCTATTTATACTTAATTCCTTATAACATTTCTACTAAAGCCATATAACTTCATTCCCACATTTTTCTAACATTCATTAATTTTACAGTATTTCTGCAAATAGTCTTTAAACTTTTTCCAGTCTTCTTCCACCGACTCTTCTCCCTGGTCTCAGATTCTGCCAGTCATTTCCACCAGTTCCATGTAGTCCATCAACTTCATCTGCCATTCTTCCCGAGTGGGTAAATCTTGTGTCTTCCAATACTTCGCGATGAGTATTCTTGCTGCTGTTGTTGCATACATAAAAAAAGTTCTATCCTTCTTTAGCACCAATTGGCCAACCATGCCCAGGAGAAAGGCCTCTGGTTTCTTCAGGAAGGTATATTTGAATACCTTTTTCATTTCATTATAAATCATCTCCCAGAATGTCTTAATCCTTGGGCATGTCCACCAAAGGTGAAAGAATGTACCTTCAGTCTCATCACATTTCCAACATTTATTGTCGGGCAAATGGTAAATTTTTGCAAGCTTGACTGGTGTCATGTACCACCTATAAATCATTTTCATTAAGTTTTCTCTTAGGGCATTACATGCCGTGAATTTCATACCTGTGGTCCATAACTGTTCCCAGTCAGCCATCATTATGTCCAACGTCTTGTGCCCATTTAATCATAGCTGATTTCACCATTTCATCCTGAGTGTTCCATTTCAGCAGCAAGTTATACATTCTTGACAAATTCTTGATTTTGGAATCTAACAATTCTGTTTCCAATTTTGATTTTTCCACCTGGAAATCAACTTTTTTGTCCAAATTAAATGCCTCCATTATTTGGGAATAATGGAGCCAATCTCGCACTTTGTTTTTCAATTTTTCAAAGCTCTGCAATTTTATTCTGTCTCCATCTTGTTCCAGAATTTCCCAATATTTCGGCCATTTGGCCTCCATATTGAGTTTTTTCTGTGCCTTCGCTTCCATTGGTGACAACCATCTTGGGGTTTTCTTTTCTAACAAATCCTTATATCTTATCCAAACATTAAACAATGCTTTTCTAACACTTGGAAGGCACTTTTCAGTGAGAGGAAGGAGTTTGGGAAGCAGGGGAGTGTCCAGCTCATCTACTGGTGAGAGTGCAAGTTGTGGGACAATAGCCTGTGTGAAGATATGGAGGTGTCCAAAATCACACATCCATTTTGCTTGTGAGTGGGAGGCATGTGTTGGCTTTATATATTGTTTTCCTTTAATTGTATAGCCTGAGTAGCATTCGGGGGGGGGGGAGAGTTTGTGAATTCAGATGTGCCTTGATCAGAAAATGAAAGGGAAAGGGGATATGCATGCACCTGAAATTGTGGTTGTGGGTTGGGGAAGGTGTGGTGGAATGAGGAGAGAAGGACATGAGAGAGTTGGGAGAACCTGGAAAGCTATAGGCCACCCATTCTTCTTCCCATTCCACAGGAACCAAGTGGACTGGCTACTATGTCCTCTGGTCTGGTGGTGCTGTGGTGAATGCCAGGTGAGTTTATAATAAAACTTCAGCCCTCCTGAGTTTGATCATGGATGAGGGAGCTGCCTGGTGTGCATTACTGAGACCCATGTGGATGAGCTGAGTCGATCTGACCCAGTTTGTATGCCCAGGTACTTGGTGCAGAACAAATTTAGACTAGAGGTTTGGGAGGGGTGGCTGGGAGTCACTATATTCTAGAAAACAGGGACAAAGAATCTCCACGGGTCAAATTTGGTCCTAATTTGGCCTTCAAGGCCATTTTTCACAAACCTGGCCCACTCCTGATGCCATACATGACATTCTGTGTGGGGCAGGGAGAGACGCAGCTGGATCATCTACGCAACCAAGTTCCCCGTGGAGAACTTGATTGTGCAGCTGACCCCTGCAGAAAGTCATCACCCATCAGCTGATCTCTGCAGACAGAAATACTACCTTAGCAGGAAAGCCGGTTTTGGCATGAACATAGCAGAGAACCTGTATGCAATGTTGTCCAATGGAGTAACTGGAAAGCCTTGCTATAGGCAAGATCCCATTAGGTGAAGAGTCCTAAATCTCATGCTGCATTCCAGGCTCATGAGGAGTCTCTTGAGATACAAGACCTCTGAGCGTTCTGGGGCTCATTGGGACCCGAGAAGGAAGGTTTAGAGAAGTTCACACAGAGTTAACTTGGGACTTCATGTCTTCCATGACAACCAGGGGGCCACCTTAGTTTGTCACTGGTTCAACATGTAAGGAAGGGCTTAATCCACTTAATCAAGTCTTTGGCTCAGGTTTGTGAAGTTTGGTCTGGTGAATTGTGTTTTTAATTTCTTTTATGCAAACCACTTAGAGATTTTCATTATTATTAACTGGTATACCTTTTTATCAACCAATAAATAGGTGCCCCAGTTCTCTCCTCCTCACTGCAACTCCCTCTCTCCTCCCCTCCTCACCCTGAGGGTTACATCTGAGGATTGAGGGGCTTTTGGGAATGGCATAATTATGGAAAACTGGAACAGGAAGGGTAGGAAATCAGTGGATATTTGGTTGCGAATGGGTGTTCTGCTCTGCAGGACCTCTTTTCAATTCATAGCACATATTCTCCCAATATGTATGAAGGCATCATATTAGATCAATTTTATATGATTGTGTATGCTTTGAGGTACTAATTATAGTTTTTAAAAGCTAGTCTGAGATGTCTAAATCTCACAGAGAAGGCTTTTTTGTTATTAATACAATGAGCCATATGCAGAGCAATGTTAGCATCCCTTTAGCATCCAGGAAGCCATCACTATAGAATTAATTTTTTAAAAAACCCTTTGGAGTGGGGTGGGTTGCATGAAAGAAAAAATGTATGAGGGACTCACTCTGCTGTTTCCTATAAATCTGAACTCGCCACCCATAAAAAATATTTTAGTAATGCTCATTTGCATACCATTTTGCTATTCTCCAGGGACATTAATTATCATCTGATTTGCAATTAGACAAGAGAGTACTGAGTTGCAGTGTGGAATGCCAGTACAGCTAAGACCTAGTGCTTGGCTGGAAAACCTTTGGTATGCTCAGAGAGTGATGGGAAGTGCTAGTTACGAGATTATGGAAATGAAAACTAGGAAATAGCTTGTGACTCGCCATATGGAAGCTAATGAAGCGGAATCCATGTGGTTTTGGAATGCATTCAATAATCCATTTCCAAATGGCAAATATACACAGTGCTTACTGTTTGGGGAAATGTGTGTGTTGTACAATAATGTCATGGCCTTTGTTTTCATATGCTTCTGATTTCTTTCCCTCTCCTGAATTGGCATTCTCACGCCAGAAATCATAGTTCTCTTCGGCAACCACCTTAAATAGCATTGGTTTGCTACCCCACCTGGCAAAAGCTTTGTTTAGAAAACCCACGTATGCTGCATGGAAAAGTTTGCAGTGAGATTAATTAGGATCAATTTTAGTTGGGAGGGTTTGCTTCTTTCCATAAATGTTCTTGTATATGTTGATTTAGCAATAATGGCTGAAAGATGAAAGGTATTTCATAGCAATTAATGACCAGCTGGAGGTAGCTTCTCATTCCAGATGGATGCTCATTATCAGAAAATGCCCTCTGTATGCTGGCATTTTGCTATAGTAAGCCATGTGGTCTACTTTGCTGGGGCAGACTCGCTTTTCCAACAAAACCCCAGTCTTATTCTTAGGATTTAATAAGTAGTTTACTCTCTGGGGCCACATGCTCATGTAAGGAACCATATAAACTAATCTATTCTGGTATCTTGTCCAAAGTGGCTAGCTTTTTCAATTCTATCTCAACATCTCATGATATCTTATATTTGCTTAAAAAGAGTTGAGAATCCCTGTTTCCCCAATGTCTCCAATATAATTTTTCTAAGTTCGTAGAGTGAATGTTTTGTTAACTAAACGGCAGAGTAGTGATCTTCAAACAAAAGTGTCTTCCCTCACTAAGTCTTTATCTAACGTAGAGAGAGCCAATGTAGCTCCAGCTGTGAAGGACTACAACTCACTTCATCTCTGATCATTGACCACACCGGCTGGGGCTGATGGGAGCTAGAGTTCAAGAGCATCTGGTGAGCATCTCTGGGATCATAGACTTTTGCTCTAGCAAAGGCAGCCTACACATGAAAACCGGCTTCCACATATGCTTGCCATTCAGGATTGTGTCCATGCATGAAAACTGTGTCCATGCATGAAAAGTCTGCTGGTAGAAATCTCACATGCAGTCCTATGTGGAGATGTGTCTCTGTGTGTTCATCTTTGCTATGAGTCCTGGAAGACCTGCTCCCTGCCTTGCAGGCCTTTTCCTACCTGGCCCAGGGGGACAGGTCCCTAACTCCAACTACAAAAGCTGATGTTGCTGAACAAAGTATGCTGGTAAATTGTTTTGAAGGTTTTGTTTGGGACGGTTGTTGCTGTTACTGTTTTTAATTTTTTGTACTTTTTTAGATCTTATGTTTTATGTAGAAATTGTTCCATATGCTTGTGTACTTTTTGATCTTTTATTGTTTATCACTACTTTTGCTATGCTTATTATGTATTTTTTCATGTTGCAAGCTGCTGTGAGCAAGATTTTAATGATGGAAAGGTGGCATACAAATTAAAATGATGTATATATGTATGTTAATGTTCCTGTATCACGGGCATGCCACCCTACATATTGTCAGTGCTGTTTTAAAAATATGACAATGCTGAACACTGCTGAATCCAGGGACTGCTTTGCCTCAATTCTCCAACAATTGAGAACTGCCATAAAAAACTGAGAATGTCAAATCTCTTAATAGGGAAGATGCTTACATACAGTAGTCACCATTAGAGTTTCACAGCTGCATGCAAAGTTCAATGGATAAGAGTTTTTCCTATACCCAAGCATTGTATAAGCCTGGTGTATACCTAATGATTTGCTAGCTTTTAAAAAAAATCTCATATGCTATCGTTTTCTCCACAGTTTCTCCCAGTTCTACCATGGACAGCACCCTCTCTTTAAGCCTGATCAGACTACATGAACAAAGCGTGTCCTGAATAAAAGAAACAGAAATTATTAAGGAGTGCTTACAGGAAGACCAATTGCAGAAAATAAAACCAATCGTTCTGGCATTCCTTAAGCCATATAGACCCTGATCCAGTTAGTATATGACTAGCCACCCCTCCTAAAAAATCGTAATAAAATTATTTTTTATTACCATATGCTCACCAAATACATATTTTGCTTTGCATAGAGGCCTCAGTGTCACCATAGATTGGCAAAGAGTCATAATAAACACACCAAAAAGCATTTATTTCATCTCATTGCAGCACAACTTGGATGGGAGCCAGCATGCAGTCCAGTATCCTCTTGCTTCGAAGTCAGTCCATTGACTATGCATGTATAGAATTGCACTGTCTGAGAATGTAGCTGCATTCTTTCTAAAGCATAGAAAGAATTTGTTCTTTCTAAGGCATACCTATTTTGAGCAAAATGCGATAGTAAAAAACCAACAAACCAACAAATCACCAGCCTCAAAGACATACTAAATGATTGTCACTATGCAAATACAAGGTAACGTTGTCTTATCCATGAGAAGTTGATTAAGATTTAAGGATGGGGAACCTCAAACCTACAGGCTTAATTAGGTCTAGTATCAGCTGGGAGCAAAAGCTCCCATTGGCACCAGTGCAAAGTTTCCTGCCAACGCAAACAGCAGCCAAGGGGGAGATGCAAAGGGGAGATTGGGACTGTGATGTGGTGGGAAGTGTTAAAGTTGCCTTCCTCTCATGCTGGTCACTTCCTCCTCCCCACCTCAGCTGCTATTTATTTAAAAAGCAGAAGTGCTAAGTGCATGACTAACACCATGTTTTGTGTGCCATTAAAATATTTCTGTGCAGCCACACTCATGATATATGCTAAAAACACACACATACTTAAAAGTGCATCAAGTAGAACTGAAAAGTTTAAAGGTGGGGCTTATCTAACTTCACCTAGTTTCTGAGCAGTGGCATGCGGTGAAATTTTTCATAGGGGAATATTTAGGGCCCAAGGCGGCACCTTGCAAGAGAAATTGGCGAGGGGGTTGATGTTGTGTGCATGATGTCCCAACATTGCATGCATGAGCACTGCACGTCCCTCCCTAAGCTGGGCAGAAGCTTCCTGGGCTTTGGGAAGAAGGCACCAAGCATTAATACTTTAATACTCTAATTTCCTGGGAACATGTAAAGGACTAGCCTAGTACCCCTAGTCCACAGACCACACACCACTGTTGCTGAGTCCCATATGTAGGCTGTGCAAAGCAAGGCCCCCTTTCTACTTTGTGGATAGGTGAGTGAACTGAGGAGAGATGTGTACGATTGAATCATAGAATAGTAGAGTTGGAAGGGACACCAAGGGTCATCTAGTCCAAACCCCTGCAATCCTGTGGGCAGGCTTGAACCACCAACTTTCTAATTAACAGCCAGATGCAGTGACCCATTGTGCCACAGAAATCTTCCAGGTGTCCAGCAGCTATCAGATGCACTGAATAAGTGCACTTGAGACCTGTTTGGATAAGTGGTGAATCATTGCTCTTGATGGGATGCTGATGGTTCTAACTGTAAGGAACAGCAACCCATACAACTACAGAGCTGAACTTCAAAGCAATAAGAGCATATAATAAGAAGGTTAATTAACATAGAGCAAGGTGAAAAAATCCTCATTAAAAGAATGTAATTAACCCATGTTCACAGCTCAGCTGCATGATTGTATTTTGTTGTTTATCTCAGACTGAAATGCCCCTCCAATGCCTTCTTAAATCATCATAAAAGCAATTCCCAAGAGGTTCTCATTAGTGCCTACAGAAAGATCAAATTCAGTTAGATATTTAGCACATCACTTCAAAACATTGAAAACCACTTGCCAATTTCTCCTTTCACAGTGCAGTACTGGTGTCAAAGATAATGTTGACAATGGATATAAACTGTTTGAGCGTCAGCGGACAGTTAATAATAGTTACAGAAGTCAGACATCGTGGACTGTAGAAATATTCAGCTTGTTCGTTGCCTGATATTTTGATCTGGTAGATGGGCCTCCATACCTAAAATGAATTCATTCCCCAAGGCTGCAATCCTCCAAACCATGAAGTTCCATTGGCTTAAGTTATTGAGTAGGTATATTCCATACATGTGACTTCTGCATCAAATATTGGCTTGTATGTGAATGAGCCATCTCAGATCTAGAACAAAATTTAAAGCAGAGAACGCATGGTGAAACAGACAGTTGCTAAAAAAATGCTCTCTTGAAGAGGATAAGATAGATTAGAAATATCTAAAGGGAATATAGCTCTACATGGGAATAAAGAAAAGGACCCTATCCTGTGGACTTTGAGATGTTCCCTGGTGGCAGGAGCTAATGGGAGATGCGGTGTGAAAATGTCTGGAGGCCCAGAGGCTAGTCCCTTCTGGTATAAAACATGGGAAGAAAGCAAAGCGTAAGAACAACTTTGGCTTTTTGAAGTATGGGGTTAGAGGAATATATGCAAACTGAAACAGGAAAACTAATAAACCACATTAGCCAGGGTGGGGACCATCTGTGCCCCTGCACTACGCAAAATTCCCCAGGAACAAATGCTACATCATCACACACTGGCATCCCATCCCAAAATGCAAAGTGAACTGTGCTGGTCTAATGATGCCATCCAAGCCATCACCTGGTTTCTTTTGTTGTTGTTTGAAAAAAAGAGACTACCCCCCCCAGCCACATTCAAAAGTTATTTGATTTCTCCCACAACACTGATATTCCCCTACTGCCAGTTTTTCAGGAGACATATAGTAGTTCCAAGTAGTGTGTGTGTGTGTGTGTGTGTGTGTGTGTGTGTGTGTGATTATTCAACCCAGTCTCAATCCAATTCCATCTTAAAAGTAGCTGTTACCATTTTGTGACTTCTTGAAATTGTCACTGTCTAAATTTATGTGGTTGGTACTTTGGTAGTCTTATAAAACCCACTGTAATTTTTTATTCTTTCTACTTTATGTGCGTTGTTTTCCTTCACTGCTATTAGTCTCTATTATCATTTTGCATAATGGCAAAGGTTTATGAGCCAGAATTAATGGTCTGAAAGGCTTTTGGCTTTACTTGCTCCCTGCACCTGCGTCTAGTAAACATTCAGATTCTTCCCAATATAAACTGTTAAATATATTGTTCTAGAAATTGCTCCTAAACAGAAAAGCCCCTACCAGAGACCAGGGCCTTATTTGTAATATACATTTAAAGCAGAAGCAAACCAATTTATAAATAGTAATGGCTTCTCCAAAATAAATGCTCCAGACTTTGGAACAAAAAATTTCTCCCCGCTGCCACCCAATGTTCTATTTCTCCTTTGTTCCAGTCTTGCCTTCTATGCTTGATGAATAGACAATGAAGCATGTTATTAAAGAACTGTTTATTTATTTCTATTTTGGACAGAGCAGGATGCCCTGACCAGGAAAGTGGCATATTGTTCAATTCTTCCTATGCAGAAATGAGGTTTCCAGCAACTACGGGACTATTTAAATACAATCAACTGTTTATGGATTACCCTATAAGAGCTTACAGAAAAAAATTTTTAGCACCTTAAAGACCAACTAAGTTAGTTTTTGGTATGAGCTTTCGTGTGCATGCACACTTCGTCAGATACCATTTCATGCGGCTCAATGTGGTGCCTTCCATAGTTCCAGTTACAGAAAGGTAGCCGTGTTGGTCTGCCATAGTCAAAACAAAAAAATTTTTTTAGCACCTTAAAGACCAACTAAGTTAGTTTTTGGTATGAGCTTTCGTGTGCATGCACACTTCGTCAGATACCTTGTTTACAAGCTTGTTTACAGTGACATCACAATCTGATCACGGTTCGGGTGAATCTAAATGTTACAGCACAGATTGAGAAAGCAAGAATATAACCAAGCTCAGGAAGGTACCCACACAACTCCCACAGCTGGAAAGGTGTTGATGGCTTCCACCTGGAAGAAGTTGCGAGTGCTTCACAGTAAGGCTAATTGAGGATGAGTCCAGTGAAGGATGGCCCATTAAGATGAATAGGGCTCTGCCCATTGACCTAACTCTGGCCTAAACCAGTCCCCACCTGTCTGGCTTGTTATTTATATCAGTCCAGGTTGGCCTGATCCTGCAGGCTCCTTTTATGTTCTCATTTCTTTCACTGTGACCTCCATTATGGAAATAAACATGTTTAGAATTCTGAGTTACCTCAAAGATCTGCTTCCCTTCCCTACAATTCTGCACAATAATCTAAATGCAACATTGTTGAGGTAACTCTGCATGTTTGTGCTTTTTAATAAACAAATATGCTCAGCTGTCATATGCCAGCCAATGCATTATTTAATTGGGCTGATTTGAGAATGTCACTCCTTATATACCGTTGGGTGGCTGCCAGCCATTCCAGGCATAGTGATGAATCTAGGAGCACCCTAGGCAGATATTTGCTTGCGTTCAAAGCCACGTTGAAAGGAATACAGAAAACTGCACATGAAAATAATGATGCTTAAAACCCTTTTCATACACAGGCGATGTCGTAAGCAGGAAGCTATTAAGCATTGAAAGCGACTGGGGGGTAGGTAGGTAGATCAGTAGGTAAAGGGCACAGACAACTTTGGTTTTTAGTCTGTCTATCTCAGGAAGGGTGAGAAACTGATAAGCCCACACTAAAGGACCTGCCCTCACTAACAAGGAATGTGTACTCCACACCTTTCTTCAGATACACCTTTCATGTTCGTAGGCAATAGTTGTTCAAACACTGCAACTGTAATTCAGGAGTGGGGAATGTGTGGCCCTTAGTATGTTGTTGGACTCCAACTCCCAGCAGCCCCAGTTAGTAATCCTGTGGCCAGGGACTACGGGAGCTGGAGTGCAGTAACATCTGAACAGCCATACGTTTCCCACTCCTGCTGTAAACCTCACTCAGTGGGGCTTACTTTTAAGAAGACTTGTATAGGATTGCACTGTGACCCTCCCATGTCCTAAACTCTGCTTCTGACCTGTATCGGTTTTATGCAGACGATATAAAGACATACATCAATTGTAAATAAGAGGTGTGGCCGGTACCCTATTTTGAACAATTACCAGCAAAACTTGTCTTTTGAAATTTCTTTAGACAACCTTGTTTTTTTTTAATCCACAGGAAAGGCTATCTGAAAATAGATACAGTGGTACCTTGGGTTAAGAACTTAATCCGTTCTGGAGGTCTGTTCTTAACCTGAAACTGTTCTTAACCTGAGGTACCACTTTAGCTAATGGGGCCTCCCACTGCTGCCGCACCGCCGGAACACGATTCCTGTTCTCATCCTGAAGCAATGTTCTTAACCCGAGGTACTATTTCTGGGTTAGTGGAGTCTGTAACCTGAAGCGTCTGTAACCCGAGGTACCACTGTACACCGAGCCCAGGTAAACTACAAAAGTGGTGGTGGGGAGAACCTATCTATCTATGGGCTATTCTAAGAGATAAAGATTTGCCTATCGAGTGGTGTGCTGAAATTGCAACCACCTTCCAAACCATGGTCATTCTTCCAAAAGACCTCAATTTGCAGGCCTGCATTTGTGGAAACTATGGTAGGAGAGTCCTGTGCAGACCACAGATCCCTGGCAAGTTAAGCATAGTGCAGGAGGGCAAAAAGTGCTGCAATTTATCTAATCTGAAGCCAATTTCTCCATGCAGTTCTGCCCCTAAAGCTAACCATCTGTGGCTTCTTATTATACAGCTGGTTGCCTTAAATAATATTGATTCTTCCCCTGGACCTCTGCTGCATTGTTTCACTTTCTGACTTGCTTAAACTAATCCTGCTTATTCAGACTTCTCTTGGCAGCTATTAAGCTTTATTTCCCTTCTTCTCTCCAGTTGGATTTCTTCTTGGCGCCTCATTTGAGTTTTTCCCCATTTGAGGTTCAGCCGTGTGATCCGACTGCAGTGATAACTTTTAACTGGAAAAGAGGTTGTTCCCCCTACTCCTCTCTCCAAAGGTATTCCCTACTTGATTTGCCGAGACCTTTTAATTGCAGACATTGCCTTTGCTCCAGTCATCTGCTTTCCTGGAACATGACAATGGCTCTGTGTCCCTACATGCCTTTCATTCTGTAGACTTATCTATGCATCCCCCTTGCCTTATTGTAACAAAGCACTGAGGTTGTCATGGATATGCCTGCCTGCTCTGCAGGTATCAAAGTGTGATGGAAAAGAATAGAATGGGTAATATTATTAAATCCAATCAAGTCTCATTATTTGTCCTCTGTGATGAAGACTTTGTTAGAACAAAAAAGGCTCATAAGTTTAGGTGTGCTCCTGATTTTCATTTAAGCAAAATAAGCATGGCGGCATCGTAACTGCAAAGAATTAGTTAATGCACTTATTTATTTAGGTACAGTAAAATATTAATCATGTCTACTTCTTGTACTTTTGACATCGGCACCTAGTAATTCTGTCACCCCTCTTTCTGCCCCACAATATTTCTGCACAAGGCCAGCACTTTAAAATGTGATTCCGGTGCTTAGCAGTTTGATATATTTTTCAAGTCCCGTCTTCTATTATTTCACCTGAAATTAGTCCCTCCTGCTCTACTGCTTGGTGTCGTCTGCTCACTCTATCATAACCTAAATTATGAGCTGTATTGCAGTTTGATCTTTCAGCTTGAATTGAGTGTGGTGGATGGCCTAATAGTACTGTAATCAAAATTGGGGGAAGGTGGGATTGAGTATAAATTTTGAGACGGTTGAAATACCAGAAGGCTACCTGCAGGCCAAGAAGAAATATATGTTATAAAAAAGCAAAACATCAGACTGAGAATTGTTAGAGTTAATAAACTACTAGAAGAATACTCAAGGTTGCTACCAGATCTGCTTGCACACTTAATTTTGGAGAATTAGCAGTGCTACTCTTGGAATCATTGCAAGAGATTACAGTGAACTGCTGGTATGTGTGTGTGTGCGTGTGTGTACATAAAATGTGTATATTAAGTGTGAAAATGCAGGCCGTGCAGTAGACCCAATTATCTAGCTTGCTTTGGGGAATTAATGGTGACCCATACATAGCCAATGTAAGTGTGTTTGCTTTCAGGAATTAGCAATAATCAAACATTTGTTGTAACTATAATAGTTATTAACAAAAATGGGTTAAAAAGGAATATCATAGTTTGAAGCAGCAAGGAAGTATTGTAAAGCAGTAAAATGTATTTTGTGTGCTGTGGTTACACTTCATGCCGGCTACCCACCCCACATAATCTGGACCATATACTTAGGTACTATTGCAGATGCAGTGGACATTATAGTGCAAAATGGTATATGATTTGCCCTAAAAAAAACAACACAGATCTGCACCAGATGCTATTCAATGAAAATATTTAAAGAAATGTGTTTTCTACACACACTATTTCCAGCAGTAGGTTGAAGAGTAGGCAGTGCCACTGCACCTCTTTGGAAAGGTTGCAGTGTTGGTCCTGAGCTCTGAATGCAAACATTCTTCCAGCTGACCTAAAAGGCAGATGGTTGCTGAAGGTGTACAGACACATGCTGCATCAACACTGGTGGGAATGGACCCAGAAGGAGCTCTTTATGTCCACTCCACCCCCCAGTAGGCCTCTTCAGTTCTTGTTGGAGCTACCCACCAGCCCTCAATCTATCTCAGAACAGGACTAGATGCTTTCTTAACAGCTGAACAGGAATTTCTGGCCTGTCCACAAACTGGCTTGGTGGGCAGGTTTTCCCTTGCACTGAGAAACAGGCCACAGTCAGTGTGGGTAGGTCACTTAAGTAGCCCAGTTAGTCACATTTAGCAGTGAAGTGCAGGGAAATGGTAGGTAAGGACATCTAGGTGAGGCCCCCAAAGCACCTTTAAAAGTGATGGATGTCTCCAGAGGCCCACTGCTATGGGACCCAGGAGTAGGATACAGATGACCTTTGCAGCTATCCTGCCTCACCCATACAGAACATGGGACTTCAATGGGGTCGTGTGATTTGGGAAGACCCTCCTCCTCATTTAAGAAGGTCTGGCCTGAATAAAAAGGCATTTATTGACGTTTCACCAGGGCAGGGGTGGCCTCACCTTCACAGCAAGGAGGCTTAGTTGCTTGAACTCCATTCAGTCAGACTGAGCATAGAATGAGTCACCCAGCACAAGACGTCTCTTCAAGTTCTAACTCTACCGCAATAAAACAGAGCAAGAGAAACATAAGATATAAGATCCTCAAATAGACTTGTGAGGCTTGCTCATGTTAACTGGTACAGTACTAAAAAGCAGCTTGAAAGGAAGGTGGCACATCCTCCCAGGTTTGGGTCTTCAGACTGCCCAAATCACAACCATTGAGTTCTTTCTTTATGAAAAGACGTGCCGAGAAGTGCTCTGACAGAAACTCTTGGTAGTTCAGATAGAGCTGGGGCGCCTTTCTTCAAAGTGTAACATTGTGTAGGAATACAATGCACAGTTTGTCATGTTTCTGCCAGCAGCTTATATCCTGGTTTGTAATGTGAGACTCAACCTTCGCATGTATTCTGTCTAGATGTTGCTTGAAGGAAACAATCAATTTAAGGAGCAATGATTAACAAATAAGAAGCAAGGAGCCTGGGGAATACTTTCTCTTGATCAGCATTTTTATATATCAACCTGAGGGCATGATGGAAAGTTTTTGGTTTTTTCATATCAATAACTTCAGCAGAAACAGAACAGAATAAGTATCTCTTTAGCATCCAGTGCTGAAGTAAACCTTAATTACACAGACAATTGTATCCGGTACACAGACAGAAACTCTAGCTTCAGGTAAGCCTTATTTTACAAGCAGAAGCAGACACTTCTGGCCACCAAATGTGGTCACTCTGGCCGTATTTAGGACAATATGAGCATGTGGCAAAGGGATATACAGTAACTCTAGAGCCACACAGTCCAGAGAAGCAACTGTTCCATTTGCTTATGCTATGCCTTACATGCCGATATTTTAGGAAATGGAACCACGTCAAGATGAGAGTGCAAATCTAAACCAACACTTTTTTATCTATAATTTCTAGTGTGTTCTATTACAAACCTTGCATCCGGGGCTATTCTTATAAGGTATACCACTTTAGAATGGTTACTTATAAGGATGGTATTTCAGAAACTATTGATTATTTTTATCGGCTCTTTCATTTTCTTCACTGAAATTCTTTCCTCATAAGAATATATGCAACTTATTTGAATCTTTAAAGCTCTGGCATCTCTTCTGTGTCTGCACTGTCCCATACCAGGAGTGGATGTATTGTTATTATTATAGAAGAGAGCAATACCAAATAAACAATAGTGCCTTCCATTGCAAGAAAACATCTCTCCTTGATTGATATTGTATTTCTCATAGCAATAAAACCCAGACCCTTTTCCCTCTTTCCTTTTGCTGCAGCTGCACTTTGGAGTGAAGGCTTTATGAATTCTTTTACAATAAGTCCCAAATCTCCTTCCTCATAAGTGTACATCTCTGACTGTCAGCTTCCCCCTCTGTTCTGCACGTTGTTTCCTATCATCCAATCTTCCTCCCCTCCCTAAATGATATGATTATGATACTCCGATATTGATTAGGGTGGAACCCCCTGGATTTGCCACCTTGCTTTTAACACATTCCTTTCCCATTCATCTGGATCTTAATCTGAATCAAATGCCCACTCATTTTTTATGCAACAGTGGCTTGCAGGGAGAGATTGGGCTTCAGCTTCTGAGTTTAATTTATCATATTAAACCTGGAAAAGATGTCTGTTTTCTTTCTGGAGGGTTGAAAAGCATTCCCCAACTGGATTTCTCATTTTCCTCTCCCTTTTGCTCATATATTTTCCCTGATGTGAGTTGTTTTGTAGCTTCTTTCTACTTTCTTCTGGTGCTAGTTTATTTGTTGTTTTTTTTAAAAAATATCTTGCCCTTCCTCTCAGGCAGCATTATATTACAACTCTACAATACAATATTAAAATTACAACTAAAACCACAGACCAGAAATCTGCACCCACACCCTAGAATAATGAAGCAAGATGCTCCTAACTTAAACATAATAGAGATCTGCAACATAACTTCTGATTGAATGGAGCATTGTAACTGTCCATGCATGTATCAGTTCAGACCCAAACCTGTCTGGGTCAAGCAAATAGAAAATAATTGTCACATACATGTTTTATGTCTATTAAAAAACAACACCCACAATGAATAACAAAAAATCATGGATTTCATTTCAGAATAATAGAGATCCATGTGAATACCAAAGGAGAATATAAATAATCAGAGGTCTACCGCTGATCTCCCTGGCTTCTATTGCTCTGTCAGGAGACACACATGAAATTTTCTTTTCTGAGCAGTTATCTATCTCCTGCTGTGTTGTCTCAGTGGGAGACAAATGGAGGTCTATTCTATCACTCTGAGAAATTCTGGTAAGGGATGCCAGAAACTGATCACCCTATGCACCAGGGAGCTCAGAGGAGAACCAGAGAGAGAAGAGGCAGCTAGAACTTCCTGTGAAGAAGATGTATGTAAAATCTGTAAGTGCCAGCACAACTGTTCATACATGTACAAGCCCAGTTCAAAATATGCTGGAAGGGTCAAGATTTGGGGACTGATATGCGGTGTTTCATAGGTTCTAGAATGACTGGTTCTTTTAGCAGCAGTACTTGCACTGTCTGAGATGAGCTTGTTGACAGTTTATGTTCACTCCTGAGAGCCGCACAATTTCCCTGTTTTATTCCACCCCCACTGTTTTGCACTACATTATGTTTGACGGGCTCCATAGGAGGATGTCCACTTGCCTGTTTCCTCAAGCTGGGAGTTAGCATCACTACTACTGGGCTGGCATGTAGTTGTCATCAAAAATCCAATAGGACTCCGACCGTTCACAGTGTAATCCTGTTTGATTGTAATAATGAGTGTTTAATAGGCAGTTTCTTTGTCTGTGAGTCTTCCTCACCCCCACCCCCTTAACAAAAACCAATTTTAAGAGGGGGAAAGCATAATAGTCTCCCCCCATTTGTGTTGCATAAAATGAGAAAGGAAGAATGGAAGAAAGGAAGAAAGAAGCAACAAGCAACAGCTGCCTGCAGGTTATTATGATGCTGAAGATGCTGAAGAGGAAGGGAAGTGCTGGAGCTAAAGTTCTCATTCATGAAATCAGATTAAGCGGTTAGTTGAATCTCTCTCATCTTTGAAGCTAATGGCAGAGATGCATAATCATCTGCCTCCAGTCCAAGTCGACTGGGTATTATTTTCGCCAGCATGAGTTCAGGTCTTTATCTTCCATTGTGTTTTTACAATTTGCTTTTCATAATTGGTTGACGGGGAGAATCATCAAGTATAAAGCCTGCTTCATTGAGATATGAGTAAAATTTCCACCCTGGTCCTTTCAGTGATAGCCTTCCCACTGAGCGATATAAGTAACAATTAATAGCAGAGATTTGCTTGCTTGCCACAGACAGACAATCCAGGGGCAGAATACGTTCCACATGTCTCCCACCAACGTATCCAACCACTTCTCGTCTGCGTTCTACCTGCTTCCTGTCACACAGCTACATTTCACTCTTTTTTTCTTAGGCGTCATTGTGGGTTGCAGTTAAATACACCCAGGGAAATGTTTAAAGGGCAAATAGTCTCAGCAGAGCAAACTTCCAAAAGAGAGACCTTTTCCTCCCACAAACACGACTTGTGCTGAAAGCTGTGTCCCGATCCTGAATGATCCAAAATAACAATAATGCGCTTTTGAGTGGGTAGTACACAACCAGGACAATACTGGCAAGAAAGCTCTCTCCCTTTCTGTTAAGTGATGCACCTTCTGGATGAAGAAAACACCATCCAGAGTGCCACAGGAAGAGTGAGAGTGAACAGCAGTCAAGAGATAGCTGGTCTGTTGGGAGACTATTGGTGGACTTTTGATTCCTGCAAGAATCTCAGATAATGGCAGGGTGATGCAATGGCATTGGAAGGCAGAGAGAAAAGAGATTCTACATGCCACAGAAGCCCATGGACTCCATTGCTGGTCCAGGTATCATAGGTTCTGCTTCCTGCAGAACTGTAAGTGGCAAGAATAAGGGCAGGGTGATAGCTTCCAGGAAGGAAAAGAAACAGATTTTTGTCACGAATGGAAAGAGACATGTAATGAAGCCTATTTGAATCGAACGGAACTGTCTCTTATGTCCAGAACTAAACCGTCACTGCTCAACGTTGCTTGACGTACTCATTTCCAGTTTAACGTTTTGACGTGATATACTGCATGTTGAAAGACTGTCTATCTTTGCCCATCTGCATTCTGCTCCCTTTCTGAGATCCATGAAATTTGGGTTGACCAACATGGTGCTTGTGGGCACAGCAGTGCCCTCAAAAGCTTTCCTTGGTGCCAGTAGTGAATGGTGGGGTGCTGCTACTCACCTGACCTCCATCAGGGCCCTTACATGATGCTGACTTCACTGCCCCTGCCCCCTCCTGGTAAGCAAGCAGCAGTGATGTGACCAACAAGAGGTCAGATTAGCAGCAGTGCCACTCCATGCTATCTGCTACTGTTTGGCACCTGCCAAACCCACCCTGCCCTTTCCATTTTTTATTTTAAATCAGGGTGCAGGATTTCCCCCTCCCCTGATAGTTGTTTTTTCCCCTCTCTTTTTTAGGGGGAAGGCTCCAGTCATCACCAGATTTTCTTTGATGAAATTGATATTTTCATCAAAGTTTCTTAATTTCCAAAAGTACTTCTGAATGTGCAAACCTTGCTCAGAACAGCGGTATCACTTCATCCTTGCTAATCCCATGTTTTCACTTCCCTGTCCCTGCCATGTTGTCTACTGTCTTTTGCTTTCCATGTGTTGGATTCTATCCCTCCCAGCGATGTAATCCTACTCCAGCAAACAAAACAGAAGAATGATCAGTGAAAACATGTACATCATTTCCTCTTCTAAAGCCTAACTCCATATTAAATATCAACCACACACCAGTGTCAAGGCTCTTTTCATCTGTGACTAAATAACTGAACAGAGTGCCTGCAAAATAAAGCCATTTGCTTCTACTCACAATTGTTATCCTATTTTCAATGAGCTGCCATGTGTGCAGAATACAGCACCATCCTCAGCATATCAAAGTTACTGAGTGGAAATTCAAACCACACAAAAACAATATGTACACACGATAAACACACACGTATCAGACCTAGAAATTGTTCCTTCATGGTCCAGGCTCAAATGTGTCTGGATAATGCAGCAAATAACAAATATAAAATGGAAGACAGAGGTTGTTTCTCTGATTTTCTACCCTAGAAGGGGAATAAGGTTGTCATCAGTATCAACAGCAAATTGTTTAACATTGGGCAATATATTAGCAGGCTGATTATATGGTACAAACAGCCTTCTACAATGTGACTTAAAGAAACCATTAGGCTTTCAGTCTAGATGTTAGGGTCCTGTAACTTATGCAGAACAATAACACCTGATAAAGTTGGGCTGTCTACCTGATTTCATGCCAGAATCTCATCCTATACCTAAAGTTCATATTTATTTATTTCTGCTTCTCTTGCTGGAAAATTCAAGTGTAGAGAAAATCAGAGCAACAGCAGGGGAGATTCAAACTGAGGAAGGATAGGGGTGGCAGGACAAAACTTTATTCATCCTTACTTTGTCTGCTGAACTGCATCATGACCTTCTTTAAGTGGTCAACTGTTAGAAACCAGACAATCTGTATTCAGAAATAAAACAACATCAAAAAAAATCTTGCTCGGTAGGCAAGCTTGCAATTTCTAAACATTAAGGATCTGTACAACGATTAATTCAAGAATTGCATTGTGAAGATGCCAAACAAAATGAAAGGGGTACTTAATATTGATCAGATGGTGCTTTGAGTATTCACCAAGAAAAAGTAGCAGTTTTATTGCTATACAACCACAGGTGACAGGTCTCAACAATTTCCTGAATCCATAACAATTTCTTTAAATCCATAACAATTTTCCTAAATCTATATGCTTTTATGAACATATTTCAAGCCAAAAATCAATAGAAACATATCCACAGATAAGGAAAGACAATTAGATATCTCCATAATGGACTGTCATTACTACCAATTTCTATCCAGCTGCTATTGCAAATATAGAAGCATTTTTGAGATGTCTTTGTCACTGTTTGATAGCAATTTATTGTGTGTGATTGGTCAGTAACCAAACCTGGGAAATAAGGTTATCAGTGCAATAAAAGTTTTCCTTCTATCATCAGAAAACTGGCAAAATGAAAATGGAGCAGATGTTCAACTCCTTCACTTCTTTTCTCCTCTACTCTCTCTGAAAGATTAGCCATCTTTTTGGAGGAAAGCTTATTATTTGCAGGGGTTATGCAGAGGTCACCAAAATGGTGTCTGTGAGCACAATGGCAGCCTTGTGGTCTCCCATGGCAAAGCTTCTGAGTTCCCCATCTCACTGCCATCTTTGTCATGATCAGGGTTTTTCCCCCAGCTGGAACTCACTGGAACTCAGTGGAACTGAGTTCTGCCACCTCTTTGGTGCATTGTGGCACCTCATTGTAGCGTACCGGCAGCTGTATAGTGGCCCTGAGCCCTGAGCTGCGTGTCAGAGGCAGTGGCGGAGCAAGCCGATTGAGCACCTGGGGCAGCGTGCATGCCCTGCGCCCAGGGATGGGGCCAGTGACCCACAGGTATGGGGCCAGCTGCCCACGGGGCAGGGCGAGCTAGGGCAGGACACCCTGTGGGGCCTCCAAGGAGTCTGCCTGCCTCCTTCCTACTGCTGAGGGGGAGGTGGCGGGCAGACCATTTGGGGCAGTGTGGAGCCTGTGGGCGCCCAAGCACCACATCATTTCCAGGAGAGACGTGGCTCAGGCGCCCTGCAGGCCCTGCAGTGAGTGCCGCCCAGCATTTTGTCACCCCCTCAGTGGTGACACCCGGGGCGATCTGCCCCCACTGCACCCCCTTCCTCCGTCCCTGGTTGGAGGCTTCGGGCTGCATGCTGCTCATGGCTTTGTGTCAGAGGTTGTGGGGCAGCATGTCTTAAACGACGTTTTAATGCAGCCACAGTGATGCCGGATTGTCTGTCAAAAAATGAGGGAGTTCCTACGCCTCTTTTTCTAGAAAAAAAAAGCACTGGTCAACCTTTTAGTCCCTTGAAAAGTACAAAGAGCTGAACAGGGAAGTTGGAATGATGCTCTGTCACACTTTCTCTTTCAGCTCTATGTGCTTTTCAAGGCTCAGATTATTTCTGCTGGAATCCATTTTTACCCAGATCACTCAGGAAAGCAAGGTCTCTCTCTGTGTGTACTTTCTCTCTTTTTGTGTATGACTTATTTAGTAGAGCAGGGGAGAGAAGTGGCCAGAAGGCGGGGGGCACACACTCAAAAATCTAAGTGTGACCACAGGCCAGAAAAGGCTGGTGCCTCCTGCTTTAATGTTTTCATTAAGTATATGACCTATACTTTCAGAAATGAATGGGAACTTTAGATGCATCAATTTTCAGTGCTTGCTCTGCTTGTGTCTGCTAAAGAGTAGCAGGTACTTCTCTAAGAACCCATCCTCACAGCACAAGTGCGTCTTTGAAACAGTCTGCATCAACTTCCAGCTGTGAATTCTAAATGACGGGGTCATTGTATAAAAGCCACAACTGAACAACACAGAGATGCTCTTTCTGCAGATTGCTTGCAAGACTAGCCTGCAGTGGCATGCAGAACATCAGATACATCTCATTGTGGCACTGGCAGTCTTCACACAACCATTGCAGTGTGGGGCACCCATGGCTGAAATATAGTAAGATATGTAACAGCTGGTTGCTTTCAAGACAAAGGAATAAATGCCACTGCTTTTATTGTTGTGCTTTCTTTGACTCCAGATCCCTTTTTCTAGGATTTTTTATTCATCATCATATGCTTTATCTAAACTGTTAACTCAGTATGAGATAAAGGAAAACGCAGCCTTACTAGTTCTTCTTTTGGGGGGCAGCCACTGCCAAAATTGGTAGAATCAAAGGGGGCTTATTTGGTCTTGAGTTTTTAAATTTTGCAATTGGTGTCTTTGTCTTGACCATAAGAAAACAACTTGACAGAGGGGGCTGAAAAAAATGGTTCAGGGGAGAATCTGGCTCTTGAACTGGGGGCTAGACACAGTGCTGTAAAGCATAATACAATGGCGATGATGCAGGGTAAAAATACAGTGATGGCGAGTACAAGAATTACTTTATACTCCATTGGCATTAGCAGACAGCATGGTGGCATCGTTTACATGCCCAGATGCTGTGGTGCCACTGCTCCACAGGGTAAAGGTAAAGGTAAAGGGACCCCTGACCATTAGGTCCAGTCGTGGCCAACTCTGGGGGTGCGGCGCTCATCTCACTTTATTGGCCGAGGGAGCCGGCATACAGCTTCCGGGTCATGTGGCCAGCATGACTAAGTCGCTTCTGGTGAACCAGAGCAGCGCACGGAAACGCCGTTTACCTTCCCACCGGAGCAGTACCTATTTATCTACTTGCACTTTGACGGGCTTTCGAACTGCTAGGTTGGCAGGAGCTGGGACCGAGCAACGGGAGCTCACCCCACCACGGGGATTCAAACAGCCGACCTTCTGATTAGCAAGTCCTAGGCTCTGGTGTTTAACCCACAGCGCCACCCACACTGTCCAAAAGGCCACTCACGACAAAATTATATGGTTTGAATGAGGCCACGACATTATTGATTACAGATGTAAGGGGTTTGGCATAGACACGGGTTCGAAACAGATATCAACCAACCCATCTGCTGGATGATAAACCAACGAGTCCAACCAGTGCTGAGGAGGCCCTATGGCCATACATCAAATAGGAGCCGCCTCTCCAGGGTCACCAACTCGAGGAATGCTGTGGCCCTACCCCTGCCTGGGCATCCAGACAGAAGCACCTCCTCCTGGATCCTTTTCACAGGATTCCCTTGGAGGAGCAGGCAGAGGCTTACAATCTCCCCTCTGGCCATGACTAGGTTTTACCCAATGCCTTCTTTGCCACTCAAGCCGGACCAAATTCTGGCCAAATTCTGCTGCAAACAATCCCTCAAACTGACCGAGATATTCCTAAGTCACACATCATTCCCAGGTCTGCCCCCAGAGTAAGTCTGCCCACCAGCCCACCTGCCATCGTTCAGTCTGGAAGACAGGCTCATCCTCAGTCTTTCCAGCTGGAGGGAGAGATGTGTTATGTCTTTGTCTGGCAGGAAGACCCAGCACAGGGACTGCTTTGGGGGCGAGCCTGCACTGTTCTGCAACACTGTGTTACTGTGGAGTTGGGGGGGGGAGGCCCCCAATTTGTTTTCATACTTCTTAAACAAACGGAAAAGGTTCTCATATGGAAAGGTGCTCCTTCTCCATCTCTGCAGAGAGAGAAGGAGGCAGTGTGTAACCCACCGAAGTCAACAGTGAAACTCACATTGATCTTAATGGATAGAGACTGTCATCAGTTACTGAGCCCTCATTATTTTTGAAAAACATACTGCAGCATTATTTGCTAATATATTAGGAAATGATCATAAATAATTAAATCAAACTGCAGCCGTGAAAGTGAACGAGTATGCAGTAATGTATTTCATTTGCTTTTTAAAAAGCACTCTCTTGCTTGCAATACTTACTAATTCACCATGGATCTATGAGTTGTTAGTGCAATTCAGAGAGATCCAAATCGACTATTTGTCTGGGCTCTGTTTAGTTTTGGAAAGGACAATTTTAATGGAATGTAAAATGTACGGAACGGTAGTCCGCTGAGATAAAGGCCAGAGTATTGGATTGCCAGGCCTGATTGTGTACTTGCTCAACTGATCATTTACAACAGTGGCTTGCACTCTGTGCATACCTCTTGAAAATGAATGAGCACATTCTGATCTACTGCTCTAGTTATTTTCTAGCTTGTAATCATTTATCACAAACCCACATAAAAATGAAATTCAATTAATCAACCCATACAATGAGCCTGTCTCTTGCTATTTTTCTTTAATATGTTTTCCCACTGTTGAATAAAATTGTAATTGTCATTGCAAAATATCAAATTGGAGCCACATAACAAATAGCTATGGATTTGTAATTAAACCTAATAAAGCCCATGCTGAAGTCTTTTTTTTAAGCAGGGAGCTAAAATCCAATTAAAACTTATTATGGGAAACACAATACCTGGGTTTCAAGACCAACCTATCCTTGGTTTGTAACAAAAAGCAGTCTTCAGGCTCTGCTACTCCAAGGTGTGACTCAACAAGCCAGGGTAAATAGCTGGTGGCAAAGAGGACAATACAAAGTGATGAATAGTCAGGAACAGAACACTTATCTCCTATTATCACCATAGCCAGGTTATAATTATGTCCCAGTGTGCACGTGATGCTGCTTTCTTGTAAGTCGATATTAATTTTTACCAGCTGGTGTGTGTGTGTGTGTGTCTTGTATTACACTAGTTCATCTTAGCAATATGAAGGTTGTTCATTAGAAAACAGCTTGACCGGTTAGTAGAGCAGGTACTGCTACTGCCTTACAAAGATGATGCTAAACATAGCCTAGATTACGGGCGGCTGCTAAGCTTGGAACTGGAGCTTCAAGAGACATAAAGCTCCACATCAAAAGCCGACCATCGAGACAAGGTGGTATGTAAAGAGAAGACAAGGTTGTACACATGATGGGCACCGTGTAGGAACAGATGACAGTGCTCAGACTGTCATCTTATATCATTATATCATTTATTATTATTTATTGCAAAAATATCCCGCTCGTTCTCTCAAAGCAACCCAGGGCGACAAACACATCTACATAAAAAAAGTCAAAAAAAGCATTTTCAAAGTGGTACAGTTCAAAACATTACTCAGCGTTGCCTGGAACAGTACTCTTCAGCCACCCAACACCTAGGTGAACAGGAATGTTTTCAAATTCCTCCTGAAAGTCAAGGACGGCTGTGCAATATAAAACCCATCACCTCAATGGAAAAAGAAAAGCTACTTGGAAGACAGGGAAGGAAACTGTGAAAGGAACTCTAGAATATACCCTATTTTTTAAAAATTGCCTGTTTCGTTTTTGTTTTTTTTATTTCATAAAAATTTTAAATCACTTGATGGCAGGGTAGGGTGGGGCCCTCAAAGCGGTTTACAGTGGCTATGTTGTAGCTAGATGTGTGAAACTATCCTGAGAAGTTTTGGTAGCCTAATCAAAACTCTTTCAAATTCCCTTGACAATCCACAGATCTTTTTGCCCAAGCGGGAACTTCTACATTCACCTCAATGTGTATTTTGACGAGTTCATTTCTGTTCCTCAACAAACAACATTCTAAGACCTTTCACCCCCTTATCGAGTGGGTGGCTTTGCGGCCAGGCCCAGGGCCTCCCTGGTAAACCAGCCTATCGCAGGCCGGATCATCTTCCTTCCGCCAAATGGGCCAATGGCGACAGGGATTAATGGGCGTCCCCCTAAGCGTGGGACCAACTGGCCAATGGCAGCCCTTGGCACCGCACCCAGGGCAAGTTTAAATGCGGGGCTTTCTGGCCTCTCTCTAAGTGAGCATCACTTGCCACAAGAGTAAAAGGAGGAACATCTGTCTTGCATGTAACCGCAGAAGGTGGTTTCCTGTTCCCAAAGGGGGTCCTAATCTCCATGGCCCTGCTGCATTCATGTATGGTTGCCTCTCCAAGTATGCTGAGGCCATCAGCTATGAATTTAGCTTGAGAAAAAGGTCTCCATTTGGTACCTGAACAACATTCCTGCGCCAACAGTGTAATTCCTTGGCTTCTAATGTGCTGGCATCCTTTGCATTTACAGGCTGCTGCACTAAGCCTTAGGATCAAGGCTTCAAGTCAGAGATACTTTTTGCATGTTTTTGTTTTAATTAGGAATAAAGTCGGAAATGCATGTGATTGTTCAAAATAACCATACAAAGGTTGTGTAGGGTAACAAAAGAATTTGGGGAGATGGTGTATAATGAACTTAAGAAAATGTTTCCCAAGAATCCAGAAGCTTTTCTTCTGGGAGTAAATTCCCCCCAAAACAAATAAACGTATGGATATATGTGACAACCGTCGCTCAAATTTTAACTGCACAAAAATGTAAAATGATGCAGTCCCATCAAGAGAAGAATGGCATCTCAAAATATTAGAATATATAGAACTAGTATGACAAACATAAAAGTTTGAAAGAGGACAGGATGCTATATACAGATTATATGGAAAAAAAATTATAACAAGAAAATAATCATAACAGGTTAAAAAACACACACACTCAGCAGTATATGTTACAACATGAGAGTATGTAAGGTAATGAGAATACTGTAGAAAAGTAAAGAAACACAGTTACTGTAAAAGGGTAATAGATAGGAAACCAGGGAAAGAGTGGAAGGGAAGTAAAAGTGAAGATATAGAGGATTAAAATAATTTGGTGAAATAAAGACATATTATTATTACTTGTTTATGCTTTACTATCATTTTTCTTATTATTTCCTGCATGACTAATATGTTTTGTTGGCGAGATATAATGAAAAAGCAAAGTTACACACACACACACACACATACACACACACACACACACATATATACACTGTACACACACACACACACACACACACACACTGTATATATATAAATAACACCAAAAACAAAATAGCCACGCAGAGGTTGAGAAATATGAAGCTTCTGAGCATTTAAAAAATTTTTAAAGTAACAATCGGGGCATCATATTATGCAGCATATTTTATTACCCTTGGGAAGAGGGGTGGGTTGAAAACTTTATGAGCCCCCTCTTAGCTATTGGCCTGGCATGACTCATCAGCTTATACATTAAAGTGCTTTAGTTTAGAATGCCTTAGGAGGTAGCGAAGAGAAAAGTAATTTAAATGGCTTTAAAATGTTTTTTGTGGTTTTTTTTAAAAGAGTAACTGAATATTTGGTGGTGCTAAAGCACTTTCAGTCTTTTAAAGCTCTTTAATTGCCCTAATGTGAAAGGAAGGTTCTAATCTTAGTTTTGTTTTTGCTACTCACACCATTATTTTCCTACAGTTATTACTGAAAAGCTTTGTGACACCTACTTCTTACCAGCAAATAGGAAGAATCCCTGGAACGTTGGCCCTTTTGCATTAAAAAAAAAACCCAACAGAGGATGTTCCTCTAATGATAAGACTTCAGTGTGGCTTCCATTTTATTTCCTGCAACAGTAATGCACATTTGAATAAAATCCACCCATTTATTTTATTTGCACCTACCTGTATGCTCTCTGATCGTTCCTGTTCAGTTGAATCTTTACTTGTTCCTCAGTTCTGGCAGTCTTTGCTGCCACTAGAAAATCCACTAGAAAGTTCTTTCCTCTGGAAGGAAAGATGGTGGAAGTTGGTACAACTACTTCCATGCCACAGTCAAAGCCAGGTGACTTTTTACCAGGTCTGGTGACACTAGAGGTAGACTTCTGCAGCCTTCCCTACCTGCCTCCCATCTTCTGCCACACCTGCTGCCTCTGCTGCTACTCCCAATGACTCCTCCCCTACTCTATTGCCTTGTCCACTTGAACAGTATTTACTGCTGCCTTGGGAGTGGCAACACAAACGCAAACTGTCCCCTTTGATGTTGCCACAGAGGACTCAGCAAATAAAACGTTTTAAATGTGTTATAGAGTCCAATATACAAATATGACACTAGATGGTGAGAGTGAGCTATGACAAATCCAATGTATTTTTCAAAACATTTTTTAAAGCATTTTCACAGCATTTTTTAATATGTTTGTAGATTCCACCAGAGAACACCAGCTGCACCACTGTCCCATTCCTGCAACAGTGGCAAATACTGTTCAAAGTTTAACTATGTTAAACTGAGAATGTTGTACAATCAACAGTGTTAGAGCAATACCATAGCAATGCAGGCATTCTCTGCTGTCCCTTCCTCAGAGTGAGGTATGAACCCACATTTTGGAGAGCGGTGTAGGAGCACCACTGCTGCTGCTTCAGGCTGTGTTTCTGCAGCAACAAACGCTGTTTAAAGTTAAACAGAATTCTCTGCAGTACCAAAAGCAGCAGCGACACTACAAGCTGGCTGGCTGGAGGGCAGACATTGGCAGAATTTGCCAGACCTCTCCCCACAAAAAACCCCATAGGCAATTCCTAAATCAGGCATGTGTGTGTGTATGTACACACACACATATTTGTAGTATGTGGCACTGCAAAGTAGCGAAGCATAGCCTTAGAGGATTTAAATAAGGCTTAGAGGATTAGTTAGCAAATCCAGTGGTGCAGTAAAATAGAAGAAAAAGGTTTGTGGATAGGTTATCAAAATCATAGGGCATTCACACATATAGACAAGCAAACAGTTTTGAATGTGGCTCAGAAACCAGCTTTCTTTGTCTCAACATGGTAAAAAAAAAAGGGCCAAGGTTCATTCTTGCACAATTGCAAGGTTTTCTAGGCGTATATTCCATGCTTTAAAAAGAGGCCAACCCCCAGTCTCCATCATGGCTTGGGGACCTGTTGTTAGAGAACATAAAAGAAGCATGAGCAAGAAAACATGTTCTTATAAAGCAATTCCCAAGGCAACCTGCAAACCTAGCTATCCCAGAAACTAGATCCCATTCTTTAACAGTGAAAGCCTTATCTGTAGTCTAGTAGATTATGATTATTTATATACTGCACTTCATCTGAAGCTCAGGCAGTATGCAACATAAACACAACCTAAAAGCACAAAATACATAACATAACACAAAAGATGGAGCTCTTCTTCTTCTTTGGTGATCACTCATAGTCGAGTCAGATTGTCTTCCATGAACACAGTTGTAAAAGTGAGTCCATAAGTGACTGTGGAGGCCAATTCTGGATCCACATATCCTTCCACAGTGGGGACATAGGTTTCTGGGTGGGAGTTGATCACGGTGAGGGTTTGCCAAACGTGTCTTCCTCTTAGCACGTTTCTTCCTATTGTCCTGAGTTCGAGCGTCTTCAACGTCCATGACATCTTCGGTAAAGGCTGTTCTCCAGCTAGATCACTCAGAGGCCAGTGTTTCCCAGTTGTCAGTGTTTATACTACTTTTTTTAGATTTACCTTGAGAGAGATTTTAAACCTCTTTTGTTGACCTCCCGCATTACACTTTCCATTTTTAAGTTCAGAATAGAGTACTTGCTTTGGAAGACAATAATCAGTCATCCGCACAACATGTCCAGTCCAACGAAGTTGATATTGAAACATCATTGCTTCAACACTGGTGATCTTTGCTTCTTCTAGTACACTGGCATTAGTTTGCCTGTCTTCCCAAGTGATGTGTAAAAATTTTCAGAGACACCATTGATGGAATCTTTTGAAGAGTTGGAGATGGCGTTTATAAGTTGTCCATGTTTCACAAGCATACAGTACGGTTGGTAGTACAATAGCTTTGTAAACAAGCATTTTGGTTTCCCTGTGAATGTCCTGGTCCTCAAACACTCTGCACTTCAATTGGGAGAAAGCCACACTCACAGAGCTCAAGCGATGCTGGATTTCGGCATCAATGTTGGCCCTTGTGGTAGGAGAAGTGATCAACATTTTCCAGCGTTGCACCATTGAGTTGAATTTGTGGCGCTGCAGAGGGGTTGTTTTGTACTTGTTGGTGCAGGACTTTGGTTTTTTGGATGTTGAGCAATAGGCCAAGCTTTTCTTAAGCTTCTGTGAAGACATTTAGGATGGTTTGGAGCTCATCCTCTGAGTGTGCACACATTATGTTGTCATCAGCATACTGAAGCACTATGGCGGAAGATACAGTAACCTTACCCTTTGCTTTCAGCCTGCTCAGATTGAAGAGCATCTGTTCGATATATGATTTCCACTCCGGTGGGGAGTTTCCCTTCGACAAAGTGTAGGATCATGGCAGTGAAAATAATGAATAGAGCTGAGGCAATAACACAACCCTGTTTAACACCTGATCCCACTGTGAATGGTTCGCTTTGAGAGCCACTGTTACCTGTGATTGTTACTGTCATATTATCATGGAAGAGCCAAAGGATGTTCACAAATTTATCTGGGCAGCCAATTTTCAGAAGGACAGTCCACAGGGCATTAGAATTTACAGTGTCGAAGGCCTTAGGTCAACAAACGCCATAAACAGGGGTTGGTTTTGCTCTATGCATTTTTCTTGAAGCTGTTGAGCAGTGAAAATCATGTCCACTGTCCCCCTGGAAGGTTGAAAACCATTTTGGGATTCAGGAAGGGTAGCCTCGGATATTGTTAGGAGATGGTTTGCTAACATCCTTGCAACAATTTTGCCGGCCACAACTAATAAGGAGATGCCTCGATAGTTTCCGCTATATGTTCTATCACCCTTTTCCAAAAGAGATTGATAATTTTGGCATCCCTAAAGTCTGCTGGGATCTCCTCTCTCTCCCATATTTTTCTGATGAGCTTGTGAAGTTGTTGTGTAAATTCAATTCTGCCCACTTTGAAGACTTCAGCAGGTATCCCATCAGATCCACTGGCTTTGTTGTTCTTCATTTGGTTAATAGCTGTACACAACTCTCCTAGATTTGGAGACAGAAGATGGTGCACCACCACCCTGATTACACAGACCTATATCTGCGGAGAAGCTGTGCTAGGGAGAGTTTGTGAACAGCCAGTCTGGACTAGAGAAGTGATGAATGATGTCATTCACCTGTGACTGGGAAATCTTTGGCTTAGTAAAAGGATTGACATTTCAAGTGGGGTTATTCAGGAAATGAAGAAGACGAACAGCTTAAAACATTCCCTGAAAAAAACAGATCAGAGAAAAAAAGACAGAAGTGCTCCTACCATTTGAAGCAGTCAGGAGCACACCAAAATGATCTGCTTTGCTAGCTTTTGCTGGCTCCATCAACAGAATTTGGGTCTTAGGGAAATGGAAGCTAGCAATGATATTGGCCAAACTGCAGCAATCAGGCTGGCTAAATTCCTTGTTCATGATGCATCAAATCTATGATTTAAGGTGAGGACTAGCTGCATGGAAAAACAAACAAACAAACATGATATATTAGCTGGCCCTGAGAGGTATAGCTATATTATTTTGTTGGCCTTGCTCTTACTTTTTTAAAAAGCAAGCAACTATCTGTTAAAATTGACAGCATGTCCGCACCACAAAAGCACAGCACCCAGAAATGCATAGTAATCAAATAGTGGTGTATGTATTTTTCAGCTATAGGCTTTCCAGCTGTCTTGAAGGCTCTCTTCTTAATAAACAGTGATTTTGCAAATTAAACTAGTGCCAGACATCCAATTAAACCCCAGTGACTGACATTTTTCAAAAATAGGCCAACCCTCTGGTGTAATAAAAACATAATGGCAAACTCTTGCTGCACAGTTAAATGGCAGTCCTTGCTAATAAACGAACTTGGTATGACCCTATTGAATTCCCAATACAATACTACAGGCTTACCTAAAAGTAAGTGGGTGGGATTTAAGGATTTAAGGGCTTGCTTTTCAGACCTCAACGTTTTAAATTGCGAACAGTGGGACAAAGGGGTTATTTTTTACTTCTCTCAGTTCTGCAGTAATAATAATAGCCATGCTTTCTTTCTCCCACCATGGCTATTGCTGTCTGTAAAATGCTGAAGAAGTCAAAAAACCTCAAATGGTCTACAGAGGGCGATTTCCAGGTTGGTATTAAGAAATTATAAATTCTCGTGTGCAGTTAGTGATTCTGGGTTGGCACCCACCCACTTCCTACATAAATTTGCCACAAATTACCTACTTCTGACAGCACGATGGTAGTTCATTTCAGTGCTTCCCTTAGCCCACTTGGAGGAAGATCCTGAAGTTTTTATAGTTTTATCTATGCTTCATGGATGCCCAAATTAATATGTGCCAAAGCGGTTTATATTAAGGTAATCACTCATTACAGGTTTAATCATTTCACATTACTGGAGGCTAAGGACTCCACGACTGCCTGCCTGAGAAAGCTATGAATACAGCTCAAAAAAATCTTTAGAGATTAATATGGAGCTAAAACAAGTTATTAAACCCTAGCACAACAAAATAAACTTGCAAATCACAAGCCTTCAAAATAAATACTGTGGCAAATTTTGGGAGGGCATTTTCACCCAACCCTAGTATGTTTCTGTATGTGCTGGAAGCCTCCCAGAGTGGCTGGGGAAACCCAGTTGGGTGGAGTATAAATAATAAAATTATTATTAATAATAATTATAGTATTCACAGCTGCCATGGAGAGGGAGACTGCATTTGATAATCAAAATGGATCAATCAAAATGACATATATATACCCCCCAGGAAGGAATTTCCAAATGCATCTCTGGCTAATGTCATGTACACAAATAAAGGGGTGAGATGTGAAGTATAAGCATTTAAACGAATAAGCAAAATGGGTTCTGCACACAGGATTTGTAGAGAGATACGGTAGGTGTGCTTGCACATAGCCACAGTTAGATTACCAGCAAAAATGCTGGTCATCTCAGGTAAGAGCCTTCTTGGTGGCTGCTCACAGGCTCTGAATATCCCTGCCAAGGGAGGCTCAGCTAGCTCCATTTTGAACTCTTTTTCAGAAGGAAAAGAAATTTTCACTTAGAAAGGCTGTTGGCATATCAGCTGATTTCAATAAATTGTATTATTGGCTTTTACCTGTTGCTTTATTGCTTTATTGATGTTTAAGTGCCTTGTTCTAATGTTTTTATGTAATATTTTAGTGCAATTTGACTGCCTTTTGTTATTCTGTGCTGTGTTTGCACCAGAAGCACGGACTTGGGCTCCAGGTTATGAGTGCCCAATGGTGCCTGTGATGCAACATGATGTCATGACGTCATGACATCACAGTGTATCGGCAGGGTGGTGGCTCTTCCAAGGCCTCATGGGGTCTCAGAGATTACATCCAAGACCTCTAACGTGACTTCCGGTTTCTACTAGAAGTTGTGCTTGGAGCCCTGGCAGGGCCTTTGGCGTCATCTGGGAGGCCGTGTCAGGGCTCTGACATGACTTCTGGTAATCAGAAGTCATGCTGGAGCTCAGCGTTGTTTTTATGGCTGCTTAGCACCCAGAGCCCCCTAGACCTGGCATTTATGGTTTGCACTGCTGTTAGCTTCTTTCACCAGTTGTGGGAAAGGCAGAAATGACAATTGAGGAATGGCTGGGTTGGTGATGTTAGTGACACCATCTGATGATGAGGTTCACAGAATCATCAATTTGGGAAGTATAAACTACTGCTGTATTGGATTTTAAGCGTTTTGAGCACTCCCAGATGACCTGTTTATTGAGCATTCCTTCTGATTTGTTGGTGGGGAGGTTAGATGATGTTGCATCAAAGCCAGTGTTGCCCCACACTTTCCAGTGTCTTTTCTCATTGCTTTTCCTTACCACAAAAAAATCTGATGCTTTAGGAAAGTGTGTTTGTTGCACAAGATCTCCCAAATCAACTAGAATTGCACAACCTGCATTTGCTGGTATGTGAACTTCAAACAGTGACAGTCTGGAAGCGCCCTTCATATCTGGATTGGATTGGACATTTGGATTGATTTGAGGAGTAGAGGGCATGTTCTAAGAACATACATTATTACAAACTGCACTTTCAAGACCTAAAGGGCTGTGACTATAAATCATCTCCATTAGTAAATGCAGTGTCAGGTTCTCATGAATTCTGAACTATTCTAAACTCCTGGCCTATTATACATTCATGTGCCTGGGAATAGTTGGGTAATTTTTATCAGGCAGATGAAGCTAGTCTCTCCTTTTGCCTGCAAGTCTCAAGAGGTGGTCTGGAAGTTAATCTACCATATCAACAGCCTCCTTTCCCTACACGATTAGTTGACTAAGCAGCTTCACTGAGATGTCTAGGTCCCAAGAGTTTCATTTGCTGCTTTCAGCCGATAGTAGGCTAAGGCCACATACACAATGTGAAACTCCACGTTGTAAGAAACCTTCAGAGATCTTCACAAGACATGATGGTTGGTGGCCAAGAACCGAAAAAAGCAAGCAAACCCAAGGTTATTATTTTTAAAGTGGTAGTCCATTGAACAAGATTTGGGGAGGGGGATGGGGGGCAGATAAGGAATTAATTTGGCTGCTGGCCAGAGCTGAATAAAATCCGCTTTCTCACCTTCACGAAATTGAATGTGCTCAGACTGGGAACTAGCTTGATGCTTATCAGCCTAAGGAGAATTAGAAGTGGTCTGAGAAAGTACTCATGACATTCTGGGGGGAAATAGAAAAATCAGTGTACTTACTTTGTTTGAAAATGTTTCATGCTTTTTGAATATCCTTAACCATACCTATCTACTCTCTGTTATCTCTCCTGCTATATATAAATTTAAGTCGGTTTATGCTGGCACTGAGGTGAAGTGTTTGTGTGTGTGCATTTCACAAACCCTCTCAGCCAATTGGAATCTCACCCACCTACTCTGCTTTTAGTGATTTTTGTGATCCTATGTCAAAGGGTGCACAGATACTCACAAGGGGGCTGTTGTGGGGTAGGGAGGGGAGAGAGAACACATCTTTGTTGCCAAGGCAATGACAATCTTCCTTGTTCAAATCACAGCATTGATAATGTAGACACAGACCATCAACAGTGTGTTACTTTCAGAGCGAGAGCAACATGAGTGTCTGATTTGCCTTCAGCAATGTCATCACATTGATTGTCAGTGTGGAGTCATGATGTCACCATGTCCACTATGAGGAGAAAAGGACAGAGACACTGTTGGTAGCCCACTTACAGGAGGTTGCTGCTTCTACCATGCCTGTTGTAGCAAGGTAGCAACAAAAATAATCAGGACCAATCAGGGGTGGTGCAGGAGGTCTAGAGGCGTTGCACAGGAAGCACTGAGAGTCATTTGCTCACACATAAACCAATGAGACTAGCTGCACTGGGCTGCTGGCATGTCACTGTGTCTGCAATGCCTGATATTACAGTTATCACTCAGTGAGGGAGAAATCAGAGAAAACATGGCAATACAGTTGTACCTTCGTTCTCGAACGGAATCCGTTCAACTTCCAAAAATGTTCGAAAACCAAGCTTTCTGCACTGAATCGGAAGCAGTGTCGGACAATCGGATTCCAAAGAACATTTGCAAACCGGAACACTCACTTCCAGGTTTGTGGCATTTGGGAGCTAAAACGTACAATTACCAAGGCATTCGACAACCAAGGTATGACTGTACAGGGTGTTGGTGAAGAGCACACCACTCCAAACACCTGCCAAAAGCCACAAAAGCAGGATGGAGGGGTTTATGGGGCTGGACTCCTCTGAAACCACTATTTTGCCCCTGAAAACATATGGAAGTGAATACTTGGTACAGCTGTAGATGGCGAAAGTCTTTGGTTGCAGAGAAAACTAAATAAATAAGTCCTGAGACTCAAGATTAATTAACTTGAATGATAAACTGATGAAACGTTTATCAGTGTCGCTTTAAGACTAGTGACTGTTGTTCTTAGGTGCACAAAAGTCCCATACTTTTCTAAATCATCATTATGCTGTCCATTTTACAGCACACATTCACGAGGAACCTTATTGCAGTTTTACATCACTGTAACTAACACCATTGGCTTCTGCTAATGAATTTGTAAATCACCCAGGGTGTAAAGTAAATTTGATGCCTTGCTGGAAAAGAAAAATTAACCCTCCTTTTCTGTTCACAGAAATGCAGCCAAATTACAAAGTTAATGATTCCTTGCAGCCTTTCTCCCTCCACCTAGTTCCTTAAGCTTCATGATATGCTGGGTGAGGGGCTCCTTCCCCTCTAGTTAATTCACAAGCCTTGAGCCCAATTCAGAAATTTGCTAGTGTTACCTTGTGGAGTGCCTTGAGTATCTCTAAAAATGCAGTCACATGGAACAAGTCCAGGGCCTTTGATTACATCTGTTATCATGCTAGCCCATCATTCAGGCATCCCAAACCAGGGCTGTAATTTGCATGGGAAGCTTACATGAGTAGAAAAGGCTCTTTCTACCAGGTCTGGGGCAGAGAATTTGACATTGTCTGTAGGTTGTGAGAAGGTACCTAATTTACACATATCAAATCAACATGCAGACTGAAACAGTTTTCCTTCAAAATTCACATTTCTCCGAATTTTGTGACTCAGTTCTTCAACCAGCATGTATTTAAAAAAGAAGGAAGACAATGTGCAAAAAATTAATATATGAGTAAAAATGACATACAAAGATGCATTACATTAAGGGAAATCCCATGCAAAAATCTGCACGTGAGTGAAAAATGCATATAGAAATGTATTTATTGGGATAAATTTGCACTAAAATACTGGTGAATTTTCATGGGGATTAAAAATCAATCAATCAATTACAATGCAGAAATGAGGAGAACTTTAATATTCAAATCTTCAATATTTATTTTGAATATTTAATATTAAAAAACTTAGAAGCAAACTGACATTGACAGAGTCATCCATTCCTTCCTGTTACAGATGTTATCACTCCAATTCATGGAGGACAACAGGGACAGCAGTGGGCAATGAAGCTCATGGGCTTTTCTCCACTCTCCATCTTGTGAGGGATTTAGCAAGCAGGGATAGGACCACTTGCATGACTCAATGCTGAAGAGCACCGATAGGCTCTTTCCGTCCAGCACACAGAGCTGCTTCTGAGCAGCAAATCCTAACTATAGGTTACGAGAGAGTTAAACTCGCTCTCCTTGCCTGCTCTGGTGTCAGTAATGATTAGTCCTCCCTGGCATATGCTATGTGCATTTGAAAAAGAAACAAACCCAAATGTGTGCATTAAATGCCAAGGCACATTTCATGTCACATCTGCGTTGGCCCTAATGAGAAACTGAGCTGGATTTTTCTCGCCTCAGGTCACCCTGCACTGAGGGAATGGGGAAGGGTCCAAGTGAGCCCCGAATTACTTTCTAAGCCTCAAAGCACAGCTTGCCCTAGGTACTCCGTAGGGGTTGCTACAGGTTATCCCCAGTCTTACCTCCTCTGTTTGGTGCACAGTGATTTTGACTATAGAACATGTCTTTCTTTGTATAAGAGAACATCTTTGGCATATATTGAAGGTGCTAGCCATTGCTAAAATGGGAAGGGGACAGTACTTGATTGTTTTTGGTTATGTCATAATGTATGTGACCCAATCTGCCATACATTTAAGATCACAAAATATTTTCTCAAAACAAATGAATTCCAGTTTATCACCTGTCAGGTAGTTAGCAGCACTGTGGGATAATTTTACACTTTTGTGAGGCCATTGTTTGCTATTAAATTCACCCTCACGATCGCTCCAGAGTTTATAGATGTGAGGTCCCTGCTGGTGTTCCCCTAGCATTAGTCTATGAGGAATTTTTGATTTGATTTCCTCAAGCTATTATTCAGAAAGCCTTTTTCTATTATTTTGTTGACACTTTGGATTTTGCAAGGTTGCTTGCTGACAGATTGCTTGGAAACAGCAACATCTAAATGCTGTGTAAAATGTTGACATTGACAGCGCAAGGAGCCATCTCAGCTGATTTCTTGTTAGAGTGTATAACGTACTGAGGTGGGGGGAGGAGAAACCACAAGTTGAAATGAGCATATTTCCAGCACAAGTGACTCCAGCAAAGAACTATGGCATAGCAATCTGTGTTGCACACCCTCCAACAGTGGGCAGATAGTAATGGGTCCACATGCGATATTTGAGATAATATATCATCATCATCATCATCATCATCAAATTACTTTGAAGAAGTCATTTCCATGGAGATCTGGTGACATTCAACTAATTTGGAATTCTTAATTTAACAAGCACCATTTAACCCCCCATGTGTTTAACATGTTTCAATTCTGCATACGGGACCGCCTCTCCTGGTATGTCCCACAGAGGAACTTACGGTCTTCAGACAAAAACATCTTGAAGTTCCCAGGCCACAGAGAGGTTAGGCTGACCTCAACTAGAGCCAGGGCTTTTTCGGCTGTGGCTCCGATCTGGTGGAACACTCTGTCACAAGAGACTAGGGCCCCGCGGGACCTGACATCTTTCCGCAGGGCCTGCAAGACAGAGCTGTACCACCGGGCCTTTGGCCAGGGCACAGCCTGACTCCCTCCTTTGGCAATCCTCACAGAACTCTAGCCCAATGGTTGCCATTAATCTGATTGGAATTAATTTTATAATGAAATGATTTTAGAATGTTTTATCATTTTACTGTTGTTAGCCGCTCTGAGCCCGGCTTCGGCTGGGGAGGGTGGGATATAAATAAAATTTATTTATTTATTTATTTATTTATTATTATTATTATTATTATTATTATTATTATTATTATTATTATTATTTCAAATGAGTTTTTATTAGTTTTCCATAAAAAACAAGAGAACACAACCCTCTCCACCCTCAGTGAACAACTCCCTCTATTCACCCCTCTCCACAAAACCACAGAATTTAATGGAAAATGTTCTGTTGAGCATGTGGTGAACAGAACATCAACTACAGTGGCATCCAACGGACTCACATATCTCTATAAAATTGTCTGTCTTCCCAGCCAAAGCTTTAAAATTCTGCATATCTTTCACTATGCAGGTGCCATACATGGCATATTTAGCTCCCAGATATTGGACATTTAAGAATTACAAAATATATACAGATCCATTGCCAAACAGGTCCCTTTTCCATTTAAAGATGTTTACTGTCAAGATGATAGCTTAAGGCTACATATACTCACCTCTGTCCCTTATGGTTTCCAGCTGTTCTTCTGGTCCTTTGATCAGTTATAGAAGTCATAGGTGAATCACAGGAGGGAGTTTATAGGTGCAACCTTCTTGACTTTCTAGGTCATAAGACTCCCTTCTGAGCAAAAAGCGAGGAAAGGCAAGGATCAGAAATAATCCCTTGGCAGCCACTTTCCATTTTAGGTTGCTAGGTCAGGCCCACAAATTTCACTTTGATGGCCAAAGGCCAAAGGATTAAGATCAACATTTAGGATCAAAGGAAAGGCTGGAAGTTAAAACTAGGTAATAAACTTATGCCTAGTTCTCTCTCTGAACCAGATACATAACCTGCAGAGACTGTTCAAATCAGAATGGCAATTTGGAAAACAAGGCATGGATGGATATTAGAATGGCAGTAAAAACACGATGTTGGCATTATGCCTTCCCAGATGCCTTGAGTAGATACAGAATTTGTTCTAGGTGTAGTAGAGTGTACATGTGTAGTTCTCATTTTCTGCCACAAAAAGTCACCCCAAAACTCCTGTATGTCATGTCCAGTCCGAGCATTCAGAAAATGTCCACAATGCTGTGAATAAGGTGGGCAGCTTTGCAAATATTTCTGCAAAGTGAATTTCAAGGAGATTCAACTGATTCAACTCTCTCCACCATCCTTAGCCCTTCTAACTGCATGGAGGCTCCACAGCTTCCACCCCCTACTCCCCTACTCCCCTGAACTCATTGACCAGACATTGTTCTTGGGGTCAGAATAAAATAGTGGTGGGGAGGCCAAGATGGCGACGGAGGTAGCAGCCTAATTAGAGCCTCCGACTTCAACTAAGCGTTTTTTATTAGTTTTTATTAGTTTTAGCCTCTTCAATAGTGGTGCTATATGCATTTATATTCCATCTTGTTGTTTAGTCGTTTAGTCGTGTCCGACTCTTCGTGACCCCATGGACCAGAGCACGCCAGGCACTTCTGTCCTCCACTGCCTCCCGCAGTTTGGTCAAACTCATGCTTGTAGCTTTGAGAACACTATCCAACCATCTCATCCTCTGTCGTCCCCTTCTCCTTGTGCATCTTTCCCAACATCAGGGTCTTTTCCAGGGAGTCTTCTCTCCTCATGAGGTGGCCAAAGTATTGGAGCCTCAGCTTCAGGATCTGTCCTTCCAGTAAGCACTCAGGGCTGATTTCCTTCAGAATGGATAGGTTTGATCTTCTTGCAGTCCATGGGACTCTCAAGAGTCTCCTCCAGCACCATAATTCAAAAGCATCAATTCTTCGGCGATCAGCCTTCTTTATGGTCCAGCTCTCACTTCCATACATCTTACAAGTCCTTATTTTCACTAAGTCACATATTCTTCAGAGCAGGAGTTCTCTTTACCATAATCAAGAGGCCAGCTGTTTCGATGCAGCTTGATCTCTTTGGGGTGCTGATGACTGGGGTATTTCTTTTTCTTCTTCTCGCTTTTGCTTTTGTTATTATAAAGATCATTTTAAACTCATTAGCCTAAACAATGTCAAGAGATTTATTTTTACTTCAGTAAATGTGCCAACAGTGCGTCTTAAATAATGGCAGTAAAAGTGGTTCCTAATGATACCTCATTTGTATTAAAGATCCTTCAGCAGCAACACGATTTAAACAATTAGTTTGTCTTAGCTACAGTGCTGGAGTTTGAAATCAAAGTGCATGCATGGAAAATTGCAAGCTATTCTTATTCACTCTTCGGTTGCACCACGATTCTGGAAGCCTCAGGGCAGCCTGTTCTTTGAAAGATCATTTCAGAAGATTAGCTTACCTATGGTGCAAATTAACAGTACTTGCAGGACTAAAGTCTCAGCACTCCAACCATAACTGGAGCAAGGTCACCAAACCAACTTTTGAACTTCCTGTGGAAACGAGCACTTGTTATTTTGATCTCTTTAATCTCTAGTCATTAGAATTAAACTTATTATGATGACAAGGAATTCAGCAACACTCCTGTAGGGATTGACACATTCAAGGCAAATTTACCTCTCCCAGACTTTATGATGTAGTTCAGCTCACTGTGTCAGTTGAGCCATAACCAGGGCTTTTTTCAGGGGGAACTCACAGGAACTCAGTTCTGACACCTCTCAGGTGGGTGCTGTCACCTCTCAAGGGTTCAGGACAACTGGTGTGGATCACAAGTAGGAAAACTCACTCTGAGTAGTGAGTGACAATAAATGATACGGCAGGCAGGCACCAGGATGTAAAATGTGTTGTGGAGCTGCAGACTGAATACTGCCACTAAATCCCCTCTGCACTGGACAGACTGGTAGAGGAAAATCTATAACTTCAGCCAAGTTATATGGATACAAATACATTTTTTTGTTTCACGTAATGTAGATGCATTTGTGATTGATGTTTGGTACAGCTGTATATTAACCAGGGCCAGGTTAGATTGATGGACAGGATGGCCCTTCTTCAGACCCAACATTCACATAATATCAAAATCAGGTAAAAACATGTAAGGAGGGTGCACAGCAGAGCTGATGTAGGGGGTGGTCTGGCAGGGGGCATACCTGAAGAAGAGTCATTCCAAGGGCCATCCTCTTTTCTAAAAGTTCATTTCCTCTACATTTCCCCCCAAATATCTCTTGAGGAATGAAGTTTCCATGGAAATGTGGCATTCATTTCCAAGCTGCTCTAGCGGGAGGGCCATGTAGTTTCTGTATTGCCAAATATTGCACGTCTTTTCTTCTATGTAATATAAATTTTCAAAACTATATTTAGTTGTGCCTGTGATATGAACTATGAACATACTTTTCTGATGCCTGAACAGATCCATGCATAGACAGTAGGCTCCACCACATGACTAAGAACCCCCAATCACACAAGACCCCTTGTGTGTGTAAAGTTGTACGTGCATAGTCTCCCAGTTCAGACCTTTGCTGAAGATGCTGAGGTAAGGAATACAGATCTGGTGTCAAAGGCTCTTCAGAACAGGGTTCTGAACACATTTTCTACCAAGAAGGCATATGAACCACTGCATGATATAGTCGGTGCAGTGGGATGCAGCATAGATATTAGTAACAGAATTCTACTTTGGTGCATTTAGAATTGCTTTTAATTCATTGGCCCCCAGTGGGCTTAAACTGCCCAGGACAGCATTATCTCAAGGATTACCTCTCTCCATATGAACCTATTTGGACCCTGAGATCATAGTCTTTGTGTGCCTCCTCCACAAGAGGTCCAGAGAGTGGCAAAATGAGAACGGGCTTTTCTGCAGTGGCTCCCCATTTGTGGAATGCTCTCCCTAGAGAGGCTCACCTGGTACCTTCATTACATATCATTAGGTGCCAGGTGAAAACTTTCCTCTTTGTCCAGGCTTTTAGTTGACCAACATCCTATATCCCTTTAAATGTGTTTGTGGGAGGGGTGCAGGGCTCCTTGTTCTTACTATGTATTTTCTTTTTATCTTGTATTTTTATGCTGTGAACTGCCCTGAGACCTATGGAAGAAGGGCAGTATACAAATTTTAACAATAACAATAACAAAAAATACTGCTCTGTGGTTGCTCCAACCCTACCGTGACCTGATTTCCCATAGCCCCTGTTTCTTCCAGCTTCTACCTACCCCACTCAGCTACTTACTAGAATGCTGAATTTGCATTCTGATTCCTGTAAAGAAACCTTCCTTAAGATCAGAGTTCTGGATTCAGGTAAGTTTCAAGGCAAAATGCACTGTCTTTAAAAAATTAAAACCTTTTGGACACGGGAACTTTTAGAGGAACTGATCAACACAAAGTCTGCCTGCAGAGAACTGTCTGCAATTCCCATTGCCAGTCTTATACTGTTTACTACAATGCTTGCTCGCAAAATATTTTCATCTAAATGCAAACCATGGAATGGCCTTCCTTACTTTAGAAACCCCTGGAGAATGTGTCAGGCTCACAATATCCCTCTTAGCCCAATTTCAGTGATGGATAAAGTGGTAACGCATTTCCAGTTGTTCAATTTGGCACCTGCCATTCAGCTAAGGTTACATACCTTCCCCAGTGTAATGCTATCAATGAGCAGAAATTGTATACTTAGTGAAAAGAATGACTCCTCTCATAAACTGAGGAGAATGAAATTTAACTGGTCTTAAACTTAATATTGAAACACTTCTGGTTTCCTAAGAAATCTTCTGGTAATTTGCTTGAAGAGGAGGGCTTCCCTGCACTAGCCCTGTCCTCTGATTTCCATGCTTTGAGCACCATTGCTGCAAAATCCCCACCTACAATCATTTGATGGTGCATAGAGGCTCCACACCACAGATATGTTGGTGGAACCATGAGCCCCTGCAAGTGAGGAGTTCCTTTGCAAATAAATGCTATCAACACATGGATGTTGGAGAGTGGAGATAGCACAAGGGCAAGACATTGGGATGGGGCTAGAAGAATGCCACTTCTCATTCAAACTTTGGGAACCCTACAGACAAGTAATGTGTTTACAATATGAGTCTGTCACACAGTTGCACACCTTTCTGTTAACCATAGCTGACTCCAGGAAACAGCAAAACTGTTATTTTATTAAACAGATGATAAAGGAATCCTGCTGAGGTCTGCTTACATAGAACTGACCTAGTTGAGGGCTGAAAATTCACAGATACAACATAGAGCCCACACACTGAGTCAGAGAAGGAGCCAAGGTTGCTGTCAACCTCCTTTTAACCCTTTACATGCTGTATACAATAGTGTGAATAGGGTTTATGTGCCAAATTACTAAGCAATGCAGTACAATGCCTCTTGTCAGTTTCAGGAATCTGAATTTCAGGAATCAGGAATTTGAGAAATGAATGGGAGAAGCAAAGCAAGGTATCTCTCCATTTTGTCTATATATTTTTGCTTATTTATTTACTGATTATTAACTGAATTTATATAGCCACCCCATGACATCAGTTCTCTGAGCAGATCACAACACAAACGCCACAATTAAATGCAGTATCAAAAAATAAAAATGAGAAAAAGCAGTTGCAATCAGACTTTTTAAAACAAAGAGAAGCAGACTGTAAGACATGTTATTTTAATTATTTCACTGCTCATAGCAACGGGTTAGCCTTTTTGTTTTAGAGCTGTATGCGCACACCCCTGCTGAGAAGGGCTGGAAGCCAAATTCTCCCAACCAAGTCCAACACTGTATCTACCCAACACATTGCACTGCCTTTCTGTCCTTGCTAACTTGGACAAGGGAATGCTGAAATATCAGCTGGCCATTACAAACTTAGGTAGACACATCCCCATCCAAGTCAGAACTGCTTACCAAACAAATCCTTTCTATGTGACATTCATATACTAGCATTTTCTAAGGTCTTTCTAGACTGCTAGTCGGCAACACCTAAAAATAGGTCATGGTCTGATTTGCATTGTTTTTAAATTCTTCCCCTTGCTGCATGGATAATTGCAGACCCAACATAATCCCTCTGGTTAAATGCACCTGCAGAAATGAAGGTAGGTCTTTAAAATGGGCCAGGAGGAGTGGAAGGAGAGTAGATTGACGGTCTATACAACTCAGTTTGGGCATTTCTTTGGGAGGGAAATCACTGTGTTAATGCATGGTATTATTACTTTAATAAGCTTTTAATGCCAGTTCTTCCATTTATTGAGTTTACTTTTAGCTGTTATAATATATTTATGAGAAAACGTGGGAAAACATGGTTCCCTTGGTTTTTGTTTATATTAATGTCTGGCAAGTCTTGGGTCAATTAATCTTCTGCAAATGGCTTTATTTCTCCTTGAGAGTGGATTCACTTGCCCAGGTGTTCTTAGTGATTGCCTGCCATTTACGTCTGACACCAAACTATTTCAGTTGAAGCCAGCTCAAGCAAAGCAAAACAAGAAAAGTAGCCTGCACTCTGCCCTTGCATTGATAATAAGTGCTTTTAAAGGAGGAATGAGTTACTCTTGCTTGTATAATTCTGCATTTGAGAGAAATAGGGTTTGCTCTACCCTGAGTCTGAGGATTAAGAGGTGAGCAGAGTTGTATTCTGAACTAGGTAATTACAAAATTCGGTGTTATCAAACATAATTGGAGATGGATTTAGGAACATCGTAAGCTATGCACCTGCTCCTTCAGAGGGAGTGCTGCCTTGTACAGAACCAAGAGATCTTGATCTGCTTTCTTCTCACTCCAAGTGTACAGGATAGGAAAAGGCACAAATGAGTGTCATAGATCTTTCTCACAATCGGCTAGTCCACAGCACAAAGGCTATGTACAGCCCCACTGATCTGCCCTATGGCTCAGATCCAGTGGCCCCTAATCAGGCCAGCTTTGCCTGATCCAACCCAGGAACCACTTTCCTCACCTTGGATCCAGCCTTGAATTTATGGGGAGGGGCATAGCTGTTTTTTAATTAGGGTAACAAATGTGTCTCATTCCCCTCTTCCCAACATTGGGGGGGGGGTTCAATTCTGCAGAGTGCTGATTACCAGTGGCTTCTCTGCAGGGAAGCCATTTGTGCATGGGCGCTCTGCACCCCGCAGGATCACTGCCTCCACTTGACAGCTGCTGAGCGGAGGTATCAGTGTTGTGGGACTTCAGGCAGGAAGGAGAATCGGGCCTTGTCCAGTTCCTACCTTCTCCTGGGAAGATGCAGCTAGCAGTCAGGTGGGCCTCTTCATGAGTTTTCTTGTCTAATTTATACCAGTCTGACTCGTAATGGTCTGTAGCTTTCACAGCCTGAGTCAACCAATGCCCATCCCTCTGAGCCACATCTGCATCTGATGCAGAGCCCTACCCCACATCTAATCATGAAACAAAATATATGCACACTGCTGCCAAAATTAAGTTTTTAGGATAGTCTTTCTTGAAGGTACAGATATAATTTTTGACAGAGCCCTGGCCACACTGTTGCTTTAAAAAAAGGGTGGGGGGACTTCAGAGGCTTATCTGGCAGAATGCTAGAGAGAGGCTGTCTTATCTGATGGGAAAGTTGATTGGATTTTTGTACCTGCTGACATTTGGCAGAAACCTTGTCTCCCCCTCATTTCATCTCTAGCAATCCCACCATACATTATGAGAAAATGTTTATACCAGTTAGGTAAACAATGCTGGCTATCTTTATTTGCTAGCTTTGCTCATTGCCTCTTACTTCAGCTGATACTTTGAAGTAGTCCTTTGCAAACAGACCAAACAGAAAAGCAGGTATCATTTTACATAGGCAGCTCATTATGCCTATTTTAAAATTGGGAAGGACAAAATTGATTTTGGGATCCCTCTTTTGGTTTTGTTTCCATTGACTTCACTCTCTTAAGCTTCAAGTTGTGTTTGATTTGGAAGCTATTTGTCAGGGACGGGAAAACTCGGGCTCCATGCAGCCCCCCCCCCATGCCTCTCTGTCTGGCTCTCATGACTCTCCTGAGGCCCCACTCCTTGATGTTCCTGCTTTGCACCTTCCATGAATGTTTTTGCCTGGCTGGAATGTTCCTTCAGCTGTGACAATAGAGAGGGATGTGTGAGTGAATGCATAGGAATAAGCTTACTGTACAAAGGTAAAAATAACATTCTTGCTCAGCCTGCTTTTGCCCAGCACCGGAATGTGAGACCACCCCCCAGGCTGGGATGCCTGGAAGGTAGTAAGGCAGACTGCTCTTGTTAGTTGTTAAAGCCCTCACATAAATAAAATCTCATGGGGAGAACAGGGGAGACTGCTGTCATGTCCCCAACACCCACCCCTGCTGCCTTCCATGTATGAAGATCTGGACTGGGGAGCTTGCTCTAGATATAGAGGCTAAATCTTCCCTCCTTTGCAACTGAAGCAATGACTGACCCCATGCTGCTATTATTCTGTTTCCTAAGTTTAACAGGTTCCCCCCCCCCCTTGACCAAGTGATCTTTCATGACAGTGAGGAAGAAGGTGCCATGGGAATGTCATTATAATGTATTTCAGTTCATTTGCATAATTTTACTCACTATTTAAAATTCAACTAATTTTGTTGCTTTAATTTCTATAAACCTAAACATGTACTGGCTACAGCCTTGCTTAGGCTTATTTCCTAGGCACATTCATGTGGTAATGAATTTTAGTGAACTACCGTATTGGTCCGAATATAATACAGTGCTCCTGAAGGTAGGAGTCTATCAATTGATGAAGATGATCATCCAAATGTCATAGATCAAATGGAGCAAACAGCACGCAGACCTAGTGGTGTAGTGGTGGGAGGAAAAAATCCTTAAATAAGAGACACGGGGGAATGATTAATGGACTTCAATGTCTGTACACTAATGCACAAAGCATGGGAAATAAACAAGATGAGCTTGAGCTCTTGGTACAGCAAACTAAATATGACATAATAGGCATCACTGAAACCTGGTGGGATAAGTCCCACAATTGGAATGTAATAATGGAGGGATACAATCTATTTCAGAGAAACAGACCAGACAAGGAAGGAGGAGGAGTGGCGTTATATGTAAGGGATGTGTATACCTGTGAAGAGATCCAAGATTTAGAACCTCAAAGCCAAAGTGAGAGCATTTGGGTCAAAATTAAGGGAGAGAAGAATAACAGTGACCTCACTGTGGGAGTTTACTATAGATCCTCAAGCCAAACGGAGGACATAGATGATGCCTTCCTGGAACAGATGGCCAAGCATGCAAAAGGAAGGGAGATAGTAGTAATGGGGGACTTCAATTACCCGGATATTTGTTGGATGTCAAACTCAGCCAAGAGCATAAGGTCAAACAGATTCCTCACTGGCCTTGCAGACAACTTCATTGTCCAGAAAGTGGGAGAAGCAACAAGAGGAACAGCCATTTTAGATCTGGTCCTAACCAATGTTGATGACCTGGTTAGTGGGGTAGAAGTGGAAGGATCATTAGGCACGAGTGATCATGCTCTTCTGAAGTTTACTATACAGCGGAAAGGAGCAGCCAAGCATACTAGGACTCAATTTCTTGACTTTAAGAAAGCCGACTTCATAAAACTTAGGGAAGTGCTGGGTGAGATCCCATGGACAGTAATACTAAAAGGAAAGGGAGTTCATGATGGCTGGGAGTTTGTTAAGAGGGAGATAGTAAAAGCACAACTTCAGGCAATACCAATGAGACGGAAACATGGAAGGTGCCTAAAGAAGCCAGGGTGGCTATCTAAAGAACTTTTAACTGAGTTAAGATTAAAAAAGGATGTGTACAAAAAATGGAAAAGGGGGGAAACCACCAAAGAGGAATTCAAACAAATAGCCAGCACGTGTAGACACAAAGTCAGAAAAGCTAAAGCACAGAATGAACTCAGGCTTGCTAGAGAGGTTAAAAGCAACAAAAAAGGCTTTTATGGGTATGTTCGTAGCAAAAGGAAGAACAAAGAAACAGTGGGGTCACTCAGAGGAGAAGATGGTGAAATGCAAACAGGGGACACAGAAAGGGCTGAACTCCTCAATGCCTTCTTTGCCTCAGTCTTCTCCGATAAAGAAAACAATGCCCGACCTGAAGAATTTGGAGCAAATGATTCAGCAGAGGAAACACAGCCCAGAATAACTAAGGAGATAGTACAAGAATACTTGGCTAGTTTAGATGTATTCAAGTCTCCAGGGCCAGATGAACTGCATCCAAGAGTATTAAAAGAACTGGCAGATGTGATCTCAGAACCACTGGCAGTCATCTTTGAGAATTCCTGGAGAACAGGCGAAGTCCCGGCAGACTGGAGGAGGGCAAATGTTGTCCCTATTTTCAAAAAGGGGGAAAGAGAGGACCCAAATAATTACCGCCCAGTCAGTCTGACATCAGTACCAGGGAAGATCCTGGAGCAGATCATTAAGCAAACAGTCTGTAAGCACCTAGAAAGGAATGCTGTGATCACCAATAGTCAGCATGGATTTCTGAAAAATAAGTCATGTCAGACTAACCTGATCTTGTTTTTTAACAGAATTACAAGCCTGGTAGATGAAGGGAACGCAGTGGATGTAGCCTACCTTGATTTCAGCAAGGCATTTGACAAGGTGCCCCATGATATTCTTGTAAAGAAGCTGGTAAAATGCGGTCTTGACTATGCTACCACTCAGTGGATTTGTAAGTGGCTGACTGACCGAACCCAAAGGGTGCTCATCAATGGTTCCTCTTCATCCTGGAGAAGAGTGACTAGTGGGGTGCCACATGGTTCTGTCTTGGGCCCAGTCTTATTCAACATCTTTATCAACGACTTGGATGATGGACTCAAGGGCATCCTGATCAAATTTGCAGATGACACCAAACTGGGAGGGGTGGCTAACACCCCAGAGGACAGGATCACACTTCAAAATGACCATGTTCAAATATATAAAAGGATGTCACATAGAGGAGGGAGAAAGGTTGTTTTCTGCTGCTCCAGAGAAGCGGACATGGAGCAATGGATCCAAACTACAAGAAAGAAGATTCCACCTAAACATTAGGAAGAACTTCCTGACAGTAAGAGCTGTTCGACAGTGGAATTTGCTGCCAAGGAGTGTGGTGGAGTCTCCTTCTTTGGAGGTCTTTAAGCAGAGGCTTGACAACCATATGTCAGGAGTGCTCTGATGGTGTTTCCTGCTTGGCAGGGGGTTGGACTCGATGGCCCTTGTGGTCTCTTCCAGCTCTATGATTCTATGATTCTAAGCCGTACCTGCAAATAAGCTGCACCTTTAAAATTCAAGTTGGGGGTGGGGAGAGACCGAATATAAGCCACTTGCCATGTGTATCTGTCTGAGGCACTTTCTCGCACGCACTCTTGATGCCCCTTCCAGACTGGTTTCTCCTCGTGAGCGGCACAGACACAAGCTCTGCCACCGCTGCTCCTGCCTCAGCTTCTTTTCTTCCTTATCAGTTCAAGGCGTCCAGGTGCCACTGGAGAGAAAGATGGAAGGGGGGGGGGAATGGAGGAGCCCACTGCCGGCAGGAGAAGGGGGAGTGCTCCCCAAAGAGGAGAGCAAACTTGGGCCGCTCCTGAGGGGAGGTTTCTCTCTCTCCCCCTCATGTACAACACCCGCCTTGCCCCGCTCACTTGTGGCCCCACTTCTCAGCTTCTTCCCCACTGCCCTCTACCTCATGGGTTGCTGTGATTTGACCACAGCAATTTTTGTAAGGTCATGAATTTAAGCTACACTTTAACTTTTCATGGCTGGAATTTGGAAAAAAAAAAGTGCGGCTTATATTCGGGCTAATACGGTATATGGGACTGACTTCTAAGTAGACATGCATAGGAATGCACTGTTAGTAAATCAAACACGTATCAGTTATCTAAAGTGCAGAAACATTTCTAACACTATTAAACAATCAGACGTGACAATAAGCAGCATAACACTGACTAAAGAGCTGCAATATTTCATTATGATCGCGATGTTTTGATTCTCATCATCTTGCAGCATCTCAGTTTGTGATGTTTTGCTTTGCAACGTCTCGGATCACTGTAATTAGCATAAATTAAATTGCCAAGTGAATTTTGAATTTTTACCTTCTGAATTTGATGAGAGCTTCAAGCTCAAATTCACAACATTCCTCAGATTCACAACATTCAAGTCCATTCCCCCCCCCATTAGACATTTCAATGTCAAACATTTGTACCACCCTCTAATTTAGGACTTCATAAGAAAATGTGTGAAGACAGCAGGAATGTAGATATGTTTACCATGTCCCGGAATATCATGAATGAAAGCTCTATTGAATACACTGTATCATAAACATATGTGATCACAACATAACCTGGAAGAAGATCCTCTGGAACCGGGGGTGGCCAATGTGGTGCTCTGCAGATGTGGTTGGTCCCAGAATTGAGGCATTTTTTCAGCTGGAACTCGCCAGAACTCAGTTCCGGCACCTCTCAGGTAGACACCATTTCCATTATAAGAGAGCAAGGAAGGCATTCATGCTGAGGAGTTCCAACACCTCTTCTTCTAGAAAAATGGCACTGGCCATAATCCCTAACAATTGGCCGTACTGGCCTTAGCTTGTGGGAGTTGTAACTTGACACCATCTGGAAAGTACCATGAGGGCACAAACCCCAACAGAAACTCAGCTTCATAGAATTATATAAGCTCTTCCCAATAAACTTCACAAGTGTAGTTCAAGGCACTCAGCATGGCTTTCTGCAGGTGGCATTTATTTACTTATTTGCATTTGATGGGTCTTGATAGGAGATGAAGTGTCAGCAGTGCTGGTTTTGTTGAGCCTATAAGAAAAAAAGAAAACTGTTGCTCTCAGGACTTCTAACTTTCAATTATAAGTGAATGTTATAATGAAATACCTCTTATATAATTTGCTACATGATGTAGAACAGTGGTAAAGGAACATCTGTAGTAGAGACCACTGGTTTTGTGTGTGTGTGATGGCACTCACAGGTACAGAGTACCATCAATAAGTTTTTTTAACTGCCCATGGCAGCCATTTTGTGTTGGCACACTTTTATTAAAATATGAGTTCCAGCAACTCATTTTCTGCTAATGACATTTATTGGTACACTAGAGGATGACAGTTCTTAAAGCACTACATCTTTGTGTGGCCATGTCATTGCATATTTCATGTTCATAATGACTCATTATTGCAATAGTCTATCTAGCCACTAGCTATTGCTGTCACATGGATGACTTTGGGGTCTGGGCTATGGATGCTTGAGGAATTCTGTATATCTTTGTAGATTCCTACATGAAATGACCTCATCCACACCTCTCAGACAAATGTGCAATTTTGCCCTTAGCTAGCCATCAGACCATACTTTCCCTAATGTTGCAGCTCTGTTCTCAGCAGTAGAAACGTATCGAAATAATATTTTGAAATGTGTGTTTCAAAAGGTTTTTTTTCATGCAAATTAATGGGAAGATAAAACAGAAAGATTTATAAACAGAGCTAGTCCAAGTATTTTGTTTTTCTTTTTTTGAGTCAAAGGGCAAGATGCCACCTACCTATTCCCTCTCCAAGTGCAAAAGTTGACCAGGTAGAATCTTTCTTCACCAGGACAGTGTCCACTTTACCTGAGGACAGCAGGATAGCTTAGAGGGCACAGGGCAGGCTCCCTTGAGCACACAGATCTGCCCACTCCCTGCCCCATAGCAATTGCTACAGGAGGTGGCTGCCTCATTCTGTCTCATGGGAGGGCCAGTCTTGGTAAAAACATCCAGAAATGACAAGTTCACCCTTCTCTGTTGGTGCCACCCCTGAATCCCACCAGGAATGGTCATTTCTCCTATCCCATTACCTATTGGTATGCTTTATGGCCAGTCCTATTGTTTGGGTGCACAAAACCAGAGGGAATGGAAAGTCTGTACTTGTTCATTTATGGGTGCTTCCTTTCCCTTATCTGTCTCTTATCTGTCTGGAAGCTCCTTAGTCTTATTCCAAATTAGAAGTCAGCTTCTAAAGCCAGAGCACTGTATTTAATGCTATTGTTCTGCTTGCGTAACAATAGCAATGAACTTGTGCAATGAACTTCATCCTCTGTTCTGCTTCTCTGCAGGCCCCCTGCAAACTCAAAATATGCTCCAGGGAGTTGGGGGAGTAGATTTTGTGGGTGCTTGGGGAGAAGAGGGGACGGGGAAGTCCTGTTGTCTGAGCTTTACTCTGTTCATGCAGCCTTGTATATAACCCATGGGCTCTGCTCTAAAACTGTTAGTGTCAGAATGTACTCCTAGCACATGCGAAGTAGTACCTAAGGGTAATGCTTTTAAGCAGATATTGCTGTCTTATCATTTTCATTACCATCAAGTAACCAAAGCCTTCTCCTACCCATAAGTGAGCAGGTGACAGCACTTCCTGGTGAGAGTATGTGGCTTTCACAAAGCCTCCAGCTCTAGGACGGAAAGGACTTTAACATTTGTACAGGAAGGCAAAAGTTATTTCACTTTCACCTTGGCTGAAGCCTTAGTCCATTTGCAGAAGGATTGTTCCAGCCTCTTTGAGCTTATCAGCAGATCAGAAAAAAGTCAGTGCACTCCTACACCATTAATTTTCAAAGTCATGTCAGCCAGGCTGGGATAAGAAGGGAATATTTGGGTCTCCTTGGACTTTGTTCTCGGGGCAGGCAAGCACTAATTGACTTCTGAACAATTTGTCGAAGAAATCTGATGAATCAAGGACCTCAGAATGCAGCCTCAAAGCCCTGGTTGGATTCTGTAAGCAGAAGTGTGTGAATTTTTAGGAGCACATTTTGGATGAACATCTCCATACTTTAGGGGCTGTATATAACCTTTGGCTATTTGCCCAACCTTAATTACAGCTTAATTTACCCATCCATCACTAGGACTGTCAAGTAGACAGGTGTTTTAAGCAGCTGGATTGGCAACCTTTCCCAACATGTAAAACATCCAATTGCCTAGAAATTCAGCTGGTGTTTTTTAATAAAAATTTAAAAAATAGCTCTTGTTGATTTCAACTATGTAAGTAATGTGAGCGATGGGTTATTTCCATAATTTTGATTTTATTAGTATGTCCCAATTACAGTTCTAGGGCTTTGTGAACATACCCCTGAAAAACTTGTTTGGAATTTGTTCTGCTGCATTTGACAAGTCCTGAATACACAAAAGCTAATAACTCGCCAGGATTAGACATCTACCTTATTTGTAAATAAATATGCTCGCTTTCACCCTTTCCTCCATGCACTGGGAAATGCTGGGGTGTCTCTAGCCACTAAGTGAACAATAATGTTTTGCTTTCATTTAGCAAGAACCATTAGGTAGGAGATGAAGTGCTGGGTGGCAATGACAAGACAGCAGCCAGACGACTGTCAAACTGCTCCCGCTTTCTTCAATTATTTTGAGATTTTCCCCATTCTAAGCACACTGAACAAATCACAGAGGTGATTATGCAGTCAAAATGGGGACATTTTGTGTGGTCTGATGATACATGGCTTGGTATTATTAATGCCATGTGTTAAGATGCTTTAGCAGACAAGAAATTACAAGGTCAGCTATCTAGAAGGAGGGGCTACAGTGAAGCATTTTTTTTTCTTTTTTACAAAAAGAAAGAAAAGGAAGCGCAAAGAAATAAAAACAATAACACTTGATGATGACCTATCTGTACTATGCAATCAAATCCCACAAGTCAAAAAAGCACAAGAGGGAGCGATATAGTTTATAATACTGCAACTACTGAATGTGAGATTGGACAGCCTGTGTGAAAAGAAACAAGCAAGAAAAAATAAATTATACATCTCCACCCCTCACACAACACACATGTACAGTGCATACTATTTCTAACATTCAAACACTGAGGATGGAAAGTTAAAGACCACAGGTTTGGAATTAAGGGGAGGGTTTGAGTAGAGCTGGGGATGATTTTTTAAACAAATTTATCTCTTAGTTCATCTGCTTAGGAAGGATCACAATGTTCCTCATCGAAGGAGGAGTGTACATTGACCACTCCATGTGGGGCTTTCTATTTTAATTCCCAGCTCAGTTTAAACCGTGTACATGGTAAAGATGTCACAAAATTGCTCATTCAGAGCACAAACGGTAATTAGGCACAAGTATGGCACATCTTACTAATGCATAGGTAAAGGGTAAAGGGACCCTGAACCATTAGGTCCAGTCGCGAACGACTCTGGGGTTGCGGCGCTCATCTCGCTCTATAGGCCAAGGGAGCCGGCATACACCTTCCAGGTTATGTGGCCAGCATGACTAAGCCGCTTCTGGCGAACCAGAGCAGCGCACGGAAACGCCATTTACTTTCCTGCCAGAACAGTACCTATTTATCTACTTGCACTGGCATGCTTTCGAACTGCTAGGTTGGCGGGAGCTGGGACCGAGCAATGGGAGCTCACCCCATTGTGGGGATTCAAACCGCCAACCTTTCGATCGGCAAGCCCTAGACTCTGTGGTTTAGACTACAGCGCCAGTCTATGTAGTTAATGATGGATGATCCAGGTAGTAAGCTTGCCATGTGAACATATATATTCTTGGCCACCCACCCACAGAGTACTCTTGCTCATATCAAGAATCCTTGTTGCTTTTATTTCTGCAATTATACCCTCTACATTTGTTTTAAGGGAGTTGTGGGGCTGAATCCAATGGACAGGATCATGCACGTTCACCTTAGCTGCATAACCCAGCTCCCCCCCCCATTAGGTTTCAGTCATTATAATTCAAAAATACATAGTTTGGAAATAGTCATCAATACAATAAACCAAATACTATTTGCTTACATGGAACCTGAATGGAACCATGCTTAAAATAAAGTAAAATGTGACAGAGAAGCTTTTAAAATGATCACTGGGGGGAGGTCTACAGGAACTGAAGAGGGTCCAGTGTGAGATGGAACATCCCTAAGGGATGACAGTGAAATTCTTCATGAATGTCCAAATGGCAGTAGTAGGCTAGATCCAGTGCTTTTTTTTCTAAAAAAAATGTTTAGGTGTATTCTCATTTTCCTACTCATATTGAAATACTGCAACTCAATGAGGCCAAACTTAGCTTCCCAAGATGTTTAGGGGTATGCGTACCCCTATGTACCTGCAGAAAAAAAGGACTGGCTAGATCAATCAATGAAAATAAAGGGGGATATGCTTGACATTCAAAGAGGCCAAAGTATAGAGGAAAACACACATGGAAGAGACATTTGGAAAGAGGCCAGATATAGCTGTTGCATGCTATTGCCAGAAGCCTCCAAACCAAGATGTGTGAGCTAGAGTGATCTGTTTTAAAAGAAATACATAAATATAGTGGGCATTACAGAAACCGGCGGCGATATGACCCATAGATTGCAGCAAAATACTGGGTAAGATTTTGCCCAGTATCTTCTCTGTGTGGTGGGAAAAAGCTGTCCCATGAGCCCTTGCTGAAGAGGGGTAGGAAAAGCCTGTTTAAGGCTGCTTTCCCTGGATCTCATAACCATTTTGCTTTGAGAGCTTTCTGCCCACCCTCGGGTCAGAGCCTTCACTGAGCAATTTTGTGTCATTGGTTGACAGGGCCAGAAAGGATTTTTTTCCTCGCAACCTGACTGGCACTTGGTTTGCCCCCCCCTTCCCTCAGTGAAATTATGGCTTTCCTTTGTTTGGCTGAAGAACATTGTTTGTATGAGGGCGGAAATGGCATTGGTCAGGACCAACATGGTATAGGGGGTCCCCATAAGGGGGCTGAGGGGAGACCACAGCAAACCCAAGCATGGGTTCGATATCTGCCTGGTTGGAATCTGAACCCTGGTCCCCCAGTGAGACCTTGCTTGCTTGGCTTGCTGCATGGCAAGGTTCAACACTGGCCAACTCCTGTCATACAGGTTTGGACCGATCCAAACCCAGCAGATCCATTCCATCAACATGGGGCTTGTGGAATGATGAACTGATCCTGGGACCCAGTACCATGCCAACCCTTGCCCCGCCTGCTGGTGTCAATAAAGATTTGGCCTGATTTTATCCCATCACCATTGTACAGTCTGGTTATTTTATTGCTGCTGTCATGGGTCACATAATGCGCTTGCCTGGGCAAGTGCCTCTGTCCCATCACACTGTCCTCTACTGGTCCTTCTTCTGTGCCTCGACTTTCACAGGTAAAGTTGAAAGCATAATCGTTTTGGCTAACATACATGTTAGGAAAAACGTATCAATCTGCTATAACAGCTATTGTATGAGAGTTCAAAGCAAGGAAACTATTCTATTCCAATGATGTAGCAGATATGCAGTATTCTGTTCCTATGAACAGATGCTCTTAAAGATGATCACCGTCCCACACCAATTACTGCCATTTCCCATTGAGAAATATAGTGTCTAGTTTCTCCTCCTGGGGCAGGTCCACTCACACTCTACGGAATGATATATGTGACAGACATAGATAAATGGGAGGAGAAGAAACAACTGCCTTATGCAGACCAACTGTCCACCTGTCCCAGTATTGTTTACTCTGGCTGACGGCAATAATCCAGATTTTCATGTCGCAATTCTTCCTAGCCTTGTTCACACAGTGTCCCACAGTTAGATCAGGGCAGGCATTTTACACAGCAGGTTAAGACAAATATGCACACTTGCACACACATGGTAGGTTGGTCTCTATTTTTCATGCGAAATCCCTTTTTGTATGTCTTTTTAAAAAAAGAAACTGAAATATACAAATATTTTAATAAATAAAATTAAGTAATGCAAATTTTGGCAAACTTTCCACATATACTGGCACACTAAAATGATTGTAATAATTCCATAATCTTGCCCCAACTGTAGAACTTCCTCCCTTAGGATGTTTGGCAACCTTTTGTGGTTAGGGCTTCAGCCAAATCTGGTGCATAGGCCTAGTTTTAAGGATAGTTTGAATTTTTTATTATTATTATTTTACTTTGCTGGTGATCATTCAATGCAAGTTTAAGGAACTTTTATTCATTCAGACTTTGGGGAGATATTTGAAAGTGTGCATCATATATGGATATCGGAGTTTGTGGAGTAATGGCATTTTTGGCCATATATAGAGGATTCCGGCTTGTGGGGCACTGCTTTATTTTTCTGTGGGGAAGGCACTTGCAAAGCAGACCCCTGCAGTACAGCTGCTTCTTTCTATCTGTGTCCCAAGCTTCCTTCCCATGAAATGCCTGCCTCACTTTTACACCTAAATCCCTGCCCCTCCTGATGACCGTGGATTTCTTTGGGTGGTTTGACCCAACCCTGGGACATGTGGGGATTTCTCAACCCTGAATCAGCCTGATTTGGTTTGGGATTCAGCATTCAGTTGAAACTGGTGCATATCTGTGGCGTTTGCCCTCCTAGGTGGGTCATAAGGAAAGGGTTAAATGAGTGTGAAGTGACTGGCCAGTGGAAACCCAAGGGGAGGTGTTAGAGTTAGAGTTGGTTTTGTTTGGAAGTCAGTTGGGAGGTCTGTGGGTGGGTCTAGTTTTGTTGTGAGAGAGTGAGGGAAACTGTTAGGAGGAGTCAGATAGACAATTGGTATAATCAGTTAGAAGTTATTAGGAAGGTATAGGCCGGTATAGAAACTAAGGATAAGAAACTGACAAGAAAAGTTATCTGAAACCATAAACTTGTTCATGCTTATAAAATAAGCTTGATTGTTTGTTTTAATGTTAACAACTGTCTGGACTCAGTGTGTACCTGAGAGAAATGGGTTGGTGGCAGTGGGGAAGTGATCATAGTGCTGGCACAGGGATCAATAGACCGTCAAACGTCCGGGGACCCTGTGTGATCGCCACAGTATCCCTGGGTTTATAACTTTTATTGTTGCATGTTATTGGGTACTGCATTTCATAGGATTGTAAAATACAATGGAGTCTTGATACATAAAGAGCAGCATACCAATAAAACTAATAAATAAATGCATGTTGCAGCATCCTTCTCATTCTGCAATCTCCTACAGATGAGAGCAGCTAATTTATGAGTGCTTTCAGAGCCCTCAGACCTCATCTTTCTTTTAGAAAGATATTGGTGAGCCACTGGCTCCAACTAGAGGTGTGTTGAGACTCGTCTCATTACTGAGTTATTCCCAGGTTACTGGGCAAAATTCCTTCTCTTTTCCCTTTGTTCCTGGAAGAAGCATACATCCGTGGCTCATCTCTGGTTTTAACCCAGAAAGAGTTTCTCTGTGGCTTAACTTCTGCATCTCCTGCACTAAGGCAATGCTTTACTTCCTTCTTTCCAAATATACACCTTGCTCCTCTGGCTGCTCCCTACACCCCAACTTCTCTCTCTTAATAGTATGCCAAGGAGGAAAAACATCTCTCACACACTTGGGGGCCTCTGTGGAAACAAGGTTCAGCTGACTCAAGCTTTCAACAAATTCCAGCTGTAGCCAGCCTCTGACACATGTGTTTAGGAGTGCAACCTTGGTTAAGGTAGTATTTGAAAGTGTGCAGGAGTGGCACTGAATGACCATTTAATAAGTAGTAATGCACCACAGTATGCATGTAGCCAGTCCTTTGATAAGCCTTTTGTCTGTATCTCTCATGTCATGTAACAGTTTGTGAGTAGGAAACTCACCAACCAAATATACGTATCTTCTCCTACCTTCATTTTTGACATTTTTCCTTAACAATTTCCTGCATCTTCCATTAGCTCTGCATTTCTGCCAGGCCAGTCAAAGTGTCTGCTTTCTCTAAGCGCTGTGGATGCTGTTCGACTGCAGAGTTGGCAAAGTTCCCTCACTGCGAGACGTGAGGTTACAGGCAGAGGGCCTTCTCGGTAGTGGCGCCCACCCTGTGGAATGCCTTTCCATCAGATGTCAAGGAAATAAACAACTATCTGATTTTTATAAGACATCTGAAGGCAGCCCTGTTTAGGGAAGTTTTTAATGTTTCATGTTTTATCGTGTTTTTAATACCCTGCTGGGAGCCGCCCAGAGTGGCTGGGGAGGCTCGGTCAGATGGGCAGGGTATAAGTAATAAATTATTATTATTATTGCATCTTTGGACTCGGAAGTCTTTGGACTCAGGGACACAATCTGTTAATTGTTCTACATAGTGCAAATACATACTTTACCTTACCAATTATGCACTACACCATAATGAATATTATTATTATTTATTCATCTTAATAAAGCATGGGCCATGTTTATCTGACATCTGTTGTCAGCATTCAAACAATTCTTTAAATTAAGAAGGAATACAAGTACAGTGATATCTCAGGTTAAGAACCTTAAGTTGTTCTGGAGGTCCGTTTTTAAACTGAAACTGTTCTTAACGTGAGGTACAACTTTAGCTAATGGGGCCTCCTGCTGCTGCTGCACTGCCGCCGCGTGATTTCTGTTCTCATCCTGAAGCAAAGTTCTTAACCTGAGGTACTATTTCTGGGTTAGCGGAGTCTGTAACCTGAAGTGTCTGTAACCCGAGGTACCACTGTAGTGATTAATTTTTTTATAAAGAAAATGGCTTCTAGGTTGTACAGTGCAATTACACTGTGATGCCTATAATGATATCACAGATAATTATCAAAGTATTGCAGAAATAACAAGCACTCCAACAGTTTTAACTCTTCAGCTATCAAATAAATTACGGCCTTTTGAGGAAAATCTTTTTATTCATTTCTATTTCAGCAGCACATAAACATGTTGAGGTTCAAAGGTAGGAATTAAAATATCTGTAATCTCAAATATAGTTCTAGCAAATGTTGTTATAAACTACACATTTAAAAGTATAATAAATTAGCCATTCACAACTTGGCAAGACTCGACAAGTGGTGAAAATTTATCAGCTGAAATATGGGAAAAAATGACTTAACGTTAACAAAGTAATTAAAAATGTAAAATGGTGCATTTGAATGCCAAAGAAAATGACGATTTGAAAATATAATGAATGTAAAAATAAATGCTTTTCTTTGGCAGGGTTAGAAAAATACATCAGCAGAGAAGGTTGGTGGTAGTTCAGCTACAAAAGCTCATGTTTAATTTGAAAGCTGCTTAATATTTGAGATGAATAGCTGAAGTTCAAAATACTCTTATAAAGAATGCTGATTATGAGAGAATGTTGTAAAAATTGGTGGTCTTTAAATAGCTTGTGCATTATATTAAGATTCTTTCCCCTTGCTTGCTTTTGTCTGCCGTTTTAAAAAGAGAGATCTAGTAATTAAAAAATTAAGGATATCCAACTCCCACACATTAATTTGTCAAGATTCTACTTAGCCATGGTAAGTTAAATAGAAAATTATCTCAAATTGTGGGTGATTTGCTAACCATTAAGGGTCTAGAATGAGCAAATTTTACCATAGGCAACTGGCGATATTTTATTGAGCAATATGTACAGAATAAGGCAGCTGGGAAATCCATTAAAAGAACATGCAGCTTTTTTAAAAAGGGGAATTGTTAATGGAGGAATATATGCTGCTTCTTAATTTGTACATGCTACAAGGTTATGCCTTTACCCAATACAGATGAGGGTCCAATTCAAGCATTCTTTGTTTATATAGCATAACATCTGATTATTTCATTGTAGTCCCTGACAAGTTTTGAATGTCAACCCAATCCAGCACCCTAGCCTGTCAAGAGCATTCAAGGCTCTGTGCTGACGTGGATGCACATCTGGAAAGGCATCCCTATCAATATTCTCATCTATGGATGGATGTACAGCCACATCTGGGCAGGGGCGTACCAAGTGGGGGGTGGAGGGGGCGGTCCGCCCCGGGAGCCACTCTGGGGTGTGTGTGACACAATGCTGCCTCCCACCAGCTGTGGAGCGGCTGAGGTGGCATGCAGTCCGTACGGGCATCTGTACGGGCTGCCTCTCGCACGGCGACTGTATGGGCTGCCACACATGCGCACTCCGTATGGGCTGCCCCGCCCCTCGGCATCCCGCCCCCGGTGCCGGAGAGGGTTCCTCCGCCATTGCATCTGGGTGCATCAGCTGTTAACACTGCCTCATTGTCAGCTGTAGCAGGGTCCCTCTGGACTCTGGTCATAGGAAGGACCAGAGCATGGGAACAAGGGCTTGACAATTCTCAGGGTAGTCAACATTGCGGAGCTCTGCTGGGGCTACTAAGTATCAGTAGTAGGGGAACTGGCCATTCAAACAGATCTGAGGAGCCATTTTTCTTAAGCAGAGTGGACCAACTTGGTAGTTCCACTGTCTGCAGATATTTGCAGGGTGGCAGCTCTCCTGGCAGCTCAGGAGAGGGCATTCTCTGTGATAGTCCCTAAGTTGTGGAATTCCCATGTCTGGCACCTTCATTATGTAGTTTCCATAGTATGCTGAACTTACACCTCTTTACCCTGGACTTTTACATCTGAGATAAACACACACACACACACACTATTCATGTGACTGACATTTTAAAATATTTTTAATATTGTATTTTTATATTGCTGTAATCTGCCCTGGGAACTGGTGGCAGAGGGTAGGCAAGAAATCAAAATAATGATAATGGTGATAAATGGTCTTTTAGCAAAATGGGTCTATTTTTTTTAACCAGCTCAGGCTGTTTTGCCTTTCCATACAGGGCATCACTATATAGAAATGATTGCTTTCTGTTACTAACATCTGTGGTGCAGAGTTATTGACAACTGCAGAAAAAAGAAAGTAACCTTTCCATCCCCCAAAGCAATAAATCATCCCAGATTATGTGCCGCGTCTACCCATAACTGGAGTTATTTAACCATTCAATATTCTTTAGCAAACATGGCCATCTTTTGCCTTTCCTGTTTATGTTGCTCCCAGTAGTTCAGAACTGGAGTAAATTCACTGCAGCAGAAATAGCATAAATAAACTGGCTTTGTCTGGTGATGTGGGGAGGGGGGGAGTGACTAAGTAGGGAAGGAAGAAATATGTTCCTTTTCCAGAAATATTGATAGTAAAGCTCCTTTGGAATTACACAAGAGCACAGGCCAGTACTTGGAGAGGAATCCACTTTAAAATTTGAAATGTTAGGCCATAGATGCTGAACTTCAAATACTGATTTCAATAGATTCAGATACATACTGTGGCAGTGGGAGGCGATGTATGTACGTGAATTCTTGTGTTAATTTTCCAATGTATCGTTGTTGTAAACTGCTCTGGGTACTTATTGGTAGAATACAACAGCAACAGCAACGTTGACGGTGATTAGCTGGGGCAGGGTACTTCTGGCCTGAGATTCAAGTGCCTTCCATCAACTTTGGCTGGTGGCCCAGCTGTACTTCTGTCTGGACAGAGACAGCCTGACCAATGTTGTCTACACCCTGGTAACCTCTAGGCTAGAGTACTGCACTGTGTTATACATGGGGCTACTTTTGAAGAAGATCCAGAAACTACAGCTGTGAGGAAGGTGTGGAGGGTGTCAACATGAAAATGGGCCCATGGTGGCCCCTTCTTATGGAGCACTCTCCCCAGGGAGGCATGCCAGGTGCCATTATGACTTGTCTTTAGACAAAAATATTTCTTTTCTGCCAGGCCTTTGGCTGTTAATTATCTGTGGCCTGCTTCAGTGGGTAGGCTGTTTTAGTCCTGCTTTTAAAATTATGAATGAGTTTTAAATTCTATTCTGTATTAGCTTTTATGCTGGTTTAAATGCATGTGTTATTTTGAGTTTGTAAGTCACTTTGAGTTGCTTCTTGTAAAACAGGTATGTAATTAATAAATTTATTTATTAATGATTTATTGGGAGTAATTGTCACAGAAAGCAATAGAACAAATTATACATGACCAATCCAAGCACAGATTGTTCTATGATTCACGTCCGCCGACTTTTGCCATTTGGGCAGAAGCTCAGTTGGGACAGGGGTATGGAACCTATAGCACAGGGGTTGCTAACCTTTTTGAACTAGTAGGCACATTTTTGAATTTTAAGAGAGTGTTGGGATGCCAGTCACAAAATGGCTGCCATGAGAAGTGTGTCATAACACAAAAGTGCAGAGATATCAATCCCCAACGAGGTTAAGGTTATCATGGGAAGTCCTAACTGTGCAGATCACACAATATTGATTTTACACACACTCATGCTGTCTGATAGGAACAAGGAGCATTTCTCAGTACCTCAGCACCTATCTGTGGAGGCTTCCCATGTGTTAGAACCCTGTTTTAATGCACAGGGAGCGTCTATGTATAGTAAAGGCTCCTTGCTTCATTTGGCTAAACTGGCAATTGTGGTGTTGGGAGGTAGCTAGTGTGCTCTCATAATACAAGTGGATCCACAGCTGAACTCAGATCTTTCCACCAAATATTCTTCAGGGGGAGCTCAAAGATACAAATTCTCTGAAAAGTGAAAAGAAAATTATTTTCTGAGAAAGTTATGGCCCTGTTGTGCCCCACTTACCTTCCACACTCTACTCCTCACCCCAAATATGCTCTGTGATATTGGAAACCCATTGGGAATGGTATGTGGTAGGTTATAGAAAGCTGTGAATTTGGTAGAAATGACCCTTTCCTTAATGTGAACAGTACAGCAATTTGAGGTCCAAGCTAATGTTTTCCATAGTACTCGTTTGCAAATAACGTTAGCTGGTTTGGAGCCAGTGTGTGTGTTCCTGTGCAGTAAAATGTAAGGTAGTAGTTTCCTCCACTTGATGTATAACATATTTTGTTATTTTTAAATTAGTAAAAAAAACAACTTTACATTTGCCCTTGAATTTAATCTGAGCTCTCTCTCTCTCTCTCTCTCTCTCTCTCTCTCTCTCTCTCTCTACCTCCTTCTCTTTTTATGGTAGCTAAATGCATCCATTAACTTTTGAAAGAAAGCAATTTCAACAGTTCAGTATCGAGGGATTTTTTTAAAAAAACAACAACACACACATTCCACTTCTTTAATAAATTATACAATCTATAGAAAGGATGCCATATTCGCTTATATAGTACTACCTGATGTGAATAATCAATGGCAGCACACAACTATGCTTCTTTCACCATTCCCCTAATCAAATTATTTTATGTCTGAGCCCTTTCCATAATTTAGTCATTAATGCCTAAAACCCACCGTGTATAAAATTGCCCTATTAAGAAGGAGTAGTTTAAATTGCCTTTTAAAGTGTATTTCTTCCGTCTTGTTTGCAAAATTAATTCTTAGAAAAATAGGAGTAAGGGATGTGAAATGATTATTTGGGCATATGAGTTGGAATCAATTCATTGCTTCAGTTGGTTTTCTGTTTTTTTAAAATTCCTCTTGTTGTAAAGCTTCCAAACACCAAAAGCTTCTGCAACTGCTCCCCACCCCCCAGTGAAAGTTCTATTTTACCTCAAAAGTGATGATCGTTTGCAGTGATTTGTGCCTATTTAATAGAGCTTGGCATTTTGTACTTCCCTCTTGAACAAAGTGTTAAATCTTCTCCTCTGAGCGTGGCAATCTTTTGTAGGCATGAAGGTCATTAATTTTAATTAAATGGAACTTTTTTCTTACACTTGCTAGAAAATGAGGATTAGTCTCAACAAGTTTCATTAAATAAACAGAGCAAATTAACATTTATAATACATCTCCAAAGCGATCTGAAATGGTCTCATCAAAAGCCTATTAGCTGGCTGGTGGAGAGCTGCCTTCATGGGATACCATGAAATATATTCCAGTGAAAAGGACAGAAAGCTCTTGGGTGTGAAATAAATTGTGATGGTCAATCTACAGTTACCCTTCTCTTATCAGCTGAGATTTGGAGTTTAACAGCAAGAACTTTAGAAACAAGGGGTTGGTTCAACAAACTCCTCAACCTGACAGGTCAAATGCCTGCTAAAGCAGTAATATCTTAACTAGGCAGTGGCAAATGCCAATATAATGATGTAGGGATTGACAAATCAGTCAGTTTCTCTTAGTTGTTCATTCTTCCAATCTTAAGTCCTCCTGAAAATCCACCAGCATTTTAGGGTAGAATTCCCCCCAATGTATACTTTTCTGTATACAATTTTGCTAACGTACAGATTTTTGAAAAAGCAATTTCCCCATACAGAAGGCATTTTTTGCATGTAGTTTTCATGAATATATTCATTGTTATGCATACTTTACCCCAGTATATGTGTTTTTGTGGGCTGAAGAACTGCATTGCAAAATTCGGATGAGTGCAAATTCCAAAGGATGGCTCTGTTTTGGTTCACATATTGTTTCAGAAAGTGCAGATTAGATAGATTCACTTTTAAATATGAACTGAATTTTATTCCCCCCGCATTTCTAATCAGAAGAAGACACATGATACTCCCTATATATGCATGCAGAATACATGGAATTTCCACTCCTTAAGTGTCATCTGTGTGATAAATTAGGCTTGTGTGATATTTTATTTCCATTTATAGACATTATTATCTGAAGATCTCAAAATGGTTTACAATAGATAAAAAGACATAAATATCCAATAAGTACAAGGGGGGGGGGGGGAGAGGGAGAGGGAAGAAGAGGGAGAGAGATTGTTTGTGTGGTCTCCATAATCAGGACTAGCAGGATATGGCTGACTTCTCATGGTAAGCAAAAGTTTGTTGGAGATGGTTGTCTCTCTAATTCTGTGTTATGCCAAACTCCCCATGGCAGCCATTTTGTGACTGATGCCCCCACCACTCTCTCAAAATTCAATATGCGCCCACTAGTCCAGAAAGATTGGTGACCACTGTCATAGACAAACACCTTATCAGTATAAAGTGAGGGAACATTGCAAGGCATTCTTATGTAAAATTTCAACGAACATAACAGATTCTTCATACACTACTCACCCAATTTCATTTACCATCCATTCCACACAACCACTATAATAATTTGCTACCTCTAACATCTCTATCAATATGTTCAACAAGATTAAAACCCACATACAAAGGATTTCAGCTAAGCATATATGACTAAAATACAGTCCCCATCACTGAAGGACTAATGGGTTCATTCCCCACACTCACTGGCTATCTAATACTCCTCTCCCATCTTTCACCTGAAAGTGGAGTGTTTGTGTAAATCTGCGTTCACCCATCCACTCCCAACTACATAATCGTAACATGCATAATGTGTCATTGTGCCTTTGAATTTTTTTAATTGAATTTCTTTTGTTGCCATAGCAGTCTTTCAACAAGTGCAAATTCATCAGTCTCATTTCATTTAAAATATTAAGGCCATTTGTATTCTGCTGCTAAATTTTTTATGAAAGGATAGGTAATGGGGTTCACAAAGGATGGGCAGAAAGGCAGTTGCAGCAAATAGTTCCTCCTAATTTTATTCTCTCTCTCTCTCTCTCTCTCTCTCTCTCTCTCTCTCTCTCTGCTTTGGTCGATTGCATTTGCATTCTGTAATGCTCTCCCACTCTAAGTGCTTGTCTAATTTGTTTTTGGAGCCTATTCCTTGTTGCAGTTTCTTTTATTGCCTTATTGCCATGCTTAATTACCCTCTGTATAAATGCTGAGAATGCCTAACACCATCTTGGCAATGTCAAGTGAACATCAGCATCTGAAAGGTCACTATGGAGAAGTATATAATATGCAGTATTCGCTAAAGGAGTGCAGATATGCCCTGAAATGAAAACTTTGCACAGGTTGTCCAACCTGGAGTCAAAAAGGCTAAAATTGATCGACTCCATGGAGCTTAAGTATCCTCACAGCTCTGTTGGATCATAGGCAATTTTTTTAAAACAACAACAACAACAACAACACACCAATGCACTCACTTTTCATATTTGTCAAGGCTGCCCAAGGTCCCAGCTCACAAAGGACCAACGCTGCTTTCTAATTAAATACAAAAGTCTTTATTGAAGTTCAGTTTCACTTCCAGAGCCGCAGCGCGCAGCCCCACGTCTCAACTGTCAGACCGCTGATGACCCTTCTGAATCTCCTCCCCCTGTACACCAATTTAAGACCCTCGCCTTGCTCCACCTTTTCCGCTGCTCATTCCTCCTCTGGGTCCGCCTGCCCGCCGGGGTCTCGCCCTTCCTAGCCTCTTCTGCCGCTGATTCCCCTGAGCCTTCTCCCTCCCTCCAGCGGGCTTTAGGAGCTGGTTCCCCATCCGGGTCTCCTGCTGTCCCGCGCGCCTGTACATTTGAACTTGGCGCGCGCGCCCAGCCAGCAGTCTTCCTCCTAACCATTTCACTGCTGCTGTCACTGCTTCCCCCTTCGGGTGGGCTAGCTGCAACTGACCTCACCTCCATTCCCCCACTCTCCGATGGAGGCGTGGTCAGCCCTGACTTACTCTCCCTCCCCTCCGGAGGAGACGCTGGCCCTGACACATGTGACTCTTCCCCCCCACTACGCTCTGGTGGGGAAACTGGTCCCGATCCTCCACTGCTGCTTTGGGGTTCCCCTCTGGCTCCTTGTTTCTGGTGCGTCCCCCCTGGGACCCCCCTTGCCCTGACCATCGGCGCCCCCTTCTGGGAATCTTCTGATTCGCTGGAGAAGCTCATGGAATCTCTCGGGCCACTGTCATACTCCCCTACGCTTCCCTCGGATTCTTCCCCTTCGCTCTCCCAATCCTCTCTCCCCATTGCTCCTGCTCCTGATTCCCTGACAATATTGAATGTAGATTCTTGGGGGGGGGGCAGGAAGCATACCTAAAAGATTAATAGGACAGCCTTTGGAGGATTGTACTTGTCGATAGGAAGCTAGAATTCTCCTGCAGTCAATTAGAAGTTGCTTCAAACAATCACTCCGTTATTATTTAAACTTTGCCAAAAAATTCTTACTTATTTTTCTCAACCACTCTGCCAATTATAGACAAAAGAAATTGCGGGAGGGAAAGTTTTTTGTGAAATTCTCGCCAATTTTTCACACAGTGGTTTGTTGTTCTTACCTTAGTTTTGAAGTGATCAAAGGGAGTTTGGGAATGTTTCATTCATTCTACAAATAATTTATTGGGTGGTCTGCCATCTGCAGTCTTCTCAGGTGGTCACGGTTTCTGAAAAGGCCATGATGTCCTTGGCTGGGCTTTTCTGCAAGCATGGGAGGCAGAGAGGCTGCCTAATGTCCCCTGGCATTTTTTCCCTCAGTGTCTATCCATCCCTACATTACTCAAACTTCTGCCATTGTTTGAAGAAGAGTTTGGATTTGATATCCCGCTTTATCACTACCCAAAGGAGTCTCAAAGCGGCTAACATTCTCCTTTCCCTTCCTCCCCCACAACTAACACTCTGTGAGGTGAGTGGGGCTGAGAGACTTCAAAGAAGTGTGACTAGCCCAAGGTCACCCAGCAGCTGCATGTGGAGGAGCGAACCCGGTTCCCCAGATTACGAATCTACCACTCTTAACCACTACACCACACAGCCACCACTTTATTCCTCTTCACAGAGAGAAAGGCCTTCCCTCCCTGCAAGCCTTCCCTTACCATCACCACCCCAGGTCATTTACTATAAACATGAGTTCTCTACTTTCCTCCCCTTACTCTGCCCCCGCCTTTAGAACCTTAGGAAAGAGCCAATGAAAGCAGAGCGATGGTGAGCTAGTGCAAGCATAGCAAAGAGCATTCATTAAGAGAAGAGGATGAGTTCCAAAATATAGAGAAACTCAGGTGCTGAAGGTCAGGGTAAAGAAGTGCATTCTCAGCATGTGGCAAAAATTACGTAATGACGGCACCACTCTGTGGGGAGGAAATTTCACAGGTTGGTATTGTTTTCTGAAAACATGACCTGCATTGTGTTGCACATTCTCAGAACACATGAAATATATGTGCATATTAGCAACTACCAAGACCTCATAATTACAGATGTTCCACCACACATGAAATCTATTTCATGACAGGCCCTCTTTCATTGAATGCCCACAGTGCAAAGTCAGAATTAAGGGCAACCAGGACACCTTCATTTCCCACTGGACGTAATTCCACACAAGTTAATTGTGATGAAGCCCCATTGAATGTAATGGAATGGGCCATTAGTCGCAAGTAGCTTAGTTCTCTTGGATTTTCAGTGAGACAAATTTGCAATTCACTATGGCTGGATTATGCCGAGCATCATCATAAGGAAAGCAACACATTGATCACATTCCAAACCTGGATTACAGCCTGCAAATTTAAAACCAAAAGCACTTAATGTTCTAAAACTATGCACGTAGATAGGGGATTCATTCAAGTTTCTCTTCCTAGGGATGAATATATATTAGTTGTCAAACATGCACTTATTTCAATTTTCTAGAGAATAACTTGTTTAAATATTTCTGTTCTCATTGCCTTCTGATTTAACTTTGATTCATTTGATTAGCAGCTAACAGCCCTACTGGTGCATGCATGATAAGGAGGAAGAGGCTATTGTTTTACATGTAAAAAACAAACCAGACACCCTCCTGGTGCTACAAGGATCTTGTTCAGCATATTAATCTCACTGGTCATGTTCAAAGAAGCTGTAGCAGCAGTTCTACAAATCCCAAAACTTAAAAGCAGGCATTCAAATGCCAAACATTACTTGTTCTGCTTTGTAGCATTTCTAGTCTGATCAATTATGACACAGTTTAATGTTGTTCTGCATCACAATGCTGTTATTTTTCCTTTGTTGAGAGCAGATTCCTGCAACCTGAGATTATCACTACAACCCCATTCCTTCTCCCGCACTCAGAATTACCCTATAGTTTATTCCTGGAAGGGGTTTGTGTGAGAGAGAGACAAATCTGTCAACAAGTAGAGGGGTACATGTGGAGAGAGAAATAAATCTGTCAGAATCTTAGCCAGGAGGGACATCAGAATAAAGCAAATATCTATGTTATCTGTGTTCTACCCTCTCCTGTGGGATAGTTTCTGAATCATTGAACTGGCTAGCAGAGGAAGACATATAGATGCTGTAGCTTAATATTTCTCTCTTGGAAGGACATTTTCTAACTGGTATCATTTGTCTTGGTGATACCTTGAACGATCTATAGCTTCCCAACCTTATTGCCTTCTCATACTGATGTAATTTGCTCTTGAATTCCTTATTTATGTCTGTTTTGTTTATTTCTGATAAATAATTTGACCCTGTCCTTCATTTACTCAGGCGCATTGTGCATGCAAAACCCTGATGGAGTGTTGGACAGGGAGTCAGCCAGTTGCCAGTGACTCCAAAAACATCAACTGCTCTGCCTTTTCTTGGTTCTTTTCTGGCACAAATATGTTCCATGCCTCCTAGGATCCACAATACCATAAAGATCAGGATAACTCCCTGTTTGTTGAAACTTCATCACTTCAGCTCACATTGCAACAACTGATGCCTCAGTGCGGCTGCCAGAAGAGCAGAAGATCATATTCAGATGAGCTCACAAATATTGTGTAGAGGAGGAAGGACAAGAAGGAAACTGGTGAAATCTGGGTGGGAGGGGGAAATAAAAACAAATCCCAGTAACTCTCATCACCTGACACTAGGTGGCAAAGTCCAGCAGGACTACATTTGTACTTGTTTCCTCTCCCTGTGCTATTGCTAGAAAAACAAAACACAAAAAACCAGCTCCACAAAGTGCAGCAAAATGCATGAAACCAAAGGACAAACTGCTTACCATAATACTTTCCATATTTTAAACATTTTAAATTCACTCTTTCTCAGAAGAACTGAGCCTCCACATACAGAAGAACAAATAACACATTTAAAAATAATGATGATAGTACCTTTGGGCAAAATCGACTGGGAAAGCAATTTCCCTTCCTTTGCAGTTACTTGGTAAGGTGAACTAGGCTCCCAAATCACACTGTGTTTTCTCCCACTGCATATTGTACAACAGAGAATCAGTGACAGTTGTAATTCAGGCGTACGGTTTTGTTCTCATTAGCTCTTAGGTAGTGATAGGGTTGTAAAGAATGTTGTTTGATTGTCCTTAACTTCACCTTTCCTTTCAAGTCTGTTTGGAGTGAAGAGTTATGTCTGAGTGGACAGAGATTAATAATAATTTTTTAGAGAGCAATTATGTTTTTTAAGAAGTCCAACAGGAAGCATGCAGGTGAGGAGTACTTTTATAGGTGTGATGGTAACCATCTTCAAAGATGGGGCAAAGATGCTGCTCCAGAGGATCCAAACCAATGGACTCAAATTACAATAAGGGAGATTTTGCCTAACCATTGGGAAGAACTAGCTGACAGGAAAATCAGTTTGATAATGGAATGGACTGCCTGGGAAGGTGGTGGACTCTCCACTGGAGATTTTTAAACAGAGGTTCAATGGCTTGTGTTAGGGATTATTTTACGGGGATTCCTGCATTTCAGGGAGTTGGACTAGATTACCCTTGAGATCCCTTTCAACCCTACAGTTCTATGATTCTATGTGAAAAATTTCTCACACCATAATTTTTAGGTTCCAGTGAGCCTCTTCTCCGAAGAAGAAGAGCTATCATTTCCGCCCTGAATACCAGGATAACTTGGTGTGGAAGGGATGGGATGGGATGTGGGGTAGAAGGAATATTGCTTCCGAAATACTGGGTTTTGGTGGCAGAAAATGGTAAGCTAGCACATGGCTTCAGCCCCTGTTTTGTCCCCTACCTTCACCAGGTACCATTAGGCTTAGCCTGAACTCAAACGACTGTGTGTTTAAGCGAAGGTGTGTGTTTCTATTCAGGGATTCTAGACGGGGTGAGATGATGTCAGTGCAGTGGCCTACTACTGTAATCTTAAATTATCAGTGAAGGGAGTTGAGTAAGAAGGTGTATGCTATTGAATTCTGAACATTTGTCTTAATATGAGTAGTATGCTTACAGATATTTAAAGGTGCCACCGTTCGTGTGAGCAAAGTAATAGAAAAATCCAGGAACACTGTATGCAGATAGGTAAAGGTAAAGGGACCCCTGACCATTAGGTTCAGTTGTGGCTGACTCTGGGGTTGCAGCGCTCATCTCGCTTTATTGGCCAAGGGAGCCCGCATACAGCTTCTGGGTCATGTGGCCAGCATGTTTACCTTCCCCCCAGAGCAGTACCTATTTATCTACTTGCACTTTGACATGCTTTCGAACTGCTAGGATGGCAGGAGCAGGGACCGAGCAATGGGAGCTCACCCTGTTGCGGGGATTCGAACCACCAACCTTCTGATCGGCAAGTCCTAGGCTCTGTGGTTTAACTCACAGCGCCACCTGGTTAAGGGATGTCAAGTGCTTCAGATCTGACAACTAAATTAGGTTGTGGGAGCCATTCTCTAATAAACCTGAGAAGATGAGCTAGAGGGTGGGGCACTTCTGGACCTGGTTGTCTAACCTGTGTAGCCAATCTACCATATTATTTTTCTGTTACTACCACCCTTGCTACTCTGTGCTTGAAATGAATTAAACACTGAGCTGGTAAGTAGGAGTAAATTCACTCCATGGCTGTCTGCACATACCGTGGGTGTAATTTAACAGTGATGCATCAGCGCCTTTCAAAGTGGCATCTCACTTAGTCAGAAAAAAAATGGAGGAGATAGGAAGCCAGAGGTCTGGCGAAGTGTGTCAAGGTGCTTTATAGAGCCAACAAAATCTATAAAACAAAAGAGCCTGACAGCTAGAAGAAATGGACTGCCTAGAGCAGCGCTCTTTCTGCTCATGTGATTCAGTGCACCTCTTCCAAAAATATATTAGGGCTGAAATTTGAAAGATGCACAAAGAAGCAGCTGTTTTTCTGGGAGGCAGCCGGTGTGTTTATTTCATTATTTTTAATAATGGGAGACCAAGTGTTTCTGACATCGATTGCTTGATGAGCCATTAATTCTTCCACCCAACAAACAGAAGCCACACATTCCAAGCTACATCCATGACCTGTCTGTACATTAAAAGCTGCCATGTGGAGGCACAAGACTGAATCACACCATAGTTCTGTGAATCTACTATTACTCAAGTTAGCATTTTGTTAAGAGGTTAGCAGAGCAATCCAAGTCACCTTTGCACCACCAGGCTGGTTGCATTTCTGTTGAACTGGACAGAGGTGTCCCTCTGCCAAGCCCTGCTAGCCTCCCATTGGATGCTACCTACAGAGTGAAGCCAGCGTGACTTCACTACCACAAAGATCACATTTCCATCTGCCAAGTGCAGGGGTAGAAGCATCTCTGGCAGTATCCCCATTAGCACCAGCCAGTGGAAATCCACGCAATGGAGCTTGCCATGCGCTTTGTTGGCCCAGGATCCATTGGACCTTGAGCCAGTCCTGCTGCTCTCATGTGATGACACTGGATCCCATCTTAGACCAATTACTGCATGAGCTCCAGGCTAGCATAATAATCTGTTTGTCCCACCCCCCTTTGCCCTGGTGTGGCAGGGCTGTGGATGTGGTGTGGCCCCCACCACTCTGTGAAGGCTGGCTAGGCAGCAGAGGCACTTAGGATTACAGTTCAAGGCAGTTTACTAGCAGAGCGCAAGAGGAACTAATAACCCATAACAAAAGGTTTTCACTTTCCAACTTACACCCACAGCAGTAAAAGTAAAATAGAATAAGAAAGCTGAGTTTGATCTTCCTGCTTTTTAGGTCACTAGAAATGGTTGGAAGGAAAACACTCCACAATCTGGGAGAAAATAAAAACCATATCTACTTCTCGATCTGTGTGGTTTGTGCCACTTCATGGCTTCCCATCTCAAAAGATACATTCTCTCTGTGTGTCGGTGTGTGTGTGGATTTCTAGCTGTGAAAAAAAATGGTCATGTAAATCATTCAAAAGGAGACGGTATGTTGGCAACCTAAAATTGTCTCCTTGACAACAACCCACATTACAAATGAGCAAATAATTATTACTGTAGCTCATCCGTTTCTTTACCACTGTCAAATATTTATGTACAGAGAGGACTGAAAGCTGTATTCTGGGATAACATGTCATTTGAAGTGGTTCTGTGGGTACCACCAAATTCCTCTTATGCATAGCCTCCCCCAATAGAAAAACAGTCAAAGTGTTACAAGAATATAAAACAATAAAAAGTACAACCACACAATAAAAACAAATATAAAAGCAGCAGATTTTTTTTTAAAAAAATAGCAGTATATATAGTATAGATATCAGGCCTGGGTAAATGTTTTATCTTTTATATGTTTTCAGCTTTTTGTATTTTATCTGTGTTACTTTAATTTCTGCAATTCACTTTGAGCCTTGATCTGGGAAAAGGAGGGATATATATAAATATATATACTGTATATATAACTACCAACAACACAGAAAAGAACTTCACTGGGCTCTAAAATGGCATCAAGGTAGGTTCTAAGGCAATATTCCACAAATAGGGCATTACTACCAAGAAGGACCTCTCCCCACTTGCCAGCCACCACATCTCCAAGAGCGGTGGATAACTGAAGGAGGGCCTTCAAAGTTGGTCTCAGTACTTACTAAGAAGGCTCATATTGAGAGAAGAGGTTCTATCAAGTCCCAAACCATGAAACGTCTTAAAGCTAAGCTCTAGAACTTTAAATACTCAGAGAAGACCCAAGAGAGGGGGAAATACCTGTCCAATTTCCCCCCTACTATGAATGGAGGAGAAGAGCATTTTAAGCCAATCTACACAGTGGTCCAATAACTTACACATAATGCATGCAGTGCTATTTTTCTAGAAAAAGAGGTGCTGGAACTCACCATGAACACCTCTCTTATTCTCTTATAATGGCAATAGCGTTCACCTGAGAGGTGCCAGTTCTGGCAAGTTCTGGTTGAAAACAAAGCCCTGCTTACATGATTGCAGCTTAGGGTGGGTGATAGATGCTAGATAAATAGTTAGATAGATAGATGAGTGGGGTGTGGGGTGCTGAATCAGAAGGGGTCATCTAAGATCTCGCATAACCTTCCTAGAGCCCAGTAAGTAAGCTGGAGGGCAAGACCTGCTCCAAACAATCCATTACAGAGTTAGGTACTGACTCAGCACTGGGTAAACCAAGGAAACCTTTGCCTTAGTCCACTGGTTTGCAAATGTTCCTGCCAAGTTTTTGCTCCCTCTGCTACTGGCTGTTGTGTCATGGAGAAAAACACATGTGGGTACACACCCAAGCTGTCCTGCTTCTGTACTATCTCCCAGGCATTTGCTGGAGTATGAAGATTTTTACTGCTTATTGATTATATGGTTTTGCTGCTGATTTATTGGTTGGGTTTTGTGGGTTATTGTCGGATTTTATAGTGATTTATTGTTCTTTTTTATTTTATGTCATGCTTTGTGCTCTTAAAATTTTCTAAGTCGCTTGGAAACTCTGTATCTGGCGAGCCACTAATAAATTAAATGCACATAATACATTGCCATCATCTACCCTCAGCATGTAAGGGCTGCTCTGTGTCCTTTTAGATGTAAGGACGGATTATGCTCTTTAGACGTGGTTGGCTTTGTTTCTTCAGTTTCATAAACTTGAAAAAAATGCCATATTTAAATAGAAATGGAATGGTTCTTGTAGTAAATATAGTTCACCCCTTGCCCCAGGCTGAATCACTCAGGCAGTAGCTCTCCCCCAGCCTCATAAGCATTGCTTGCGGCTGTGAAAAAGGCAGATTTCATGCTAGGGACCCTTAGGGAAAGAATTGAAAATAAAACTGTCAATATAATGCCATTATACAAATCTATGATGTGACTGCATTTGCATACAGTTCTGGATGCCTCACCTCAAAAAGGATATTGTTTATAAAATTTATAAAATGATGCATGCAATGGAGAAAGCGAATAGATAAAAGCTTTTATTCCACTCTCAGAACATGAAAATTCGTGGACATCTAATGAAGTTTAATATTGGAATTTTCAGGACAGAACAGTGGCGTAGCGTGGGTTGTCAGCACCCGGGGCAAGGCAAGTAATTTGCGCCCCCTAACCCGTGGATTTGTGCCCCCTAACCCGTGGATTTGCGCCCCCTAACCCGTGGATTTGCCCTAACCCCAGATGTTGCGCCCGGTGCGGCCGGCCTCCCCTGCACCCCCCACGCTACGCCACTGGGACAGAATGTACTTTGTGCAGCACATGGTTAAACTATGGAATTTGCTCCTACAGGAGGCTGTGATGTTCACCAGCTTGGATGGTTTGAAAGTGGATTAGACAGATTCATGGAGGAGAAGGCCATCAATGGCTATGCTCTGCCTTCATTGTCAGAGGTAGTACTACCAGCTGAATACCAGTTGCTGGAAACTACAGATGGGGGAGAGTGCTGTTTTGCTCAGGTCCTGTTTACAGGTTTCCCAGGATGCTGGACTAGATGGGCCATTGGTCAGATCCAGCTGACTCTTCTTATGTTCTTAATCTGGACCAAAAGTGTGCTGTAAGCAAAGAGCAGATTGACTCTAAGCAATGGTTTCTGCAGGGTGCATCGTTCCAGAAGATCTGAACAAGTAGGTCAAGGCACAAGGTAGGCAAAACCAGCCAACTGAAATTCAGTCTCAAACACTGGAAAATGTTAAACCAGAGTGAAAGTAGAATCCACCCACCAACATTTCCCAAGGAAACAAGTTGAGGGTGGCCATGGGGTTGGAATGCTACATAATGCAACAATGTCTCTAATTGTGCCAGTCTGTAATTTCATTGGGATATACTTGTGCTTGGAACTGAGATACTAGATTTCTCAGACGAATAATAACAGGGAAAGATTTATTCCACTGAAGCAAAGGACAGAACCCACAAATATGTGAATGGCTGCGCCGATAATCAATTTAGAGTGGCAAAAGATAAAATAGACCTTGGCAGTCTCCAAGCTATGTTCATTTATGAAGCATGAGCAATTGGGGATGAAATTCCTATTCATGTTACAAACTGTTATATAAGTGGAATGAAAACAATCTATGCTTGTTTCTGAGAAGGTAGAACAGGCCATAATCACACCAACCTTTAGGAATCAGCTCTATCTGTGGAGACTTTGGTGGTAGCAATGGCTGGACTATGTCTTCCCAGCATAGGATGGGAAACCAGCTCCAAGCCTATCTAGAGAGATTAGACAAAGTCATACACTGAGGACATCCAGACTATGCTATTGCAATGTGATCCCTGCACAGCACCAGATGATCACTGGGGTCCCTCCAACCTTTACAATTCAATGATTCTATTATTCTACATGGGGCTGCATTTTAAGGTGGTTTAGGAACTTCAGCTAATGCAAAATACAGCCGTGTGGATGTTTGTGGGGGCCAATTGGACAGAAGATGTGGCACTGATATTGTAGTTTCCATACCCAATTCAAAATGCTGGTGACAACCTTTAAAACTCAAAATAGTGTGGGGTCAGCCTTTACCTATGAAAACCTACCTGTTCTTTAAAATCACCCTGACAGGCTTTGCTCATAAGCCTATTTTTTTGGTGGCTGCCTTGGATATGGGCCTCCCTTACAGCTAATCTGCATATTGGCCTCTACAGTACACACCTTCAAACAGAGCTTAGAAACTTGACTGCTTTGAGTTGCTTTTTGCTTCTGGTTTTGAAACTATTTTAGGTTGTTTTTTATGGAGGGACACTAGCCTATGCATAGGTTTTTAAGCTGCTTTAAACTTGTTCATTACAATGCATAGTATATTTTATGCTTGCTTGTGTCTGCTGGTTTGTGAGAGAGGGGCCCTAAAAGGAGGCTTAAAATACCTGTAGAAATAGAATACGAGGCCAACCTGGCTGCGACATCTGTCAGCCCATGGATCGCTAGGGTCAAGTCAGCTGAATAATCCCCTTCCGTGTGCATCTCTCCCTAAATTGGGTAGCTCAGTGGAAGAGGATGACTATTTAAATAGGAATGTGCTGTTCTGTGGTCAACGGTATGCTGTAGCTGCACTCCTCTGCTAGAACTATCTATAAAAATAAAAATACACTATTAGATGTTATAAATTTGGTGACAGGAGTCTGCATGGTGAGGCAATCCTTGCCAATATGGCTCTACCAAAGCCGTGTCCCATCTTGGCTCATGATGGCAGTGAAATGTTAGCACTAGAAACCTCACTAGGATGCAACTACGTATCACTTGCTCAGACATTTTGGTCATTATGGTGCTGGGGCTTTTTTTTTCTAAAGTAAAATGTGCAGTACACCTCATTGAAAATACCCACCCCCCTTTTCAGATTTCACATTTGCAGAGGAATTTATTACTTTGTTATATGAAACCCTGCATTGTTCCATTTGGAAGTTGTGCAAGCAACTTCACTCCCATGGTTGACAAAGTCTATATCAACTTTGCAAGTGTGTGTATGGTGGGGAGCAGGAATGCCTACTTCAATTTTATTCAAAGTTGTCAGAGCAAATTAAGCCAAGGTGCAATTGTCAAAGATAATTAAACAGAATTAGAAAAACTCCCTCCAAGGGCGTGGACTCAACATGTGAGTGTTTGTCAAAAGAAATGAATACTTAAACTTGATCTACAGATTAGATACTGCTATTGTAGAAATCATCTAATCTACTTTTTCGATAACTGAATTAGCTGAGCAGTCCCATGTTAATTTAAGTCAGCGAAAAACAATACTCTTATTTATCTGAACTTCTAATTATCCAAAAGCTTTTAATCTTTAATGTCACCTTGTTAACTAGATTCTTCTAAACGCGCACACACACCATTCCCCCCCTCTATTTCTTCTCGCCTTTCAGCTAAACTTTGGATATGATCCCAGTATATAAAGTCTACATGTGTAATTCATGAGTGCAGGTAGGACTTTCTTCCTAGCCTTCTGCAGCAGGAACATCTGGTGGGGGGTATTAAGGGCTTTTTTCTGGGGGTACACATACCCCTAAACTTTTTGTCAATCTGAGTTTGGCCTCATTAAGGGACATTATTTCAATATGAGTAGGAAAATGAGAGTACCCCTAAACATTTTTTTAAAGAAAAAAAGCACTGTGGGTAATACTGAGTATGGTCAGATGTGTAAATGAATCTTTCAGAGTGTGAAGAATGCTTTTGTGTTAGTAGTTAATGCCGATTGCATATTTATTTTAATTATACAGTATTGGCTCAAATATAAGCCACTCCCCCCCCCCCACATTCTGACTGTGAAAAGTTAAAGTGTGGCTTATATTCACGACCTTACACCACCGGCAAAGTGGCGTGGCTCCCCCCCCCCCAGAAAGCATCCCAGGAGCGCAGTCCAACCGCCCACCACTCCAAAGCCTCCCTTGAGCCACCAGAGGGAAGGGGGAAGTGGGGGGGAAGGCCATTGGCAAAGTGGCACGACTCCCCCCCCCCCCCGACAGCAGCCCAGGAGCTCAGGGCATTGGCGCCCGTCCCATCTGCCAAATTTTAAAGGTGTGGCTTATTTGCAGGTGCAACTTATATTCAGGCCAATACGGTACTATGTAATTTCACTTTTGCAGTGCTCGTATTAAAAATTTAATTACAGTGGTACCTCGTGTTACAGACGCTTCAGGTTACAGACACTTCAGGTTACAGACTCCACTAACCCAGAAATAATACCTTGGGTTAAGAACTTTGCTTCAGGATGAGAACAGAAATCGCGCACCGGCGGCAGTGGGAGGCCCCATTAGCTAAGGTGGTGCTTCAGGTTAAGAACAGTTTCAGGTTTGCCCAATGATTAAGGCTTTCTGGGAGATGATCTATAATGAAATGAAAAAGGTATTTAAATATACCTTCCTGAAGAAACCAGAGGCCTTTCTCCTGGGCATGGTCGGCCAATTGGTGCTAAAGAAGGATAGAACTTTATGTATGCAACAACAGCAGCAAGAATACTCATCGCAAAGTATTGGAAGACACAAGATTTACCCACCCGGGAAGAATGGCAGATGAAGCTGATGGACTATATGGAACTGGCGGAAATGACTGGCAGAATCCGAGACCAGGGAGAAGAGTCGGCAGAAGAAGATTGGAAGAAATTTAAAGATTATCTACAGAAATACTGTAAAATTAAGGAATGTTAGAAGGATGTTGGAATGAAGTTATGTGGTTTTATCAGTAATGTTACAAAGGGGTATGTAAAAATGGATTGTTAACAGGTGAGAATGTAAAATTACAATATATTAAGATAAACTATTAAGATAAAGGAAAAAATGGTAAGGATTTGCTGAAACAACTATTGAACTAGAATACAAAAAAGGGAGGTGTGAGGAGGTCAGGGAAACAAGCAAATGAAAGATAAGACATGGAAGGATTGATTTGTTTTTAATTGGTTTTACTTCTTTGTATTTTGTATTTTTTATTTTTTTATTCTCTTTTGTTTTGTTATTTTTTTTCATTTTTGTGATTTGTTTGAAACTCTAATAAATATTTTTTTTTTAAAAAAAGAACAGTTTCAGGTTAAGAACGGACCTCCAGAACAAATTAAGTTCTTAACCTGAGGTACCACTGTACAAAATAAATGTGCAAATCTGTATGAAAACAGAAGAGCCACAACAGAACATACCCCACTACAAATTAACTCTTACTGAAGTACAACCCAAATTTCACATAACAACAACAACAACAACTTTTCTTTGTATCCTGCCCTCCCCGGCCAAGACCAGGCTCAGGGCGGCTAACATCAAATATTGTATGTGTGTGAATGATTGCTCTGGATTTTGAATCAATAGCACAGGGCTAAGGCTTTAGATCAGGGGTGGGAAACTTCAGGCCTGGGGGCCAAATACAAAGCCTTTCTATCTGGCTCTTGGAACTCCCCCCAGGCCACACTAGCCCTACTTCACCCACCATGTGCTTTTGCCAGGGTGTGCTCTTGAACTCTGATAAAGCTTCTTGCTTGTCTGGACAAAGAGTATAGAGAGAGGTGTGTTAGTGGGCATAGAACCCAGCCTACTATACAAAGGTAAAATTTACATTCATTGCTCCTCCCATTTTTACCTCTGGTCCTGCCCACCACTTGGCCCTTGGATGTTTTGCAAGAAGGGAATGGTTCTTCACTCCTGGTCTAGAAATGACATTAGTCTACGCTGGATCACTACAGTAGGGCAGGCTGACCACTCAAGAATGTTGTGTGTTTGACCTGGATTCCCGTTTGTTTGTTTGTTTGTTCATTTTAGCTGTTTAAAGCCTGACTTTATGTATGCTTACCTTTTTTCCTTTTCCTTTTTTATTGTTTGCCTCCTGGAAAATGTCTCCTTGCGCCTACAAGCTGCATTGGGGTGTCTTCTTCAATCAATAATGAATTACTACAGCAATTTTACTCTGTATCAGCTGTTGCATTCACCAGGAACTATAAGGTCATTATAGACTTCCATCAACAAGGACGCCACACCTGTCTTCTAAAAAGCACTTAATAGCCTTTTGCATCTGAGGAGCAAACATTAATACAAAGAACCAACGAAACACTCGTCTGAGTGAATTGCTATTTGAATGGCTTTCCCATTCCCCACACCAGTGCTTTCCTGACTCCTAATGATGCTTGTCTGATGCAAGCAGGACAGATGTGTGCTTGTTGCCGGCTGCGTTTGTTTTCTTCTGGGTGGGGGGTGGGGAGTTTGTGCACTGCAGAAACTCGCTGATGTTTCATATGCTGATGCAATCTAAAACACCCAGAGCCACTGCTTACAGTTTTTTTATTTGCGTTTTCCCCGCTAATACTGGTAATTTTTTGAATGGAGGTATTCAATGGCACAAGGAGCATCTATTGAGCTTGAATGTTACATGTAAACTCTGGATACACTCAGGGCATGTGTTTGTGTGCGGCACCGGCAGGCCTTTGATGAGTGTGTGGCAGAGGCAGGGGGCCCGATGCTGACCCGGGGTGGGTGGGGGGAGCAGTGGCGTAGCGTGGGGGGTGCAGGGGGGGCCGGCCGCACTGGGCGCAACATCTGGGGGTTAGGGTTAGGGGGCGCAAATCCACGGGTTAGGGGGTGCAAATTACTTGCCTTGCCCCGGGTGCTGACAACCCACGCTACGCCACTGGGGGGGAGGCAGATGCTGACTCAGGGGAGGATCCAGCGATTTATCGGATTTTGTGCCATTCATGAGGCAGGAGCCAGGGCTGGAGGAAAGGGAAGAATCTGGGAAGTCACAGATGGAGTAGGGGGTGCAGGACATGTTGCAAACAGAGTGAGAGGCTGTTCAAGCAAGGGATGGGGCAGTGAAACCTCCACCATTCCCTGCCTCACTGTTTCCTAGAACCAAGAATGGCTTGAAGAGGCATGAACAGTGGCAACTTCCGTGTAGCAGAAGTCTCAGGTTGCATGCTTGTGTTCCATCAGACGAGAAGTAGAGTTTGGATTTGATATCCCGCTTTATCACTACCTGAAGGAGTCTTAAAGCAGCTAACATTCTCCTCTCCCTTCCTCCCCCACAACAAACACTGTGTGAGGTGAGTGGGGCTGAGAGACTTCAGAGAAGTGTGACTAGCCCAAGGTCACCCAGCAGCTGCATATGGAGGAGCAGGGAATCAAACCCGGTTCTCCAGATTACAAGACTACCGATCTTAACCACTACACCACACTGGGGAGGCATGATCCTACTGTTGCTTTAAGTGTTCCATCACGGCAAAAACCTGGAAAAGTTTATGCCAGCTATGTAGTTGCTAGAAGCATGTGTGCATCTCTTTGCTGTGCACCTTAGGAGTTGCTGTAAGTGCATGCATTTCTCCACATTTCGGCAGCAATCTGCAGGTGGTTGTTTTTTTTAAAAAAAAAATCAATAAAATCAATCAATTTAGTGCAAATGTCATCTAAGAAACACATTTTTGTAGGCAGTTTTGAGTAATATACACATGCATTTTAAATATTATTTTCACTAATATATGCATTTTTATACACGTTGGTTGGCTGGAGAACTGCATCAAACAATTTGGAGGAGTGTTAATTTCAAAGGACGGCTGTGCTTTGCTTGACATGTCAAACGGTGAAGTGCAAATTAGGTAGTTTCTCATTAGCATGCGAACCAATTGAGCTTCTTCTCCCATCTCTATTTGGGATAGAGTGGAATTTCCACCCCAAGCAAACTGAGGATTGGAAATCCGAGGTCTAGTTTGAGTAGAATCTTTTTCAGACAGACACGGCACCCACCATGTTGGAGTGAGTTCCAAGTCAACTCCATAAATGGCTTGTGAGGCAGGGATAGAGACCCTGTGGCTAGCCAACATAGTGTTACCCAGATGTTGTTGGGTGGCGATCTCATCATCCCTTATCATTGGCTATGCTAACTGATAGGAATTGGGAGTCCAATCATATATGACAGGCTGTAAGTGCCCCCCCTGCAATAAGAAGGAGAAACTCCCAAGAAGTGGGTGTGGGATGTAAGGTATGAATACAAAGACATGAAATTGCCCTCTGGTGACTGTCTTCAAGAAAGTCATAATGAGTTATTTTATTTTTATTTTGTTTTTGCTTTTGCAGATGCAATTTAAAAGGGATTAGACAAAAAAATGGATCATAAGCCTGTCAGATGTAATTGCAAAGAAAAGAAAAAGAATTCTGTACATGTGGCGCCATGATATTTCTTTCTGCTCTAACAAACAAGAGGGAGAGCAGCTACCATAGTTCTCTGCTTGTGAACTTCCCAGGGGCAATTGAATGGCTATTGCTGCAGAGCAAGTGTGCGTGTGTGCTGGAATCAACAGACATTGGGTTTAACCCAGCCAGGCTAAATCTTATGCTCTTAGGAGGCCCTGCAAGTTGGACATGATGCTCATGCTCCAGCAAGTCTGACATTCAGTGCTTTCATGGCAATGATGTCCTACTGCAGCCTTTGCCAGAGCTTCAAATTGGTGCTTTGAATGCTGGTGGAATTAATGGCATTGCACATGTGCTGTGAATTTTCCCAATCTATCCATGCCGTTGTTTGACATGCAAAGTGTGAGCTTGTCTTTCTCTTAGTGTTGCTTCATGTCTGACATATCTCTCTGCCAGTGCTGTGGACAGACATCTTAAAAAGAAAATTGTAATCGAAATTCCAGGCAGGGTGAGATGAGAATTAGCTGCCTTTCTAGTGCTTTTCTATTTATCTCCAAATGTCAGCACTCTGTGCTGGAAGTTTTGATAGGGAGGCAGCTGCTGTTTCAGGCTAGAGAATTAGCAAGGCAGAAAACTAGGGCTTTCACAGAGAGGGCTAATTGAATTACACGGCATGACAATAGCTGTGGAATGTGCTTGTCGAAGGTCAAAAGAACTGACAAGTGTGGATGCAGTAAGGATGGAGTCAGGCTCATTTCCAGATAAGGTCTTTTCTATCAAATCTTATAATACCTATCCATACACTACAATGGATTCTGTAGACTTGCTGTGCCAGATATCAGTTAAGTGATGGTTCTGTTGTGCAGAGAAAAACACCCACATGGCCTATGGAGAAGCAGTGTGCTGGTTTTACAACATTTCTGTACCACTGAATTCCCATTTCCCAAAATATACAGTGTCTCCACGAGGAGTGTCTTAAAAATCCTGGTCATCCATATTCACCCATATATCCTAACCTCTGGCATATCTTCATGCTCAAGTCTTGTGGCATTTACTATGCAAGTGTAAAAGACATTGTCGCAAGAAGATGGCAACTGTTTCAGAATTTTAAAATGGCAACAAGGTGGATTTTACAAAAGCCCTATGGTGACTTCCAAGCACTGCAAAGTGGCATTTGTCACTAGCATGGGGTTGGCAAAATTTCTAATGGCCTAAGGCTGCAGTCCTCAGCACACTTACTTGAAAGTAAGTCCTAATGAATTAACTGGAACTGACTTCGGAGTAAACATGCATAGGATTGGACTGCATGCCTTCCAACACATTATTCTCTAGCTCTCTGGTGGTGGTGGTGTTGTTTTTAAATCAATTTACTGTAAAATGGGACATTTTAGCACGATGAATATTTCATATAATTTCCTCAATTTGCAAGTAAGTTGCATAACTGAGATTTGCACATGTAGAATTGAGCATTCTCTGGCACAGAAGCAGGAGAACTTTTGCAGAATCTACAGCTACACCATCCTGTTTCATACTGGCAGCATATTGTGGGGGTTTGTTTATTATTATTATTATTATTATTATTATTATTATTAAGGTTGTTGTTTTATAATCTCTTTAAAAACTGCTTTGTGCATCATTAATAGGAAAGTGCAACTGAGAAAGATAAATGTTTCCCAACCGGGGGGCACATGGCCCCCCAGGGCCCCCCCCCCATGATATTCCAAGGGGCCCCCAGGTGAAAAATACATAAATGGGGAGCCACAGCATGAGGCTAGGGGGCCACAGAGTGAAGTGAGAAGAAAAGCGGGGAGGGGAAAACATATTATTATTATTATTAAATCCTGATTGGCTGGCTATCTGCTTGGCCAATCACAAGCAGGCAAGGGGGCGGCCCACTAGGGGGTGGCCTAGCGCTTCTTTTGGCCATGTGCATTTTCTTGGAGCAGTCCTGCTTTGTTTCCAGCAGGAGAGGGAGGAGAAATGTTGGAGGGTATGATTTTGGACTGTTATCTGTAGGTTTCCCCCTCTGTATCAAAAACTGGGGTCAAATAAGTGTTGTTTACTTTTTATAATATAGGGAAGATGGATCTCCCTCGGGAGGTTCATGACCCTTCTTCCTTGGAGGTTTCTAAGCAGAGGTTGGATGACCATCTGTCATGGATGCTTTAGCTGAGTTTCCTACATTGCAGGGGGTTGCCCAAGAAAGATGACCTTTGGGGTCCCTTCCAGCTCTATGATGCTATGTTCTTCTGATTCAACAATATTTCATTATGTTCCTATCATTTTATGTAATTGTGTTTTGTATAAATTATAAAAATTATAAATAAAACATGTTTATAATAAAACATGTTTTTTGTGGACCTTAAGGTCCACAAATGACAACACTTTGGAGGTCCCAAGGTGGTTAGATTGGTCTCAACTAGGGCCAGGGCCTTTTCAGCACTGGCCCCGACTTGGTGGAATGCTCTGTCACAAGAGACTAGGGCCCTGCAGGTCTTGACATCTTTCCGCAGGGCCTGCAAGACAGAGCTGTTCCACCTGGCCTTTGGTTTGGAATCAGTCTGACCCTTATGTTTCCCTCCTCTTATGGTTTTGATCTATGGGCTACTGTTAAAATGAGGCTGCATTTTAAATTGTATTTTAATCTGTATTTTAAATTGGTGTTTTTTCTCCATACTATATTTTTATTGTAATTTTACTGGTGTTAGCCACCCTGAGCCTGGCTCTGGGCAGGGAGGGTGGGGTATAATAATAATAATAATAATAATAATAATAATAATAATAATAATAATTATTATTATTATTATTATGTTCTATTTACAAAGAAAACATTTAAATAGTTACCTTTCTATCAGGAGGACGCGGTGGGAGTGGGAGCACAGGAAAAAGCAAGGTTGGAAGGGGACCACAGTCAGAAAATGGTTGGGAAACACTCTGCTAAAAGACAAAAGTATGTGCCCTTCCAAAGTGACAAATAATACCAGTCACTTGTTAATATTATAATACTTCATAATTTCTTATCTTAAAATATCCTAGGATCTGCAAAATACAAGTAAGGTAAAGGTAAAGGTACCCCTGCCCATACGGGCCAGTTGTGTCTGACTCTAGGGTTGTGCGCCCATCTCACTCTATAGGCCGGGGGCCAGCGCTGTCTGCAGACACTTCCGGGTCACGTGGCCAGCGTGACAAACTGCATCTGGCAAGCCAGCGCAGCACACGGAAACGCCGTTTACCTTCCCGCTAGTAAGCGGTCCCTATTTATCTACTTGCACCCGGGGGTGCTTTCAAACTGCTAGGTTGGCAGGCGCTGGGACCGAGCAACAGGAGCGCACCCCGCCGCGGGGATTCAAACCGCCAACCTGACGATCGGCAAGTCCTAGGCGCTGAGGTTTTACCCACAGCGCCACCCGCGTCCCTATACAAAATACAAGTGCTTTCCACCAATGAATTTTTGTATGTTATTTTCACTAACATATTCATTTTGATGCACATTGTTCCCTGCTATATGCATTTTTTAATAAATATTGGTTAGTTGGTGAACTGCATTGCAAAATTCAAATAAGTTTGAATTTCTAAGGAGGCTGTTTCAGTTTTCATATTGTTTTGAAAAGTGCAAATTTGTTATATTTGCTTTTGAATGCCAACTCAATTGAATCCCTGCCCTGCAATCATCGTTGTTTTCAGTCCCCTTTCCCTGCAATCAGTCCACAAATACATAATTGATTATTCTTCCCTTACATTGAAATGAATGGTATGGAATAATGTAGTAATGGCAGAAAATTCCACTAGAGTAGACATCAAGATGAATAACCTAGGGGTTGTTTTTTTGTCAAAAGCTGAACTGCAGTGGGATGGAAGCAGCGCTGCCTACAATGAACCTGGGTAGGAACAGAAATGCATGACTTACATGCCTACTTGGGAGTAAGCCCCTTTGAATGGAATAAGGCTTATTTCTGAGCAGACATGCACCTGAAATGAGTATCCCTGCTTCACTCAAGATCTGAAACTGCTATTTATAGGGTGTTAAATATTGACTTAAGCAGAATCCTACCCCAGTTAACTCTAGCCTGAATTAACATTGGGGCAGGCATATTGGTTAATCGTAGTTGAATATCACATGGGGAAATCACATTCTAGAAGGAGGTTAGGGAAATAATGTATGATCCTAGGTTGCCACTGATTGCTTAACCATGATTAATCAACTGAGAACATCACACTTAGAGAGAAACCATGCCATATTGCTACTGTCATGATCAATATTTAGTAGCTGCCATGTAATACAATAGACTGGATATTGTTTTCAAGCAACGCCTGTGGTTTCCAGTCCCTATGCATGAATATAATTTTATACCAACCTGCTTTCAAAAGGGTCATGACTAATAACTTTAGTGAGATGTCTTGGAAATAGGATCCTGTTTAGTGGGAAATGAAATAATCACCGCCAAAGTTTATTGTCATTATAAATGGCTATATAATATGCTTCATTTTATTGCAGCAATAGTTTATGATAGTTCCATGTTTGTCATCACACGCCATGATGACTGCCGGGTTGTAAATCATTCCTGTTGATCTATGCTCTAGAGGGATTGCAAATAATGATGCATGTTGCCACAAGGTCTTTAGAAGAGTCTTTAGTGTTCTGGTGCTTTATTAATATGGGTCATGTATGTATATTTAGACACCTTATGTTGACAGTGCTATTGATTTGTGACCATGACAGCTGAGCAGTGTACTCAGGAGATGCCACCTTTGGATGAGAAATTCAGAATTATCTCTCTGTTAGTAATCCTGAAATGCAGCCAAGAGGCTTCACATTAGCAAGGGCAGAACAAGACATTCTTGCTTCAGTCTATACACATCTTGGCTCAGGATCTCTCATCAATTAAATATCAGATGTCACAAAAATATTTGTGTCTTTGCTTCATAAGAAGCATGTTTTCCAAAGCAATTATTTGGAATCTCTGTAGACTATCTATCTCTATCTATCTATCTATCTATCTATCTATCTATCTATCTATCATCTATCTATCTAAAATCAGCTTTAACCTTCCCTCTAAAATCACTGGGGCAGCCAAGAAATTAAGGCTGCAATACTATGTATATGAGTTCAGAGAGACTGGTGTCCAAATAAACTTGCAAAGTATGGCATTCAGGCATCATTCAGTTATGAGTGAAGTAAAGTCAGTGCTTTTTTCTGGGGGGACACAGAGGTATGCATACCCCTTAACATTTTGTGAATCTAACAAGAGAAGAAACTATTTTTTAATTTTTTTTCAGTTTCTTCTCTAGCATGGTGAATTGTCAGTTTCGTTGAATAGCGTGGTGAATCGTCAGTTCCGTTGCTACCCCTGATGGCGGCCACATTTCCTGTCATGGTGCTTCCTGAGTCTCAGACAGAAATGAGTGTTTAATGTGTAAAGCAGTGTGGAATGTGAATGTGTGTTGTTTTATTGATGAAAGTTTGGCCTCATTGAGGGGCAGTATTTCAATTTGAATAATGTGTGTTCTTTGTACTTTTGTCCATTTACTGTATTTATTTTCCCCAATTTGAACTATAAAATGGTGATTTTCTTGAGTCAAAATGAGAGTACCCCTAAACTTTTTTTTAAGAAAAAAAGCACTAAGTAAGGTCATATAGTCTCAGTTGGGTTGCAGCAAAATACTGAATGTGTGTTATAAGGTATAAACCTATACATCACCGAGTATTTGTCTTGAGTTCACCTGAGGAACAGCCATGTGGTTCTCCATCTGGCCATAACTCTTTCCACTTTCTTCTTCATTGAAAGAAGAAAGGAGAGTAAGGTCACATCCAAATGGCTTCCCTCAAGGAATCCTGGGAACTGTTGCTGGTTAAGGATACTGGGAACCAGGTCTGTCACCTGTATTGCATTTGAAATGGTTGTAACAGTTTTTGTATGAAATTGTTTTAATTGGGGTTTGTTGCTGCTGCTGTTGATGCTTTCATTATTCAGTTGTTACCTGGTATTTTATAGGAAGTGATTCACAAATGAAATGGAATAAATAAACAAATGCAGTCTCTCTGCAAAGGAAGATTTGGTATCTTGCCTAAGGGGCTGTATTGCCCATCATCATCAATAATCATCACATCCTGCCTTATCATCACATTAACCTACAGTCAATCTTTTGTATATTGCCATGCCATACTGATTTATCCTGTTTTGTTGGTGACATTGGATATAGATGAACCAACTACTCAGATCACATCCTGCACCCAGTTGCCCATTTTGGCATGCCTTCATAATCAATAACATCTAGAAAACAACACACTACTCAAAGATTACAATTAATAAAAGTGTAGCTAAAAAAATAACCAGACATGAATCACACCATCCTCGCATGTCACCAGATTAATAGGAGACTGTTCAGTGTTGTTTCAGTCTAGGGCTGAGAAGATCCTCGTTCAAATCCCTGCTCAGCCAGGCAGGCTGAAATGGGCTGCCCAGTAAAGAAGAAAAATGTGGCCTTAAGAAGAAGTGGGTGGGAAATGAGCTGTGCAAGAGAAATTAAAAGTTCGGAATGAGAAGACCAACAGAGAAAAGGATCAGTGTGTTAAAGCCCAAAGCAATGTTTTGCCAGTATCAGTGGACAAAACTAAATGAAATATTATAAAGAAGGGGAGAAAGGTTTCAATAGACAATTTGAGTTTTAAAAACAGCAAAGTGGAATCGAAAATGGTTGGCACCTTCCCCATATGCAAGGAGCTTCAGTCGATTTCTCCTTGCTTGTATAAAGACTAGATTTACTTGCAGGTTTTTGTTGGATTTCACTGCAACCTGGTGATGATTTTCTTCTGTTTTAAATGTTCTTTGCTGTTTTTAAAATAGTTTTAAAATTGTTGTTTTTCTGACACACACACACATACCTGTGGGGGGGGGGAGCTTGAAACATTACTTATTCATTTACAAATGTTGGTTTCATTTTACACATTAAGGTGTTTTGAACCTGTACACTTTGTGGCTTTAATGCTGAACACCCTGTGACAACTGGGGGGGGGGGGAGGCAGCAAGTCAGGAGAGAAATTTCAGACACGATCAAATGAACAAATGCAGTTGGAGGAAAAATACAGGAATGTGGTAAAGAAATTGCAGGCATCAATAAAGAAACAGATGCAATGTTGTGCGTGAGGGAGGGATCCAGAAATGTAGTTTAAAAATTGCAGGTGTAATTAAATGAACAAACACAAGGTAGGGGAAAATAAGAAGTGTTTAGTGATAATGAAAGAAGAGAATCAAGGTGATTGTGTGGGGAAAAAATATTGTTCACTGGAGAAGACAAAAGTTTTGACAAACATATTGTTTCCTGCTGCCTAAGCAATGAAGGCAGAAGAAATGTTGGAGAAAATCTTACCAAACAAAGAACAGCTGACAGGCTGCATTAAGTCTCCAAACTGAGTAGTGTAACTTCAGTGAACCTGCAATGGTAGCATTTGATGTAAATAATAGAAACTATAGCTGGGGAAAGGCTGTTAGGACCGTCAGAGCACAAGCTCACTGATGCAATAAAGATTCAGAGAGATACAGCAGCACAGTTGGCATGTTAAAATTTTTAGCACTGTGCTGGCATTCTGGAACATTTGATAAAAATAGCACATCTGATGTAGTTCATAAAAGCTACCCAGCAAGACTGGGCATTAAAATGAAACAACCCCTTTCTTTTGGTGGCAGGTGGGTTTCTAGAATCAAAATCAGGAGAGAATGGAAGGATGAGACAGAGCACAAACCCTCAAGCATTGTTCTGTACAAATAAATGGTTTCACCATGCATAGGGGATAGGAATCTGGGGGATCTTAAGAGGCATCAACGCTTTATATAAGGAACAAAGGGCAAATATTATAATAAATAACACTGTATCAGAAAAGTGCAATTATCATGAAAGGAACAAGACAAGGGTTCCAACTTTCTCTGTTATTATTTATTCTCATCTTGGAAATTCTATTGCAAAATTTTAGGAATAATGATAAAATCAGAGGAATAAAAGTGGGCAAACAAAATTATAAAACAAAACTTTTGCAGATGATATTGTCTTAACTTTGGAACAACGTCTAGAGGGTACACTACAGTTATTAAATGAGATAATTGAATTTGGAAAATTGGCAGGTTTCAAAATAAATAAAGATAAAACCAAATGTTAGTTAAGAACATGGATAACCAAGCTAAAAAGATATTAGGGGAAATTACTGGAAGGAAAATAGAGGGGAAAAGTGAAGTATTTAAGAGCATGGTTATCAACAAACAATCATAATATCTACAAAGACAACTATGTGAGGACTTGGAAAGAAATTTTAAAAGATTTGGATATAGGGGGTAGAATGCAATTGTCATTATTGGGGAGAATCTCGGTGATAAAATTGAATATTCTCCCCAAAATGCTATTTTTATTCCAAACAATCCCAATACTTAATGACACACGGTGGGGGGGGGGACCTGGAAAAGTCTATTTTTTCCTCATCACCCATGTCTTCCTGGAAGTACCATTTGTGGGGGAAAAGAGAAAGTACTGTGATTTTTAATTGTTAGGAAAAGGAATAAGAAACAGCAGGCCATCCCAGCAGTCTAACTCACAAAATTTGAAGGAAAATGGTGACCCACATGAAATACAAATCTGTTCATTTATATCAGCATTCCTCTCCCAAATCACTGCAATTGGTGTGACCTCAGAAAATAATTCACTGCAATTAAAAGGAGACCTGTCCATCAAAATGAAACATTCTTCCCCCTCCCCGCCCAGCTCTGCTCTTGTGCTCTGGGTGTTTCCCAGTCAGCTTACTTTCATTTCTCAGCAAAGAAAAGGGGGGAAAGGTCATGCACTTAACTTTCTGAGGAAGGAAAATGAAGCCACAGAGTATCTAGCAAGGTTAAGGGTCCCTGATCCACCTCAAAATATCTTGTTAATGGTGTGATGAGGTATTGACCTAAGTTACTTTATTTCACCTTATTATTCATGGTAAACAGAATTGATACACACCTTTAGAAAATATATATTCTCAGCTGTTTGTTTGCTGAATACAGTAAATGTAAGGGTAGAGGGATTTGTAGAGAAGAAGGAAATATACAGTTCTTAAACCTTGCCCCACTTTGCACATCTCTTGCCAAAGTTCCCCTTATCTTCCATCTTGATCCAATAATCCTTTTTGTTATTCAGCAAACAAAGTTTTGGGAGTCCATATTGATTGGTGTTAATGTGCAGTTCTGCTTTGGCTAATTAAGAAATTAACAAATAGCCAAAATGTCTCCCCTTGTGAATCTCACCACTCCTTTGACAAACGTTCATTACACTGACTGGGGAGCGGGGGGGGGGGGGGACGGACTAAAATGAGATTTCAGTTGCGAAGATAGTCCTTATGTCAGTGTTTGCTTGACAGCAGCAGATGATTTGTGGGCAGGAACTATTTAATCATGGCTTGTAGAAGGCATCTACTCATTGACTATTAAACAGCACAGGGAATTTGAAGTATAACCCAAAATCACACAGAACATTTCCCCTTGTCTCCACACACATCTTTTCTTTCTCTTTGATTTGATAACTCCTGAATGTTAAGAGAAAAATAGCAGGGAAAGGATCTATGGATTTGCCACACAATAATGCCAGACCTAAGTAGCTATGAATGAACAGCACTTTCCTGACATTGCTGCAGTAACAAGTGGTTGAAGTCTCCTTTTCACTGACAGATATCGGTGGAAACTCAACTCTTCTTGAATTAGGTTGTGACAGCGTGCAGCTTGTCTTCAGTGCAGTGATTTCTAAGCTCTACAGTGGTACCTCTAGATATGAACAGGATCCTTTCCAGAGCCCCGTTCACATCTAGAAGCAAACGTAACTAACGTTGGCACGTCTGCGCACGCGCGCCCCGCTTCTGCGCATGCGCGTGACGTCATTTTGAGCGTCTGCGCAAGCGGCGAAACCTGGAAGTAACGTGCTCCATTACTTCCGGGTTGCCAGAGAGCGCAACTCAAATGCGCTCAACTCGAAGCGTATTCAATCCGAGGTATGACTGTATTCCATACATAAGGGATATACAGTGGTACCTTGGATTAAGAACTTAATTTGTTCTGGAGGTCCGTTTTTAACCTGAAACTGTTCTTAACCTGAAGCACCACTTTAGCTAATGGGGTCTTCTGCTGCCACGTGATTTCTGTTCTCATCCTGAGGTAAATTTCTTAACTCGAGGTACTATTTCTGGGTTAGTGGAGTCTGTAACCTGAAGCATCTGTAACCTGAAGCATCTGTAACCTGAGGTACCACTGTATAGAGCGGTCTGCATACTGTGCCTAGATACAGGGTTTGTGGTACCAGAGGCAGAGCTAGTTGCTCTCGCCCCTGGAGCGGCACACATGCTGTGCACCGGGGAGTGGGGCTAGTTGCCCGCGGGGATGGGCTGAGCATCCCAGGGGGTCGCTGTGAGGCCTTGGGTCCCATCTTCCCATTCATCTCTCAGCCCCCCAACAGCCTCGTCTGCAGCCCCCGTCGCCCCAAAGCCTCCCCTTCCCCCAAAGGACTCACCACCCCAGAGGCCTCCCAAGACAAGCATGGGGAAGAGAGGAGATGAGGTGGGGAGACGAAGAGAGGGGCCTTTTCCAGGCCGCTTTAGGGAGCCCAGCTCTCTCGTTCCCCATAATCCTTACATGGCCTAGCCACTCGGGGATTCCTGCCCAGGGGGAAACTGCTAATTCAGGACATGACTCCGCCCCCCTTCTCCTTTCCCTCCAGGGCAACCAGCGGCAGTGGTGGAAGGAGCGTGGCAGCGTTGTTTGCCCGAAGCCGCTGCTTTCTTTTGGGGTTGGGAGCAGGCGCGTTCAGTCGGCATTTTGTCACCCCCTCTCAGGATGGCACCCGGGGTGACCCCCCGTCCCCACGTTCATACACCACTGAGTGGTACAACTCACACAATGAATGCACGCAGAATCAGAATCAGTAGAATATTTATTTGCATCTGCCACTAGCCATAGCAATAAAATAAAATACAATGTACTGAAGATAGAGGTAAAAACTTAACTATACAAAAGACATTCTGGAAGTTTACATCAATATCCAAAAATTAGATCTTCTTCTAATTGCCCCTGCTAATTTTTTGGTAGTTTTTGCCATCACCTGGTTATCTCATCTGTTAGAAGAAAGGACACACTAGCAATGGTTGAGTGACCTAGTATGGATAGTAGTCGAGGGGTAATAACCTCACTCCTCAAATGAATGCACACACCCTTTTCCTCCCCATCCTAGTTGCCTATGTACGTCTGACACACTTTGTATCGCCTTCAGCAGGGCTTTTTTTCTAGAAAAAGAGGTGCCAGAACTTTAGTTGATCTTTAGTAATAATTTAATAAGAAGCACCCAGCCAAAGTTATTGAGCTTCTCTTCTTACACAGCTGCCCCCCTCCCGCCACTGCCACACAGATTGCTGCCACAGCCCCTGTTGCACTGCCTTGAGTGACGTGCTGCCATGCCATCAGTTCCGGTGAGTTCCAGCTGAAATAAAGCCCCATCCTTCAATAGGACACTGCCTCAACTAGGCTATGTCCTGCCGACTATCTCAGGCAACTGTTGTGAGCCTTTGAGAGATTCCTTGGGTAGTGGTGGGTTTTTTCATTTGCGATGATCTTTTTGCAACTCTTGGCAGCAACTGTTACCAGAGCTGGCCTCCGCAATCCATCCAAATTTCAGCTTCTTACCATTTACTGTTTTCTTTCTCATTGAACATTTTCCCCCCTTTATATAACAACAACAATCAGAAACAAAGCGAGCAGACAGTAATTCAAAATAGTCAATCACCGAGAAACAGAAGCTTTAACCTGTTTTGACCATTTTTCCATCACTGCAATCGACCACACTTGTTGGCTCCACTCTGCCATTAAATTATTATCTGCTACTTTCCAATTTTTCGCAATTGTTAATCTGGCTGGAAGAATGAAAAAGAAAAGACTGTCAATTCTTTGTGTAAGACAGTCTTTCCTGCTCCAATAAAAAACAAATAGGAACACCATGATTAGGTCTAGTTGTAGTGCTTGGCCAGCTACTAGCTAGACCAATTTCAAGGGGAAAAACAGCTCCCAAAGCCATGGATTTACCACATATGAAAAGTGTGCAGTTTCTTTCCAATACCTCCACTATTTGGGGCTGGAATCCCTTATAAAGCATGAATTTTATTTCAATCTTGCTACAACTGAATAAAATTGAACCACACTCCATATCCCCCCTCCATTTGGCAGGATCAATGATGAGATGCAGTTACGCTCACAACTTGCTTTTTAAGGCAGTAAGTGGGGAAACTTTGAGCCTCCAAGCATGGCTGAACTACAACTCCCATGATCCTTTGGCCATGCTGACTGGGTATCCAACAGTTGGTATCCAACAGCATCTGGAGAGCCACACACTCCCCAACCCTATCCCTATTTAAGGCTATCCCAAGTTCCTATCATTTCCTCTAGCAGCATCTTGTAGGTTGAAGAAAGTAGCTCCATGCCCATGAAAGCATCTTGTTGCCCAGTAAACCCACAACTTACGTACACAGGGGTTCTGTTCTGTGGATCGTGCCTAAAGCCAAAATCATGTGAACTTAAAACAAATTAAATTCAATGGCGGGTGGCATTGCCAACGCCATTTTTTCTTGGAACCCTGCATCCTTTCTGAGCCGTTTTAATTAAAAAAAATTTTTTTTTGCAATGCTTATAAAGCTGAATGTACACAAGTTAACTGAACATAAGTTGCAGGCTTATTCTATTATATTTCTAAGTCTGGTTGAAGGTGTAACAGATTGATTATTGACCTTATAAAATGCTAGATCTGTTGCATTTGAATTCAAGTATATATAATATTATTAAGCTTCTCCTAAATTTGGACACCTGTTAAATATGAGGCTCCTATGTAAAAACCTTCTAATGTGTAAAAACCAAAATCTTGCCAGTACTGAAAGTGCTGTAACTTTGTAGTAAATGTAGATGATTTTTTTAAGAAGGAGTCGCTGGTGACAATAGAGATGCTATTTTTTTATGCCACTCTTTCCATGTCTGTATATTTGCTAATAAAATCAGATGATCCATACTGTTTTCTTTCTGTACCCAAAAAGCATGTGATCTGAAGGGGTGGGAGGTAGAGGTCTGCTACAGGTGATTCAAGACTGGATGAATGTATCTCCACCCCACACTAGTCTGAATTTTTGAAACCAATAAAAAAGAACAATAACCAACAACAAATGCATATACTGCTTAATGCCAAGATGGTTGAAGCAGTGTACAAAGCATTAAAACTGCACAACATAGTTAAATACAGAATAATAAAGATATACAGTGGTACCTCGGGTTACATACGCTTCAGGTTACATATGCTTCAGGTTACAGACTCCGCTAACCCAGAAATAGTGCTTCAGGTTAAGAACTTTGCTTCAGGATGAGAACAGAAATCGTGCTCTGGCAGTGCGGGAGCAGCAGGAGGCCCCATTAGCTAAAGTGGTGCTTCAGGTTAAGAACAGTTTCAGGTTAAGTACGGACCTCTGGAACGAATTAAGTACTTAACCCGAGGTACCACTGTAACGATAAAATACACAGGAAATTAATCCCACTAAAACAACACAGCAAGTGAAGCAGGAGATTCTGGTGAAGAGTTCAGGGGAATGTCAATGCATATGGGATCTCTGGTATTTCAGCAGGGAGCGCATTCCACAAAACTGGTGCCACCTGTGAAAAAGTCAATTTTGATACCATCACAATGATAATGTCCACATTTTATTTAGCCTCAAAATTGTGTTCTACTCAGTGTTGCTTAAATCCTCCCTCATCCTGATTGCTTCTGCCGGAAGAGTGCAATATATATCTAGCATTAATGAAACTGGGATGGAGGTTGATTGCCATTAGACTCTTGCACTGTTATTATGGTAAAATCAGCAGGCTGGGTGTGTTGCATTACATCTGTACTCTCTGATTTCCCAAGACACATCGGAATATACATCCTGCATATCTGAGACTGGAATCATGCCCATGGTGTAGTAACAGATGAGCAACTGCTGAAAATAAAGTGTACTATTTTTGTTGTACTGGCTAGTAAAAAGCAGAAACTGTATTCTGTCTGTTAAGCTAAGTTTCTGCTTCTAATTATTCAGGTCTATTGTTCAGAAAATGTCTCTACATTGATGGAAAATTAAAGAGATTTAACTTAGCTGTAGAATGGTTTTTGATCCACACAGGTGGGAGCATCAAGCTGTATTGGAATATGCTCTCTCTGATAATGTCTGACCTTAGGGACACGTTAACTTGTGCTAGGTTTTCCTGTGTTAGCAACAATCATATGGCCCAGCTTCTACTGACCTTCAAGGGCTTAGGACTGCAGTCCTCCTTATCCCTGAGCTTTGACCATGCTGACTGGGGCTAATGGGAGCATAGTTCAAAACAGCTAGAGGGTGCTGTGTTGGGGGAAACTAATATAGCCAGATAAGCACCTCTCAACAGTGTTTTAACAATAGAACTGGAATGCATTTATTCATTAATTATCAGTACCCTCTGCCCCACGCCATATGGGCTGCATATAGGTCTATAATTTAGCATTCGAAATAAACAGGTCATTAGCCTTCCAGGGCTCATAATCTAAGCAGATTGCTTATTTTATAGTATGTGATCAAGATTGGTGCCCAGGAGTGTCCTAAACCTTGTGTGTTGTTGGTTCACAGAAATAGCACTGCGTTCCATCTGGCTGCTGCCTCTCATCTCCAGCTTTTTGGAACCAGTTGTCGTTTTTTAGATCTGGATCTGGAGCATATGGTACCTTCAGTGCTAAACAGATGATCAAAGAACTCCATTGGTGGAATTCCCTTCCCCTTTGGTAATAATAATAATAATAATAATTATAATTATTATTATTATTATTATTATTATTATTATTATTATTATTATTATTACTTATACCCTGTCCATCTGACCGGGCCTCCCCAGCCACTCTGGGGTTTTATTGTGTTAAAAACACAGTAAAACACCAGACATTAAAAACTTCCCTAAACAGGGCTGCCTTCAGATGTCTTCTAAAGGTTGTATAGTTATCTCCATGACATCTGATGGAAGGGTGTTCCACAGGGCTAGCGCCACTACTGAGAAGGCCCTCTGCCTGGTTCCCTGTAACTTCTCACAGTGAGGGAATCATCAGAAGGCCCTCGGTGCTGGACCTCAGGGTCCGGGCAGAACGATGAGGGTGGAGACGCTCCTTCATGTATACTGGGCCAAGGTGCTTTGATCGGAGGGGAACTGTTGGATTAAAGGGTCTTGTGTCGACACAGAAGCAGTCTGCTTTATGCATGGGCGTAGCCAGGGGGTGCCTGCCTTCCTAAATTAAGCAAATAAATAAATACAACTAACTGATCAATTGTGTTGCAGTTAACTCTGCCCCTCCCCAATATATCCTGGCAATGCCAATGTTCCATGTCAGACACAGGATCCTTAATCAAAGCAAATTAACTTGCACCCCTCCAGCAGAACTGATGGGGTTGCTTGCATCTATGCCCAGGTCTTTTCAGTACAGACATTGTCAAGCTCTTGATTATAAGTATTATTACTGATGATCAAAAATAGCTGCATTCATGCCCAGCATAAGCACCTGGTATTTGGGAGCATCTGTCAGAACCCACTGGGATATGGCCTTGCCTCATGCCCTGCACTGACGACACTTGGACCCACTGGTGGTGGCATTGTTGCAGATGCCTCCCTCCCCCTTACACTCACCCTCACAAGTGAGCAGGCCTACCTGGTGGCAGCCAGGCAGGCTCTGTGATAGACAGGAAGCAGAGCAGCCACTCAGCTGTGATCAGTTCTTGGAGGCTGTTGGGATACTGCCGGGGAGACGGGGGCATCAGGCAGGCCCCCAGCTGGCTCCAGCCACCGGCCAGCAGCCGGACGATCACAGCTGTACACGGTCTCCCTTGGAACAGCATCAATCGGGGACACGAGCCTCAGATACATTTAGAGACCCGTGTACCCTCTATCAGCAGAGTGACTAAATCTTCTCACAGCAAAAGAGGCAGACAGAGCCATGTGTAAGCAGTATATTGCAGCATTCTATTCAGCAGCAGGAACAAAGGAAAAAACATGTCTGCTTCCCTTCGTGTCCAGCAAAACGGCAGCAATGCAAAAATGAAAGTTCCCAGCAAGCGCTGGAAGTAAACAGGCATGTGACACACAACTGTTAGGCCTGTCCCCTTTTAAGGTGGAACAGAACTATATCCTAACAGAGGCCACCATGTTTTTCTTCCACAAAGCTGTGGGAGATAAGATTCATCACCCACCTGGGCAATTACAGTGCCAGTGCCACTCCTAGAAAAGCCTGTCTGCTTGAGAGTGAGCAGGAAGCAGAGGCTGATAGGTAATGGCCAATGGAGCGACTAAGAGGCAGTGGGGCACTGAGGGGAAGCCAGCAAGGCAGCCTCACCAGAGCCCTCCAAAACCTGGAACAGGCCTGCATGTGTGATCAGATACAAATATATGATTTAGCAAAGACAAACAAGTTGCCACAAAGCTCATCCTTATCCCTTATCATTTCTTGAGGAAATTATGTGCTTCTACTGAATAGTTACAGAGGGATATGTAAAGCACACTTCAAAAGAGATAAGGGGCCAGTACGTTTTCAAAATTGCTCATTACTTTTCATTTGTTTGCCTCAGCATTTTCATCACCAAATATAATTGCCTCATTCCAGCTACCTGTGCAGCTGTAGCTAGACAAGAAATGGCTCACACAAATGGGTGTAATTCTTAATATCACATAGCAGTGCCCCCCGCAGGATAACCACCCAAGTATCCAATGAGGAATTTATCAAAAAGCAGATACTGATTGCCTATGTACCCAAAGCATGAGGTATGTATGTATGTATACTGATATGTATAAAAATATGTTTATAGGCATGTATACAGTGGGGTCCAGGTTGATGAGAATGCAGAATTATAAAAAAATCACTTTATTGATATCTGCTATACTATTGCAGCCTGTGCAGAATTCAGCTATCTGCTCAAAACTTTCTTCTTCCTTTTTCAATAGCGACATTCCATTTATTCTTTCACTGCATCTCTAAATAATGTCAATAACATCACTCTCTTAATTTTCTATTATCCATAAAGAAAGCAATACTAGAACATCTGGATACAATCAGGATCAAACACCCCAATCCTTTGGTAGGTTTAGACTTTTCTAGCATTCTATTGCCGAAACCCAAGCAGTAAAGATATGTAAGCGACAGTGAGGGAAAGGGAGCTGCTGTACAAGAATCAGCTGGCCATTGTATTTCTTATCGCTGCATGTTCTGTAAAGACACTAGAGAATGCAGGGATAGAAGTATTCTCAGGGCACAAACATTTAGAAAAACTGAAGATGCTGATGTTTTGTTTTTCTTTTTTCTTTTCTTTTTTAAAAAACAAAGTATACTTCTGAGGGAATGCAACAGAACAAATTATTCAGGAATGTTGACAACATCAGTTCAGGAAGATAATGGAGACAGGATGACACTATCACATCATAAGCTGTTTCAGCACCATTTTCCAGGGGGAAACGGCTGAATGTTGACACAATTATACTACCAGTGTAGAAAGGCCTAAATATTTGAAATACAATGCTGGTGTATTTCTTACAATTCTGAAGGGAGACAGTGAACAGAACTCATAGATGTTGGTGGTGTAGCTGGAATATTGGCTTGGGTAGCAGAATATAATTTCATCCCTTTTCTGTTTTTACTCAGCAGTGCCATTCTATAGAAGTCTACTGAGAAGTTAGTAAGCTAAATGGGTATAGCATTAGCTGCCTATATCCTTAAGTTTGTGCACTGAAAAACAGACAGGCCCTTTGACAAAATAAACACACACAAACATGAAAGATTAAACAAACAAACAATATATATTTGTATTTTAACATTTATATACTGCTTAGCTACAGCGGTCTCTGAGCATTTTTACAGAAAACACAGCACAGAAAAGTTAAAAATCAGTTATAACTATAAATTTAGACTGCAATTAAAATGCCTGCAGGAATAATAATGACAATAAAGTCTTCAGTGGGTGCTGGAAATTCAACAGGGAGAGGACCTGTCTGACCTCAACTGGAAGGGGGTTCCAAAATTAGGCCCACAGCACTGAATGCACAGTTCCTGGTGGATATGAGCCATGGAGGACCACAAAGAGCGACTCCCTTGAAAACCCTGTGATATAAAGGATTAGGAAGTCCTTGAGGTATAGTAAATAGCTGGAGGAACCCTAAGGGTGTGACACTACAGAAGAATGATAAATGTTGTCAAGGAGGGACAATGTCTTCAGGAAATCTTCTCTCCAAATTCACCAACCGGTTGAAACGATCAGCACACAAGCAGTTCACCAGACTGTTATTTCCCCCTTCTAAGAGTAAAATATTAAAAAGAGTCATGTGGCAGGCCCAGGAGATGGCATCCAGCCTGGCAGGTCAAACCAAGAAGACATTTATAGTAACTGGGGAGGGGGATTTGGCAACCTGCCAACCCCGTCAAACATTCCTACTTCAGAGGCCAATTGATGACACCTGCCTCTGCCGGATAATCAAATACTTAAAAGAGCCTAATTAATGACACCTGCCTCTGTTGAGAAATCAATTCGTGACAAATGGTAACAAACCAGAAGTGTTAGCCTTTAAAATAAACTTGTCCCTGTGCCTAGATTAAAACAATTTACTTACTTAGATTGCAGTTGAGTAGGATACAAGTCTTCTTCACATTGGCATCATGAAGGCTGTTTTATCTCATGAAAAGGCTGTCTTAAGCGTCCTCATTTTTCTCCGCATAATGGATATGCAGGGTGCACTTACAGTATGTGTATTTACATTAGCATTCCATGCCTTCGCAAGATACAAGACAAGCAGAATCAGAAGGAAGAGGCACTGACAATGCATAACAGAAGCGGTGGACAATTTCCTTCAAGAGTCGGAAGATCGAAGACAACAGCAAAAACCAGTACAGTGGTACCTCAGGTTACATACGCTTCAGGTTACATACGCTTCAGGTTACAGACTCCGCTAACCCAGAAATAGCACCTTGGGTTAAGAACTTTGCTTCAGGATGAGAACAGAAATCGTGCTCTGGAGGTGCGGCGTCAGCGGGAGGCCCCATTTACTAAAGTGGTGCTTCAGGTTAAGAACAGTTTCAGGTTAAGAACGGACCTCCGGAACGAATTAAGTACATAACCAGAGGTACCACTGTAGTCTCCCATTTAAAGCAGTAGGATCAGCAGATCTATGGCAGCCTTATTATCAGGCACATCCAGAAGGTTGTCCAATGTACACCTGGGACAAGCAGACTTAACAAAAGATATTTCTGTGCATGCATGCTTGTTTATTTACAGTGCCTTCAACACCCAACCCACGGAGCTGGTCCAGAAGGACAGCATTAACCATGGTATCAAAAACTGCTGCAAGATCAAGGAGAATTAGCAGAGTAATATTCAACAGTGGTGGTAAAGTTAACTTTCTTTGCTGCCACATGGTAGGTAAGATTATGTAGTTCAGCACAGCAGGTGTCTGGCCAGCACGGAAGATCCTTATCTCCCTGACAGGCAAGCTGTGACACTCCCCTGCCAATCATCTGGTGTCATTATGATGGCAGGTGACGACTTCAAAAGGGCTTGCTTTGAGCAATGATCAGTGGCGGACCAGCAAAGGAAACCATGCCTGCAAATGGAAAACTTCAATGGGACTTCCTGTCATTGTCAATCCCTTTGTAAGATTAGTTGCTGTCCAGGGTGCTAGAAGAAAATCACCTGAGCTGGCTTTACAATGAGTCAAACAAACTGTGGTGACAGCCACTAGAAAGCCTAGTGTTCTGCTTCTGGTTACTTGTTTCGTCTCTTAATTGTTAATTGTTAATTGTTGGAAGCTTTAACTCATCATTCAAGACAGGATAAAGTTGCCTAGGTGAGCTCATTTCACCCTGAGCTTTCAGACAGTGAGCTCGGAAAAGAAGGCACACCTATTTAGTAAAGGAGATGTGATTATCAGAACCAATGTACGGCATATGGAACTAGCTGTAGTTGCTAATAAAACAGCACACATTCAATTTATTCTTTCATCACACTTTTTTTTCCTCGTGGTAGGATAAAAGAATAAATGGAATACTAATCATTTCTCTTTTGTGTGTTCTCTTCTTTCCTATACTACCCCTCTTTTCATTACTTCTATTTTAACTAAACAGAGCAACTAAAAATCATTTTAGCGCTCCCCACCACTGCATGCTTAATCCTCATGTTTTCATATAGATAAATCTTGTATAATTAGCTTTAGCTCTGGGGAAATTGTTGTGCCTGAAGGGAATGAAATGATGCATTACTCTTGAGTGAGAGTAACCTAAACAGCCACATCCAAGCTACAAATACTTTGCACAGCAATTCATAGTCAGTAGAATAGGAGGAGTTCTTCAACTGCTACAGCCCCTGCCTGCCAGCAGTTTGGGCAACACTGGAAAGAATATGGACAGGGGCAAGTAAAAGGGACAACATGGCACCAGTAGTTCTTTTACCTAGTCTTCAGTGGCTGGCATGATTTCACACCAAGGCCATCATCATTGGTTCATCCTGGTTGCTGAAGGCTACTGTGCTGGTACACCATGATGGATTTGAATTTCCCAACCTGGAAAACACTCCCTGCTCCACTGTCTAGAATACTTTGCCCTGTTGCTTACTAACTCTACAATCACCGCTGCCAATTCCAATTATCTGCAGAGAACCTTGATCTGAGAGATAAATTAATAATATTATTTATTTATTTATTTATTTATCTATCTATCTATTTATTTATTTATTTATTTATTTATTTATTTATTTATTATACCCCGCTCATCTGGCTGGGTTTCCCCAGCCACTCTGGGCAACTCCCAACAGAATATTATTATTATTAATAATAAATAAAAGTGATAAAAGATCAAATATTAAAAACTTCCCTAAACAGGGCTGCCTTCAGATGTCTTCTAAAAGTCAGATAGTTGTTTATTTCCTTGAAATTTGATGGGTTGGCGTTTCACAGGGTGGGCGCCACTACCAAGAAGGCCTTCTGCCTGGTTCCCTGTAACCTCACTTCTCTCATTGAAACTAAGCCACAGAACCAGGAGAGGGAATATGTTAATGTGCATTCATATAGCACCAGCTTCATGTATGTACTGTGCATGTGTAATCGCTCTGTACATAATTGAGATGATGCAAAGTGGGTTTGATTTGTTGGGGATCTGAGCCTCAGCAGGACGAAGCAGAATTCCCATGAGGCATGACAGAGTGGATTTGGGCCACAATGAGTGAGTGTGGCATTAACAAAACAAAAAACAAAACCCTACATATAAACTGCATATAAATTAGTGTCTTCCCAGAGTATCTTATAGAGTGGGGTGAATGAAGGGTGAGCTTCTCCATCAGAAACAAAACTTGCAGTGCAAAAGGGTGGGGAGAGTGTGGGGAGGGGAAACAAGAGAGCTCCTCCACGGCCAACATGTCTCATTTACAATCAGAGAGGAAGATTTACCATGGTTCTCCAACCACAGTGGTTTGAGGGAGGAATAAGCAAATATGAAGAAAATCGCCTGGAGGAAAGTGTATCATTTTTACTTCCCTTAATTAACTGCAAAGGTCCGCAGCACAAAAGCCCCTGGACTTCTTTGTCTGCAATTTAGCAGGTTTGTTATCTAGTGACACCTCTCTCAAGTCTGCTATTTCCAGACCGATTATCCCCTAAAGACTGTGAGGTTAGGTGATTCTTTTCTACACCTTCAAAACTGCAACGGCTGCCTTTGCTGAAAAAAGGATAGCAGCTGCTATCCTTCTGAAATTTGGGAGGGTTCATGCTCTCAGAGGACTTCAACTACAAGTTTTATCCAAGTATCCTCAAAATAACAGAGGAGAAACATTTCCTCTTTTTTTGTTGCCAAAAATAAAAATCAAGGTGTCCACCCCCTAAACCTTTGGTTGCATTTGCCTGTTATTTGGCTGGCTTAATCCACTCTGGAGGGGCTGCGATACCTGAAAATTCTAACTACTTCTATCAAAAGGGAAAAATTAGAGCTGTTTTTAAATTCCCCAGTATAGTTAAGAGTGGGAAACAGGACTTTGTTTTTAAAGACACTCTTTCAGATCTGAAACACAAGACAAATCAGACATAGCACAAAGTGACTCTGAACAAATCAAATCCCAAAGTGACAGAGATCCAAACTGAATTTTGTGACAGGTGCTCACCCCTAGTTTGTATAAACATTATGAGCTAGGAGAGAGTTCTCGGAAAACAAACACATTTGAACTTATTTCCCAGCACTCTCCAAGAAAGCTCATAAATACAGAGTCTACGCTAAATCAAACTGAAGGAAGTTCACTTTCACTAGCAGCTATGATTAATTAAGATATTTTTGTGCAACAGAAACACAAGGAAACAATACAGTAAAAAATTCTTACAAAACTTTATGGGAAACATACTCTTCCCCATGTTTAAAAAGGCCTACTGATGTAGCAGTGTTTAAGGGGAAACACCCAACATTTGCCGTAGTACCTTGACATCTGGCTTATTATTATGCTACCTTTTATAAAGCAGCTTTTTCTGCTTTGGAATAGCACCGAAAAGCAATAGCTACCAAAAACATGAATGCATCCCAGCGATAATTGGTTTCTGTATACAAAGATAAGCTGCCAGAATAACAAGGCTGTGATTCAGAAAGCTGGCTGGCTTCCTGCTAGGGACTGAGGGACCAATCCTCAGGCCTGGTGTTAAATTACCATTATTCCACTCATTCAGACATTGCTTCAATGGTTTCCACCAGCCAAGGGTCTGGCCTTGCTCAATGTGTGGTGTGACATCAGGGAAATTCACTGCTGAATGCATTGGGAGGCCAGGAGCCTTTCTGGTTTGTAAATGAGAATAAGATAACTTATGCATTTTTCACAATGGTGGCCATGCTGTGCCTTCATGTCTCATAAGCCTTGTAGGCCCAGAAAGAACTTAGCTGAGCAAAGAACCACAAACATCCAACACTGCACACTCATTGATGTTTCAGCTTGATATTCTGAAACATTGGTGTGGTTAATTTGATAATGGCTCAAAGATTCTTTGCATTTACAAGCAGGATACATTAACACTATGTTACAAGAAAAAATGCACCCACTACTTGGAGATTGTGTTCCCCAGTGAACCCCAACAAATATGACAAACACAGGCCATACAGTACACATGTACTGAAAACCTAGAACAGACTGTAGGTCACTGATGTATGAGTGTCTGCCATGTGCTTTTGAGAGCCAGTGTGGTGTAGTGGTTAAGAGCGGTAGTCTCGTTATCTGGGGAACCGGGTTCGCGTCTCCGCTCCTCCACATGCAGCTGCTGGGTGACCTTGGGCCAGTCACACTTCTTTGAAGTCTCTCAGCCCCACTCACCTCACAGAGTGTTTGTTGTGGGGGAGGAAGGGAAAGGAGAATGTTAGCCGCTTTGAGACTCCTTAAAGGGAGTGAAAGGCGGGATATCAAATCCAAACTCATCTTCTTCTTCTTCTTCTTTTGGAGCTAAGCCCTAAGAACATAAGAGCCTTTGCATCAGCCAAATGACTCATTTAGTGCAGCATCCCGTTCTCCCATTGGCTAACCAGATGGCTAATCTTGTTTTGTTTTAACCACCCTGAACAACTTAGTATCACCAGAAAACTTGGCCACCTCACTGCTCACCCATAACTCAAAATCATTTACAAACAAGTTACTGAACTTATACAAGTTACTGAATTTATACTTCTGTCCATTTTCAGAACTGTCCATTTATACCTACTCTCTTCTTTCTGTTTCTTAACCAATTCTTGACCCGCAAGAGGACTTTTCCTCTTATTCCATGACTACTAAGCTTACTCAGGAGCTTCAGTGAGATTTATAATGATCATTGTGTCAAACATTTGTGTTTGTTTCATATAGTGCTATGCCAAAAAAATATATTAAAAAAATCCAAAATTCTTTCTTTGTACCTTTCATGACACTGACAGTCAATATATACCTTTGTCTCATTTCCTTTTCTCCCCCTGCCAGATTTGGCACCATTGGCATTATTGTGACAGAAATATGGATTTTCACTCACACCAAAAGGTTAACTATGATGAGAAGATCACAAGAGTAGAAATGCTGATGGAGTAGAGATGTGCTCTGATAGCTCTTTTTAAGATTTTCTCTATCTACACTCATCATAGTTCCCAGGTAGGATAATGGAATGGAGTTGCTCGGACTTTGGACATATGCAAGTGCTGCCTTGGGCTCTTGGCCTCCCATTTGCTTCTCAGGCCTGATACACTGGGTGGCAACACTGAAATGCAGTATTTTCTGTAGCATTCACCCTTGTGAATTTCCCTATCCACATGAGTGGCATCATGTGGAGTGATAGTGGGACCATGCACACTAGACCACTCCACTCTCACAATCACAGTCATCTCCACCCCCATGCTGTCCATGCATCGGAGGAAGGTCTGAACAGGGAAGGCCTAATGGATGTACTTTGATTGTCTTCATGAGCTGCAGTCCTGGTTGCAATGTTACTTGCATTGAGAGGAGAGAGAGAAAACACCTGAATAGGGCTACTGTGCCACAGTAATTAGAGTTCAAGTGTAGAGCCTTTGGCAATTCAAAGTTACTCATCCCACTGAGATATCTATATCTATATCTATATCATCTATATCTATATCTATCTATATCATATATCTCTATCTCTATGATTTTTATTAAGGATTTCTTAGTTTACAAAGATACGACCATTGTCTCTTTTTCAAGTGTGTTGTCTACAGATCAGTTTCATTTGTTGTGGGACATTAGTGTTGCATGCAATATTAGGTTAGGAAGAAAGGAGGGGGAAAGAAGGGGAGGGTGAGTGGGGTGGGGTGGTAATGCTTGTTCTTCTACTTAGTGTACATGTGGGGTTCACTTGTGTGGGTTCTCTTTCTATTTGCTTGTTATATTTCCTTGGTGGTGAGAGATGTTGGGTTGGCCTACGGTGTGATTGGTTATCTTTGGTTGGCTGTAGTGAGATTTGTTTATATGTGTGAGTGTGTGGATTTTTGGGTCAGGTTAGCCATGGTTATTCATATGCTGTCGGCCATTTCTTATTGCTGCCTTGTTGGGCCATGTATGTGATAAAGGCGAACAACCATACTGGGATGAAAGTTTCTTCTTCTATTTGTCCCCATGACAGTTTCAGTTTATTGGTTAGTTTTTTCTAGTAAGGCTATTTCCCATACTATTTGATACCATTGGTCCATATTTACACTTGACAGGTCTCTTCAGTGTCTGGCTATGATGCTTCTGGCTGCTGAGAGTAGGTGGGTTTTGAACACTTTGTAATGTGAGTGGGCATTATTATCTTGGAAGATGTTCAGTCCCACTGATTTCTCTAGGTCTCCAGCTTACTGCTTTGGATGCTGAAAGTCTGCTGAAAGGGATACCCCGTGTTTGCCTTCTTACATCTTCCCAGGTTGATGCTGGTGCTTATTATTCTCTAGTTAAGAACATAAGAAGACCCCTGCTGGAGCAGTCTGAGGGTCATCTATTCCAGAAGCCTGTTCTTACAATGGCCAACCACATGCCGATGGGGAACTCACAAGCAGAACCTAAGCACTTTACTCACTTGTGATTCCCCAGCAACTAATATACAGTACATCGGGATACAGCCTTCAGCAGTGCAGGTAGAACATAGCCATCAAGTCAAGTAATAATTGATACTTTTATCTTCCAAATAATTTGTCTAATCCTCCTTTTAAAGTCATCCAAGCTTTTGCCCATCACTACATATTGTGAGAGACAATTCTATAGTTTAGCTATCTGCTAGTATGATGGGAGGTGAAGCAAAACTTCTATCCACTTTCTCAAAAAAAGAAAGGTTCTCTAACCACTGTCTCAGATAACTCTAGCAAGCCAGTGAGACAGAACTTAGCCTTGCAGAAGCCATGCTGGTTCTGCTTCAGAATGACTTGTTCTTCTGAATTCTTGGTAATTTTATCTTTGGCAATGCTTCCTACCAGTTTTCATGGAACAGACATTAAAAGGTCCATTAAACTCAGTGGAACTTACTTTTCAGTAACCAACATGCATAAGATTGCAGGGCTACAATCCTTTTTTAAAAAAGCTATGTGTGGATGTGTTGAAAACTGCAAATGCAGTCTGCTATGATGTTTCAGTTGGAAAGCTGGCTTTAAATGAAAAGAAGTTGACCTGTACAGAAGTGAGAGCAATAGAAAGTTCGAAGGCATTTCCAGCTGTATATGCAGTCCTCTCCCAGCTTTCTAGGAATGCAGCCTAATTTAGCCCATCATTTCCCTTCTGGGATAATTCTGTCAGTTCCTTTTTGTCATGGAATATTCTTTGGGAGTCAGTGGACAATTTTCTGTTCCTGTAGCCTTTTTTCCATTGAACTTAGAAATTAGACTGAGAGGTGCCAAGTTTGTGCTTTAGTGTTTGTTTTCATTATTACCCACTTATCTCGGACATCACCGTTGCTTACAGCCGAATGTCAGTGGGTTAAATTATATTGGTCATACTAAAGAGGATATTTTTGAGGCTGCCTGGTAGAAAACAAACACAATGTGGCACTGCAAGTAATCAGTGCTTTCAAATACCTAAACCAAGAAACCGGGCTCTTATTGCATTGATAAAGGATGCATGATATATGAAACTGCCAGTGGTAGTTTCTGTTTCGTTTCTTGGAAACAATAAAAAAGAGCTAAATGCTTTCAAGAGACCACGGGATTGCCTTGTAAACATTTGATTTCCATGTTCTATTTACTTTGCAACTGCTTTCCCAGGCCCACAAATTATGTGCCACTAGTTCTGAGTTACATTTTATATAACTGACAATATGATTTACTGTCTGTTTTATTTTTACAGTGTTGTTATCACTACCAGTTCCATCCTTAATTTCACCGCTCTGCCGTATGTTCCAAAGCTGTTTGTGAAGAGTATTTGCTTTGATGCTGTAGCCTATTAATATTCGGCTATGTTAATCATCATTCCCACCCCCACCCCCGAATCACACCCAAGTACATGGAAGAACAATAAAAATGCAGTTATGGAGTTTATTGAATAGCAGCCGTTCTCCCAACTTTTGAATATCATGGTTTCAAGGCATGACAGCAGTGTAACCCCCAATTAGGATAGCAATATAAATTCACAGTGCCCCTCTGCAAATGGTGAGGAATAGTATGCTGCTTCTTTCTTCTTTCTGATTAGTATTGAACCTAGGCAGCTGAGCGTTACCTGATCGCCACTTGCCTGCTATTTTCCACTTTTACAGATGACAAAACTAGCTTCAGAAAGATCCAGGTAGGGCTCAGCTGAAATTTCTCAGAAAACAATTTTCTAATCCTTCTTCTTCAGGCATCCTTCAAAATGTTGGAATAATTTCAACACAAAAAAAACAATATTCAGTAAAATAATATCACTACCCTCAACAGCTATGCCCTTGAACAAAGTTTTACTGTCTTGCACTAAATGTAGTATTGCCAACCTAAGATCAATTGATGAGAAACCTAAAATAATAACTGGTCTACAGCTCATGATATTTGAGTTATTTGTTTAGGGTTGGCATTCAGGGACAGTGGAGCTCTTGTGCCTTTAAAAGCTATGTGGCAGACAGAAATTAAACCAGGCAAGCCTTTTCAATCATGGAAATGAAAACATGAGGAAAATTTCACCTGTTGGCATTCTGTCTGACTTATTATTACGCTGGCTTACTTTTGAGCTGTCCAACCCCACCTGCAAAAGGTGACACAGATTTGAATAGGGCATGAGGTATATGCAGTTCATGCAAATTTGTGTCTATAGGCACTTGAGAACCTTGTTGTTGCTGCCACACTTGAGCCTCTGCAGTACTGAGGCTTTGCTCTGAGGTAAGTAAGAAGCAGAATTCAAAAGTCAGTTTGCACAACACTGGGGTGATAATACTGAATATTGCAGGAGCAGAACAGAATCTCATAATAATAATAATAATAATAATAATAATAATAATAATAATGTATTTCCCTCCCCGCCTCCCCCTATAGGCCCGAAATCCCTCCAAAAGGCCTCTGCAGAATTTCAGGGGACTTACCAACAATGTGGAATGAGTTGTATGGTGCTGCAGTGGGCGGGAATTACACAAAATTGGATAAAACAATTGTGTGCCAGCAGAGCACAAAAATATCTGATTGTGGAAGATTCTCCCCACCAACCATAGCCCTGTACAGCACAGAGTGCCTGATAAATCTCCCCAGGCCTCTGGAAAGGCTTTTCAGGGGATACTGATGGCTTGGCAGTAGAGGGTGGAACAGAAACATAAGATTCATTGTGTGGTTCTGCATTTTCCCCACACAACTGGATATCACCGTTAATATAGTGCTAGGTTAGCTTGCAATGTCGTTTTCACAGTCAAGATCCTTCTGGTATGCTTCTTTATCAACAAAGATCCTCTGCAATGTTAATTAGAAGCTTTCTCCTTGCAGGTCCGTCTCTTTTCTTGCTTCCTGTTTAACACAGTAAGAGATTGGAAATGAATTTTTGATTAATTAGCCACCTTCTGTGCCTAACTGGGGATAGGGCCTCTAGGTTACTGGTTTCTGCCCTTGCTGTTTTCCTTCCTTTTGTAGATAAGCACCATTATTTCACTATCAAAGAAAGAAGCCATTTTGTTTGACAGCACCAGAAGCCAGGAAAGTTTCTCCTGGTAGCCTGAGCAACCCAACTACCCTTTCCTGTGTTCTGGCACAGTGCTGTACTGCAGAGTGTTGGCAGATTGGGAAAACAGCCCTACATTGTCTAGGCAACTAAGTGACTCTCCTGTTTTTCAGCACTGCAAAACAAAATGGATGTGATCATAGTGGCAGCAAACAGCCATAGAAGGGTAAATTGGTTGCTTTCCAGGGTGTTTTTGTTTTCTGAAACTCACCCCTCTCCCCAACTGTTCTCCTGAGTGATATATAACTTAGTCCTAAACTAGATATTCTTTGTCTTTCTATTGTGGCTGCTCTTGTAGGCATGTAGGTAAACTGGGATCCGTACCAGAGGTTCTCCAGTAATGCAGGGGCAGAATAGTACAATGATATCTACATTGTAAATAATGAATAAAGCTTGTAACATGGGGATTCAGGAAAATGCTTTCCTTTGTAAGTCTTGTTGGCAAGCAACTGTTATGCATTTCGTTATCTTAGTTGCCAGGAAGGAACTGCATGTAATACTTTGCAAAGCAAGCAGGTAGTGCCAGGGTGCAACCTGTTGAAGTTTTATCACAGCACTGCCTGTCTTCTTCCACTATTCCAAACTTTTCCTCTTTGACCCCAGAAGTACAGCAATTATATAAAGAAATTGATATGAGGTAATTGGCAGTGCATTAGATTTTGCAAAACATACTACAAAAGTTTGCATTGACTAACCCATCTGCATTATTATCCTGATTTGATCTATATCTAAGCTGCTTGGCAGTTTTTCACTGTGTATTGTCATCATTTATTTATTTTTAAAGTGTCTGTCAGTGAGAGAGACCTCAAAGCTTGATAGCTTACTAAAAGGCCATCCCCCTGAAGGATTTCTATTAAAATACTGTGTATTGGGGTGGGGTGTACTTTAATAAATGGTACAGTGTCAGCTATATTGAGGACTGAGTTTGAATCCTGACAAGACAGAAGTACTGTTTTGGGGGGACAGGGGGCGGGCTGGTGTGGAGGACTCCCTGGTCCTGAATGGGGTAACTGTGCCCCTGAAGGACCAGGTGTGCAGCCTGGGAGTCATTTTGGACTCACAGCTGTCCATGGAGGCGCAGGTCAATTCTGTGTCCAGGGCAGCTGTCTACCAACTCCACCTGGTACGCAGGCTGAGACCCTACCTGCCCACGGACTGTCTCGCCAGAGTGGTGCATGCTCTGGTTATCTCCCGCTTGGACTACTGCAATGCGCTCTACGTGGGGCTACCTTTGAAGGTGACTCGGAAACTACAACTAATCCAGAATGCGGCAGCCAGACTGGTGACTGGGGGCGGCTGCCGAGACCACATAACACCAGTCTTGAAAGACCTACATTGGCTCCCAGCACGCTTCCGAGCACAATTCAAAGTGCTGGTGTTGACCTTTAAAGCCCTAAACGGCCTCGGCCCAGTATACCTGAAGGAGCGTCTCCACCCCCATCGTTCTGCCCGGACGCTGAGGTCCAGTGCCTCAGACCTTCTGGCAGTTCCCTCATTGCGAGAAGCAAAGCAGGCAGAGGGCCTTCTCAGTAGTGGCACCCGCCCTGTGGAACACCCTCCCATCAGATGCCAAACAACTGCCTGACATTCAGAAGACATCTTAAGGCAGCCCCGTTCAGGGAAGTTTTTAATGTGTGACATCTTAGTGTATTTTTTGTCTTTGTGGAAGCTGTCCAGAGTGGCTGGGGAAACCCAGCCAGATGGGCGGAGTACAAACAATAAATTATTATTATTATTATTATTATTATTATTATTATTATTATTACTATATAAACTGCACAAGCTGTCATGTTAATTGATATTAGGGAGCTATGCATGGGAATCTCAGTGGCAACCCTCACCCACAAATTATTTGTGCCTTTTCAACTTTGTAAGTTAATTGGTATCATAATGTGTTTTTTACACACACACACACACACAGAGAGAGAGAGAGAGAGAGAGAGAGAGAGAGAGAGAGAGAGAGAGAGATCAGTTCATTATTGGGCCAATCCAATCAGAGAAAGTCTGTTCAGCTGACCATTTTTAAAAGCAGAGGCTGGGAACCTAAAATGAAAGACCCACTTCAAAGAAAGCACATACTGTATAATATATGCAAAACAGTAGCTCAAGCAGGGAATAAGTATCCTTATGTATCCATTCTATTAGGAAGAAAAGGAGAGTTGCTTTGTTATTGTGGATTGCTTGAACTGGCCCTCAGAAAAACAAAAGGTTTCCTTGGTATTTTATGCCCTTATAGTGAATCCACTTCATATGCATAGAGTTTATGTATTCAAGTCTTGTAAGGAGACTTGAGGATAGCTATTGTTTGGAAACACTTCTGTTTAGCTCCTCTCCTGCATTATAATACTGTCGAGCTGTGTCAATTGACATTTTAGTGTTCCAAACAAAGGTGTACAAGTCCTCTAATGTATACATGACTTTGCCTCCAGCAAACAACAATAGGATAGACACAAGTACAATTGCATTTTGGTGATGGTAAAAACAACAACAACACCCTTCTGAAAGAATAGTACTAATTCTTTGCTAATACTTCTTGCTCCTTCGTTATATGATTTATTTATTTTTCTTAAAAGGAAAGTTGAGAGAACATCCTGCCTTATGTCCACCACTCTGGCAATTACATTTGTATGCATAAAAGACATGAGTAATTGATGACTGGAGAGAGATTAAATATCTCTTTGATAGTTTTCTAGAGTGGGTTCTTACCTTGTGAAAACAGCCATGCCAATCAAAGATGTTATCATTTTATCAGAGGTGATTGAAAAGTTGTTCTTTGACCTTTCGTAATAATAATTTATACAAATAGAAGAAGCAAATATTGAATGTTAGTGTAGAAACACTCAGTGGATTTCACCTGCCAGCTTCCTTCCAGAGAGTACTGGATATTTGCAGAGAATTTATTTCTGAATTCTCCACTCATAATATTTTAATTTTGGCTATAGTACAGAAGCTAAGGAATAACATACTATTTGCACATTTCAGACTTCTGAGCCTGTCTGATCAACTCTCTGTCACAGGGAAATTATTAAAGTTTATTGAATTTTTCCTGCAATAACAGTACACTTCCCACGCCTCATACCGGTATGTCTCTTCCCCATCTCTCATCCAAACCATGACACAAATTAAGCAAGGGACAACCACTTAGGGCTGACACACCGCTGAAAAGCAACCACCACCAAAGGAAGACAGGGAGAGAGGAAGAGACAGAGAAGGAGATGACATAGTTCTGCACATGCCCCAAAACTATGTGACTATTTCAGCTTTGCTTTGTGTGCAATGACTGTTGCCAACCTAACAGAGGAAGCCAACATTGGTTCAGGCTGACTACCTACTCTATGGCTCTTGATGTATATGAATTCCTATCTGCCACATCTAAAGGAAGCATGCAAGTCTACTTGGTAATCAGACTCCCTGTCTTGGTCTGTCTCCACTTCATGCAACAAACTAAGTATAAGCTATTGGATGTGTGTGTGTGTGTGTGTGTGTGTGTGTGTGTGTGTGTAAAAAACACATTATGATACCAATTAACTTACAAGTTGAAAAGGCACAAATAATTTGTGGGTGAGGGTTGCCACTGAGATTCCCATGTACTAACCAGCATAGCTGCCTAATATCAATTAACGTGGCAGCTTGTGCAGTTTATATAACCGACACTGTACCATTTATTAAAGTACACCCCACCCCAATAGCTTACACTTAGTTTATTCATTGTTCAATTTGTATTTAATAATGACATCCCCACCACTTCAATCAAAGCAGACTCGGGGCAGAACCACAATTTTATATGAGAAACAGAGTGCTACTGCCAAAAAGTGCAGCACTGTGTCACATTTCCCACCTTCCCCTGCAAGCGATAGTAAAAATTATCCCAGTTACATTGTACTGATATTATTATACATGTGTCCCTGCCAGAGTCAGCTATTGTTGTGGAGTGTAAATGGGGAAAATGCAGAGTGATTATCTTATAACATAAGTACATTTTGAAATGTATTATGAATGGAGAGCAGCCTTGACCGAGCCTTACATTTCTTATCACAAAACAGGCGACTCTCACCTTATGCGGAGGTTACCTTTCAGCAATAGCATATAAAGCCAAAATTGCCTATAATCAAAACTGAACCTGAACCTCTGAACTCTCTTCCAAAGCTGTTGCACACCCTCCCTGCACCTCCGAACACTCTTCCAAGGTGAATCCAATGGCAGGTGGGATTGCAAAAGCTTTTTTCCTCAGACATTTGTCCCCTTTATATAGCCAAGCATGTAAAGCTGAATGCAGACAAGTTAAATGTGCATAAGTTGTGAGTCAACTATACATCTTTATCAAACAAATCAAAGCTCCAGAATGTTAAGAAAACCCAGAATGAATCACTGAAGGTAATGTTTTTCATCTATCATGAACAACAGTTGTAATATGGAGGTAGTGTTAGCAAACAGAAGACTAGAATCCTTCATTTCCACATGGGGGCAATAAAAGTAATATTGCACTTCTTAGTCCAGTGAAGTATCCTTAGTGTGAATCATACTGATTACATTGAAAAATGGCCCCTAATCACATTAATATGATATGTGAACACCACACGAAATGGGATAGTCTTTTCACCTCATATCTTTTCTATATAAATAGCAATACCTTTCTGCCACAATTCAGATAATGTGACTGTCTATTCATATTTCATCAGCAATGAGATGACTCATGTGTGACAGTTCTCATTACTTTATGGATCAGCCTGTCTTAAATTAACAAAGGTTTGGATTAAAACCTATTATTCCAAACTCAAGGCTGCTTCAGTAAGGTAAACTCCGTGTAACGCCTCCTATATTATTGGTCGAATCTAACGCATAGAAAGAATAATAATATTCTAACCAAATCAAAATCACATTAACCAAGCTGTCAGAACAGAAATTGGAAATCGTATCCTGGGATCCCACTCTTCAAGGGAGTCAACACGCATCTGAAAAAGGTTCAGTGTTATCTACATTGACAAAGATTACCTCCATCCCTCTCCTGTCTTCCCTACCTCCCTGCCTCCCCTCTGCAATGTCTTCTCTGGGCAGATGGGCAGATTTAGCTGCTCAGAGGGGCTGGGGAAACCCAGCCAGATGGGTGGGATATAAATAAATTATTATTATTATTATTATTATTATTATTATTATTATTATTATTAAACACTATATATTTAAAAGCTATTCAATGCACATTTAAAGTACGTACATGGCTTCTTCCAAGGACTTATGGGAACCGTCATTCCTCCAAGCTACTATTCCCAGAACCTTTGACAAACTACAGTTCCCAGGAATATTTGTGGTAATTCACATATTTTAAATGTCTATTGCATAGGCTTTAAATGTATAGTGTGGATCTGCCCTATGTCTCTCATACTATCATACTTGATGATGTCTCTGTTTAAATCTGTGAACTTGCAAGTTACCCGCACTCATCTGGCAAGGATTTGGAGATCTTAGTATTGAAATTGCTGTACACCACAGGGGTTATAGCACTATAGCAATTCACTCTTAGTTGTCTGGGGGAATTAGCAAAAGCAAACTGAATCTCAGTATAACTAAAAGTAAAATGTTTATTTCCATATGCATCAAAATAGTAGACAGCGAGTAACGCAGCTTTGCAGCTTGAAGCACCAAGTGTAATGTTGCGGAATGGCACAACCTAGGTTACCCAACATGACAAGGATAAAGAAGTGTCACAGACATTGTTTCCTTCAGTACCCTTTTCGGCATCCTCAAATAAAAAATAAATAAAAAGGTTCGAGAAGCAGGTACAAGTTCAGACATCAGGGTAGCCAATGTGGTAACCTCTAGATGCTTTAGATTACATCTCCAGTCAGTGTGTTACACTAGTAAACTCGGTGGCACAACCCTCCAAGTGTGTGCTTTTACTGTCAGACCTCTTCTTGCTTTGCATCCTGTTTTAGTTCATTTAGATATTTTTTAAAAAAACTATGTTGATAAAGAGACATTTACATCCTCACATTTTGAACCTGCAGGTTTGACAACTGGCATGGTGTGGCAGCTGTGAGATTGGTTGTGAACCAGGAAGCCCCTGGATTAATTTTTATGCCTGCTCATTAGGAAGTCTTATGCCTGAAAAACACATTGCATGCAAATGCATTTCACACAAAAAAACCCCAGTGGTCCATACTTCAGGGGAGGCTGTCAGAGAGGGCTGCTTCTGTAATATGACTTGTGGAAATCAGCTTGGGGAGGAGATGATTTTGAGCAAAATACAATGGTACCTCTAGTTACGAACTTAATTCATTCCGGAGGTCCGTTCTTAACCTGAAACTGTTCTTAACCTGAGGCGTGCTTTTGCTAATGGGGCCTCTTGCTGCACCGCTGGCACACGATCTCCGTTCTCATCCTGGGGCAAAGCTCTCAACTTGAGGTAACTCTTCCAGGATAGCGGAGTTTTTAATCTGAAGCGTTTGTAACCTGAGGCGTTTGTAACTCGAGGTACCACCGTAGTTGTGGCGAATGAACTGGGGCTTAGCCATTTGTCTGCCAGTCATTTTCTACTGAAAATTATCTGGAAGCTGTGTCTCCTCCCCAGAGTGTTTTAGATGCGTGATTGCAATATACATAACAGCTTTGCAATGGGAAAAACCACTGGGGAGATCCTGAGGGGGGGGGAGCTATGGGTGGTGAAGGGTTGAGCATTCCCTCACCAGTTCTTCACACTGCCTCCTGCTTCAGACTCCATAGGTCTGTAACGTACCTTCCCTACACGCCTTCTCAGGAGTTAAGATCAGCTTTACCCACCCTGGGATGCTGTGGTGAAGAGGCAATAAGAAAGAAATCTGAAAAATAAATAAAATATGTTACATATAGTTCCACTTTTTGACAAGCCACTCTGCCTCAGCCCACCAGTTTGCAACACAGAGAAGGCCATTGGCCTTCCTTAGAATAGGAACAATTGAGATAATGTATGTAATCACTTTGAATGCTCTGAAGCACCATAGAAATGCTGTGCATTATACATTTTAATTCCAAATGGCACGTTTTTATGTTCAGGTATCCTATATCTGAATTGTGAGCTATGAGGAATTTCCCATGGAACACGTTGTGCTGTGGTAGTGAGCGTATGGCTACGCTATTTGTTTGCCCCTTCTGATTCAAAATCATCTTTCTCTAACCGTACAATCTTCCGCATTTCTCTGTAGAGTTTGGCTCGTGGGGCTCCCTAAAAATCTCACCGTAAACATTCCTGCTCACAGAAATATTGCTGCATTTCATCTTCATTGCAAGCACAGCTCACAAGTTAGAAATGCTGCTCACTGACAGATTAAGGCTGACAGGATTGACATTTTCTCTCTCTGATAAATCTTCATGGTTGGTGGTACTGGACGATTGCATGAATTCGGTGAAATAACATGAGGTAGCTTTCAATTGCTCCACCTTAAACCTGAAGGAATGTTTTTTTTTAGTCTGCAGTAGGTCCAAAATCCACTAATTACCCTTCTGGTTTTTGTAGAAATCCTGCACGCTAGGTCCTAAAAGAAATACCGAAGGAAAGATGCACACCAACTAAATAATTTATTATAGTGGTGTTTGTTTTAAAAGGGCATGGCTTGAATTTGAGAGCCCTTGTGAATGGCATAGCCCAGCAGTAAAGCTTTGCATATGAAAGGTGCCAGGTTCACTTCTCAGCATCCAGGACAGAGTGAGGCAGCCATCGTGGGCTGTGAACTGGCAAGGCAATGGTGGTTGCTCTGCCAGCAGATCTCCCTGCATACCATAAGTAACTTTAGGATTCCTCTGTTCGACAATATGTATGACCACCACATCTGGCCATTAAAAGAAAATACTTTACACAGTTGCCAAGAAAACATAATCCCACAGCTTCCTGTTTTACAGCTCCCGACCAATGTTTTTAAATCTTCCCCATATTAAAAACTTGGGTTCCCATATGGGAGCTTTTTTAAAAAAAGCCACCCATTTTGTGTGCATGTATGAGTGCTAATGCGCACTGCTGTCACCTCCCTCCAGTGCAGTCACAGCCTACATCAGGGTAGAGAAGCAGTGATGTGAAATGGCAAAGGAGGAAATTGCATTGCTCATGCCCCATTGTGCTGTTTTGTGCATGAAGGACTCTAGTTTATAAGGATACAGGTTTTACAGTCTTTACAAACTCTGAATTCATTGGAGAGAACTACTCTATTTCCCATGGGGTCTAAACTCATGGTTATTTGAGCAAGGGAGCAGCTGTGAGTTAATTAAACCCTATTATCACCAGGCTGTTGGAGACTTACTTTCCCACCCTGTTTCCTGAGATGGGGGAACTGTATTAGTGGGGGGAACATACATTTCACCTGTGTACACTGGAGATTGTTAAAAGGCTTTACGAGGTAGGAAATGTGGGGGGTTGATTTTAGAAATGAAATACTGAGTTTCAGTGTTTCCTTTCCTCCCTTTTTTAAACAAAACAATTAAATTCACTTACAATGTGCTATAATAATCATCTACAATAATTGCACAGATCATTCTGAAGTTATGAAATAAAATAACGTATTTAGAATTGAATCAGAAATAAATAGCCAAAGAAGAATATGACTATGAGAAAGGAATTTCGACTGCCATGGTCAATAATATTTTCGTGGGCAGGAACTGGAAATATAACCACTGCTCAACAATAGTCTGGAGATGGAGTGTGATTATATTATTTTTTAAAGAGTGCACATGTGAGGGGTGAGGGGTGCATGTTAAACAAAATCTGAGATTTTTAGGATAAAGTCATTTCTACGCAGCATGCTTGAGAAACAGAACTGTATGCTAGTCAAAGTTCAAGAATCGTAATTTAAGGTTTGCTGTTTGGATCTGTAGGAAGCAGCTGTTTAATAAAAAAACCAAATTTCTAGCATTTATGAAATGCTTTAGGCTGCAGTTCCAAATATACTGGGACCTCCTTCTGCATAAGCATATATAGGATGTCAAAGTTAGGTCAGTGTAATCTTACTGTAATCCTAACTACAGCCCTGAGAGCTGATGAAATGGGCCATAGTCCACGAAGCTTATGTCATATCAAATGTGTTAGTTTTTAAGACGTTGGGTTTTGTTTTGTTTTTTTGCTGCAACAGACTAGCACAGCTGGCTATTATTATTTCTTTGTTACAGATGGAGAGTTGAGGTAGACTTGCCGAGGTGCACCTAATGAATTCAAAGGAGAGGGCAGAAAAGGAGGGAAATAATCTAGCAGAGGCTGGGTACTTCTTTGCTTTGATGGGTTTCATACATCACCCTCTCAGTTTCAATGGTAACACTTAAACTGCAAATTGGTTGCGTTTCTAACTAAAACCTAAGAATTTCATTTCAGCCTGAAGATCTTTTGTTAAAGCTCAATGTGTTTTACAAGTTGAATTTATTATATAAGCATCTATGACTACTCAGAGAATGGGTTTTGCAGATTTATAAACCAATTTAGTGAGGAGGCCAGGGTATTTGGATCCAAGACTCAGCATCGTTTTAGTGAGTACCATACTTGCTGAGAAATGGCTGCAGTATCCAAGCTGATTTGTGAATTCCCTTCTGAGCATTTAAATATGAAGAATGACCTCACTTCAATCAGATGGCAACAGGCTGGTGTACAGCAGTATCACTGCAAGTCCAAAAGTTGTGAATTGAAGGAGAGACAGCAGGCTTACACACTCGACCTTGATGCACTTTCTTAAAAGATGGCTGATCACCAGATGGAGTTTTCCCTAAGCTCTGAAGAATCTGTTAAATATGCACATAAATGAGAAATGACTAGAAATGACTAGCAGGTTACAGTAAATCAAAGAGGAAGGCAATATTCATTCTGAAACGATGTTGGCTGAAAAACAGCTGGTAAATTGAGTCCAGTTGAGATGTTAGGTAGTGATTCAGTGGCTGTGTCTTTTAAGTCTTAAACCTAACGTCTGTCTCCACTTCTGTCTAGAAAGTTAACCCAGAGTTCAGGCTGGCAGAATCAAGCAGGAATGTGATGCACAGATTGGCATGCCTCTGAAATATTACCACTTGTTGTCAAGTTGATCTAATAATAGTCTCCATTTCCACCATGAAAGAGATGTAAAAATGGGATATGACACTTTATGCATCGTCTGTTCCTGTGAGGCTATGGAAGCTGTCAAAGACATTGATATGCAAATCTAAATGTATTTGATTTAAAGGTGTAATGGAGCATGACAAATTCTCAAGGGTCCTATGAACTTGCCAGGGCTCCAGCTGTGCTTGCTCAGAGCTGCTGCCTGTAAAATAAGGTGAAGCCTCCAAAGACGCTTTAAGCTATAGGACATTTGCGTGCCATAAAAACTAGGGATAGAAAACTTATGCACCAACTATTTCTATTTAGCGTGGATAGGCCGTTTTTTTCTGGTTCCTGCAAAAATATAACCCTAATTTTGTTCCCATTTTATGTTTTGGGGAAAATGTTGTGAATGCACACTCAGCCATCAGGTCCTTCAGATATCAACCCAATCCCCTGGGTCTATAGAAGCAGTGGATGGTATGGCTGCAACCATTATGTAAATGGATGTACATAATTACCCAAGACCAGCACTCTGCTTCCTTTCCATCCCCTCCCAGAGTCCCCTATTGAAACACCATATGATGATAGATGTTTTTGAGTGGCAGCAATTTTATAAGCGAAGCCAAATCCATTGAGAAATTAACATTCTGTTACTAACTCCAAAGGTTCTTACAGGTTGGTTGGTTGGCTGGTTTGTGGAAAGAAGTTTTATGAGCAATTTCTTAACACTAAGTTTTGAAGCCAATGCCAGGACTGGCTACCCTACAAAAAAAAATATATAACATAAAGCCAATTTGGCTCCCTGCCAGTGCATTTCTGAGAGAGGCAGTACAATACAATCCTGCACATGTCTATTTAGAGGTAACTGCCAACGAGTTCAATGCAACTTACTCCTAGGATCAGCCTAAGGTCACTATTAATTAATTACTAATTCCTCCGCACTTAAAAGGCACGTAAAACATCTCAATTCTTCTCCAAGCACATTTGCTGAGAGACTTCAGAGGCATTCTCTAGACCACGGGTGTCAAACACAAGGCCCGCGGGCCGAATCCAGCCCGCCAGACCTTGTCATGTGGCCCGTGTAGCTGCCCTCTAGCGGCGCCGGCCGTTGTACACAGGAAACCTCCACTTTACATGCATTCAGGAAACCTCCACTTGTTTTTATATTGAGCGCATGCCATCCTGTGATGTGACAGATCCAACGGCTGCCTGAACCCTTCTCTCCTGTACTGTAAGTCCTACAGATACAACCGGCCCTTTGAGGGTGACCAAACTGCTGATGCGGCCCCCAATGAATTTGAGTTTGACACCCCTGCTCTAGACAGATAGAATCATAGAGTTGGAAGAGACACACAGAGTCATCTACCCACTGAAGTGCAGGTTGGGTGAATATATTGCAGTTGAACTGGTAGGTGGATTGATACGTAAATCACACTAAAATGCACTTAATGCACTTAAGATAGCTTTGTCTATGGTTAGAAAACAGAAGTGGGGAACCACCACTTTATGGAATAAACTTGGCCATCCAGACCATTTGGCCCATGAGGCTGTTTTGGGCAAAGGAGACCCACCCACACTATGCCTGGTGGTAGGGTAGGGGCAGGGCTTCAGAGGAACAAGCCAGAGCTGAAAGCTCCTTTGTTGAAACAAGGTGTGCTCACACCTGCCCATTAACTGATGGGCAGTAGGATTGTGCCTTGCTTCTCTCTCAGCACTACTCTGTCTTCCATAACTATAGATCCATCAAGTATTCAAACCATGGGCAGGAGTCACCTAATGAGTCCTGTAAACGGACACTCTGTGCAAGGCATTCTGCTTGCACAGTGGGGCTTTCCTCCCAATTTCCATCCTTTGTGTGCCCCCCAAAGTTGACCTGGATGTAGGAGAATGCCCAAAATACCACACAGTGTGTGCGTGTGGGGGGTGTCAATCCCTCTGCCAAGCTGAAATGCTTGTACAGGTGGAACTTTTATCATAGAGTGACGTTGACTTCCACCCCATGTCTATGAACCTCCCTTGCCCCCATTATTTCATTTGTCCCAGAAGCAGCCCTGCTTAAGCCTCAAGGTACAACTGAATGGCTGAGCATGTCAGACTTTGAAGATTCCTCAATTTCCAGCATACCAAGATTTGTGAAGGCTTAGCAAATCTCCATGACATACTCATGTGTACACATGTACCATAAAATTATATATTACCTTGTTTAGAAAGGGTTCATTAGGAAGATTAATGAGATGGGTTTCCCCCCTTCTCTCAGTCTCTCTCTCTCTCTCTCATTCAACAAGCACTTGCAAAGAAGGCACAAGCAATCCTTCTAGCTGTGGGAAGCAAGTAGCAGTTCTCCCCTGAGCTCCCAGCTCTGCCTTGTCCCCAGCATTTAACTGCTCGTTCTTTGAAAGTGTTATTCGTCAGCTTAATTAGCCCTAAAGGAAGCACTTGTTTCAAATTAGGACAACAGCTTTTCTGAAAAGGACATAATGACATTAATGATGGCAACTTGTTTAAATAATGGAGCTTTTCGGCTCCATTTTAAGTGAGGCAGGGCAAAACAACGATTGTTTTAACTCAGCGGGGAATTCTGATTCTGCTTTTGATATCACCTACATTTTTGTAATTATGTTTCTTATCTCCACCCCGCTCATTAACTCCACATTAGCATAATTACATTGCTCTTTGTGACTAAAATGTTGTGACGACAAGGGGAGATTAAAAAGACAAGACTTTGCCAACCTCCATGCCATGTATGAAACAATCATCTTTTTTTGACTGTTCGCTTAGGACTGTCATCACTTCTTTCCATAATATTACCAGCAGCGTGGCCTTTAAGAACCTGCAAAGCTCACAAAAAGCTGAATCCCCCCTCAGACAGACACACACACACACAAAACCAGGTGTGCCAACTCTTAGAGGCAGGGGTGTCTTCGGTCCCCTCAATATTGGCTGACAGGGGGTCAGGCCCCTCAATGTTGAGGGGGCAGAGGAGGCTGAGTACAGAGCCAAGCACTGAGCATGAGAGAGGAAGCTGCGCCACTGGGCCTCCTCCCAATAATGCGACATTGTGTGCGCATCACACCCATGGCATCAGACACATGCGACGTGCACTGGCCCCCCTCGGTTTTCGGCACAAGATGGCGCCTCTGCACACAACCACATGATGCAAAGAATGGCACCTCCTCTACATGCCCATGTTGATGGTAATGTATGGCTGACCCCATAACCCCATTGCTTCAGAAAGATGGTTGGGAATATCTCAAAGACTAAGTGTATGCATATGCAACCTGAGCAGCTTGGTGTGCTGTTCAAATTGTGGGAAGAGGCAGGCACATTTTGGATTTCTTTATGGATTTCTATCACCAACTCTCACTTCTGCCCCTGTGGACATAAAAAAGGGGCTACTCAATGGGAGTAAAAAAAAAAATGGAATCTCTGCCTAGACAAGGAGATGATCCAGCCTTTCTAGCCTTTTAGGTTTCTCTGTGTAGACATGGAAATAGCAGGATGAGTCCTCCCATTGTCTAGGTCAGGCATGTCCAAAGTCCATTTTGGGTGCCTAATCCGGGCCCCCGGTCAGTTTAATCTGGCCCCTGTGGCAGTTTATTTCCTGGGGTAAAATCCTAAAAAACCCCTCAACAACTTCAGTCCTAAAAAAAGCTGAAGCCTTCCATATTAAATATCTTTTGAATGACAGGTCTAATGATATTACACTGGCCGTGGCAAAGTTTCTTTCGGAAGTCAAAAGAAACAAAGATCACCAAGCTCGAGACAAAACAAAATGACCGCCTCGGTTTCTCTCTCTTTTGTGGTTTGCTGTCTTAACTATATTTTGTTCTGAAATTGTTCTATGGGTCTTTGGACCACAATAAAGATTTATTATTATTATTATACAAAAAGCTCAACAACCTCAACCCTAAAAAAAGCTCAACAACCCTGGGGTAAAAAAATCTGGCCACCACTGGTCTAGGTAATGAAGGGCATGCTTCAAGTTCTTGTTCTTGCTTCCACTAGCCCTGTTGAAAACCTGGAGAGCTACTACTAGTCAGTGGTTAGATGGGCCAGTGGTTTGATGGGTCGGTAAGGAGCTTTCTATGTTCTTCATATGTTCCTGAACATGAAGGGGAAATGGCTGTTGTCTGCCACCAAACAGAGCTTATGAAGCTGTGAAATTGGAGGGGGGCACTTTCTCCAACTTTTCACACCACTTCCAAGCAAATGAATCTATCAACAACTGAGCACAGAGAACATTCAAATCACCAACAAAAATGCCTATAGTCTTGGATCTGTGAATGAAAACTCTTCTATTTGGAGAAGGACTGGCAACTGGGTCACTATTTTGCATTCTCCATAATGAACCAGAACTAGCATTGTTCCAGGGAACTGCAGGTGTGATAGCTGGTGGAAGGGGATGGTGATAATAGTAATAATAATGTACATTAAGGGGAAATTCTGCAGTGTCCTTTTTTCTATTGAGGAGTGGTGGGAGGGAAAGTATTTCATAGATTTTCTCAAGGAAAAAAAAACCTGAGAAATTTCAGCTCTGCACAGCTGAAACCCAATATAATGCTCTTTTTCTTTTCTCAATGGGCTTTTTGTTGTAAAGACTAGATGCCTCTGGTATGCATGGAGGAAAATAATCGCAAACCATCTCACATGAACCATCGGCCTCCCTGCTAGCCCAAGGCCTAGGATGTTTTGAGTTTCCTGTCCAAGTGAAAAAAAAAAGGCACTAACAATTTTGAATAAATATTGACGCAAATGACAATGAGAAGTACAGATAGCAGAGATCATGAGAGTCTGCTTCATAGAGAACCAATGACTTATCAGCGCTCATAAATACCAGCAACCAAAAGTTGTCTGAAAGGGACCCACCAGAGAAGATTTCACATGTAAAAATGGGTCGAAATAATCTAATTTTCTTAGCAACAAAATAATCCACTCTCTAAAATGTGAATATGTCCCTCTGGCTTAATGTTCCCTGTTGCATGCAAACAAGATAATTTTCTCTTTTTATTTCTCAACACCCCCCTCCCCCTGCCAGACAAAGTAGAGATAATGAAATTCTTAGGCCAGAAAATGTAAAGTGAGGCAGGAAAAGAGAAGGGAAAATAGGGCCAGCCGCGAATAACTCAGTAGGGGAGATAACCTTGCCTGGTTCTTTCCTCTGGCAGCTGATTCCCTGCTCTATTGTGTGGGGGTCTTTATTCCTGTTAGGATGTTTCCAGTCGAAGTATAATTTCTGTGTTTACAGCCTGCTTGCAAAAAGTCATTTGGCGTTCTTTTTCTCCCCAAGAAACACTCTGCCTTAAGCACCGGATTTTATGGATTGGCCGCTATTGTAAATGTAATCGACGACACTACCTCAAGAAAGCTTCAGGTCCTTCTTCAGATAAAATTAGATGCACATTTAAAGGGTGAGGGATGTAATAGTTCCCCATAGTTCTCTCCTCCCCCCCCCCAGCCTCCCTTAAACAGATGAAAGCTCAATTGCAAACTAAAGATGCCTGTTCAGTTTGAGAAGAAACATATAATTACGTGCAAAGTTACTTTTTCATCTATTTGCCCCCTGTAGGGCCTTACTTTGCATGTTGGCCCCCCTCCCCCTGCTTCAAAGACCAAAATCCTGAGTTAATATGGCTGAGGTGTTACTTTTCAGTCCAAAAGCAATTTTGTGCCGAGAGTGAGACCATTTGCAAATTAATGTGGAATTCTGTCTTGTTTTATGTTAGGAGTTTGGCTGCCACCTATCTTCTCCCCTGAATGCTCTGAGTACAAGTAGTGTGCATTTGTGATACAGTGGTACCTCAGGTCAAGAACTCAATTCATTCTGGAGGTCCATTCTTAACCTGAAACTGTTCATAACCTGAGGTACCACTTTAGCTAATGGGGCCTCCCGCTGTCGCCGTGCCGCCGCCGCGCAATTTCTGTTCTCATCCTGAGGTAAAGTTCTTAAGCAGAGGTACTACTTCCAGGTTAACAGAGTCTGTAACCTGAAGCATTTGTAACCCAAAGCATTTGTAACCTGAGGTACTTGGGCGGGGCTTCCTTTCTGCATTGCAGGGGGTTTGACTACATGACCCTTGGGGTCCCTTTCAACTTTAGAATTCTCTGTTTTCATTGTTGAGGATGGGGGTAGCTGTATATATCCCAGTATAATAATAATAATAATAATAATAATAATAATAATAATAATAATAATAATAATAATTTATTTATACCCCACCCATCTGGCTGTGTTTCCCCAGCCACTCTGGGTGGCTTCCAACAAAATATTAAAATACAATAGTCCTTCAGATATTAAAAACCCCTACCACACTTTGGTCTCATCATCCCTTTTTATTAGGCTTTCTTTCTAAAGCACCAAGAAATGCTGGTCAATCAGTGTTCCTTTAGTGAAAATAATGTCATCATGGCACGGCATAAAGGCAGATCTAACTTTCTGCTAGATAGCTGGCACTGTCGTCGGTTTGTTTGTTTTTCCTAGTGACATCTTGCAGTGTGTGTGAAATTACTTTGTTTGTGCCATATGACTTACCTTCTGGGATTGAAAAAGATATATATTTTTAAATGATATATCTGTGAAGAAAATTAGCTCAGTGTTTATTATTACACGATGTATTCACCAAACACCTACATCACACCTTTTGTCATTGCCCACAGGCAAGCAGCATGCTTCGTGCTTGTTTACTTTTGGTACAAATATGAAGACAAAGTCATCTCAGTGTATTGGCAGGAAGTGGAGCCATCGTTAAAATAAATAAATGCATAAATAAAATGTTTCCAGTTAAAAGTGGCAACCACTCATAATCTGGCACTTGTTGAAAGCTGGCAGATCTCCACACACTCAGTTTATTAGAGCAGTCATAGATAATAAGGTTTCTACAAGTTAACACACCTAATGTTTCTCCATTAAACAGATTTTCCTTTTCATGTATTTATCTATCTGGCAGAATATGGGTGAGATGTTCAGATAAAATGTTCAGCAATTAGCCTGTAAGTGACATATTATTAATTCATGGGAATCTTCAAACAGTAGGAATTCCGAGCTAAATGAAGGATTGCTTGCTATTCATAAGACTGTCCAATGGCTTTGGCGTGGGCCTCCCATTATCTTTTAACACTAATGTAAAAAAAAAGAAGCTTCCTTCATAGCGGCAGTACTAAAGATAACTCAAAGCCTTGTGCTGCTGCAAAGCTATAGATTCTTCCAGAGGACAGTGTGACAAAGATTAATTGCCATTTCAAGCCATCCTAGTTATCGTTATGCTATTAATTAGTTTAATGGTGCATTCATTTAGATTGGAAATATGATACCAGTAAGGTTTAATTAAAAAAATCAATAACTCATTAACAAGTTATTGCTGTACCTACATGGTCTCCAGATTAATTCCTTGTTGTTGGAAAAGAAGCACCCTTGATTCCAATGGGAGGATTTATGTCTATAGATCTTTTTTTTATTTCAAGTGATTGCTTGTTTGGACTGTCAGGGGCACAAAATTATTGAGTCAGTGACTTGTAACTTACAAATCTATTGCTTCTAGTAGAGTATTTGCAATTCTGTGTTCACAGATATTCTATTTGTGCTGATTATGTGCTGATTATGTACCCAAGCGTTGCAAGGGAGGGTCTCAGAATTTTCAGCTTCACGTTATAGGGGAGAGGAGGGCATCTAGCAGAGGGATACATCTGCTCCTAAAGCCTGATAAATATGAAGGATGAAATGCTTACCAGAGGACCTCCTCCATCCTATGTGGATGAGAAGTGAGGGACACTGATTTTCAACAAATTGAGGCTAGATGAGTGAAGCTGCTGGGAAACTGCAATCACCAAGTACTTCAAGGGCATTTAAGCTAGCTTTGGAAGCTATGGTCAGGTTCTGCAGAGCTGCTAAGCTTCATGCTTAGAGGCTAACATGAACCCTTTTTCTTTAGAACTGCTACCCTCCACCCCCTCTGGCAATGCCATAAATGCTTCTGAAACTAGCAATCCCATTCAGTTTGGTAAATAGTGTACTCTGCATCACTGACAGAAAGAGAATTGCCGACATGGTAATCGGGCAGAAAAACCACTTGCAACATTCCCTTTTCATTGTGTTTATCTGGGAATAGTACCAATCCTTTGCAAGCTTACTTTAGAGCAAACCCATAAGAGGACTGTGCATCTGATGTAAGAGCATAAGAATAATCTTACTCTAAAGTTTGGAAAACAGCACTTTTGGGAAACTAACATATAAGCTAAGGGTTTTGAGGTGTCAAACTAAAAGAAATAGATTCCTTTCCATTTGGCATGATTTCTCAACTATGAGGAACATAATCAATTGCCACTGAGGGCTTTCCAGAGGATTTGGTTAATATAATAATGCCACATTTCTATGTCTCTCCCTCCCCTGAACATTTGAGAGGTACGCATGTATTGTATTATTTATATGGTGAGATTGACACAAATATATTTGGTTATTAAATGCCCCCTTTTCTGTAATTCTGTAATTCATAATGTATCTAAATCTCTGGGCTGATGAACCTCACTTTTGGATGTTTGAATATTGTTTTCCAACCCCTCTGTGGTGAGAGGCTTTGTTTGATGTTGCACTGTGGCAACATTTGTCATTTTGTCTGTTTTGTTTAAATAAAAAATCTTTTCAAAAGAAAAAAGAATAATTTTGCTGGATTGGATTAAAGGCATATTGGTCCAGCATCCTATTTCTAACAGATGCCTATGGGAAGCTACCCACAAAGGCAATAGTCCTCTCCTGCTGCTGTTCCCTAGCAACTAGCATTCAGAAGCATCCTATCTACATTCCTGGCAGTAGTGCAGACATCATGCCTAATAGCCAGTGATGCATAGGATCATACTGTTAACTGTGAGGCTTGCATGAATATCAAAATATGTGTGTGTGGAGGGGTGGAAATAATGTCTGTGTTAACAGCTTTCATGCCATATTTTTCTTGCATAGCTAAATCCTTTGGCTGCTTCAGGGTATGATTAACTTTTTCCTCTTAAGCACCTTGGAATGATGTAAGACCTATCTCAGCTGAGCAGCAATGGGATACCTACATCTTACACTAAGGGGAATTGTTACTGTGACACAGCACTGTCATGCTAGCATGTTGTCAAGATGCTGTCAGCGGCTCCCAGCTGGTTGCCCAGGAAAGTATAAAGACAAGAAAATTTCTTTCTTTTTTAAAAAAAATATATCTTTATTAATTTAAAATAAATACATTTATGAAAAACAGACGTACATACAAGTAAACAAACATACAAACAAACAAATAACAGAAAAATCAAACAAAACACCACACTATAAGATATAAGATTAATATAATTATCATCATATATACTCCTGGTATTGAACACAAATATAAAATTACAGAAAAGAAATTTAAAACTGACTTCCAATTAATCTCACTGTATTTTGTCTATCCATTACTTTATACAGCACAGTTACATATTTTTTATAAAAAAAAATTTACCTCCCTACAAACTTATATTTATACAATACAGGGATCAGTCTAATTCTGCCAAGATGTTTCCTTTTATTCCAAGGAATATTGACAAGGAAAATTTATTACCGTCCTTTTAAAAATTTCAATCTTTACAGAGAGAGGCTATAGAACCCAGCCTCTTGGATAATGGCGTTGTCCCGAGTAAATGTCCACCCCTTGTCTCTCCCACCTACTCATTCATCATTCTCATCATCTCCTCTACGGGTGCTGCTATGTGCCCTCTGTCTTTGAGCTCTTTGCTCTCCTACTTTTAAGGCTCACTGGGTTCTGGGAGATGGAGGGTCTGGAATGCTTTCTAATGACAACGTGTTAGCCAAGTGTTGCTCAGGCTTTCTCATGATTTCCCAACTTTCCCCCTCATCTGCCTCTGAGTTGCGACCTCCCTCAACCCCCTGTTGTCTTCCTATCCTCCTCCCTGTAAGGGTCATGTTGAGGACACCATTCCTCCTCTGCCCAGTCCCTAACACATGTCCAACATAGAATTCTTGGGATGTGAAAGGAAGTGACAAAACTTCATATAGGTGTAAACAATGGCCTATATACCGGGGTCACTGACCCAGTACCTGCAGGTGCCATGGGGAATGTGGAGGCTGCCATTGGTGCCCATGGGCAGGTGGTCTCTAGCCCTCCCAGAAAAAAGATTATGGGCCAAAATGTGCTCCCTCTCTCTCTCTCTCTCTCTCTCTCTCTCTCTGTAAGCTCCATAATCAGGACCAGCAGGACAGAGCCGTCTTCCCACTCTGGTTTTGAATTATGTAACATTCCCCATGGAAGCCATTTTTGTGTTTTGTCATGCCCCATCCACAGTGGCCATTTTGTGACTGATGCCACCAGCAGTCCCTCAAAATTTGAAATGTGTGCCAACTAGTCCCAAAAGGTTGATAACCCCTGCTTTCTGTAATGCAGGGATGGGGCCCTTTCAATGCCTTGGGACTCCTTCTCCAATCAGTCCCAACTAACACAGCCAATGATCAGTAATGATGGTAGTTTAGACAAAAAACATTTATAGGACCACAGGTTCTCCATCTCTGATACAAGTCTTGTGGCAACCTTTTTCTTCCATCTATCCACCTAGTAGGTTCCTACCTGTAGCTTCCTCTGGGAGCCAGATACGTAGTGGAAGATCTCACAGGAAAGCAGCAGCCATGACTGTAACACAGCAGCAACTCTGCACATGCTGACAAATCCCCAACTTGAGCAAAGTTGCTTTCCCAGTTCCTATGAAGCCACTTCCTCAGGGAGTCAGTAGATTGGGGTGGGGAGCCTTCTCCCCCCTCTAGTGTCATGTTTGGGGTAGGTAGCCACTTGCTGGTGGTGGAACGGAATAAGCCATGCATACATACCTGAGATGATTGCCTCACCATGCCTAATGGTAGGGCCGGCCCTGTTGCAATCCCATATATGCACTGGCGGAGGAAGAGGAGTGCAGGGGGAGTGCACCACCCCTGGCAGCACGATCCTGGCGGGGTGCCATCGTGGCTACCCGCCCCCACTGGGCACCACACCCCCAGGACGCATGTCACGTGCCTCCGGGCGGTGAGCCACATCCCCAGGACGCGCGCCAGCCCTGCCCCCGCCTGCTCTTTGCCCCCCGGTGGCAGAGCATGAAGCTCCGCCACTGCATATACTTCAGGTCCACATGGGACTCTCTTCAAATATTTACAAGCACACAGGAGCCTAAAGATGAGCAAATGAAGATATTAAGCAGTTCCAGTGCACATTGTGACCAGACCTCTCAAGCAAGATGTCTCCCTTTCATGTTTATAACAAATAGTCTAGTTGAAAATATCCTCTTTTACTGACTTTCCATATGCAGTCTAATAATTTGATTTTGTGTTATTGTAAAACAAAGGGCGCCATTTTGATGAAGCAATAAGGTTAAATCTGATGTCCATGTACAGTATATGTATGGGAAAGCTCAGGTATAAGTACCCGGTCAAACAATTAGTGGAATCAGAAATATTTTTTTTTGTAGAAAAATAAGTATTTTATTGTTTTTTAAAATAAATAAAACAACTAATATATGTATATGCATGAATAAATGTTAATTAATTCATGATTTTATAAGTACTTTTTGTTGCACAATATATCCTGGAATGCTCTGGAAAAGAAGAGCTTTTCCAGCTCTGGAAAACAAGAAGCAACCCTATGGAAATATTTGCAGATTTGTTCCCTTTACAGCATGGTACATGAGAAAAATATATGTTGGCAAAAATAGCGAGCTATTGCCTTTTACAGTGAACTAATAAAAATGTTCAGTTATATCTCATTAAAACACCACTAAAAGGATGCAATAGGCACTTTAATTGAAGCCCAAGCGGAAACAGATGCCTTAAAAGCATAGACACATACACACACCCATAACCACATGGTAGCAGGGCACACTTACCGGATTCGGTTTAGATCCTAATTCAGCACTTTGGAAAACAGCCCAGTTCAGTCCAAAGCATTTCAGAGAGCCTACTCAATTCAGTTCAGGTATCAATTTGGATAGATAAAGCTTCGTGCCTCTGCCATTTGCTATTATGGAGGGGTGTGTGGAATATTACTATAACTTGATGAAACAAACCGACACAGTAGCAACTCCAATAAAATGAAGCCTGCCAAATTATGTCCAAGAGTCTTTATTTTTTATTTACCTATTTTAAAGGAATCCCTTCTATAACTTTGTCTGTTTGTATAGTGTAATTGGATGAAATCTGCAAGCATGGTAGACACTTCCTAGGGGTTGAATCCTGCCAAATGTTAGAATGGTGGATATAGTTGTTTTCTTTCAACAGAAGCCTTTACTCTTTTTGATTCTACTTGATCTACCCTACCATTTTGTGGACGATGATATAAAAATAGCATCACAATCAGATAAAAAAATAGATAAAATTTCAGGAAGGTGGTGAGCAATGGCTGGACAAATATTGACAGGAGAGAACAGGTATATAACATGGAGTTCAGCTACAGAATAACTAGGAGGAGGCAGGAAGAAATGGGAAATGGTTTCTTGAAGGAAGAAAAAAGAGAAAACCAGCCAACCCCTGGGCAAATGGAGCAAGATAAAAAATTATACAAAAGAGCTTCAGGAGTGGGGCTGCATGGGTGGGGGGATGGATATGACATTAATTACTCAATTAAATGTATAAAATGTGTATTCTATTCAAAAATAACTAAAGCAGTGATCTGATCCAGGGAACAGGTTACTGCTGTGGCCATTCAATAAACAAAACAGATACCCTCCCGTCTTTTGCCATTTGCTTATGAACACACTTAAACACAATCAATTTATTCCAATGGCTTTTAATTTGTAGGAGCTCTTAACCTGGGCTGTTTGATGTGAAGTATGTGGTCATTGGTTTTTACTAGGGTTTTTTTTAATCCTGTTTACTTCGGCGCTCTGTGTTTATTAACCACTGGAGTTAAAATGTAGGACCATTATAGTTAAATAGAAGAATGCTTCGAGAAGAAATGATAGAAACCTTGACGTTTCCATTAATTGCAGCCATTAGGGATGGAATGTATGCACTAAAACCACCCAGGGATGTTGTCCATTCCCTCGCAGTGGAGGGTCTTTAGTGGCAGTAGCGCTCTGTCAGCCCTCAAGCTACATCAAGGCAAGTCCATAACAACCTCCCTTTTGTCCCATTAGTCACCTACCGAATAGATCCCAGGAGTCCGAGGAAAGAACAAATATTGATTTTTTTTTCTTTTAAGTGTAGACTTTCTTCTAATTCTTGTTAAAGAAGTGTGTATAATAAATTAAAGGGATCAACAGAAACATTTATCAAAGAACTTGCCTTCCCTAACTCTCTGAATGGGTATGTATCAAGAAGAGATCACAACAAGAAGGAGGAATGTATTATAATTCTACTAGTAGTGAACTTTAAAAGCAAAGTCAACATCTAAACACACAGAGGCTGCATTCCCATGGCAGTTTATTCTATTTTCACATTTTATTTTTTTTAACTGTTAAGTTCTATGTTATATTTGAGCTTTCACAAGGCGTAAAAGCCACTTCTGGAACTATAGTGGAATATAGTGCAAGTTACCGGTAAGTGCTCATTTCAGTATGATTTGCTTGGGGGGGGGGGGAATCTGTTTGCAGATAATATGGAAATGAGTACTAAAATTTGTGCTATATGTCACTGTAGTTCCAATAAATTCCAATGTGGTGCCAGAAGTGGCTTCTACATTGTGTGGAAGCTCAACTACGATATGGAAATTAACAGGGAAACATTGTGAAAATGAATTGAACTGCATAGCAACCACAGAGTTGTTCACCTTCATTTCAGATGACCAACCCCTTAATCTGCTTCACAATGTTTTACCATTTGTGAATAGAAAGAGTAGCCCTCTGTGGACCACAAACTTTTCAAACCCCATAATAATCTAAACACGAATGAAGCAGAAGAATGGGTAGCCCTTCCTAACTGCTGAAATACTAAGCAAATACATCTGTGCCGTATAGAGCTTGTGTGTCAAATAAATTCTAGTTACAGATGGGGCAATAGGGGAATTGTATACCCAGAAGGATGAATAGAGGTCTTCTCTAGGAAAGTGTTAGGTAGGGCAAGGCTCAGGGGCTTCCTGGAGGAAACGTAGGGGATTGGTGGACTGTGTTTAGGCCCTGCCACACCTCTGTTGGAGACACTGCGAGCACAGCAGGCTTTGGGAATGGGCTTGGGAAACACGTTTCTGGGACGAGGCTCTCCTATTGGCTGTTGTGAATGAAGATGAGGGATGTTTACCCATTGTAACTGAAATTGGAGGTTAGCTATCACAAGATGGGAGAAAACCTCTGTGGAGTACTGGAGTGGGGTAATGGCAGCTGTGATGGAAGCCACACAATCAATGTGTGGCAAAATACAGAATTGTACTGTACTGTAAGAGTTTTCACAGCATTGCAATGTCCATATGTGTCTTAATCCACCCCAGCACGGAAAAATGAAAAGAACAAGATCCTGAACTATAGTCATCACTACTCATAAAAACATAAATGCTAGGCCAGGGGCTGCAAGATGTGCCATAGGTGTGAAATCCCTGAGTTGTTAGAGCAATCTGCTGCAAAGCGGAAAGGAAGAAGGACACGTTTTACCACCAACCATTTGTTGATGGTGATCACTATATCCAAACCACTTGGTGTCCCATTCTTCACAAGTGGTTTGGAGGCTATTAATCTGAGGGTGAGCAATGGTATTAATTGAAATGAACAACAATAACCAATTCCTTTCAGAAATGCCTAGCCAAAAGCAAAACAAAAACCATCACATTCCAGAAATGTGTTAATGTTCTCTGAAGAGCGCAAATACAGTGGTACCTCGGGTTATATACACTTCATGTTACATTCGCTTCAGGTTACAGACTCCGCTAACCTGGAAGTAGTACCTACAATGCATTTTCAACCAGAACAACAAAGCTTAGACGATGGCAGACAAAGCCTACTCGCTTCTCTCCCTTCACAGAGGGAGGGACAGGAAGTGGGCTTCCTAAAGATATATCCACCTACTATACAGTGGTACCTCGGGTTACGGACACTTCAGGTTACAGACGCTTCAGGTTACAGACTTCGCTAACCCAGAAATAGTACCTCAGGTTAAGAACTTTGCTTCAGGATAAGAACAGAAATCGCATGTCGGCAGCAGGAGGCCCCATTAGCTAAAGTGGTACCTCAGGTTAAGAACAGTTTCAGGTTAAGAACGGACATCCGGAACAAATTAAATACTTAACCCGAGGTACCATTGTACATTCTAGGGACTTAATGAATTTTTAAAAAAATTGATTTATACGAGCCTAAAGTAGATCATCATTCCCTGAAAACGTGGATGTACACAGTAAAACAATCGAGCTCAAAAGAATTACCTTCGCCAAAACTAGGAGTATTTTGTCATATTTACATTTATAAGCTGTAGGATTTGCAGCGTAGAAATTTGGCAGCCTTGAAAAGGAAATTTGTAAATGCTGTTATTAACTAATAGGGAGAAAAATCAATTTGATTAATGCACCACGGTCTCTTATCCACAACCACATTTTTATCTGAGGAAATAATTTATTGGGGAATTTTTAATCTCCTTATCCGCCAGTTGCAAACAGTCAGAACCTTTTTAAAAAAAAACAAGTTTCCAAAATGTGCTGTGATGAACACTCAGCCAGTACACCTCAGGCTAAAGGACTCCTCTTGGGTGGGGGTTAAATTTAATGATTAATAAGGTATTTAATGTCCTGTGCAGGGAGCGGAGTCTGTTGTTGCTTGCAAGCCATGACCTGCAGATAGAGTAAAAGTCTAGTGCAGATTGTTATAGTGAGTAATCTTTCTGTGTCCGGATCGAAAGGTTCCAACGTATTCTCAGTAAGCATCTCAAGCGCAGTGTGGGTTGTTGGCTTAAGCTATCTTCAACTCACAGATCCGGCCGAACAGAAACATGCAATCTGGTGTAAATGGCAAGCAATTACGACAGGAGCAATTACAGTCAGCAATCAAAATCATAGTATAATAGTTATTGTAGAAGTTACCCCAGGAATAAAATCCAGCGAAATTGCTATAAGAAATTGTGTATGTGTGTGCACACACTTTCTCTTGCTATATAGGCAATACCTCATTTATGTGCATTCGATATGCATGTGACCATGTATACATGCATCACACTAAACCTGGAATTTATGCAAAATCGTCACAAAAATGTCACAAAAAGAGGTGGAATAAGGCGGGGGCAGAATGGGGTGTTTTCAGGCTTTTTCAATGGTGTTTCAAATATAAGGGAGTTCAGTGATTCATGTGCTATCTTGGAATGTAACCCCCACATAAATGGGAGGAAGGGGGTTACCTGTACATTATAAGTAATCAGTGGCATCGCAACAGGGGGCGGGGGGCGGTGTGCCCAGGATTCCATGTCTGCGGGGGGTGACAAGATGTCACCCCATAGGGGCTTGCGGCGGCTCAAGCAGCCATTGCGCCGCCGCTGCATGTGGAGGATCCCCCGTTCGTGGCTGCAGCTGCGAGCAGAGGATCCCGGTGCAGGCAGCAAACCGCTAAGTACAGTGCATGTGCGGCGTTGCATGCATGCGCTGTATAACAGTTTGCTGGCGGCGGCACTGCAGCGCTGTATGGATGGTACCGGGATCCCTCCATCACTGCTACAGCCACGAACGGAGGATCCCAGCACCGTTCGTATGGCGCTGGAGTGCTGCCACCAGCAAACCGCTAAGTACAGCACATGTGCGGCTTCACTACATACAGCGCATGAGTCATATGTAGCGACACTGCACATGTGTCCTACGTAGCGATGCCCGCCCCGGGTGTCCCAACGTCTTCCTTCGCCCCTGTAAGTAATGCAAACCAGTTGTGCTTAATGTTACTCTACTCTCAATTAATTGCTGGATCAATAAAATTACACCTCAGGAGTAATTGTTGAATCAATAAAATTACACCTCAGTCTCTAGCATTTCTGGCCTAATCCTGCCTGCTTTCTATTAAGCAATGGAATTTTTTTCCTTTTTTTAGAAAGCCATTTAGGGAGGAAGAGCATTAGCTCCTACTTTACAGAGGGCAGGGCCCTGTCTGAAGGCCTGTCTGATCCAGGGTTGGTAGAAATATAAAGAACTTGGGAGCAACTTCTCCAGTGCAGGGGCCTAGAAGTTGCCTATCAACCTGGACAGCAAACTAGACAAGCACTCAGGCCATATTAAGATGTATTTCTATTTTAATTATAGTAATTATTTCTGTATTTGCATCATGCATATTAATTGGCATATGCAAATTTCTATGCAAATGCCTGTCTTATTTTGTCCTCTTTTTTGGTAATGCATTTCCTCTTTTTTGTGATATGTGAAAAAGCCACTCCAGAGAATGCTTGTATTTAGGTCTTTGGTGATTTTGATTTTGATTCATATAGTATTTTTAATTAGGTATCTTATTTGTTTGTTTGTTTATTTAACTTATTGGTCTCTTGCCACTCTAAGGTCTCCAAGCAATTTACAGCAAAGAAAAATATACAATACATAATACCATAGGGGGAAAGGGAGGGGAATCATATAATATATTAGTATTTCATATAACATAACATCCTGGGGACGACGACATACCAGGCATATAAATATTAGTGAACAACATTACCAATACTCAAATAGTAAAGCAATACTCCGACCCACTAATTAGGAAATAAACAAAACCAACCTCCCCCAGTCCAAAAATTATTCACATCAACCTTTTTTCCCCATTTAACCACCCCACCTAGATGTAGGTTGGCCAACATTTGTACTATGCTGCATCTTTAGTGAATTTTATGTTCATTTGAGAGCTCTTGGGAGCTGGAAAGCAGTTTAGAGATGTTATTGTTGTTGGTGTTATTGTTTTTTTTGGGGGGGGACCAAACAAGCCAAGGTGTTCTCTTCTTCCTGAGGAAAGCAGTCTCTTTCAGAACATTTCCTTAGCAACTTGACAATAAAGGTGAAGCGGGGGGGAGGGACCACATTCATAAAACGATACGACACGGCATTGTCAAACAGTAATTATCTCAGCAAAGTCATGGCTTCACTCGATGTTTCAAGTCTTCAAGCTTTTAATAAGGAAAAGTGGCTGTGTGGGAGGAGTGAGGAAAACATCTAGCATTCTCAACTGGCCAGAACAAACCAGCCTGCTTTATCTTTGTCCCTTTAAGAGCGGCAAAATATACAGGAATGGGAAAGTTTCAACAGCATCGAATTAAAAATAATCACTGGCAAATTCCAGAAGATCATGCAACTGTTAAAGGAATAGGTAGGGGCAAAAGCGTAGCATGAAGGGGGGGGAGAGCATCGCCCTGGGCACAGTTTTGGAGAGAAGCAAAAGTAGCAAAAGTAGCATGGGGCTGGGCTCGCAGGGCGCCCAATCTGCTACATCCCTCCCTCGTGCCAAACCAACGCTGCCCGCAAAAACAGGCCTCCTGCTGGAGGAGGCCCAAAAAGGATGTAATTACTCCGGCAGGGACCCCTGCCCACGGTGTGATGGTGGGCCAACAAAAGAAGGAGGCCAGTGTGTGTGCTGCTGCTCTCCTCCTCTTGTGATGGTGTGAGGAGGAACACCTGAATACAGTGGTACCTCAGGTTGTTGTTGTTGTTGTTTAGTCGTGTCTGACTCATCGTGACCCCATGGACCAGAGCACGCCAGGCACTCCTGTCTTCCACTGCCTCCCGCAGTTTAGTCAAATTCATGCTGGTAACTTCGATAACGCTATCCAACCATCTCGTCCTCTGTTGTCCCCTTCTCCTTGTGCCCTCCATCTTTCCCAACATCAGGGTCTTTTCCAGGGAGTCTTCTCTTCTCATGAGGGGGCCAAAGTATTGGAGCCTCAGCTTCAGGATCTGTCCTTCCAGTGAGCACTCAGGGCTGATTTCCTTCAGAATGGATAGGTTTGACCTTCTTGCAGTCCATGGGACTCTCAAGAGTCTCCTCCAGCACCATAATTCAAAAGCATCAATTCTTTGACGACCTCGGGTTAAGTACTTAATTCGTTCCGGAGGTCCGTTCTTAACCTGAAGCTGTTCTTAACCTGAAGCACCACTTTAGCTAATGGGGCCTCCTGCTGCTGCCGTGCTGCTGGAGCACAATTTCTGTTCTCATCCTGAAGCAAAGTTCTTAACCCGAGGTACTATTTCTGGGTTAGCAGAGTTGTAACCTGAAGCGTATGTAACTCGAGGTACCACTGTATATGGATTTTGGATCTGAAGAACACTTTTGTCACTTAAGTAATATAGGCTACTAAGCTAATCTCCCTGATGTACTGTAGGGGTCATTTCCTCCTGATCCTTAGAACTACAGAGTTATCACAATGATATATGGACTAAAAATATCATTTTAATTTAAATACTTTTGTATCAGATGCGTTCAAAACCCAGGTCTAGCATTTAGGTAGTTCATCTGATATGCTCATTAAGGCATTTTCCCTATTGACTTTTTAAAAAAAAAAAATTAAATCATCTGTAAATGTTTCCATGGAGAAGTAGAGGAGCTTCGTTTTACAACAACAAGTCTTAGCAAGCATAGTAGTAAAAGAAATAATCTGGGCTGCTGTGGTAAACGGACAGCCTCAAACCACAGCAAGGTAGTTACGGGTTAAAAATAAACTTTTGTGGCAGAAGCTCAGTGATGTGTAAGCTTTAGCATGAACGTATGTTCCACTGCGGTGTGAAAACAAAATTTCTGAAATCAGCTTTCCAAGGATTTAAGCTTTCCAGCAAAGTATTGGAAATGTAAATGCACCAGCATGTTGCTGTATTGTGGGAGAACAGAGCCCAACACTGCATATAAAGCCAGTGGAAGACTAAATCTGCTGTGTGCTTCAAGGTCTGAACTGTCTCAAGGTCAAGGAGTAAAGAAAAAGCATTAACCCTGAAAGGCAAATAAGATTATCTTATTCCAAGTATGCACGGTTGTATCCCCAGTTCTGTAAGCCTTCCTGTTTAATGAGCATGAATACTAACTCAAATGCAGATACTCCAAAGACAATTTTGTTTAATTTTGATAATTCAAAACTATTGATCCATATTCCTTGTGCACCCCAGTTTCATGATATCTTCTCAGTGTGGCTAAATATTGTTGATTTGTACTAAGTTGCTAATTGTTTTCAAATCAAATATCAACATTGCAGGTCCATTTGTGGAGTGTGTGTAAGAGTTTCCTCAATTTTGAGAAATAGTTCTTTATCATATCTGTCTTCTCAGGAAGCTTCTTATCTTGTGTGACTGTTGGTATTGACAAATTAGCCTTTAAAATGAACTATTTTTACCTAATGGATTGCCTGGATTTATGCCATAGTTCTTATGTCATCCATTCAGAGAGATATAGTTAAAAGGTGGGGTGGGTGCATATGAAAATGTAGCATTTGACACCAACACCATGACTCTGTCAACTGATTTCCATGAGCAGAAAGTATGCAAAAGAGCATATGTAAATATATTGTTCCAGTTAACCTTTCCAGGGACGACTCTACTACATACAGAAAGATTCCTGCTGGATCCAACTTATAGGCCCTTCCCATTCTCAGAAAATATTTGTTAACCTCTGTTCATATTACATTATAAGAGTGTATGCAAGTTAGCAGGAAAGTACCAAACTGGGAATTGCTATTAAACCAGTTTATGTGTATGATGGAGCTATGCTTTCAAAAGGATCTCTTTGCTATAGAATAGATTGATAACTCAGGTGTTTTATTTTTCAGCAGCATCAAGAGAAAAAAAGTATGTAACTGGACATGTTAATCTTGGTATATGTTAAGCAAGATTTGGCTCACGGTTTGAATTTAAAGTTGGGCACCGGTCTTCTTACTATCGACTAGAGTCTCTTGCAACATTTCCTTTCTTTTTTTATTTCAATACACATCCTGCCTTGTTCAGGGTAGGCAACAATATATCTCCATCTTCTTTATTCTCATGACAAACAAAAATGCTAGAGAAAACCAGCCAGAGACAAGCCCCACTGCTTTCTCCTTCCATAACTCAAGCACAGAGTTTTGCCTCGACAGGCCCTTCATTATATTCACCCAGAGTGATGTGAAATTATCCTCACCAACATGCATTATTGAACATACCCTGCAATTATCATTTAAAGTGTGAGGAAAAGGTCAGTTCAAGTGTGAAGGTTGCAGGAGGAGAGGAGCACAAGGCAGAGCGCTTCGTTCTGATTTCTCAGGGTGTCAATGTTTTCAAAGAGTTCTCAAATCCTGGATGATTTCCCTTGATTCCCTCTAGTAGGTTTTGTCATCTAGGAAGGATTTGCACTTGATGTATGTCATACAGAAGTAGAAAAAAGGAGCAAAGCCGAGAGCCCTGAAATTCAGAAGAAAAGAAATGTGCCAATTTTATGATAACTCTTCATTAAAAATCACAGCTACTTCCTAGCAAGGGTAAGAAAGGTATAAAGCACTCTTCGTTCTGAACTGAGCCAGGTCCACAGCAAAATATATTTCCTTCCTGCCACAAAAACCTCTGCTATTTTTACGTTGAATTTCTTTCCTTTTCTTTTTCAGCATTTCTAGCAGGGATTGTCAATAAAACAACTAAGCAACTTGAGCACCTGCTTCCCCCACTTTAAAATTCTTTTGCTTCCTTTGCAAAGGTACCCTGGCAAAATACGGTGCTATAACAAGATGCTAGCCGTGCTGAGGGCACCATACAAAAAATTCAAATCACAGTTGGCAGTGCCCCTTTTTATATTACCCGCTGAGAAATTGTGTGACTGAGATACTGGGGCACATATGAAATAAACATATGCCGCCCTGACCTATGTTTTTCTGCTTAGTTCACAAAACCATATTAGTTTCTGGAAGGAAGTAGAACAGTGGGTGTCTGAAACAGTGAGTTTCAAAGTTCTATTGTTTCAGTGCCCCCTGAGACCTCATGGTGATATAAAAAATGTAACACATAGGCGTTTCCTTTGCCACCATAGGTGCTATAACCACTAGCCTTAAAGGGGAATCCTCTCTTTGAGTCTTGTGGGGCGGGTAGGTTATGCATATGCTTCCATTATCCTTGCGGGAAAGGAAGGGATAAAAGCAAATCTAAATAAAGTTAATCAAAATCAACCACATTATTTAACATGTGTGGGATTTCCTTCAACTGCCCTGTTTCAGCACAAATAGATGAAGAAAAGCAACCTTTTTTAAATAGTGGTGACAGATCAATTTGAAAGCCTTAAAATTAAACTCAAAGCTCCCAGGGACCTGCAACTATTTTTAACCTCAATCAAAACTTACCACAGACTTCTCAAACTCTAGCAAAGCTCAACGAGGCACCAGGCCTGGCTCGAATGTATGTGCAATTCAAGCACTGCCTTATGTGCAACAGGCAATTAGCTCATGGCACGTGATGGGAGAGGCATATGCCCCTGGGATCCCTTTCAATGTTCCAGAAGATGCTTTTGCACCATATGCTGCTTGGAGAGGTAAAATGCCTTGTGGGCCAGCCTTGAGAGACATCTGCAGGTTTCCTCTTCTGTTTTATTTTCCCATGTGGGCTCTCCAGCAAGGGGAGAAAAGACACCGACAGGAAACAGAATTTCTTTGATGTTTCATTATTATAAGGATTCTAGATTTTGTTTTAAACAACTCATATAAGATTCCAAGGTTGCTGAGAGCCCATAATATTTTGTGTGAGGACACCGTTTTGACAGCATTTGGGGTCCACACACACACCAGGCAGCAGCCATTTTATGTGTGTCCAATATGTGCGTGACCGTGCATGCGCTCATCTTGCTGAACCTGGAAGTGTCCCGAAAATGACACAAATAGTGGTTGAATGGGGCAAGGCAGGGGCGGAATAGAGTATTTGCAGACTTTCGCAATGGTGTTTCAAATAGACACAATTTCACTTAAACATGCGGTGCCTTGGAATGTAACCCCCATGTTGCTGGTACATGATTACTCAGATCACTGCTTTCCCTCCTGGGGGGAAGTGTTGTGTGACTGAACTCATCTACATGGTTCCAGCTTCTAATGTTATCCTAAAAGCACAGAAAGAACGGACAAGGCAGTGGTTCCTGTGCTGCTGGGTAAGGCATGAAGGGGCCCTCATAAAGAAGAGTAGAAGAAGAGTTTGGATTTGATATCCCGCTTTATCACTACCCGGAGGAGTCTCAAAGCGGCAAACATTCTCCTTTCCCTTCCTCCCCCACAACAAACACTCTGTGAGTTGAGTGGGGCTGAGAGACTTCAGAGAAGTGTGACTAGCCCAAGGTCACCCAGCAGCTGCATGTGGAAGAGCGGAGATCCGAACCTGGTTCCCCAGATTACGAGTCTCCGCTCTTAACCACTACACCACACTGGCTCTCAAACCTAAGTATGTGCCATCTCTATATGGATCACCTCTTAATATAGCTGTCACGATCTTCCATGCATGGACTAATCTCTTTATCAGTCTAATACCCTTCTCTGCCAAAGGGATTTCATCTTGCTACTCATGTCTGCCATGATATCTCTTTGCTGACTTTTTTCTTGTGCGCAGACACTAAAAACGAGCTCCGACATGTCTGCTTGTTTAATGGGCTACAACTAAGTGATGAAAGTTGGGTAATGTAATGCAGCAACTAATTTTTCCAGGTCATTACTCTGTTGCTATAAAGTTGAGTGCTGAGTTGTTTGACAGCTGACATCACCCCCACATGATGGAGGCCTGCTTTGCTGCTTCCTCGCACTCAAGTTGCTTCTTTGAGTGGGGTGCGGGGGGAGAAATCCGCCGTCATTCTTTGACTCTGAGATGACTCTTCAAGATTTTTAATTAACAGAATAATGTCCAGTGCAATCGGTGTTTGCAGCAAGAGCATACTCTAATTAAGATATCGATGTATCATGAGATAGGCTTTTGGAGGTTTCAAGTCCTGCTCTGAAAGCAACAAATAAAGATGATTGTAGCTGATAAAGCTTTGAAAAGGTCTATTATCATTTTTTTCAGAGGGGAGGTCATTTAAATATTGGAAGGCTTAGATATGTGCAGGTCCATCCTCTCCCAGGTCAACCCATTCAGCAACTGTGCTGGAAGTGGCCCAAATCTGGGACATCTTCTTCCAGGTCCGCAGTCCTGCACAAGTTACAAGATTGTAGCCTCCCCAAAAGCACTTGTTTCAGGCACAGCACCCCAAAATGCACATTTCTGGGCCCCATGTCCCCAAAAAGTGCAGCCCCAAATTGTACGAGATCGCAGTGGTCATTTTGACCACTGTCCTCTCGCAGTTAACAGGTATGTTGTCCTGGCAGATGACCTCACTGCCTGCCGGTGTATGATAATCTGTTTAGAGAAACACCTCTATTAAATACACTTAAGTAAGGAATTGCTGTATTGCTGCAAGGACCTAGCCTGAATTTACATCATAAATTTAAAGGCTTCTGATATTTTATATGAAAGTGTGGACTATAAAATATAATAAATATTTAAAATTTAAAAGTCCATGACTTCACCCCCAAGAATCCTGGGAACTGTAGTTAAATCCAGGATAATTTCCCCTGGATTCTTTGGGGAAGCAATGTGCTTCAAATGTCTTGTGTGTACACAGCCTCTTTTCTTGAGTTCAAACTCCAGAAAGGATCAATAGGCAAAAAAAGGAATGGGCTTGAACATACATTTAAATATTCTACTCATTAACTGGCTCCATTGATTCATCCTGAGTCTCACTGATGCCTAAAAATGTACTTTAAAAGTGGACAAAGTTCTGGAAATGAAAAAGAAAAGAAAAGAAATTGCATTGTTTTTGAGGAACAGACCTGCTTATGACAGAAAATCTATTATGTTTTCCATCCTTTTTTATTAGGCAAAACATTAGCATTAATGCACCTTGCCCCAAAATGCTGAGCTGCAGATTTGCATTCCCAATTTACTCCCTTATGAGCAAGTCCTATATGGTTTAGGAGAAAATGATAGCTTCTTTTATGATACTGATCTAAAATACATAGTGGAACAGGAAGCCATTTCTCAGCCCTGAATTGTGGAAGAGGTTTATGTGCATGCTACTGTGTTGTTATAGCTGTCCCCTGAGGAAGTGAAAAAGATAGTCCTTTGTTCCTCTTCTTTAGTCCTTCATTGTGTCCAGGCTGCAAATTATGGATATGAACATGTGGCTAAAGGTTCTGAAACTCTGTTAAGCACAATGCATCCTACTGTGACCTCCATCGTTGCCATTGGAGCTTCAGTTAACCAGGGTTTATTTTTCTGTGGCAGGGAGGGCATGGTTTTGTTTTGTTTTGTTTTTTGCAACAGTGACTATTTTTCCCCTTTTCAGTTTTGTATACGACCATTTTATTTTTGCCCCAGTCATTATTTTCTCTTCTGTTTAGCTTTAAACTATGAAACTAGATTAGATTACTTGTACTGTTTTAGACGTGGTTGTATGGATTGGTATTTTAAAATATTTACATCCTGATATTATGATTACTTCTAATTGGCTGTAGAGACTGATGTGGTCTCTACAGCTGCAGCAGGCACTGCAACCTTCCAACAGGTTGACCTCGCCCCCAAAGGTGTACTCCTCCATTGTCTCCCAAGACAGATGGATGCTAACCTAACTGTGTGTGTGTGTGTTTGTGTGTGGATACCCTCCACCCCCCCCATGCTGCCCCCACCACATCCTCCCTCACCTGCACTGTGCACTACAACCTATGAGGTGGCCTTGGCAGGTTCCGGCATGAGACGAAGAAAGGTGGGCAGGCTGTTCATGGAGCTGCTGCTTTTGGCTTCTTGACAGCCAGGGGACGTGGGTGGCACTGTGATCAAAACCACTGAGCCTCTTGGGCTTGCCGATCAGAAGGTTGGCTGCTCGAATCCCCGCAATGGGATGAGCTCCCGTTACTCCCGTTACTCCCAGCTCCTGCCAACCTAGCAATTCAAGAGCACACCACTGCAAGTAGATAAATAGGTACCACTGTGGCAGGAAGGTAAACGGCATTTCTGTGCACTCTGGTTTCTGTCACAGTGTTCCGTTGCACCAGAAGCAGTTTAGTCATGCTGGCCACATGACCCAGAAAGCTGTCTGTGAACAAATGCCGGCTCCTTCGGCCTGAAAGCGAGATGAGCGCTGCAACCCCATAGTCGTCTTTGGACTTAACCGTCCAGGGGTCCTTTACCTTTTACTACTCAGCCGATCAGTGAGAGAGTATGTTGTAAGCAAAGTAAGATTAGGCACTGGACGACAAGTGGGGTGGGGGCAAGCAGCTTGCACATTTCTGAACTAGAGTTGTTCAGATCTCTTGTTGTTTCCTGCTAATTGGGAAGAAATACGGTGCAAGTTTATGCATGTTTACCGTGCAATAAGTCCCATGTGTTCAATGAAGTTTTCTCCTCAGCTTTTAAGATTTCAGCAAACAAGGTGAGGTTCCGGGAAAAGACTTTTTCGTGGCAGATCCTTGCATATGGAACTCTCTCCCTACTGAGGCACAACTGGCCTCATCTGACCTTTTATCATCTCATCTCAGGCGGTTACTCAAGATGCATTGTCTTCAGAATGCATTTATCTGAAGCGAGACTTCATTGCTGCTGCTATTAGGAGTTGTCATTCTGTGATTTGTTATGCATTTATAATAGGCTGTTGTTGTTTTTTTAATGTATTCTCATCTACTTTTTTTTTTAAATTGTAAACTGCCCTGTGGCAGCTAAATAAATAAATGAGAGTTGGAGGTGACGCTGGGGGAGAGCATTTGCCAGGACTGCACCTCCAACTACCTGGATAGAACAGTCGCTGCATCTCTGCAGTATCCTTCATGTTTCAAATGTTTGATCTGGCTGGTTTCCATCATTTATACTGCAAATAACCGGGACTGTCTCATTGCCATTATTTCATGTATAGATTTTGTTCTCAATTAAGAGAAGCTGAAGCATCGAAAGACTAAGAAAGAAAGCTGGATATGGATGGGGGGAGGAATGAAAAACAACAACAAATCCCTGTGCCTTTCTGACAGCTCATCAATAATTCAAATATTATTGAGTTTTCATTTTTCTACATTTCAAATTAAACATTTTACAAACTTTAAAATACCTAATGACTTCCCTTCTTCTCCTTCCCTGGTTCATATGACATATCATACTTTCCTGCATATTTTACTATAAGCATTCAAATCAGTTTTCTACTTTTACATCAATCAAATATTGTTTATGCCATTGAATTTTTGGTATCTTAATGCTGCTAGCATTTTCAGCTATTTACAATTATTGTCCATATATTCAATAAATATTTTCCACTCCTCTTTAAATATACGTTCTTCTTGCTCTCTTATTCTGTGGGTTAAACCTGCAAGGTTGAATAATTCAAATATTTAGTTACTTCTTGTCTGGCAGCTGAACGAGAAAGAGGAAAACAGACCTAGATCAGGGTTTCTGGGATTTATTCAGCTCCTTTACAAATAAGAAAAAGTGCTTGTGCAGGAGTGGAAAAAACACACAAAGAAATCCTCTCTGTTTCTTCTGTTTCCGGAGTCTCACATTTGATGGTGAAATGACACAACCCTGCCTGAAACACTTTTGAATTATAATCAGCATTGCCCACATATTCCACATTCCTATGGTAATAAGCTGTTACCTGTTGCCCTCAATTATTCTGGGGTTACCAAGTATAATTTAAAGAGTTTCACATTTTAGTAAGTTGCAACTGGGGGATGAGAGTACCCAAGGGGGGAGGGAACAAAGACTGACTGTCATAGGGGGTCATTAGAAATGTAAGTTAAAATGGCCTGAATCGAACCCTTTCTGCTGCCATCAGTGGCACTGCTGTCGCACCTGGAATATAAAGCATACTTGCACTTAAAAGATGGGTGTGACAGCAGCACATTTGAACATTTGTAGAAACGACTCTGCAAAGTGGTTTGTCTTTCACATTCCGAAGGCCCTGACTGGATGTGATGAATGCCTTTTCTATAAACGCTGGCATCCGTATCATCTAAATGGATGAACCTGTCATATCTTTCTGATGGGAAATGAACTATTTCCACCCCTTAAAATAAGGGCTGCAATGAAAGGTGATTGAAAGGGGGGAAAGGGGTGAGCCAAACGTTCATGTCAAACTTTGCATGTTCTGCAAGAAACAACGTTTCACTGAACGCCTGAGCATCAAAAGTGTTTCGCTGCTTTCCATCCAAGGCCAGGACAATCACTGAAGCTCAGACACAGCCCAACGAAATCTCCCAAAACTAATTTGAAAGGCTCCAGAGAACTGTGTATACCCTGAGCTAGCCCTCTGGGAAGGCTCCTAAGTTTGGGATTTCGGAAGCTGTGCAAACCTCAGCTGGTTTGATCAAGCTCAGGGTGGCTGCCCAAGCAATCTAAAATGAAGCTTAGGAAGACTGCCAATATAGACCTTCCTATAAACCCTTTTCTGAGTTCATATTACTGTAGACAGGGCTGCTAGAGGTGGGAGACTGGCTAGGGCAAGGTGATTACCAAGCATATGTACTGTCTGGAAGTTTTATAGGAAGTTTATAAAAGCACAATGAGCTTTGCCAATGGTTACCTTTCATGTACCACAGCTATGCGGAGGAAGGAAACATACAGAGCACTTGTGAAGATGGGATAGAGCACAGGGCCTCCTCTGTCCTTGGAAGACAATTCTGTCTCCTAGGAATAATGGAATATGACAAAACCTCACACCAGCCAGATTAATAATAAAAAGGGTATGGCTGGCTACCCTTCTTGCCAGCCATTGAATCCAGTTTTAAATGCGGTTGCCTAGGTAAATTTTTGCCACTGCGGTTACAGCTTATCTGCAGGACTGGACTGTTCTTTAATTTGCTTATTTTCCCTTGGAAACACCAACTAAGGCCAAGAATGCTAAATTTTTAGGTTCAAATTTATTCGGTCATATAAATCTGCTGATTATCAATAAAATACATTGTGTTGTATGGCTAGCATCCTAAGTCAGAATGACGGAAACCCAAGTTCAAATCTGTACGTAACAAAGCTTTTTGTGTAACTATGAGCAAACCGCAGTCTATGTCAGCAGAGTTTTCATGAGGCTAACATATGGTTACCAGATTTTTTTCAATGAATCCAGGGACACTTTTTTTTTTTTTTTGAAGCTGAGTAGCAACAGGGAGTCAGTAGTGGGGATGGTGAGGCAAAAGACCCTGGGCCCAAGCACATATAAATGTGCAAAGCCCTTCTTTCGCACCCTGTGAAACATAAATGTGCAGAGTTTTTTAAAAACTGGGCAACGCCCACCTGGCCGCTACTCCCGAGCCTACCCCGATCAGTCAAAACAAAGGGGGAAAGGGGCAGGAGATCTGTACCACTGGACGTCCCCAGTTCCCCTTTGGCAGTGGCGGCGGCAGCAGCAATCATCAGCCCGGAGCCAGCCTGGTAGCACAGTTGGCTCTGGCTGGATCCTGGAGCTGTTCACTGCCGTGGTGCCCGCCATTTTTCCTTTCTGGAAGTCCCCATAGGATGTGTCGCACACAAGACACATCATATGGGGACTTCCGGAGAGGAAAAATGGCAGGCACCAAGGCAGTGAGCAGCTCCTGAAGCCAGCCAGAGCCAACTGCGCTACCAGGCTGGTTCTGGGCTGCTGAGGCTGCTGCTGCCATGTTTCCCAGGGACAGATTTGCAAATCCGGGGATGTCTGGTAACCCTAGGCTAACATGCCATTCAAGCTCCTTGGAGGAAGGGAGAGATGCAGAAGTAAGAATGGGTTGGATTTTCCATTAGGATGAGTAAGTGCCCTGCTTTAGATCCTTACTTGCAGACAGGAAATACCTTGATTCCTATAGTTCTCACCTATGGTCATGTACCTCCAATCATGTACCGAGGTGTGATGGTACTTGTAAATCATGGTTGTATACTCATAGCAATAGGCCTCTCACTACCCACTGGTGCCCTGAGAGTAAGGCTGATAATCTTTACAGATCCTGACAGACTTCATTTGATCTGTTCTTCCAATATCCCCTTTTGCTCCCCATATATTGTACTTTGTCCAGAATAACAAACAGCTGACTCTGAATTGTGACATTTAGCCAGCAGATGCTAAAATCAGCAATTAAACTTAGCAGTACGTTCTAAGACAATTCATATATACTGAGAAACAAACTTTGGGTGGAGACAAACTTTGGCAGATGTTATAATTAGGGTGGATCTCAGCAGCCCTTCAATGGAACATTGGGTAGTTTCAGGGTGATGGTGAAATCTATATTGAGAGGTAGGTGTGTAGTAGGAGTATTCCTATGTGTGTGGATATTCAGGTGAGAGTGTAATGGTTCACGTACAGTGGAGTGGGGCCTATTTCTAAATGGTAGAAATCACAACAACTTTCTCAATGGGGCTAGAAGAAGAATGTTCCTTCAAACAATGCTATATTATAATGGAGCATTGTTAACAGAAGGCATTGTACAGAAAAAAAGATGGCTGCCCACATGACTCTATTTTTACATTTCAGAAGAAAAAGAAGTCACCATTGGATTACCTCATATTTTTGTATGTTTACTAAGCAGAAAGTGAAATTATTTCCTTTCCCACTGATGTTTCCAAATCTCCCCCATACCTTTTTGTTGTGAACAAAGGTTTGATGATGGTGTAGGGACCGTTGCAGGACCATAATTGCAAACTCTCAGTAATGGTGCTACCATCCCAAAGATATTACAAAAATCATTTTCTTTGTGCTACATTCCTTTCTAAAATATCGACTAAACAGCAGTGGCCATCAGTGACATGATATCTAAGAGTTTCCAATTGCTTGCCATACATTTGGAAAGCCTGTTACTATGAAATGTTAAAAATGAGACTGTCAAAACTCACCAGTGAATATTGACATTCCCTCTACTCATTATCATCTTCACTCATCGGTAATCACTGACATTTGCTGGGAAAAACATTGGCTTGGATCCAAAGGTACTATCCATTTCTGCCAGTTCCTTATACCCTTCTCAAACACATTGCCATCTTATGCCATTCATTGCTTGATACTGATAACAGGGGGATAAAGATACAGGGGGATAAAGTGAGGCAGAGGAGGCAGCAACACCCTGTTGCATATTTAGAGTTCAAGCTTATGGAAATAAAGTCAACAACCTCCAATTTCTGAATTTTAGGTAACACTAACGGCCAAATTTGATGAACAATGCAAGTGACCAAAAATCGGCTCTATTGAAAATTCTGCATTAATTCAACTGGCCTGATCATTTGTCTTGAGTCCATGGTGAATTAATATGTCTAACGAATGTTATTTTGCCTTTCAGTTAGCACTCTAGAATTTCTCAGTATTGAGAACCGTAAATCATAGGCATAACGCCAAGAGTTGTCAACCGCAGTGCACACTCCTTCCCAAGGTATCTCTAACTAATCCTGCCTCCTAAAAAACCCCCATAGATTCACATATTTAAAAGCTGAGCTATATTTTTGTGAAGAATCAAAGCAGGGCAAGTCCTTGTGAGAGACACTGATCAACAGTTAATAGGTTATGGAGGACATGGTCATGACTGATCTAATTTCATCATTTTAGCAGTGACCCAAACTTATTTCTAGAGAGGGTCAAATGATGCATGGCTATAGGGCTGTGCACTGGATCTGGCAGAGTCCTGAGCAAACTTCAGAGGGACTTGAGCATTGGATGAATCAGGTTCAGGCAGCCATAGATCACTATGGGTCAAACTGGATGGCCCAGAAGAAGAGAAGAAGAGTTTGGATTTGATATCCCGCTTTATCACTACCCAAAGGAGTCTCAAAGCGGCTAACATTCTCCTTTCCCTTCCTCCCCCACAACAAACACTCTGTGAGGTGAGTGGGGCTGAGAGACTTCAGAGAAGTGTGACTAGCCCAAGGTCACCCAGCACCTGCATGTGGAGGAGCGGAGACGCGAACCCGGTTCCCCAGATTACGAGTCTACTGCTCTTAACCACTACACCACACTGGCTCCCAGATCCATCTATTGAGGGGAGGGGGGAGGAGAGGCAAGCGAAGTGGAAAATTCTGCATAAAGGCCGAGACCTGCTTCTGATAATTGGCTACATCTTGTAGGAGAAGGTTGGCCCAACTTCCTGCCTGCCTGATGCTCTCCTTCCTGCCTGACCCCCCCCATCACAAAATTGACCCATTAAAGCTGTTGAATGGAGACATCTTCCAAGGATCAAGGTGGCCTGGCAAGGGTATTCAAGGTAAAGCAATTCTGGAGTTAACCTGAAATCTAGAAGCAATTTATACAATGCCAATCAAAAGCAAGAGCAGCTAATCAATTGGAATGGCTTCACCAATTGTGCCCAAGAGCAACTGCTACTAAAGTTACCCAAAAATGTAGAAAAACATTCTGTGCAGAGGCTAAAATTATTTTCCCCCACAATATGAAAGGAGTATTATTTTCTCACCCGAACTGAATTATTCCATGGGGGAGGGGATATTAATAACGTTGTACATCTTCTAGGGACAGCTTTTCAAGCTGTTTTACTGGATGGTTTATTTTCCACCTGCATCATCATTGTTCTTGCAAACGTAAAAACACGTTACCTTACACTATCTCCCAACTGGAGCCAGAAGCGGTTTTTTCCTCTGCAGCCTGTGCTGCATTTTGCTGTGGAAGATAAATGAAAGGGGGTTAGTGACTTTCTCTTATTTGCATATGTAATGTTAGGTCTCCTCTGGGCATTCTGTGCCATAAGACCTGACCAGATTTTTTTTAGAACTGTACTGTCAGTTGGCATTCATGTTTAGAATAAAACCGGTAGCCATGCTGTATAGCAGTGTTACCCAAACCTGGGTCACCAGCTGTTTTTGGACTACTTAAGCTGATGCAACTTAGGCTGGAGTGAGTCCCCCCAAAAGAGTGTGGTGGGGATGCAGAAGTGGCAGGAGAGGGCAAAGATAGATCTATATAAACCCCGTCAGCTCAGTCATGCAACCCGACAGAACTTGGCCAGCAAAAAGAGTGGTCAAATTGCTCCCAATTGCTCCTGAACAGAGTATGGAGCAGAAAGAACTTAAGCCAGTGCAGTTTAAGCCGTGTTAGGTTACATCAGCTTTCTATGTTTGGGATTGCCCTGCAAGTCTATTCTATCCAGCAAGCTCACAAATGATCAGATCTGCCCTGCATTGTTTTGAGGTTTGTCTTCAGAGTGTCTTTATCTCTAAGTACAGTGGTACCTCAGGTTAAGTACTTAATTTGTTCTGGAGGTCCGTTCTTAACCTGAAACTGTTCTTAACCTGAAGACCACTTTAGCTAATGGGGCCTCCAGCTGCCGCCGCACCGCCAGAGCACAATTTCTGTTCTCATCCTGAAGCAAAGTTCTTAACCTGAAGCACTATTTCTGGGTTAGCGGAGTCTGTAACCTGAAGCATATGTAACCTGAAGCGTATGTAACCCGAGGTACCACTGTATAGGACAGCTAGAGGCATTAATGCTCCTGAATACCAGTTGGTGGGGACCATAGGAAAGCTCAAAGACTGCTTGTGGGTTTCCCACAGGTATCTGGTTGGTCACTGTTAGAACAGGTTACTAGACTAGCTGGATCACTGACTTGCTCCAGCAGGCTCTTTTTATGTTCTCTGGAATAAACTACCATCCTCAGTTTACTGTAGAGCCTTTATGTAGATCACACCGCACTATAAACATACCACAATATAAATAACCATGAAAGTGTATTTCTGCTTTATAAAAGGTCATATGAACTGCGCTTTAAAAGAAATAGCTTTCCTTGAGAATTCAAAGGGAGAAGTATGAAAACCAAGCCAAGGTACAGCGCTAGTTTGCTAGTTTCCCAATTGCACACATCAATCATAATCCCACCATTTTAGCCCAGTTACTGATCCTGAAAGGCATGGTTTAAAATCTAGGAATTCATGTCTGAGAAAGAAGCTGCCAGTTCCAGATTCCACGCAGAGGTATACTGCTGCTGTCCAAATGAAGCTTCATTTTTAAGGTGATTTATCTGGAAGAAAATGGTGTGAAGTGTTTTTATAATAGTTTTTTCAGAGGTTCCAATTTTCAGAAGCCTTTTTTCAGGTTTGGAAAGCAGTAAGCTTAATAATCAATGATACTAGGAAGATATTTCATAAATGTTACTCAGTAATGTGAAAGTTATAACCCAAAATTTAGCTGTGTGCTTATTAACTGCTTGATCACCTGTGGCTCACCTCCCTCAGCATTCGACAATGACCACACTCCGGGAAAGGCTTTGGCTGGCTGGCAAAACCAGGTGAGGTTAGCTGATGGGTTTCAAACCCTTGCTGCGTTAGGGACTTCCTCTGCATGCAAAGACAGGATCTGGAGGATTGAGCGGATGAGACCAATAATGGGTCTAACGGTCAAGAAGGAGGTTTCTGTATGTGCTGTAGAGAGAAGTGAAGGGCAGATGAGGCTTGTTAACCTAGGAAGGTAGCCCATATGGGAGAAGGAAAACTCTGATCCTAAACCTCAGCTGCCTTGCAGTATATCTTTGGGAGAGGAAGAAGCTAAGGAGTAAACCCTACACAAATCTGGAGTGGAGTCCCTAAGACGGTCGGATGGCTCCTTGTACGCCTCTTTCTGGCAACTTCTACAGCCAAGCTGGTGCCAAACATATTGCTCTGATTTCCTTTGGACCAGCGACACCGAGGGGGTGGTCCTGTCATCTGTGCAGCCCAGGACCTCCATACACACTGCCCAGGCTTGCACCACAGGGAGGTCACCTCGGTGCTGCTAATGCAGCAGTTTGACTTCACCCCCAGAGATATACTCCATTGTCTCTCGGGACTGATGGATAGCAACCACCATAACAAATATTTTGGCTGCACAGTGCTGATGTGAATAAGTGCCACCATCCAAAAAGGAATGTAAGGTAAGAAGGATGTGATAGAGACAATGTTACTGCTTAACCTGACATTCAACACTTTTAGAGTAATGACAAATGTTTATCGTTTAGTGCAGGGATGGGGAATCTATGGTCAGATGAAGCCTGTTGCTTGCTTGCATCTGGTCTGCAGGAAGAATTTCTAAGAACATTCTCTTGCTCGGTTTCCCTATATGGCCAGACTGGCTGCAAAACTTCTGCTGCCTTGTATGCATTCACATGAGAAATGGGGGGGGGGGGAGTCTGGTCAAAGCAGTAAAGGTAAAGGGACCCCTGACCATTAGGTCCAGTCGTGTCTGACTCTGGGGGTTGTGGCGCTCATCTCATTTTATTGGCCAAGGGAGCCGGCGTACAGCTTCCGGGTCATGTGGCCAGCATGACTAAGCAGCTTCTGGCGAACCAGAGCAGTGCACGGAAATGCCGTTTACCTTCCCGCCAGAGCGGTACCTATTTATCTACTTGCACTTTGACGTGCTTTCAAACTGCTAGGTTGGCAGGAGCAGGGACTGAGCAACGGGAGCTCGCCCCGTCGTGGGGATTCGAACCGCCGACCTTCTGATTGGCAAGTCCTAGGCTCTGTGGTTTAACCCACAATTCCACCTGCATCCCTGGTCAAAGCAGTAGAAGAGTCCAAAGCATGTATTAAAAAATTGCTAACACTATTCCCTTTCATTCCATGTCTCAGATTGGCAGCCACTTGCTTTGATGGAAGGAGGAGGGAGGGGCGTGTCCTGAACACAGTTTGGTGTGTCGTTGGTCACATGTGTGATGCTGGTACAGAATGTCTTCAGGCATTCCTCACTTTTCTACTATGATCCTTTCCTTTCCCTTGCATCACACTGCAATTTAAAAACAAATCAAAACAAAAAAAAATAACTCTTCATGAAGACTCATTGACATTTCAGTGCACTTTTGAACCAACAAATTCAATTTTGTATTCAATTTTGCTTAAGATACACATTTTTGAAAATAATTTTTTTAATGCATTTTGTTCATTCTCTCTCTCTCTCTCTCTCTCACACACACACACTTATTTGACAATATGTGCATTTTTTAACCTTTTTTATTTTATTCTTTACCACATTGCCTTCATCCATCTGACACCCACCTCTTTTCTGTGCAAGGACAGCATGTTCTCAGATCATTATGGCTCAGTTTTTAATTTCTTCTCTAGAGCTTCTCTGATAATAATTTCTAATCAGAATGTCACTCCGCAAGTGGCTCAGTAATGGCCCCGCCCACAATAAAATAGATGATTATTGAGTCCTTCAGTTCAATCCTCATAAAAATGTCCCAGTGTCCGTCTGTTTTAAAATGGATGTTTTTAATTATGAAAATGGCCATTACATAAATTGTAATCAGGTCCTAATATGCCCAAACACATTGCAGAGTGGGGAGAGAAATATGGTGGGAAATGTATTTCAAGCTAAGACTTGGACAGTAGCCTAATGCTTCTTAGTGATAAGAACTGCTTTCCCTAAATAGTTCTGATCACTGAATGTTAGGAAGAAGAAGAAGAAGAATAGAACAGGCTATTTTCTGCACAAATTTTGTATGTGCACATGCCAAGTTTCTGGTGTGTTGTCCTTTTAAAAACAACGTTCTTACTGATCAATTGATCTCAAGAGAACTCTGTGTTTTAAAGGGCAGGTAGACAACCCAGGGGCTGTTTTAAATGTGCCAGATGCCCATCTTTGGTTTTGAGTACACAGCTGTTCTTATAGCATAGCTTTCTGCTTAGATGCCAGCTTTAAAGTATCACAAGACGTGGACCTGTCCTTACCCCCTCTGCTGCAAACATTGGCACTGGGTGAGCTGAAATCAATTCTGGCAATCAAATTCAGGATGGGTCTGTTACTGATCTGCTTCCTGTGAATTCAGCAGTGAATTCAGCATGCAGAAAGGCATGTGGTTGTGCTAATGCAGAGACAGGACTGTGAGATGGGAGGACTGAAGGTGTGTGCTGCAAGCAAAGCTGATCATCTGTAACATGATGCACTTTGGCACATAGAACTGAAGGAAAGAGCCCAGCCAATCGTTCAGTGTAGGCAAAATGCCACCCAGCCAGATGGGTGAGGGTGTAGCAATGTCAATGCAATGAGCATCAGCTGGGGGGGGGGGTTGGAGAAAAGGCAGGGTCTGGAGATGAATAATCAGCTGAGAATATCTAATCAGCTTTCCAAAACCAAGCATCTCCTTTGGGGGGTATAGGAAAGAAGAAAAAGTCCCCATTAACTAATATTTTCAAGGAAACAAGGGGGTGCAAATGGACTTGTTTACGTGAAATTTATCATTGGCCTTTCTAACTGATGTAGGTTGGTGGTGGGTAATGGATCTGCCGTTAGATGCTAAGAGGCAGTCTACTTGGTCACTCACCCTAAAATATCAGCAAATCCTAAAATAATCCCATTAGACAGGAAAAGACAAGGTCGGCTTCCCTTTTATTTATTAAAAAAGGATAATTATTAATTAATCACTTCCCACATATATATCTCAAAGGGACGACCCTGATTCAACTGTGTATGCACAACAGCACAGTCAGGGCTTCCCCAAAAGAATCCTGGGAAATGAAGTTTGTAAAGGGTGCTGAGCTCACAGAGCTACAGTTCCCAGCACCCTTAATAAACTGCAGTCCTCAGGAATCTCCATGACTGCTAAAGTAGCATAGGAATGCTTTAAATGTTTTGTGTGGATGTGACCAGACTCTCCCACCAGCCCCAGCTCAGGGATTCTGGGAGTCCTCCAACACCTGGAGGACACCATCTCAAGATACCTTGATGTAGACCAGTGTTTCCCAACCTTGGGTCTCCAGCTGTTTTTGGACTACAACTCCCATCATCCCATCATCAAGACCAGTGGTCAGGGATGATGAGAACTGTAGTCCAAAAACAGCTGGAGACCCAAGGTTGGGAAACACTGATGTAGACAATATGGAGCTCAGTCAATCACTGGTACATGGAGCTTTCCTATGAATTCATGAACCAGCGCAGTAGTTAGAAAACTGTATCCCAAACACAACCCCTGGTTTTGTTTCCTTCATAAGCATATTGTACCTTGTTTCAACTGCTTATTTCATTCAGCTTGTCCTGTCAGACTTGGCATTTCTATCCGCCTCATTTTTTTATATTTTTTGATTCTTCTAAGCTCTCTCCAGTTGTTCCTGTTGAACAGCATTTTCTGACTGGGCCACACTGTTCACAGTGAGCATGTCTTTATCGCTTTGTGGTGCTAAGCCGCATTGCTTTGTTAAAATATGAAAATTGTGCCTATACGGGGAACAAAGCTATTATGAGGAATAAATGAAAGGACAGAATGTTTTCACTAATGTGTGCATCCGAGAAACTGAAAAGACTCTTACCATCACACCTAAGCCGTAGGACCAGGCAGCTTATAGCAACATCAAAATGGGACCAGCGGTAGGAGAAGAAAGCAAAGCAAATTGCTCTCACATAGAAAAAGAAATATCAAAGGATGGAGCAAGGAGCATTCTCCAAAATGTTTCACTACAAGAATCTTTACCACCCCCAGCAGAGGCAATCAAGGCTAATGGGCACATTAGCAGTCCAAGAGATTACATATCAAAGAACCCCCCAGAGCAAATCGCACCCAGATACTACAGGGCCAAAAAAAGAGTGGAACTATAGAAAACCCATCTGCCCCCCCCCCACCACAGAAAGAAGTGGAAAGGGTCATAAACAGTGCAGACAAAAATTTCACCAGGCGACTGCAAATGAGCACCCAACAGAGCTGTTAAAAGTTACTTTCTAAAGAAGAAATATGACTCGTCGGGTTTTTATGGTCCTTGTTCCGAATGCTCTTACTCTATCCCTATAAATCCAGTTTTCACACATAGATTAAAAGGAAAGCCATCTTGGCCCCTGCTGAATAATACACTCCATGATGTGATTTCGCTGCTGGGTGTACACTAAATCAGTCCTCGCCCATTCTAATATACAGTTAAAAACCCACTTTATCTCAACCTCTCCAATCAGGATTCTTTAAGCAAGACATGCCTTATACCCTGGGGTGGTAGCTGGTGCGTACTGCAGTAGTCAGACTTCATCTGACTACTATTGAGCTATTGTGAGACACTGCAGGGAATTCAAAAGGTAGTTCCTGGGTCTAGTGGACCAAGCAAGCATAAGCAGTGGACCCTGCCACGGTACCAGGTCCAGCAGGTTCTGGGTGCTGCACTTTGAGAAGGGCATAGAGTCTACATTGTACACAAATTGGATCAGGCTCAGAGGTGAGCAGTGAAGATGAACAGGCCCATGGTAAGTAAGTCCTATGAGGAAAGGATGAAGAAAGTGAATATGTTTATCTGAAGGGCTGTCTAGAGTTGGGATGGGGGGATCAGTCAATTTCATTTCTCTCACATTCTCATTTTTCTAGTCTTGAATTCTCGTTAAAGTCAAATTCACTCATTTCTGCATCAATTTGCATTTTTAAAAATCCTCACGAAAATTCTTCAGCCTTTTAGTGTGACTTTCACCCAGTAAAAACACCTTTGAGTGCTGTTTTGACTAATGTACACATTTTTGTGAGCATTTTCTCCTAATATAATTTTTTCGGTGTCATTTTCACTAATATATTCATTTTAATGCACACTTTTACTTAATATATGTTTTGGGGGTTTTTTGGTAAACACTGGCTGAAGATCTGCATTGCAAAATTTGGTTAGCAAATTTTGAACGATGACTGTGTTTCAGTTCTCATATTTTTTGATAGCTTCACCTCTAAATGCAAACTGAATAGCATTTTTCCCACTTCCCTAGGCAGAACTAAGTAAGTTATATGAAGGTAGATTTTGGTTGAACATTAAAAGAAAAGTCTTGATAATGAGAGCAGTTTGACAATTGAACCATGCCAGGGGTATTCAAACATTCAGCAGGGACTTGGATGAGGTGGACTATGAGTGGGGATGGCCAATTTTACTTCATCAATTTTTTTGTACACATTTTTAGATTTGAGACATGAATCATAAAATCTGGAGAAATGAACATTTTGAAGGATAGCGGTGTTTTGCTTCATGTATTATTTCAGGAACACACATTAGGCAGGTTCACATTAAAATGTTAACTAAACTGAATTCTCCCCCTCCCTATAAGGTCCTTTCCGACTCTATGATTCTATGATTCTACACTTATTCCATCGCATAAGCACACATTATAGAAATGCATACTTTCTGTTTGAATTATTCCCATGCAAAATTAGAAGGTCTGAAACGTATTAATTCTACTTTTACCAGTTTCAGAGGCATTAGATTGGATGACAAACAACTGACCAGAACCAACATAGAACACTTTCTGATTTCAGTATTACAAACTGGTAGAATAATTAAGTTTGTTCTGGGTATAAGCTTTTGTGTGCATGCAAACTTCTTCAGATACTAACAAATTTAGTTGGTCTCTAAGGTGCTACTGGACAATTTTTTATTTATTTTGACTGCGTCAGACCAACACAGCTACCTACCTGAATCTGGCAGAATAATGTTTCAGGAAAAATTGCATGGCATATCAGATTCCTAAAAGGGAAGGACAAAACCAGGCTGCTTGATGGCAGTCTGGTGGAAATTTTTAGACTTTGTTACAAACCTATAAAATACATCCACAGGAAGGTGAAGATAGAGCTGTGAGAGGGGGCATTCTCATCTTCTGGACCCCCTGCCAAACTCAACAAACCTGCCACACCTGAAACTTGTTCCATACTCACCTTGGCCAGAAGAAACAAAACTGTAGTCTTTCTTCTCCTCATATGACCCTCAACTTCTTACTTGCCAACTTAAGCATAAAAAAGTAAAAAGGTAAAGGACCCCTGACAGTTAAGTCCAGTCGCAGACGACTCTGGGGTTGCAGCACTCATCTCGCTTTACAGGCTGAGGGAGCCAGTGTTTGTCTGCAGACAGTTTTTCCGGGTCATGTGGCCAGCATGACTAAGCCACTTCTGGTGCAACAGAACATCCAAACCAGAGCAGTGCACGGAAACACCATTTACCTCCCCGCCGGAACGGTACCTATTTATCTACTTGCACTTTTGGAGGTGCTTTCGAACTGCTAGGTTGGCAGAAGCTGGGACAGAGCAACAGGAGCTCAACCTGTTGCAGGGATTTGAACCGCCGACCTTCTGATCGGCAGAGCCAAGAGGCTCAGTGGTTTAGACCACAGCGCCACCCACGTCCTTTATATAATAGTATTCTTTATATAATAGTACAGCAATGTTCTCAGAGAACTGTCATTGCCTCATGCCTTACTTTTTTTGTTGTTAACGTATTTACAAAATATTTGTTTTTGAAACTGTTAATAAAAATTGAGTTTTTTGTGGTTTTTGTGGTTTTATGTTTGTTTGTTTCAAAACAGTGCCAACTGCCAAGGGGATATTTCTAATCAAAATGATTTTGGGAACTTTATCATTTTAAGCGTAGATCATCGGCAAGTCTGGAAATGGATGTGTTTTGACTTACACTTAGATTGTCTTGTTTTTTAGCGTGTGATTTATACTGTAATAGCTATTGGCTTCAAAAACAATCTGACTGGTAGTCAGATCTCCTTTACCTCAAAATATGGGAAATAAGCTTTAACATTCAGAATGTCAAACATCTCTTTCTTTCTCAATGGGATGAAATAGAGAATTTCAGCTGGAAAATATATATTCAGAAAGGGGTTTTTACTTAATGTGCTTTATTTGCACCAAAATATCCTATATAGAGAATCTACATATGAAATATGTGCTTAATGCAGTCCCTCCTCAAATGAATCAACTACCATTTTAGTTGATTATTCTACTAATTAAATCTATTACAGCTTCAGCACCAGTGATAGCAGACATAGCATTCCTTTCATATTAAATATGTTTGTTGCAGATCAGATAGAGACCAATTTACATCAACCTCCATTATTTCAGCTGTAATCAACATACTGGTGAGTTCTCAGGAGCAGCCATTTAGCTCATGATCTCGGTGGGGTGCCAATCTATTTTTACATCAGCTAGGCAAAGTTTCCATTTGTGCAGACAAATGTAGCGTTGTTTGGATGCTTTTGGCTATCTTACAAACATTTACTTCTAAGTCTAGGTTCCATATGGCATGCAAATGTGTGTTGTTAATTGTCAACAACCGACAGATATTTTTTGCTTTCAAAAGCAGTTTGATTTTGACACCATTCAAAGAAAGCACGTTTCCAGCATTTTAAACTATTGTTGGACTAATAAAGCTATTATCTCATTTGTTTTCTGTCTCCTGTCCCATAGGGATATTACAGCTGCCCAGGCTGCAGTCTTGTACACACTTACCCACTGAACTTAGGCATGTATAACAATCCAAAAGGAGCAACAGGAAGCAGCAAGTCAGAAACACATGCCATTCCATCTACCCAACTTTGGGCAATAGGGCTTTGTTCTAAATAAGAGGACAAGGCATCAAGTTTTGCAGCATAGGGCAAGGACCATAGCTCTACGGCTTGTATACAGAAGGTCCTTAAATTTCTAGTTAAAATGAACAGGTAGCAGGACTGTCTGGAGTCAGAGTAGATGATGGTTGGCTGGACAAACAGTCTAGCCTGGCCTAAGGCAGCTTCCTAGGTTAGTAAATCCAGTGTAAAGACCAACTGTATTCATGAAGTATACATGTTTTATCTGTGCTAGTATGAAAAAAATTGATATGGCTAGTTAATATCATTGCAGCAATTTTCTGAAAAGAAAAGGAAACAGGGAAAGGCATTCTTTCTTTTTCTTTTTATCAATGTAAGGATGAATTCTGAGCAGTTCAAAAAGCTGTTTCCAACAAGACTCCATGTGAGACACTACTGGTGCAATCCTATCTTGAAAGCCCTGCATTGGCTCCCAGTACATTTCTGAGCACAATTCAAAGTGTTGGTGCTGACCTTTAAAGCCCTAAACAGCCTTGGTCCAGTATACCTGAAGGAGCGTCTCCACCCCCATCATTCAGCCCAGACGCTGAGATCCAGATCCGAGGGCCTTCTGGTGGTTCCCTCACTGCGAGAAGCAAAGTTACAGGGAACCAGGTGGAGGGCCTTCTTGGTAGTGGCGCCCGCCCTGTGGAACGCCCTCCTATCAGATGTCAAAGAAATAAACAACTATTTCACGTTTAGAAGACATCTGAAGGCAGCCCTGTTTAGGGAAGTTTTTAATGACTGATGTCTTAATGTAATCTTTTGTTGGAAGCCGTCCAGAGTGGCTGGGGAAACCCAGCCAGATGCGTAGGGTATAAATTGTTGTTGTTGTTGTTGTTGTTGTTGTTGTTGTTGTTGTTGTTGCTGCTGCTGCTGCTGCTGTTATTAATGGAAGCAGAAGCAAAAAGAAAAAAAAGACAATGTTTGAAGTTTGAAATACATTGGATCAACAAATCACTTCCTTGCCCTCCCCGTTGTTGTTGTTGTTTTGCTTCTGTTTCCAGGTTTGTTTGTTTTTTGGGGGGGTCCCTTTTTCATTGCACAATCCTATAAATGATTTATGCGGAAGTAAATCTGAGTCTGACTCCCAGGTAAGTGAGTATAAGATTTTAGCTTAAAGGTCCTTGTATCACATTCATACCTAGATTATGGACAAGGAATGCAATTCACAGTGAGTTAGAATCTAAGCAGGACCTCAGTAATAGGGCATGGACTCTGCACAAAATGAGGGGGGAAATCATATTCCCGTTTTATTTTATTTTTAAAAAGAACTTTCAAAACGTCCGTACAAATACTTTCAATTTGTTGACTGTGCTGGGGTATCTAATGACTTAAGAACCAGAATAGTTTGTTACCTATGGCTGTTTTTAGCTAGTTTGTGACAAACAGGACCAAGGTATAAACCTGGCACAAAAATCCCTTTTGGTACAGAGTCTCCTCTACAAGCTTTCAATGGCAAAGAGCCCGTCAAAGCACCAGGTTGACTTCTACAGCAGCAGTTTTGTCTCTTAGAGGATTGAAATTGATTTTCTACCTCCTGGCATGTGGCAAATCAAGACTTTGCCCTTTGATGCATTTCCTACGAGCATGCAAATCACTGTACAGCACGTGCAGAAAGATCAGGGTTGTTTTTAAGAGCATCAAAGTCATCTAAGAAAAGAAACCCATCCAACACAAGTTTAAAAGGACACACTTTTGTTTCAGAGGTCTAAAGAAGAAAATAATAACACAGATAAGGAGATATAATACCTCTACCCAATGGAAAGTATTTCTTGATATTTGAAAAATGAATGCACCAGTAAGTTCATATTCAATTTAGGATCAAGTTCAAATGTGGGGAGAAGCAAGCTCAAATAAATAGAAGGTTTGAAATTTTTATCCGGTAAGACTCCCAGCAACTCTTAAAATTCAATGTACAGATGTATATCTGGGATTATGCAACTATCAGATATATTGCTTACATTGGGTACTCTGAACTAGGCTCAACAAGCAATTCATGTGGAAGCAAAGCCATTGGACCATCATGCAGCCCAGCTTCTGAAACAGTTCTGGCCTTCGTTACTATGTACCTACAGGCTAACTGAAGCACATTCTCATGCAGGGATTGTTTAAGAGCATCACAACAAAAATGTATCAGGTCAGAAAGTGGAGACTCGTTCATGTTTTCTATTAGACACAGTGTTTTTTCAGTTTCTGACAGTTCTTTCCAATGCAGTATATTTTTCACATGGGGCAACTGAAACAGGGACAGCTTTGGGCTGGAGGAGGCCCTTAGCTATGTGCTCTCTAGTTGGTCCCTCCTACATTGTTTCAGTGACACTGGTGGGTCAGTGTCCTCAGAAGTTGCCATTCTGATTTCTCAAAAAGCCCCTAATAGAGCTATTGTGAGACACTGTGGGGAATTCAAAAGGTAGTTCCTGGATCTAGTGGACCAAGCAGTGGATCCTGCCAGGGTACCAGGTCCCGCAGGTTCTGGAAGACACAGGAATATAGGAAACTCCCTTATGCAAATCAGACCACTAGTTCATCTTGCTCAGGATTACCTAAACTGATAGCATTTCTTCAGCAGTTCAAATGGGAATTATCCCCAAATGACACACACAAATGCTATTCTAATTCTAAATTTGTATTTCTCATTTAAATACATATCACCTATTACCCAATTCGCTTATGAAAAAGCCATTAAGCATGTCATCGAAGCAGCCATCTGGTGCTGAAATTAGAAGATGGGAAAAGTACATTTTTTGTTTGGTAGTTTGTAGTTTATACAAATAGAAATATGGGGCAGGCAATATATGGTCCACACCAAGTGTGGTTATGGCTAGTTAGGGTGCTGCTTGGGTCGCTAAGGGATTTAAACAGGCCGTGACTTGATTGATCACAGGTGTCAGCGAGTTTTGGCCTAGGCATTGGGTGTGTATCCTGTAATCAACCAGCCTGACTTTTGGTTGATGATTGGCAGGGTTGACCAGGGTTACGGGTCTATGACATGTATCAAATCAGGGTAACCCCCCAAGATCACCATTTGGGGCGCTATGGCCCATCAGCTGCTGAGTTGAGCATTTGGACAATATGCACCTCCTCCCTTCTCTTGTTAAGCAGATAGAGGGGCTGCCACACCTGCCTGTTTAGTAGGTTGTGACAATGGCTATGAGGCAGGAAAAACCCTCAGGCAGGCCCATAAGCCTGAAGGACAAATTCCTCCCTGGCTCTAAATATGGTGACTGAAGAATTTCCATAGCAAACTCTTCATCTGGGCATGTGCACTCACCCTCAGGCAGCCCACAAACCCATAAAATAAAGGAAGGTCAGGTGGGAAATCTGACAAGAACTGAGGCTGGAGCTTAGGCATGGCTGGATTTTATACTCGGGGAGTAGAAGAGAGGAAAGAGGTTTTTAGACTACAACTCTACAGCCCTCCTGCCTGGGGCTGATGAAACTTTTAGTCCAAAATATCTGATGGTTCAGCACCTCTTTCTTTATTAGATTTAGAGGGGAGTTCCATCTTCTTGTCCCACCACCAGGAGAAGTACATAAAATGATAACACAATATAGACCTTTCTTGGTGGTCTATATTTCAATTGTGGGGAGTGCCTTCTTCCAAAAGTACAATCGATGCCAACGATGCTGACATTCCATCACCAGGTTAAAACTTTCCCTTTGCCTCGACATTTATAGGATGCTAGTTGTGTTTTTATGACGGTGGAAAATAATATGTATATTTTGCCTGCTCTTATTTTTGCTGGCTGCTTCTTTCTGCTGCCATCGGATTCTTTGAGAAGGGTGGGTTAATAGATGGAGCATTAAGGAACTGGGTGCCTCTGTGCACAGACCCAGCCAAGGAATTTGTGGTCCATACTAGAACTAAACTCACACAGGTCCTTACACAGAAAAACCCATTCCTTGGATTTCCCACCCATACAGTATTCTTTTTCAGCAGCAAGAGGCGAAGCTTTTTAGTTGCTGCTGTTTTTAAACAGTTGAAAGTCTAAAACCTTTGCTGCAAATCACACAGAGATCTACCAGTAGCTCACAATCTACCTTCTGCCCATTCCTGGCTAAAATATTATGAGGAGCTGGAGAGGAAGAGGCATGGAGGCATGAAACAGCAACAAATCAGATGCCTCATAATAATTTTAGAAAATATGGTTAGGTCACTAGAGGTGCTCAGAAGCCCAAATGTAAATGAAAAGCTACAACTCCCAATAGTATTATTGGCAGTCATTGGCATCCTAAAACCTAGCCAGGTTTTCATGAGAAACATTAATTGCCAAAATATTTTGCTTCAGGATTGGCACCCTTTCCTTTTAAGTTACCAGTGATATATTCTGCTGATATATTTTGCTCTATTGTTTTTTAATTCAATAAACTTCCACTTTGCCATTAGCTCAAATTCGCTGAAATACCTACACATTCACTTCATAAACTCTGGATTGAGTTCAAGACAAATTAGTTTTCTTTCCTAATCACTTCCTGACAAACTGATTGATAGTGACTTTGAGATATTTTGATTTTATGTCCAGTGTGGATCCATACTTGCATATGTACAAATTGCATCTTTAGGGACCCTAAATAAATAATGAGTATTATTGTATTAATGCATTCTGCTGACTGGAAAGAATATCACGTTGTGTCTGAATATCTATTTGCTTAAGAGAAGTAATGCTTATTTGGTATTAAGTGGGACAGGCATGTCCCATGGACCATAAAAACGTAGGATCAGACATGCTGGAAGAAACTATCTACTCCAGCACCCTGTTTCCCACGGTGGCCAACTAGGTGCCCCATAGAGAAGCCCAAAGGCAGGACATAAGGACAATAGCTCTTTCCCACTGTTGTTCCCTAGCAACTGAGTAGGATCTACCTGTACTTCTAAGACACTACCAGCATCAAACAACTCAACACAGAAGCTCTGAATTAATTTGAGCAGTCATGGAAATTCATTGCACCAGAAGCATAACGTATGCAATGTTGCTTCATGGGATAGTGAGTCTAGGTCTCATTGTTGCATGCACTTGTAGCTATGAGGGTTTGGGCTGAATGCTTCTCTTGCTAAGTCTTGCTAAGTTCTATCAGAATAAAATGCTAGTGTTTGGGACAGATATTAGAAGACCTGAACACTTAACTACTATGGACCAGTTTTTGTCATTGCAATCCTACACAGTGCAATCCCATGCCTATTTAGTTAAGAGTAAATCCCACAGGGTTCAATATGGGACTTACGTCCCAGTGTGCTTCGGATCACAGTCACATCTCCATCAAAGAATGTTCAATTATAATCACTTTTCATCTGTAAACTAGCCCTTTGAAGCCCATAAAGATAATTATGTTAATGTCATGCTAGAGAATATGGGTAAATGTCTAACTGTTCTGTGCTTTTCTTCAAACAATGTATAGGTAATGATGTATTAATGCACTCTGTACTGTACTGGCTGTACTGGTTTGACTAACCCAAAGAGAAAACAAGCCATTGCTGTTAGAACAGATGGTGAGGCTAGTCTCAAATCTGAAAGAGCTAACTTTAAAGAAAAAGATATCCAGCGCCAGAATTAAGCTGGTGTGAGCAGTTCCCTCGCACAGGGCACTGAGCTGAGGGGATTACTACTACTACTACTACTACTACTACTACTACTACACTAAATTTATATGGATACCTACTCAATATTTAGTGGGGGCACCAAATTTTGTCCTCCTTCAGGGTGCCATATTACCAAAGTCTGCCCCTGAATATATAGTTTGGTGGCTTGATAGAATATATCAGTGGTGGCTAACTCTGGCTTGCAGGCCTCTATTTGGCCTGCTAGGCATCCCTAGTTGGCTAGCAAGGTGATTTGAGGAAACCACACTCTCTTGTCCATCACCTGATGCCAGGCACTAGACTGGCAAACTCGAAAGGAATAGTTGGGATTGCTCTACAAAAGGGCTTCCTCTTTTGCCACAGAGTTCACCAAGGTTGGAGCTGATTTGTGTGGTTGCACAACAGCCATGGAAAAAGAAACAAAGCTTCTTCTACACGGCTTTAGTGGGAACAGATTCAGAGCTTTCATTCTGAGGACCTCTTTGGACTGATTCATATTTTCTGTGATGTCCTATAGACAGCCCTACTAAGCACCAGAATATGCACTGAAAATAGGCAGCCTAAAAGTATTGCAAAAAAGCAGAATTTTTCATGAGGTGGATTTTCCCTGTTAACAACACTGACAACAAAATAAATCCCACTGCAACAGGGTGAATTATTTTCAGTGCAGTGCTGCCTTAAATGTTTGGTTGGAAGCACCTTTCTGGATTAATATTATTTTATATCCTGTTTTCGTCCTATCCGGAGGGTGCTTAGTCTTCACACAGCGAAAAAGAAGGCAACCCTTTCTTCTCCAGATCTGTATGCAGGAGTAAAAAGGTACTGTCGTTTGGTAGAAATGCTTCTGGGTTTACTTGTTCCTAGTAACTGAAAGCTTCACCTTCATAGTGGCTTGCTGCTGTATGTATCCACAGAGAAGAGCACCTGTTCACTTTAGCACAAGAATGGATGGAAATTGGTTCCTGCCACAAATTACTGTTTTTTCAGTGTGTGAGACAAATTCATAGGTTAGCATTTCTTCTTCTGTCACATACAATTTCATCTCTGTAACATGAAGAGAACAGTCAAAAGAAAACTCCCAATTTTGCCCTAAAGGTAAAGATACCCCTGCCCATACGGGCCAGTCGTGTCCGACTCTGGGGTTGCGCGCCCATCTCGCTTAAGAGGCCGGGGGCCAGCGCTGTCCGAAGACACTTCCGGGTCATGTGGCCAGCGTGACAAGCTGCATCTGGAGAGCCAGCGCAGCACACGGAAACGCCGTTTACCTTCCCGCTAGTAAGCAGTCCCTATTTATCTACTTGCACCCGGGGGTGCTTTCGAACTGCTAGGTTGGCAGGCGCTGGGACCGAGCAACAGGAGCGCACCCCGCTGCGGGGATTTGAACCGCCGACCTGACGATCGGCAAGTCCTAGGCACTGAGGTTTTACCCACAGCGCCACCCGCGTCCCAAACAAGTAAACCCAGTGCCATCTAGTGACTAAACAAAATAATGGCATTAGTCCACCTACACATAAGGGCCATGTGACAACCACTGAATTGTATGTCTACTGTGTGTATGTCTGGGTTGGTTGGTGGGTTGGTTGGTTTAAGAAAGAAGCATGGTATGTTGCCATGAACAGGATTTCCATGCCTGTTTTAATTCACTTGCAGTGGCAGCTGTTTGCAACAGGTAGGAAAGGCTGGAACATAACTGTGTCATGTCTACATTTTTTTTATACTGGATTAACTGGAGAGAAATGGGTTGGCAGTAGCAGCCACATCTCCCTATAATGTCTAGTAAGATCCTTAAACAATGGAGCATGAAGTAGATCCTGGAAACAGATTCCATCCATTCTCCATGTTTCAATGAGAGGATGCAGCCCTTTATCTCTTTGAGATATAACTTTATAACCCATTTATAATGCCTTGAATTGCCTCCCAACTATTGTTACTGTGCATTGTTTGTCCTCTTCTAGCTTATTCTGTCATTCTTTGTTTTTCGTTCTGCCATATATGAAGGAATTTGTTGATCTTTGCCTTTTGGTTATTTATAAAATATAGTAGTTAGTCATTCTTCCCAACTCACTTGTTGCTATGTGCCTGATCTCACTTATGAAATTACTCTGGACTTGAACAGATGGAGATACTGCCTTTTTTCATTAAATGGTTCTAATGACAGCTGTAAATGTATTGTTAACAACTGTGAAACAGGGATGATTTCAAGAAACTCACAGCAGCATAGAATAACTTACTATGTGTGAGCTGAGAATTTCAGGTTTAGAAATCCGGGAGTTTTTTTGCATTTTTCATAAATCACAAGCAACATAAGATCTTATATCTTTTGAAAGCAATGGAAATACCATCTTATGACCTCAAGGTGACCTATGACCCTGGCCTTAAAAGTACCTTAGCACAGAGGTTCCCTAACCTTCTCCCCTCAACCTACTTGAAAATTACAGAGGGTCTTGGTAGACCACTTTGGGAAGCAGTGCAGTAGCTATTCTGTCTAAATCTAGATTTACAGGTCATATGATTCCAGTAGTAATTTGAACTGAAATCCATTGGTGCCAGAATAACTTTCTTCTTGGGTATAGATGGAAAACACTGTCATATCCGTGGAGAAACAGGCCATGGATTCAAGAGACTTAGGACCAGATAGATTTCTCCAATAATTAAATGTCCTGAAACACTATCACCTCCTAGCTCTTATCATGTCTGCCAAAGGGTGAAATCAGAAGTTTCTTCTTTTACAATTGCTTTATTGTGCAACATTGCTAATGATGGATCCCCTATTTTCTGCATGGATCACATACCAAAGTATTTGCCAATGGGGAGCAAGCTAAAATAAGTATATGGTTGGATAGCACTTTATTTGGCTTTATAAAAGCATTTTTCTGTTTGCTGATAACGTTTCATTCTTACTCCTTGAACTGAACCAATAACTTTTCTCTCCCCACAGTTGGCTCGTAGTGCCACTTTGCCATCAGATGGGCATTCATAACACTAGTAAAAACTTTATGGCATCATTTCCAATCTACATGGGTTTAGTTCCTGGCATCCTGTCTGCAAGCCATTGAAGAAGAGACAGATTCATGAACATTTAATGAGGCACAAGCCAAGTGAAATTAGAATGCAGGAAAGCTGCATATAAATCCATCAAAACCAAATAAATTTACTTAAGTTGAACATTGATACTGCCGGGTGCACAATAATTGCCAAGGGCCATAAGCAGATAATATATTTACTGCAATTTCTGGGTATGAATATTGTTGCATGCCACCCCAGTCTCCAAGCAGTGATTCCAGGGGTTCCAGGCAATTACCCATGGTCCATGTTTCCTTTTGGAAATAAGCCACAGTGGAGACTGTGGTGTCTATACACATATATGCAATATGAACCTATGATGTAGGAGTTCACAGCATTAACACCTCAAAAGTGTCTTGTTTCTCCCATAGGCACAGCTTTGGATTCAAACAGAAATCAAACATCATACTCTGATTTGTAGATAACTCAAAAGGCACACAGAGGTACAGAGAGTATTGAAATCAAAGACAAAATAACTAAAATTCTGTGGAATTCTGCTTGTTGTTTCCTCCTGGATGGCAATTAGTAATTTACTATTATTCATATATTATTTTTCACCTGGCCACTCAGCAGGAGGGTCAGCACAAGATCCTTTTGCATGTGAACATGGAAAGGTTTTCTCCATGTCAACATCTACCCAACTGCTGGGCTCCCTGACCCCAACATGGGGCTCTGATCAATGCTATGCTCATCATTATCAGGTTAATCACCCCTCCCTGCCAGCACATTTACTTTGACATGTTTGATCTTCGCCACCGTCTTGAATAATTTGATGATTAGAAAGATGATTTAATGCTGCAGTATAAGCATGGCAGATGGTTAATGGAAAGGGGAGGGGGACTCAAATCAGAGCCATCTAAATTACTTCCAGCACCCTTAAAATCAAGAGATGTGCTAAGTTGCCTAGAGCATATGGCTCAGCATTATGGCACAGTTTTTATGGTATAAGTGCACAGCAGGTACATAGAGAATACAGTCATTTTAGCATGCCTCAAGCAGAAGCTATTGTGTTTTGCTGCAGGCAGAGGCAAATAACCAACAGTAAGAGGTAAAGAGCTATGGTTCAGGTAGGAGAAAAATGTTCCATCCAGTTAATTGTTTATTGTCCTGATAGGCACATAACTCAACATGCATCTGGAGAATACATGGCTTGGATTCTTTTGGAGCAAACCCCAGTCCATTCTGGGCAGAGTAGGTTTCAGGAATGGATTCTGACTATGTTTTATTCACCAGCCATATTGGTGGATGATATCACTTTGTGGATATCAAGAAATCTCAAATGAAAACTAGCTCTAGAAATAATGAACTTCTCTTAGGATACCGATTCATTGGTGAACGTATGAAATATTTCTACCAAAGCTCTAAGACTCAACGGTATGCAAAGATAGTTCAAGCAACAATAACATCTCTGGAAAACTAAGGTGAGATTCATGTCGTCACATTAATGCATGCATGGAAAAGAAGCCTTCTTCCATGCAAGTCTGTTTCTTAACAAACCAAAACTATTTCCGGAGTCTTCAGAGAAATGAGAAAACACCATGCATTGGATACTGATAAAGTTGAACTCTGTGGTAATTGTTTTAATGCAGGGGGAAGCCACAGCGAGAGAGGAAGCAGTATCTAGAAGCCAACAAGTCTATGTTTTCAACTCTTGCTGTGGCCAGAGTAAAATGCTCTTCTTCATCTTTCTAGCAGAGGAGGGAGAAAGTCGATATGTGATTCTGTTCATTACTTTTCTAAACCCTCTCTTTCTCCAAGGAGCTTGGGCTAGCATACATGACTTGTTATGTATGTAGGTGTTGGAGGCTGAAGCCAGGCTGTATGCATGCAATGCAGGCCTAGGTCTTCAGGTCTCCTGGAGCTCAGGAGTTTCATCTGCATAAGAAAAGACATGATTCTAAAACCCTCCAATGACATTGTTAGCCAATCTCTGTTGAGATAGGGCCAGTGTTGCGATTCACTAATTGCAGCATTAAGGCAACCTATCACGGGTGGGGGTGGGGGTGTGTGGTTTGCCTGGGCCGGTTTAAGGTATATATACTGGGCCAAGTGCTCCTGTTTGTCATTCTTGTTCCTGATGTTCCAGTAAATCCTTTTTGAGCTGAATCTCAGTCTTGGTCATGCCTTAACCCACCTACACTTCATGACTCTTCTCCATTTTTCACTGCAACAGCACTACGGGGTACGTAAGGCTGAGACAGTTGTCTGATCCAAGTTTGTTCTACAGCTTCATGGCATTTATTTCCAACCCCTCCTCCAAGGAGCTCATGAGGGGGATCCCATTTTGTTCTTGTGCATATGCATGTTCTGCTATGCACTCCAGTTTCTTGCAAGAGCACATTGCCCCATTCATTTTCAGTGGAGGGAGCAGGTGTGTATTAGGGCCGAGGAGATTCTCCTCTTCCATTTTGTAATGGCTCTGTGGATTGGCTCCTCCTTCTGTTATTTGATCGATTCACACATGCACATATCCCCTTAGGAAGGAAGGTGCAAACAGAAAAGAGCACCAAACTACACATGATCTGAAGAAAATCAGGGGGCGAGGACGTACAATGTGGTTTATAGTGACCACAGGTTATACATTCAGAGCCCAAACAAACCCAGCAGCCTATTGTTTTGTGGATTACTTTCTCCTTCTCTCACACTGCTGTCAAACTGTTACAATGACTAATGCTTGAGCCGCATTTGACGATTACTGCATCTTCAAATAATAGTCAGGAAAAACAGGTTTGCCCTGGAACTGCCAAAGGTCTAAATAACAAACAGGGTAGCAGGGAATGTAGGGCACTAACACTTTATCTTTGCATTTAATAGTTCACCCATACATTTTTAATAGCTTCCCTGTCCTCAGATTTACACGAGCGGCATGAGGATAGGGCTGCCACTAAATCCTGTGCAATGCCAGATATGTAAGCAGAGCCATTGTAATATGTCAGCCAGTGTAAGTGTCACACCCTTGTAAGTCTCTATCATCCTCATCTGTGGATACCAGTTTCGGACTCTGCATTTGCTCTCCTAAAATAGAAGGGCTGTAGCTCAGCATCAGAGCAACTGCATTGTATAGAGATGGTCCCAGCTTCCATCCCAGGCATCTGCAGGGAGGGCTAGGAGAGATGCCTCCCTTAAACCTTGGAGAGCTGCTGGCAGTCAGTGTGGACAATACTGAGCTAGATGGACCAATGGGCTGACTCAGTATAATGTAGCTTTTTATACTGCTTATCACAGGGAAGGAAAAAATATCATCAAGAAAGAATGGAGCAAATGTAATAGAATCCCCACAGGTGTAGCAATTGGAGATTGGGAGCTGGGGTTTTCTATTACCCTTTAATTCAGTTATTAGCTAGCCCATGTGCACACAAGTCCTATTACTCATACTCTCAGTATTACACTTCCTATAGTAATAAAAGACACACATTAATTCACTTCAGAACTCATTTATGGCAGTATTTTCATAATATTGCCATAATATACTGTAACCAAAAAATTCATTCCGAAACACTAGTATTTCCATGGAGAACATAAGCATATGGCAATGCATTAATGCAAACAGATGGTTAGAAGTGGGAAGTTCATTTGGGAATTGGACAAAAGATGTAAAATACTGGCTTGGGGCAGATCAATGTATCATTGAGGCAGGTACTGGGAGTCGGCTGAGCCTCTTGGGTGTAAGTGGTCAGTAAATTGCTTCCTAGTAGTTCCTATGTTTGACACACAGGGATCAGGATGCAATTAACCCTTCCTTCTGCCCAATCCAGGGAATTTTAACCATATTGATCTTAGTAACAGTTTTGGCACAAATAAAACTGCATCCTACTAAACATGTTTTAGCCCCACTGAGTTTCATACAATTTGCTTTTGAGTAAAGAAGTTTAGGATTGGGCTCCAACACTGCCCAAATACCAGGCAGTGTAAAATAAGGATGTGCTGTTAACAAGGCAATTGTTATTGAACTGAATTGGTCAGGGGCAACCTAAAATCCTGAGTTACTCTGTGGATTTGGCTGCCTTTAAAAATGCTGCATTTTTAAAAACTAAAAATGCATTTTTAAAAAAGCACAGTCGGTTCAGAACCAGTGTTATATGTGCATGCTGTCTTGTCCCAGTTAACATTCAAGCCACTGCTTTCTGCAGTAGCTGTAGTTCCTGAACCATCTTCAGAGGCAATCCCACGTACACTGAATTGCAATGTACTAACCTAGAGGTTGCCAGGGCATAAACAACTGAAGCCAGGCTGCCCCTGTCCAGATAGGGTCATAGCTGGGAAACCAGCAGAATCTGATAGATGGCACTCCATGCCATGGAGGTCACTTGTTCTTCTGATGACAATGTTACATCCAAGAGTACTTCCCAAACTGCCTATCTCCTCCTTCAAGGAGAGTGTAATCCCATCCAGAACAAGATGCATTCCACTCATCCAGACAGAGCAATCAGTTACTAATAGAGACAGTGTCTCTGTCTTATCCAGGTTGATCATCAGTTTGATGGCTTTCATCCAGTCCAGGAAAGAGGCCAGGCATCAATCCAGCAGATTCGTCACCACACGTCAGCTGCAAAGGAGAAACAGAGTTGGGCATCCTCAGCATACTGACGACAGTGTCCTCCCAAATTCTGGATGAGCCCCTGAAGCGGTTTCAGTGTAGATGCTAATCAGAAGAGGAGAGAGCATTGACTCCTGTGGAGCCCCATACTGAAGGCTTCATTGAGCCCAGCAACACGTTCCAATGACCAACTAAGAAAGAGTGGAAGCACAAGCAAGCAATGCCCCAACTTCCAACTCAGAGAGTCTCCCCAGAAGGATACCATTGCTGCTTCAGAAATAGAACTTAAAAATCAGTCTCATTCAATAATTTATGGAGTTGGTCATAAACCAAATTCTCAAGAACCTTGCCAAGGAAGGGGGCATGTGCACCCAGCCTATAGTTGTTCACATCTTCCAGGTCCGACGATGGTTTCTTAAGGAGTGGTTTCACTGCTGCCCCTTTCAGACTGTAGTAAAGTATCCCAGTATATTTTCAACGATGTGTGACTAGATAGGTGCCAGTCATTAGAAACCATCACCAAACTCTTGCAGTAAATTTCTTCCCTTTCATTATTTTAAAAGAAATTGCAGTCGCGCAATTAAATGTCACTCCTGCTCCGAACAATTAGACACGTTGGGCAATTATTTTTCAAAAAGCTTCAGATTGATCCCTCGATCAATAACAATATCAAAGCAAGTTAGTAAAACTAGGGATGAGGATAAATGTGTGCTGAAGGGAAATTGCTGGATGACACACAATGAAAAATGGAGGGGCTTTTAATGGCAGGTTGTAAAGTTTGTCATGTTCAAGCTGTTGACTCTAAATTCAGAAAGAGAGAAAAACTACCTGTTGAGTATTGTTTAAAAAGTCAATGTCATCATTTACACACATAGCTTTTGTTGCTCTTGTTTCTGCCCATCGAAAAAATATTTATGACTTTAATACTTCTTTTGAATGTTCCCAACTCCTGACTTTTTTCACGGCCTTCAAATCTCCCATTTTGTAAGAACATTAGAAGAGCTTGCTGGATCAGACCCATCTACTCCAGCATCCTGTTCTAGAGGGGTCAGCTAGATGCCTGTGGGAAACCTGCAAGCAGGACCTAAGCACAAGATCATTCTCCCCTCCTATGATATCCAGCAATTTTACAACTCTACAGAATCCTTTTTGACCAGAACTGCACACAGTAGTCCTTCATACAGAAAAAAAAATATTTTAGCAACATGTTTAGTTATCTTAGATTGCAACACCCCCCCCCACTTTCATCATGCTTAGAAGTCATGAGAAGAGTTTAATAATAATAAAAACCTTAAACCTAAACCCTTTAACTTTTCGAAACATAGAAGTGCTTCTTCCTAATTACCTTTTACAGCCAGGGGAACTCAAATCTTCTAATAGCCCAGTGTGGCATTTTCAGCTCATGATTCAATTCCTGAAATTTCATTTCCAGCAAATTAGTGCTTTATTTGGGCAACCAGCCAGTAACTTCATGTGTGAAGAGCACAGATGTGAAAGAATTGTTGAACATACCCACAATTCACAGTCCTTCATCTCTAATTCTTTGACCCAAGGGAAGAGGGGGCAGGAATTTTCTGCATCAAGAGATTATTAAGTCATCTGTTCTTTGCCAGCAAGATTTCTGATCACTCTGATTTGCATCCATCTGAAATTCTCTCCCCAACATTTTTATTAACATTAACATTTAATAATTTGACTGAAACTTCAAACCATTTTGGATCTTGATCCAAAGCCCCAGGGCCAGCCTTTTGGTGCTGATGGAGTTACATGAAACAGCTGTCTTTAAGATGTCTTAAAGCAGCAACAGCATAATCTCTTTGATTTAGAAACATAAAGGGGTTAGTGCCACCCACTCAGATTTTTACATATAATGGGTTGGCTTGGAGGGCAAGGTCCTGAAGCACAGGATACCAATTTTTACTTTACTTCAGGTTCAAAGATACTTGCCTGCCAATGCTGAAATGTAATGTGTTCTTTATTTAGTAACCATGTTTCTTTCCCACTTTTGTAGTTCAAAACTGAACCACTCAAAGCATCTGAAAAGAGGCAAATGAGACTCTTGTAATGTATGGTGACATTTCTGTTTCTGTTTAGGGAAGTATGAATGGATGACATCACCTCTGAAAGTCTAGGGCTGTTTCTTCTTACAGTGAAGTCATGCATTCACAACCAGGGTGGCTACCTAAACATCACCCAAAAAAAAGAGGACAAAAGATGAGAGGAATTGCATATAATCTGCATTGTGTGCGCGCACACACATTCTGATGCACTTTCTATACTTTAAATATTATAATACTTCTCACCATAGTGGGGGAAGATGGTGACCAGATGCCTTTTGTACCTGCTAAGTCTTCATTTAGGTGCTAACTGTTGATGGGCAACTTCAAGATCCCTTCTCTCCCTTAGTTTCTTGAAACCAGACCTGAATCGGACAGCCAGAGCGCTGTCCTCTGTAAAATAGGATGCATGCCCACCTTATCACATACACACTTGCACTTTTAAATGTATAGCGCAAAAGTCACCAACATGGTGCCCTCCAAGTGTCACAGGCTACAACTCCCATCATCTTTAAACACTGGCCAATCTGACTGGGGCTAATGGGAACTGCAGGGCACCTTGTTGAGTAGCCTTGATGTACAGTTTGACTAGGCAGGCAGGCATATAAACCTTTTTCTGCAGGTAGTCTGCACTGCATTATTCCTTGATATTTGTGTACGGTACTGTAATGAGTCAGGTGGAGTTGCAATGATTAGGCGGCAGTTATCTTCTCCAGCCAATTATCATGGTATATGTTAGTTGTGTTCTGCATAATACAAAATTTTATTGAGACCTCAGGAGCATGATGGACGTGGTAAACCTTTCCCTTCTTAGCATGGCTCCTTGCGACAATTGCAAGAGAAGCAAAGAATCCTGCTAGTGAAGCTTTTCCTAATATAAGAAAGTTTCATTAGCAAGTGTTGCCCTAAGCCTCACCTATACATGCTGTAAATGAGTAATAGATCACTTGTGTTGCCTGCAAAAGGCCCCAGATTCAGTCCCTGCTATCAGAAACTCTGGAGCTGCCCATCGGTTTGGGCAACACTGAGCATGATGGGCCAATAATCTGACAGTATAAATTCAGCCTTTCCTGAATATAAAAGACATAAGCGCTTTGCTTTGGGGGAGGCAGAGGGACTACTCTAGAGATGTGGTACATGCAGTGGGTGCAGTGAATTCAAAATAAATCTGTGCAAGGATTTCCCAATCTAATATTTTTACTTTCAGGAGCAGGTGGCATAGTGAGGTTGTGCTATCCTACCACCTTCGTGGCAGCAACATCGCTGCCACTTCCCGGGACCATGTGGGAGCAGTGTGGTGGCAAGATGAAGACTGTGGAAGGGCACTAGATTGGCTCCCAAACTGCTCCCCTAAATAGCTGCTGCTCTGCTGAGGCCCCCTCCCACTGTCATGGTAACCTGACGCTGTCAGGAGGGGGCAGCATAGCACTGCGCGGGTTTTACCGTGGGGGAAAGTCTTTGTGGTCTTCATATTCTGTTGAGAGAGTCAGAACTTACAGGGTTAAGAAGTTCTGAGTGACGCCTCACATTCTTAGAGGTGTGTTTAGAACACTGACTGAACTGGGAGTGGTCAGTATCTCTGAGAGAGAGAGAGAGAGACACACACAGTGTGAGTCTAGCCGCACACGAGATGAGTGCGCTGTCACCGGGATTAACGATCTGTTGATCTGTACGAGATTAAAGCTACTTGTAAGATAAGGAAGACACCGAGCGTCTGCCTGATTTATTGCTGCACACAAGGCTTACTTCTGACGCTGTGCTAATCTCTGCTAACTGGAGCTGGAAGCCCGGAGGAAGCAGACACACGCAGCGGAAGCGTGTGGGCTCCAAATGGGGCAAGCGAAGCTGCCAGAAAAAGGTCTCCAAAGGTTATGGAAGATCAGCTGACGCTGTGAAGCAAGCCAGGTCCGTGCCGGTGTGTGTGCTGGATCTCCTGCCAGGGAGGGGCAGTGGAGAAAAGCTGTAAGCCGAGACGCAGAGAGAAACGCTGCAGACAGCTGGAGCTAGCTGGGGAGCTGTGCCTTTGATCGTGAGGCAAGGAGCTCGCTGGGAAGCAGCTGTGTTGGTACCGGGTGCCGGGAGGAGCTACTACTGGTCGTAAGTAAGCTGGGCCCCGGGGGAGAAGATGGCAGACAGCCATGAGTCTTGTGCAGTCCCTTTTGAAGAGGTGGACGGGAAGGAGCCCTGGGTCGCGTGGCAGGCACTGAAGGTTGCAGTGGGAGCCACACCAGAGGGGGCCAGATGCTACACAGATGCTGCAGAAGCTGGGGGACGCCCAGAGAGTCCAGGAGGGGCTGGAGCCGTGTCTGGAAGTTGCTGTGATGCTTTGACACGCCAACGTGATGGGCAGCCGTGTGCTGGAAAGCTGCTGAGAGCTGGGAAGAGGAAAGCAGAGGCAAGCTGTTCCTCTGGAAGCTGTGCACCTAGTGTTGGTGGTGCAGGCCAGAAAGGCCAGTCCAAGGGTCTTGAGTGCCAGGCTGTTTGGCAGGAGCTGGAGAAGGTTTGCAGAGAAACCACAGAGCTGGAAGCCAAAGGCCACGTCCCCAAGCCTCAATGCAGAAAAGCCTCAAGGAGAGCTGCTGGCAAGAGTGGGGGGGCACAGAAGTCCAAAGGCAAGTTTGTAAAGTTTCCCATTCGTTGCTGTTTTGTTTGCGGTTCCCCTGAACACCTGCGAAGCTGCTGTCCAGAGACAGGGCAGGAAAGTCCCAAGGACATTTCCCATGGGAACCAGCCTGGGAGAAGAGGCCAGCGTGGAAAGTCCCAGGGACGGCCGGAAGGGGAAGGAGGTGCTTATCAGCTGTTTGCGTCGATGGCTGTTTTGAAAGACACCTGTAAAGGCCCTAAGGAGGGGGGCAGAAGGAACTCTGTTGCTAAGGCAACGAAGGACAATGTGCTACGTTGGGTCATTGACTCTGCTGCAAATAGACATCTCGTGCCTGAGTCACCTGGTGTCCAGATAAAGAACTGCAGAGCTGTTTCAGCTGGGAAAACAGTGTGTTTTGCTGATGGGTCACAAAGGCTTGTAAAAAAGTCTGGGAATATTTATCTTTCTTTCTTGCAGGCGCAGCTGGAAGTCTACGTGGCGCCGGGACTGAATTGTTGTCTTTTGTCTGTACCGTGTCTTTTACAGGAGGGGTACATGGTTTGTTTTGAGAACAATGTCTGTACAATTTCCAGAGGGGGGAAGCAACTGGTACGTGTTGAGAAAAATCAGAACAATCTCTTTGTTCTGAAAACAACTCCACTGGAGGAAAAGGGAGTGGGGAATGTTGGGAAAACTGGGAAAGAAAACATTCACACTCATGTTTCATGTGCATGCGTGTGGCACAAGAGGATTGCACATGGGTCTTGTGATGACTTGCAGATGTTATCAGAATGCACCAAAGGGTGCAAGGTAAGAGAATGTGGTGAAACCCTAAATTGCAGGGCTTGCAGGAAAGCCAAGAGCAAGGGATACAGTTATCCCAGGGTGGAGAGGGTAACCACAAAGCCTTTTGAGCTTGTGCACGCAGACCTGTTTGGGCCTATGCCTCAGCCAAGTCTGGGCAAAGCCAGGTATCTGCTGATTTTGATCGATGATTTTACTCGGAACTCCTGGGCTTTTTCGCTGACAACGCAGGAGGAAGCAACGCAACTGATCAAAGATTGGGTTGCGGAGGTGGAACAGAGGCTCTCCACCAAGGTGCAAGGTTTCCAGTTTGACCGTGGTTCAGAGGTCACTGGGTCTGCTCTAAAGAGTTTCTTTCGCCAGAGGGGGATATGTCACAAGGTGACTTCGCCTCAGGAGAGTGGCGTGGCAGAGCTGAGGAGTAGGGCTCTGGTCCAAGTTTCAGAGGTCCTATTGGGTGACTCTGAGTTGCCTCACAGTTTCTGGGGGGAGGCAGTAAAAACGGCCAATTTCACGATGAACAGGTGCTACAATGCAGTGGTAGGTGACACCCCATATTTCTTGCTCAACGGACAGAAGCCGCAGGTGCATTTCTTCCGTTCGTTTGGTTGCAGAGCCATGGTGCCTGTACCAAAGTGGTTGCAGCAAGAGGGTGGTCCAAGGTACCAGGAAATGATCTTCTGTGGGTATGAGCCCGCGACAAAGGGGTGGAGATTTGCGTACCCAGAAGGTGATCAGACCAAGCTTCTGGTCAGTAAGCATGCTGAGTTCAAAGAGCAGCAGGAAAGTAGCTCAAGGCGCAAAGTCAGCCATGACATTGTCTCAGATTGTTTATCCGAATCTGAGGAGGAGGGAGAGCCAGGTAATGGTGATCTGGTCGATGATCAGGATCAGCACCAGGGGGAGGCGTCTCCACAGGTTGTGAAAGGAGTATCCAAGAGTGAGCCCTCATCTCCTGTTAGAGTGATGGAGAAAGCTCACAGACGGGTCAAGTCAGAGGGGGAGTCTGATGAAGAAGACGCACTTGCTGGCCCCAGTGGGTCAGGAGAAGAACCCCAGTTTGTGCCCAGGCGGTCTTCACGGGCAACAAAGGGAATTCCACCTGAGAGGTTTCGAGTCACAAATGCGTGGGTTGGTCTCGCACAGTGCGAACCAGAGATTTGTGAGAAGACTCAACAGGCAGGTGGGAAGGTGTGGGACACACAGAGGTCTGTAAAGGTGTGTTCACAAGTCCTCTCAGAATGTGATGCGAGAGGGGGTGTTGAGAGAGTCAGAACTTACAGGGTTAAGAAGTTCTGAGTGACGCCTCACATTCTTAGAGGTGTGTTTAGAACACTGACTGAACTGGGAGTGGTCAGTATCTCTGAGAGAGAGAGAGAGAGAGAGACACGCAGTGTGAGTCTAGCCGCACACGAGATGAGTGCGCTGTCACCGGGATTAACGATCTGTTGATCTGTACGAGATTAAAGCTACTTGTAAGATAAGGAAGACACCGAGCGTCTGCCTGATTTATTGCTGCACACAAGGCCTACTTCTGACGCTGTGCTAATCTCTGCTAACTGGAGCTGGAAGCCCGGAGGAAGCAGACACACGCAGCGGAAGCGTGTGGGCTCCAAATGGGGCTAGCGAAGCTGCCAGAAAAAGGTCTCCAAATCCTACCACCTTCCTGGCAGCAACATCGCTGCCACCTCCCGGGACCATGTGGGAGCAGTGTGGTGGCAAGATGAAGACTGTGGAAGGGCACTAGATTGGCTCCCAAACTGCTCCCCTAAATAGCTGCTGCTCTGCTGAGGCCCCCTCCCACTGTCATGGTAACCTGACGCTGTCAGGAGGGGGCAGCATAGCACTGCACGGGTTTTACCGTGGGGGAAAGTCTTTGTGGTCTTCATATTCTGCACTTCACCAATACACCAGGCAGTGTACAAAAGACAAGGCATGCCTTGTGTCAAGATACTTAGACCCTGAAAGATAAATATATCTAGAGGCCTAGAGGATGGTGTAATCACAGCTGAATTTATACCCAGAGCTAAAATTCAATCTTGGCACTCATGAGTGCTTTCGTTCTGTAAGGATGTTTCACAAGCAGGTGACAGAGGGCAACTGTCTTCCAGAAACTGTAAATTTCAAGCATGGGCAGAAATGAGGTTGTGAATAAATTGCCCTTTACCCTGCAACATAATTTCTCTTTTATGGAAGGGTAACATTTATAAGAGGCTTTCATCTATTTCATCTTCAAGCTTCAAAGAGGCCCAATACTTTTTATGCCCACAAACAAAGGTATCTATGGAGCTGTACGTTATGTTGTGTTAAAAAGACAATGGATAATAAGCTAACTTTATGTGCATCTTTATGAATGTGCAGAAAGCATGATTTTTATCATTACATTTTGTGAGCACAGCAGGATTTTGCTACAATTTTATCCCGCCCAGTTGCCATCACAGAGAGTCAGAAGTGTTCTCAGGCTTCCAGGAAGAGAACAGAGATTGCTTCTTACTCACTGAACTTAACTCAATAGTATAAAATGGAACAGAAGTCTAGAACTTTCGTAACTACAATCTGGCGTCTTGACACTAATATGTTTATGTGGTTGCCACCTCGTGGCCAAAGGGCAAAAATGTTCTCTTGAGAAACTTGGGACTGAGGATGCTCCAGACCTGTATTCCTGGGAGTGGTTCCAAGATGGATGCCAGGTGGAAAACTGCAAAACAAACAAGTTATTGTACATCTTGCTGATGTAGCTTCATCTATGATAATCCAGTCTCACCATTCTGTAGCATGTGCTACACCAGTGAGCATATGTTATGGGTGGAAACAATCTATTATTTTCTTGTCAGCATGCCAATAGCCTGATGTCTGAACGTTGACAATGTGTTCTTTACGTCACGGAAACACTTGACTTTTGGTAATGTATCAAATAAATATTTTACACCGTTATGTTATTTGTATACAGTAGACACTGTAATAACAGAATGCGTACATTTTTTAAAATTAATATGCTGACCTTTTCTCCAAAGCCTTTCATCATCAAAATACTTCATGGTGATTGCATTGCTAGAAATGTGCTAATGAGAACTAGTGGAACTCAAGGATGGTGGAGGGGAGCTAATGTGCTCTCTGGGATAGGAAGGGGATCTCTGTAGGGACTGGCTTATAAAGAAAGAACGAAGTCTTAGACAGCAATCCACTTACCTGGGCGCAAACCCCACTGAATTCAACAGGACTTACTTCTGGGTGGAAATGGTCAGATTTGAAACCTTAGATGACATGGCTTGTCTTTGAAGGTATACCCCTGTCAGGCTTTGGGGAATCAGATCCCTCCCCTGGTGACAGTAAATAAGCAGATCAAAAGAAAGGAGCATTCTTACTAGTTAGTTTATTTAAAAATCACAGAGAGAGACAAAGGAATGCATATCTCTCTAGAAATGGCGTTGCTCCCAGTTAAGGTTCACCCCCTCCATCCCCATTAATCTATGTCACTCCTATGTCTGCTAATCTGAGATGGTTGCCCCTGTGTTTTCTGTTCAAAGCCCATCTAGTTTTATGCAAGGGGGGGTCAGAAACACTTTCCAAGTAGACTGTATCTGCCAGCCGTCTCTTCCTGGTGTTTCCTCTTCTAGCTGTTCCTCAACCAGTATTTCCCAGCTTTCCCCCTCTAGACCAGGCCCATCCAACTCCCAAGAGACTGCGATCTACTCCCAGTGTACAAAAACTGGCAGTGATCTACCCATTGTCACTGAGGATTGACCAGAACTGTTGAGCTTTTTGCGGGGAGAACACAGTTGTTGTGATTTTATTAAGGGAGAATGACATGCTTCGCTCATCTCACACTCTGCAAATAATAAACACACAAAGCGCTAAAGTCAACCAACATATTCCACATCACAATGAGACTACAACAAACTCCACCCACTATACGGAAAGATCGAGGGGGGCAGGGGGCAGAAAGATTCATTCTGAAGTTATTCTAAGCCCGCGATCAGCCATCAACCAGGATCACCAGGGGATCTACCTGTCAACCGTGGTCGTCTGGTTGAACATGCCTGCTCTAGACCATGCCCCTTTGCAAACCACTGTTCTAAATCAATACTGCCCTCCTGCCCTTGGGAAGGTTCAGAAAGGGGGGGGGCTCCCACCATTCATCCTCAGTCCAGCCCCTGACAATCCCCCTCGAGCCCACCCATCCCTGATTTAATATTATCCCAACCCAATTAAAAGATGGCATCCCATAAAAGCATGACTGGTCTCAGAAACAGCGATTGATCCAGGGCTACTCTGAGTTCTTAAAGCTAAAAAGGGACTTGAACCCAGCTCTCCCCAAGTTTCTAGCCATTTGGTTGCCTCCCCCCACTAGCCCCAAATCAACTAGTTATGCATTTGCCTGCTTGGGCATATTTTAGGACCCTCCTTATTTCTGTGGCAGTAAGTTGTTTTAAATTACTTTTAAATATTGTGTTTTAATTGTTGTAACCTGCCCTGGGACCTTCAGGTAAAGGGCAAGGTAATAACAGTAACAACAATAGGTGGGGAGCTTTACCTTCCAAGTAATCTGAATTAGGCTCTCCTAGTTTAACTTTTAATTTCCTAGGTATTCTTGGCTGTCAGTGATGATATTGCGCAGCTTTGCTGTGTAACCCTAACCATGTTTACTCAGAAGTAACTCCTACTAAAGTCAATGGGACGTAAGGTAAGTGGCATTAGAATTGCAACCCTAGTGTATTATGCCAGCTGTCATTATCTCTTCTGAACTGGTGTGCTTAGCCTTGGGATTGAATTGTTCTTTTAGGTATGTGAATCTAATAAATGCATTTTAATTGCAGGTCAACAATTGTGTGGGTGTTTTGAAAAACGTGATTTATATGCACATGTCTGAAAATGCAAATGCGCACAGAGGGACTGCAATGGACTGTGCTTCTCAGAAATGGTTTTCTGGTGTGAATATCGCTTCAACATTATAGAAAAACAATGAGTCTTTGGTTGCCATCGTCTCCCCACTTACCTGCCCTGATAAATTCGCTAAGACTTACTTCTGAGTAGATATGGTTAGGATTGTGCTCCTTGAATGCTAACAAATGCATAATAGGCGACAATTATTCACACAATTAATATTCTTGTTCAAAAACAATTTTTCACCATTTATCAGATTTGTGAGAATAAGACACAAATCTGATAAATGGTGAAAAATTGTTTTTGAACAAGAATATTAATTGTGTGAATAATTGTCGCCTATGTGCTGTACGGGTGTACAATAATTATTAATGGCACAGGTTGTATTTCTTCAGCAACAAATGCATCATGGCATAAGCTTTCTGTACACTGGAATCCATTTTATCAGTTGTATGGAGTGCTAGTCTCAGGTGGCAAATGTCTATATATGCATGAGCTATAAAGGAAAAAAATGTAAACAGAGAGGTCAGAGGAAATGAAATGCAAAACAGCCTGCGGCAATAATGCAAAACTATAAATGTATTTAAAGTATCAATACGAAACATCAGTAACTGGTAATAGCACAAAGCACCATCCTAGCATTGCTTACTTAAATGACTCTTGTAGTGGGTCAGGAAATCATTATCATGATTCAAGTCACAGGTGTGAGATTTGAACTTTTTGATAAACTGTAATTCAGCAATTTCATGCTGGAGTCTTCCTTTGAAGTTCTTTTTTCTTCTTCAAGAATTGCGAATTTAAAGGAAAGTCATTTCATGCCCTGGAAGGTTGAAATATTGTGTATATTTTCTATGTAGAACACAGAAGGGCATTGCTCTCAGATGATAGTATATATTACATCAAAAGATGAGCAGGTAAATGTTACAGCGGATGTTTTTAGGCCCTGAAATAGTGTTTTCAGAGTAATTGGGAGGAAATGAATGTCTAGGATTTTTACAAGGTCTGCTCCCTGGATTCTGTTAGGTGGTCTGGTGTGGCTGCCTTAGACCACAGGTAGCCAATGTGATTCCTTCCAGATGTTATTGAACTGCAACTTTTATCATGTCCAGACATCAAGGATAATAGACCAACAACATCTAGATGGCACCGCGTTGGCTACCATAGTTTTAGATTATGGGGCTGCCCCAATAGGTGTTAATAAATAATAATAATATAAATCTTAGTTTTTGTGTAAGATGCCAAAAGGCTAGGAATGGGTGAATGTAGAAATTTTGGTTTCTCTCAGTTCCTCGTTTTTCCATTCCTCAGTTCTTCACATCAGTTCATGATTTTTCCTTTAAAAATCCTCATGGAAATTCATCAGAATTTCAGTGCCAATTTCTCTTAAAATACACATCTTTGACAAAGCATTTTTTTCAATATATGGATTTTTTTTTTTTTAACGGATGCTTTATCCCAGTAAATGCATTTTAACTACCGGTACTTGGCTGGAAAACTGCATTGCAAAATTCGGAGGAATGCAAATTTTTAAGGACCACTATTGTTTCGGTTCTCAGATTGTTTTGGAAAGTTCAAAAACAAGGAGATTCAACTTTCAGTCTGAACCAAATCAAATTTCTCCCCCATCCCTACACAATCCTTTTGTTTGTTTGCTGAAACAAGGTAGCATAGCTACTCCTCTGGAGACCATTGTAAGAGACATGGTCTGTGGTAGAAATCAGAAACCTGTGAAGTAACCCACAGTAGTCAGCAAGAGGCAACTGACAGTGTGGACAAGTCAGAATAGCAAATGTTTTATTGCAGGTATACCGCTATTGTTTATTGTCTTTAAACTTCTTCAGAGGAAAAGAACCTGTTGTGCTATAAACAGGGCAGTGACTGCTGGCACGAGATCTCCAAGGACTATACAGCAAACTAATCAACAGCTTGCCTGTGTTTTTCAAGTCTGGATGGGTCTTATTCTAAGACTGCCTGAAGGTCTCCACAGCCTTCATTACAGTAATGGCCTGTTCTTTTTAAAAATCCAGCCAGGGGTGACCGCTGGCAGATATCTCAGGATCATATTTGTGCAGCAACTACTATAAAGCCGCTGCCATTTTATAATGGAAACAAAATCTGGGAGTGGGGAATGACAGGAAGCTATTCAGGAGAGCTGCTCATATCACCCGGAGCAGCATGAAGTTACAACGGCATGGAAAGCAATGCTGTATCTGTGTCCATGTTACCCACGAAATAGTGGAGGGGGTGGTTAGGTCAGCATCTGGCGTGGGCTGTGTGGTTTGCGTATAGTTTTGGTTCTCATATTGTTTCGTAAAGTGTGGAGTCGATAGATTTGGCTTTAAATGTGAACTGTGGTGGATTTCTTCTCCATCCCTGGTCCCTGGAGATGTTAAGCAGAACAGTGTGAGAGTGGCATTATTTAGGAAAGTGACTGTGGGGTTAACAAGACTAGTCTTCTTTGTTACAGAAGCGTGTAAGTCAGGAGTGGGCAAAAGTGAGCGTAGAATCTACTGATACATTTGCAGTAGGTCAGCAGATCAGCAAATGTTTCTGATCACTGAACAACAGCAACATACAAATAAGTAAGGGTGCTGAAATGGAGAAAGTTGGGGCTAACCTAGGGTAGATTTGCTGTGAAAGGAGTATGAGCCCATTTCAGTAACTGGAAACAGACAGCTATGCTCAGAATGTGCTTAGAGGCCTCCCCATTCTGTCAGTCTGACTCTATAGTTTTGGTTTTTCCACCTGGCTCTGCTTGGGAGATTGTAGTAAAAGGCAGAGTAGATCCAACAAGCCTGAACTCTGCCCACGAACTGCACCACAAGTACCACAAACAATTTACTTTGTCAAGCAACACATAGGTGCCACCTCAAAATCAGTACAGTGATTCTAGAAACCAAGACTTGGGGTATTTAACTTCCTTATGTACTCTGTACCAGGGCCTGAGGCAGATCCCGAAATGGCTTCCTTTCCTCCCCAGCCAGGGAAGAAGGGGTCAGGGAAGAACTACAACAGAAACAAAGGTGAGGGGGGAAAGAAATATTGACATTGGGATCTGCTGCCCCAGGTGGACCCTGCTGCCTGAGGCAGCTTCCTCACCTTACTTCATGTGTGGGGCACTCCTGCTCTGTACGGATACAAGTTGGAGTTAAGTGTTGGGCAAATGTTGGCACAGAGCTCCTCTCATTGTTCAGTTGCCATAAATCACCCAAGTCAGCACTAAACCATCACAGCTAGCCCAAGTCCTTCTCTATCTCCTTTCCTGGTTTTGATCAGCTCCAAACTTTGCAAGGGTTTGAAATACGTACTCAACCTGAATCCTAATTTTCAGAAGTTATCCTTCTTTGTAACTTCTGGATTGCTGGATAATTTGACACATTAGGGTGTTCATGAGGTAGCTTTATTTCTGTTCCATTTCTAAATCTGGATATGTAGGAGTGTTGAAATGACATGCACAGCGATCCGTATATAGTTCTGTACTGTGTATTATTTCCACTGAAGAAATTAATAGGTTCATGTTGTGCCAAAATGTTAGGCTCTAAGAAGTAAACACACAAATAGTAGAAAAATTATACCAATTTTGGAGATGGATGTTCCTTTTATGTGTGCTGGCTTCCTTTTTATCGCTAGTGTGCTCGTGCTGTACATTGAAATGCTTTCATAAATGACTTCCAACTGTCCCCCATTAACATGAAGCAAATCCTTCATCCCTTTAAAAAAAAAACTTAATTCCATGCAAACTACCACCATCTGAATGATTATGATTGTGCAGCTCAGAGGAACAGAATGCAGGATCCAAGGTTATTGTTTGTGCTAACAATGAATATGGCATCACTTTAAGCCTTCTGTGCTAATGTTTTGTCTTGGATTTTAGCATCCTGTAGCATGTTCCAGGCTATAGAGACTCAAACACAATAGAAAATGTTATGCTCACAGGTGCCAAAAGCAACAGTTAATTACTGGAAGAAGGGAGGGGGGAGAAGAGAGAGAGAAAGACTCCCTTCTTTAATAAGCTTCTGTATCAGGCAAAATTACACCTAATATCAGGTTCTGAGGGAAAGAAAGGCTCTAAATAAAAGATATTTATTTTCTACGTGATCCTCTCTCTGAAGCTTTTCAAAATTAGCCTCTGTGTGCATGTGTGGGTGGAGATCCAAAAAGAGAATGTGTCACATGGGGTGTGAGGATTGATTTTTTTCCCCTTGTGACATTTCTCCTCACCCCCCAAAGCTGCTATTTTCCTCCCCAGATGCCACTGCCACATGGGGGGAAAGAGTCAGTTCCCTCTCCCCCACACACCACAGTCCTGATCAAGATCACATGCACACCGTGGTTGGTATTCATTCATTTTTTTTAATAGAAAAGCCAAGAATGGCATGGCAAGTATATTACACCCACACCCAGTAGAAAGAGGCAAGGTGCAGATACTGGAACTAGACCCATTGTTTTGTTAATGTTAACATTTTCTGTTAACTGCCCAGTTAAGGGCAAGCCTCTCCCTTTCATGAATGGAAGCAGTGTATTCTTACCTGCTTCTGCTCTAGCAGTCCACATCTCTAGCTGTTGCCCTCCTGCTCACTACCCCTCAAGCCCCATAACTTTGAATGTGTGCTCCAGGTGACCTTGAAAGCTCCAAGCAATCTTCAGAGGGGTTCATTTCGCTGCCCAGAGTCCCTTTGTAGTCTTGGCGATGCCCATCTGCTACCTACATTGGGATCCAAAGTGCATCTATCTGTAGAAACATACACATATTATCCTCCCTCCAAGAGGAGGACCCCATTCACCACTTCCAGGTGCAGGAGAAAGGGATCAAAATAGTACATTCAGTGCTTTTCTTCTGAGAAAAAAGCACTGAGTAATGTTATTATATACCTTAAAGGGGAGCTGGTAAATGTATACCAGTTTTGGGTTGGGGAAGAACACAGCTCCCTCTGTACATATAATGCAGGAGTAAACTGTGGATAAAGAGTAAGTAACCCTGAATTGGGAATACGGGGCAAGCTGAGAAAGCTAGGCACCCATAAATGTGATCACTGCAAGTTCTCACTGGTATCGGTAACTGTCAGGGAACTGTCATCGGAAGAACCGGTGGTGCAAGGGCTCCCAGAGGTTGAGAGAGACTTATCAGCGGAGGAGGGAACCAGCAGGGGGAGAGAAAGTGCTCCAAGGGAAAGTGAGTCGGAAGGATGGTTCAGAGACAATTCCAGCGAGAACAGCGGGGAGGTTTCAGGACCTCCTATAGGGACACCCACTCCTCGCCGGAAACAGTCACGCAGAGAGTCCAGAAGACGTGTTTCCGTTAAGGAGCTTTTATGCTGGAAGAAATTCCGTAAACGCCCACTGTCGGATTCTGCCAGCGACTGACGGAGCCATGCTTATGGAGCTCCGTTACAGACAGTGGTTTGTGGACTTAGCCAAACACTGAGGGACTAGGAACTTTACACACAAGCAGCTCAACATCCCATCACAGCAACCAATGAAATGAATGCGAAAGAGGCTCAGTGTGTGCATGTCTGCTTTTACGAGACGCACAGTCATGTTTGCCCCACTTTAAGTTTCCATCATCGACATCTAGGGTAGCCCCGTGTAGAGCATACACCAGGGGTGGGGCACCCTTTCCACACCAAGGGCCACATTCCCTTCTAGGCAACCTTCCAAGGGCCATATGCCAGTGGTGGGTGGGGCCAGAGGCAAATGTGGGTGGAGCAATGAATGTGGGTTGTTCCTTTGTACAATAGACTAGTTTTACATACACCTCTTTGGACCTGCAGGATATCCTCCCATCTCCCTGCCCTGCCTTCATTACATCACTACTTTTTCTCTTTCTTCTTTATGCTGATAAATTTAGCATTTCATAAACACAGCTTGCTTTGCAGAATTGTTGGCGGATGTCATTTATCTGTGCTTTATGGTAGACCATTTGTGCTCTCTGCAGGATTTATGCCACACTATGAAATCAGAAGGATCTGACTCTATGTATGTGCTGAGTGATGATAAATAGAAGTATGGTGCCAGTCTGAGAGTGATAAATATGGTCTGCTGCCTTCGACGGCTGTGGTTTGTGATCCACACCTGACTGTGCATAGAAATTTTCCATCATGGATAGAACAATTTATTTCTGTTCTAAGACATTTTCCTTCAGTATTCAACGCAAAGACAACGGGTCTATTCTATATGACCAAAATGCCATTTGCTCAATATTTTATTAATCATAAAACCTTATATTAAATAATATAAACTTAGGAAACATCAAACATACAAAAAAATTGGCACAGGTCTCATAAGTTCCCATCACACTTATTTAGACTTTTCCCAACTTTAGCCCCCTGTGGCCTTCAATAAACACACACACACATATATATATATACACATTACAAAGGACGAGAGAGGGACTTTTAGGAAATACTGTTGTGTTTATTGGGAGGGCATCCAGGTGAGGTCAAAGATGATAACTATGCTGTGGTCACCACAGAAACAGAAACCCTGCATGATAAAACAAAAACAAAACGGTATGTTGCCAGTTGCACCAGAATCAGTCTGGCAATCCATTAGATGCACTGGTGACCATTTCCTGTTTTACTGAAATTGATGAATCTATTGTATTCAAGCCTAAATACCCTTGTGCCAGGGGATCAAGACTCCCAAATCTAATAATACGATTACAGGTTTCTTAACCCTGTGCTGGTGGAAGGGTCTCTATTAGGTAGGATGGGTAGGCCCTTAATAAATTCATCAGAAGCACCTTTTTCTGAATGGCTATTAAAGAATAGAATGGGCTTAGAATCTAGGTATGTATGCCAAAGGAACAATGTGACCTGTGTGAATGGTAAGTTATTTTAAGTAACCACTAGACATCTTCTGAAAATACGCTAGGTTTATTTTATTTTTAGACTGCCTAATCATGAATATACCCAACAGCAAGTGTTTGAACCTTGCTATATATAGATATAGGTATATTATTTACACATGCACACACAATCCAAAATATTACAATCTTGTCAGAAGAATGACTGGTAGTATCTACCAAAAATGAAGGCAGAATTCTCTATGGGAGAATGAGATTCAATAATGCTGATGTCACTCAGTTCTCAGTATAGTACCAAAAATAACTGGAAACTGATCTTGTGCCAAATTGGCTTGAAGAGGCACAAGAGAAAGGACAATAGAGTCTTTTGAGGGGGGGGTAATATGATATGTCATAGCTAGTCTAGTCCCTTGACACTGAGAACCTCTAATACTGGTTTCTGTGGGAGAATAACATTGGCTCAACCTACTTTGGCAACATTTGTGTTCCAAGAAAGTGTGACTCTCCAAGCATAAAGCAATGAAATATTTCAATAAATGAATAAAAAGATCCATGTGAGGTGTTTAAGACTAACGTTACCCAATACAGTGGTACCTCTGATTACAAGCTTAATTCGTTCCGGAGGTCCGTTCTTAACCTGAAACCGTTCTTAACCTGAGGTACCACTTTAGCTAATGGGGCCTCCCACTGCCGCCATGCCACTGCCACACAATTTCTGTTCTCATCCCGAGGTAAAGTTCTTAACCTGAGGTACTACTTCCGGGTTAGCGGAGTCTGTAACCTGAAGTGTTCATAACCCAAGGTGTTTGTAACCCGAGGTACCACTGTATGGGTCTGATGCCATGCAACGGTGGGTTGCAATTCACACAGAATGGCCTTAAATTCTTCAGTAATATTGGGTGTTATAGCAGGATCCAAGCAGGATTGCATTGTTGCAGTATTCGCTTATATAACAGATTTCAATCGTGCAGGTGAGGTCTAACATGGCTGTTCGTAATAATATATAAAATAAACGATTTATAACTATATAAAACAGCTTTAAAAGGCACACATTCACAATCATATCAATACAGTTGATTATAAATAAACAACTCATCTACAGCTATTTTTCATGCCTTGAAAGGCTCTCAGATCAGCCATGTCACTCACTTCTTTGATGCAGATGCATTGAAATTAGCATGGACAAGAAGGAGGTCATGGCTGAGGAGTGCCAGGGGCAGAGCAGGCCAGGCCAAAAGACGAAAGACCACCTCAAATTGCCTATCCAAGCAATTCTCCTACCGCATCATGTTTAACATACACCCCTGTTAACAAATCACTTTCCTAAACGATGGAATTTCTACAGATGTGCTTTTCTCCTGTGGACCATCTGAGGATGGGGGAGCTATCCAATTCAGTTCTGTTTAAATGTGAACCTGCCTAATCCACACTTTTCATGAAGCGGAAAACAGTCATCCTTCAAAATTGACACTTCTCCAAATTTTGCAATGCGGTTCTCCAACCAAGTTTACAAAAAATGCATATAATAAGGTGTGCATAAATGCATTCATTGTTGAAAACAACACACGAAAACACATTATATTAGGGGAAACATCTCTGCAAAAATGTACTTATTAGTCAAAACTGTAAGCCAATGTACATAAGAGAAGGTCTCACTGAGATGCTGATGAAGTTTCATTAGGTTTTTTTTTTAATTAAAAAAATGCAAACTGATGTGGGAACATGGAGAATTGAATTTAAGATGAGAAAAATGAAAAACCGAGAGAAACCAAAACTGGTATAATCTCCCAACCCTGCCACAGTATATACAATTCATTTGTCTTTCTGTAGTTGTTTTATTGTTGATTTTCTGCTCTTCACCACTATGTCTTTCCCCCCGTAATCTTGGTGGTATAGAAATTCTTGCAAACAAGTATAATACAATATAATATTTTAATATCAGTGTCAGCTGCCAACACAACAGATGGTTTCGTGTTATGAAGACTAAGGGAAGCATAATAACTTGCCTATTTGCCATCCTCTGCTTGTTGTTGCTGCTCCACATGATTTCGGTGTCCAACAAGTAATTATATCCTGAACTTTCATTTATTTATTCATTGGGAGGGGGGAGCCTCTCTATTAATATCTCTATTAATTCAAAACAAAGACACTGAAACAACATAAGTAACACATCTGCCTTCAGATACTGAAAATGTGTTATTTGGTATAAAATATTTAGTTGGAAGATATCCAGGTGTTTTTTGGATCCAATAACCATGGTACTTTGGGAGCCAATAAGTATAACATCTTCTAATGTTTGCCACTAGTGTTTTGACGATCCCAAGATTGATAAATGCTTGAAAATAAGCCCCGTTGAAATCAGTACCGCTCAGCATTCAAAGCACACAACTTGCTTTGTAGGGCTGTGGGTTTTTTATGTATGTCAGTTTTCGGTGGTTTATATAAGAGCATTTGTGCTCTCTGCAGGGCTCCACTCTCTGAAATAAGAAACATTTTACTTTGTGTAAACTTCAAAAATTGATGAATAGATGTATGCTGCCAGTCAGGAGAGTGATAAATATGATAAGCTGGCAACAGCTTGGCTTGGTTTGCCACACCTGGTCTTTTAATGGAAACCCTACTGATTTGAATGCTGCTTGTGTTAAATCGGGGCTGGGAAGATGGTCTCCCTGGAAGGAAAGAAACAAAACAACTTTGGTTTGAAAAGGCTAACAAACAAAGGCTATATATGATGAGTCACAAGATAGCACATGCTGGTGTAGCAGCATCCTGTGTAAGGCAGATGTGGTAGGAACATTCTCCTGTGAGATATATCAGTGAACCTGTGTTCCTCCAGATGTCGGACTACAACTCCCATGACCCCTTAGAAAACCTTCAAGGTTATAGCTAACAGTTGTTCTGCCTCAGGGGTGGGGGGCTGTTAATGTGTGGCACCTTATACATCTTGTCTATGTTTGCACAGAATGTTAAAACTACTACTATCCAGAAAACGCGAATGATTATAACTGCCATTTTAATGCACAGCACTGCAAATGTACACCAGTGGAGGCTCAACAAAGAACCACTGTATGTATCCATTTTATCTTGGAAAAAATAAAGCACTTCTGCATTTCAGAAGCCTCTAGGCCCAACACATCCCTGATGACAGCAGATGCCCTTTTTCATGGGTTGTGTTAAGCTCTGTTCACTTACACCTGCTTATCGTGCAATTTGTTTAAGAAACAATATCACTCTCGCTTGGCGTTTCCATCCTCAATTTGCGGCTCCTGTGACAGATGCTTGGCAACACTTTTAGTGCCAGTCGTAGCATTTATTTGTTGACAAACTCTTAAAAAGAGATTTACTATTATTGGCCTGTGATTTCCCCTCTGGTTCCTTGGCTATGGGGAATAATTTTGCACTCTGTCAGCGTGGAGGACACTTGGGGATACAGTGCAGGCCTATAAACAGGAAATAAGGCTCTGAGGGAAGAGTGGAAGAGGAACATATCTTTGGGGAATTCAGTCAAGGCAATTCAGCTACTTTCCTGACCAAACAGGAATTCCTCTGCTGGGAATGTTGTTGTTTGTGTGAACTGTGTTTAGTTAAGAGTGCTGAGAGTTGATAGGCGACCGCTATTCACCTAACAGAGCTACAATTCTCAGAGTGGTTTAACAATTCTGCCTTCACAGGGAATTCTGGGAATGGTAGCTCTGTGAAGGCACTAGAAGTCTCCAAATAACTCTCAGCACCATCTCCCCACTCTCAGCTGTGATGGCATAATAGTGGTATGATACTGCTTTAAATGTGTGGTACAGATGGGGCCTAAGTCCCAGTGAGTTCAATGGGGCTTCCTTTCGAGTACATGCTAATAGGGTTGCAGCCTTAATTGTCTTAATATTGCATTTCACTACCTCAGGGACAGGAAACCTGGGACCCTCCACATCTTTTTGGACTCCTAACTCCCACCAACCTAAGTTAGCATGGCTGATGGTCATGGATGATTGGAATTGTGGCCCAACAACATCTAGAGGACCACAGGGCCTCCATACCAGATCTAGGAAAGTTACAGTCATCAGAGAAGCTTGACACATGGTGAGGGTCACTTGTTCCTCTACCGAGGACATACCACACTTGAGTCCTGCCCCGATGGCATGCAAACTGCCAGCACAAGGCTGGACAGGGGCAGAGGCAGAGAGAGAGTGAAGCAGGTGAACTGTTAGCAGAAGGATGTAGTCACAATTTGCTGTAAGAATATGAAAAGGGCCCTGGTGGATCAGGCCAATGGCCCATCTAGTCCAGCAGCCTGTTCTCACAGTGGCTAATCAGATGCCGGTGGAAAGCCTGCAAGCTGCACATGAGCGCAACAGCACTCATGGCTGCCTGCGATTCCCATTAGCTGGTAATGATGAAAGCTTTCTGGATACTGAAGGGTAGCTCAAGGCAGAACTGTAGTAAATTGTAGCCTCTTGCCTATCTCGGAGCACTGAGCAGGAATATTAATTTCCTGGGCAGGAAACTCTGTGTAACCTTTTGCCTCTATGAGATAAGTTAGGTGGTCTGTTTGTGTTGACCAAATATATTGCTTAGGGTGCCAAGAAAATTACTTCCCACTCATCGCATCTCAAATTTTACTTCAGATCTCTTCAGAACCATATGTTTGATGCTATTATACAGCTATTGGTTTGAGTTGCTACAACTAACATCAAGTAAAAATGACATGTAGCTACCTAGAATAACAAAGATAGTTTGTTACACTTTTCAGGAGCAGTTGCTACTTCAAGAACTATAGCTCCAACTATTCCAAATATTCAGGGGGTGCACATTTTGCTGGGGTGTACATTTTCAGGATGCGGGTGAGATATCAAATGTGTGCACTCATATATATATATATATATATGAAAACTCTCACGGAACATATAAACTAGCATGTCAAAGTAAAACATTTTAGTCCAGATTCAAACCTCCAAGCATTTGAAGTGATGAATCTTTCAACTAGATGGCCAAAAAGCTTACTTTTGGATGACAGAACCAGATTTTGTTTGAAATAACAACCTATTTCTGCAACAGTTGCACTGAAATACATCTTTCTGGAAGCAAATAATCGATTGAACCACTTATAGCGATTTATCAATCAGAGTGACCTTGAAAGTGGTTACATTCTGAGGGCTCATCATGGCTTCCTAGAGAGCAATTCCTCAGCAAGATAAACAAAAGAAATTGGATGAACAAATAACGGCTTCTTCTGTAGACCTTTTCCTTGACCCAGAACTCACTGTAAAGACTCAACTCTAGTCTTGACATTAATACATGAAGAATTACAGGCAACAGGTTTTCTGTTTTTATAAAAATTGTAATGAATCTCTGAACCAGTTATTTTGATATCAGCAGGACTGTTCTTGGGAAATGGGTAAATACTAGTTTGACGCCTTAGACAAATATAAGTTGAGAGCAGACTAGTGGAGCAACCTGTGGTTGTTGTTTTTTCCCCTTCACACAAGTAGCATAACATGGAGTGAGTGGAGCTGTGGATGCTAGCCCTTTGTCACAATCATGTCACCTGTCAGCTCTGCCCTCATGCTGCTCACAGGCGGAAGGGAATTTGGAAGGGGGAAAGACTGTGAAACACATGGCCATGAACTGTGCCCATGAACTGTGATCCTGATCATACAGGGTTGCAGCTCATGAAAACAGACTGTGTGCATCGGGAACGCTTCTTCCCTTCAAACCTTCCTCAATGTGTGGGGAACATGTGGGCAGAGCTGGGAGGAAAGGAGACAGTGGGGCTGGCCTGTGCAGCCTCTCTACCTGTTCACATGGTAGCAAATGCATACACAGAAAATGCCAGACTATGGATCAGAACCAGGTAGTGAAGAGGACAAACTTATGTGGAACATCAGCAGTGATGGCATTCAATGGCTGCCAGGGACTGGGCAGAGGAGGAATGATGGAGTCTGCTTCCCCATCCTGATCCTTCCAGGGAGGAGGAAGAGGAAGACGGTATAGATTTACAACAGGGGTTTGAGGGAGGTACCGCTTAGAGGCAGATGAGGAGAAAAGTTGGGAAATCATGGCAGAGCCAGAGCAAAACCTGGTTGACACGTCATTATAAAGCATTCCAGACCCACCATTTCGCAGAACCCAGCGAGTAGGAGAGCAAAGAGCTTGAAGACAGAGGTCTTCAAGTGGCACCCATACAGGAGCTGATGGTGATGATGATGATTAATGAGGAAGTGGGAGAGATGGGGTGTGGACAATGCCATTATCCAAGAGGCTGGGTTCTATAGCCTTTCTCTGTAAAGCTTGAAATAAAAAGGGACTGTAAGAAACTTTTCCTTGTCTTTTTTTTAAAAAAAGATATTTGTTTGTTTGTTTGTTTGTTTGTTTGTTTTGACAAAGTATTAATCATAAATAAATAAGAATAAAAATGTGCACCACACCACCGAGACCATTCCATTGTAACTATCCAATCTCCTAAAATTTCAACACCTCTTGCGATGTTTGACCCCTTTCCGTTTTAAGAGTACAAGTTCTACAAACACCCTCCATATCTCCTCAAAATCATTTCTCTTGCATATTCCCCATCTTACCTTAATGGCACATGTTAATCTATCATTAATTGCCATATCCCACACTTCTTTATACCATTCTTCCATTTTATATTCTGCTTGCCCCTATAATAATTTGTGCAGCTGTCAATAAATTTGTGAGCAAGTCCTTCATAGCCTGTGAACCTTCCACCCCATCGTAAATTGATAATAATGCTACCTCTGGACTTTTGGTCCTCTTTAACCCAGTGATTTCTGTTATCTCATTAAACACCCTTTGCCAGAAAAATCGTACACAAAAGAAAGTCACATACAAGTTTTAATACCTCAAGGCACAACATCAAAATGCAACTTAATTAAAGCATGTATCATTATGAAAATCTCAAGAATTTTACAAAGAGAAATACATACAATAATGCAATCAGCAGACTTGTTAACATGTGAGCTGATCTTCAGTTCCTTCATTTTTGTTTAGGGAATATTATGTCTAGGGAGTGGGGAGGGTGGCAAATAGATTGCAGTAACTTACAGGGATGGAGGAATATGATTCACAAGAAATAAGGATGGGGACACCTCAAAGGCAAAGAAGAAGAGAGGAGACTTCAAAGGTGGATAGGTTATTTGCCAAACTATTTCAAGTCTATTGATTCTTCCTTAGGGGCAACTAATTTAGGTTGCATCTAATTCTCAGAGTAGTCCCATTTACTAACTTCAGTCTATTAATTTCAGCGGGTCTGCTCTGCTTATGTATGCCAATGTTGGATACAATCCCATGTTCTTTCATATGATGACTCAAAACTATTTCACATTCCTCGTCAAAGTGTTGTTGTTGTTGTTTTAAAAAAGTCCAGGGTTTCTGTTGTGTGTGTGAATGTTTTGCCTCCCCAAAGGAGAACTCCCTGGCATGTGTTACTGGGTTCACCTTGCATGTGTCTGAGTTTGAGATCACCAATTCTTCCTTAGCATAGTTAAATAATTTTTGCAATGTGAGATGTAGCTTCCAGCTGTAAGAGGATTAATCTTTCATGTTCCTTTAATGTCAAAGCAATTTAGAACATTTAGAATCTGCAGAAACCGTAGCTCCTTCCTGAGCCCAGCCCCCAAGAGGTGCTTGTTTTTATACACTATTGGACGATATCAAAGGCAGTATTGTAAAGTACATAATGATTGCCTTTTCATGTCAGTTTTTAGATTCCAGTGTAGAGTATTTATTATTCATATCAATCTGTCTTTTAGATCATCTTGCACAGACACTCCAGATTAAATTTTCTTCATTATCATTACAGAACTAGATGAATAAGTGGCACATCTGTTCATGAAGTGGTTTATTATCTGTCCTGATGAGATTTTGGATGAATAGTGGGAGAGACTTAAATACGGAGCAGACAAATGCATGCAGGTTTAAGCACAATCTCAGATTCATAACCAGATGTGCTAACTTGTGACATCTGATATGACAGCGTGGAATAATTATGAACTAGTAATCTGGGCTAATTTACATCAGGGGGAAAAGTGTGATGATGGTAGGTTCAGAGAAAACAATGCGTGTCATGTGAAGCAGAGTTGATAAATTCTTCTTATAGCTCCCCTCACATCAGTGCAAGACAATTTCAGGATTTGTAAATACTTTATAAAGATGTGGATTCCCACCCCCACCCCATGTGAACTATATACATCTAAATTGCATCCATAAATCTATTTAATCAAAACACTGAATGCATTAACCACTTTAGCTGTCTCCTTTACATATGAGGAGCCTGCCACTTCATTTATCACGGCTACTAGGCTATCATTTATCAAGCTAATAATATGAAGGAGACTGCAATATTAAGCAGTTTGCATAAGAACTTCTGGACTGTACAGGCAAGTTCTCTGTTTACGTTGATATGCCTATGGAGGAACTGCATGAACAAGCTTTTCTGTTGAACTCAATGAGACAGAGCAGTATGTGCCTGCAACAGAGTATATGTGGGAGTGGGTGGAAAATGCCTCCTCCATTAAATTGAATGGGAAACCATTGTGGGCAAGGCAGCTTTATTTTAGTATTGTTTTTCCATCCTGCACCCTCATGGAACTCTTATATCAAATTGTGCAAACAGGGGGGCCTGTTGGAAGATGTCTGCAATGACATATTTATTAGGGATTTATTTCTTTAGTTAGGTCTTTAAGGCTAAATTCCTATGCACAGTAGATGGGAGTAAGCCCCAAATATTTCAGGGGAACTTATTTCTGAGTCGATATGTGCAGAACGGTGTTGTTACAGATGCATATGCACCTCATACAGTGCAATCCTATATGTGTCTGCTCAGAGATAAGTGTACATAGGTGTGAAACCTTGGTAACATAGTCTCAGAGCAGCTAAAAATCCACATACCCATTGCCCACCTGAGGTTGGAGACCCGTGTGTGTGTGTGTGTCTAACATTTACATGGTGGGAATGCAGTTTACTGTAGAAGAGTCACATCCATTGCCCCCCCTCCCTCACTTTTACCTCTGGCCCTGCCCATCATCAGCACAGAGCCAGGAAGAAACACAGCCCTTGGAACGATAAGTGCCCCCACTTCTGAGTTAAAACAATAAAATAAAGTATCAAAAATAATATAAAATATAAAGTTAAATTGAAAACAGACAGAAGAAACAATAAAACCATAGCAGCATCACAGCAACCATTTAAAATCATATCTAAATAACATTTAGACGGCCAAGGGAAAATTATTTTTTAAAAAAATAGTGAGATGCTGATAAATCTCCCTGATGAGAACATTCCAAAGACCAGGTGCTGAGAACAGTTTCTGTGCCACCCAACTCACCTGTGCAACAATAACAAGAACCACAGCATTCCAAACAAAGGCAAACCTAGATTTTAATAAATAAATAAATAAATAAATAAATAAATGCAGAGTTTCACTTAGCAAATGTATCTTTCTTTAAAAAATTAAGAACAAAATGTATTATCAGTGGCAGGGGTATTATGCAGTGTTGAGCTGCCAGCCCACTACTGAATGGCTGCCCCCTATTGGTGCGGTGTGTGGTGTGTCATGTGCCCTTAATTTACTAATTCCTTTTTCTTGCCGACTGTCCCCATTACTCCAACCATTTAAAGACGACACTAATTTATTTTGTTTAGAGTGCGCTTTCCAGGTTTTTGTCAGACTAATTCTGGTAGCAATTAATAAACTACTTGGTTAGGGTTACAATTTTCTCACTAGATAGAGATGATAATAAGCACCAGCAGTCATGTCAGCCGCTAATTAGAATGCCTTTTCTCAGACTTTTGCAAATCAACAAACAGAACATGACTTCCAACTTTATGTGCCAGGACACCGAGCATGTGGGATATTCCTGCTGTTGCCATGGGGACTCTCAAACAAAATCTAATGGGTGTTCTTATCTCCGATTCTCAGACCTGTTTCACTAGGTGACTCAGAAAGTCATCCATGTGTGTGGTGGGCAATACCAACTGAATCCCTTATACTACACCCGGGAAGGCGCAGCCTCTGAAGGGTTTTGTTTGTTTGTTTGTTTTGCTGACAATGGCCACAGCATGACAATAGAATGGAGGGGGCAATCCCTCCATTAACTTACCATTAGTTCCAAAATCAGCTGAGGCCCCAATCCCAAGCTAAACTGGGCCTTTTGGAGGGATTTGAGCATTGGTCAAGTTGGGTTGAGACAACCATGATTCACTATGGGTTGAGTGTGATCGCCCAGAGTGATTCAGGGCTGTCAGTGGGTGGGGCATCAGGAAAGAAGGAGCGTGAAATATACTCAGAATTGAGTGTTGATTTCAAGTTCTTTATTTCAGCTCATGGTAAACAGTGAGTGAGTGAGTGCTTTCCCCCTCAAACCTCTGGCTATATATACATTATTTACACAATGTGTCCTGTATAATTCGCTGATTCAATTCCCCTCCTGAAGCCTGATTGGACTGTTCCTGCAGGCCAATCAGGTTGCTGATTCACTTCCTCCTGGAGCCTGATTGGGCTGCTCCTGCCTTCTAGGATCCTACCTGCCTATTGTTCTATGATCCAAGCTGAGTATATAACAGAGAGGCAGGCATTAGGTGGGAAAACTGATGGAAAGGCTCAGGCCAACCTGTCCGCCGGCTGCATCTTTCCAGGAAAAGGTAAGAGGAACCTAACACTGCCTGACTCTCCTTCCTGCCTGATATCCTGCTCAGAGTATTGCTGCTCATGCAGTGCAGTCCATCAACATATAGAGAGCACCACATTGTCTACTTCTGCCCTTAATATTGATTCCTTCTTTGTGGAGATCCAGGATGCCTCAGTGGCAGGAAGCACCTTTCATCTGCTGTGGCTGGTATGCTGGTATGCTAGTTGCAGTGTGTCCTGGAGCAAATAGTTATTCTGGCCATAGTTATCCATGCTCCAGCCACATTTTGCCTCAACTACTGCAATGTATTAACCGTGTGAATGCCTACAAAGTGTGCTTGGAAACTGCAGTTGGTTCAAAAGATACCCAGGATTTCTGCATTCACAAGTTTCATTTGTTTTAATGCTGGCATTTCAATCTGCTCTTCTGCCCACCATTTTGCATTGTGTTTATATTGTGTAATTGTGATGCTTCCACATTTTACCATAAAATACTCTGGGATCCTTCTCAGAGGAATATATATATATATATATATATATATATATATATATATATATATTCTTGGGTACATACCAATATAGCAGGGTGCTAGAATTTCCTGACTCCAACAAACAGCTAATAAAAAGCACCAGGACCAAATCACCTTCTCTAGCAGTCAGAAAACCAAATGAATTAACAGATTTTAGTGGGCAGGTGTTGAGGGTGGGGGGCGAAGAGATGAGTAGAAAAGAATAATTTTAGGAAATTTCCAGAAACATGTTCTGCCTTGGTCAGTGTTGATTTTCAAAAGGCAGTGTATTCCACAGTCGGAGAACCATGATAGAAAATATGTGCCCACCAACTGAGACTTCAGAAAATCTCAGCTGGTGAAGCTGCACTGACTGAGAGCATAACTGTCAACCTAGATCACATAAATAGAGGCAGTTTCTAGGATACACAGATGCCCAGCCATGCAAAGCCAATACTATTTGTGGCATCATGTACTCTTGGCATCCAGATCTCCACAAATATAAAAAAATATTTCTTCCCATATCAGGCTTTAAGAGCTTCTGCTGAGGCCCTCCTCCAGCTAACCTGGAGGTGCACTGTTGTCTACAACAGAAGTGGAAGACCGTCTCAGAAGTGGTGTTCCAGTTGTGGAATGCCCCCCCTCAAGAAATTTGTCTTTCAGTGCCTACACTGCATTCTATCCAGTACCAAGCAAAATGGTTTAACAGTGTGTTCATAGGGATGGGCGAATCTGTCAATAATGGTTTCTCTCAGTTCCTCATTTTTCCAGTTCAGTTTTCCACATTTTCACATCTGCTTGCAATTTTTTTTTTAAAAAAAGGAAGAAGTCCTAACTAAAATCCTCAGAATTTTAGCACAGATTTCACATAATATACATATTTTCATATGCAATTTCCTTTAATATCATGCATTGTATAGTCTGTAGAACATATTCTATTCTGAAGGGAAGAGGGTCAGGGCTGCCGGGGGGGGGGGTGCACTGGGATACCTGATCTCAGTGATCATGGGTAAGGAGGAGTTATGCAAGGCCAGACTATGTCATTACTGAGGAGGCAGGTTTAGTCATTGTTTAAAGAGTATCCCTGCCTCCGTATCTGGTCTTGACCAGAAGGATACTGGAATCAACAAGGGACACCCACATGACTTTAAGGTGCTGCTGTGTAATGCCAGGTCAATGATTCACAAGACCGCTGTCATCCATGACTTGATCGTGTATGGAGGAATTGACCTGGCATGTATAACAGAGACTTGGTTGGGCGAGGCAGATGGGCCTTTTCTTGCCACTGCTTATCCGCCAGGTTTCTCTTATGCACAGCAACCCAGGTCATATGGGCGGGGAGGGGGGGGTGCAGTGATTTTTAGGAAGTAATTAGCTGGCACCAGGTGTCCTATTGGGAAAACCCAGTTTTTTGAGTGCATGTTCAGGAAGTTGGGCAATTGTCATAGTCCTGAGCTGCCAGCCATGGCAGGGCTCAGTGGAGGGAGAAGCCAGCCAATCAGCCAAGTCTCAGCGGGGTACTTGCCTGAAGGCAGAGTCTGTATACAAGGTTCAGTCCAGTCCTAAGGTCAGTAGTATCTCAGTTCACACAGTCAGACGATCTGAGGGTCAAGAAAGCTGAGGGTCCATGGTCACGAGAAGCAAGAAACAGCAAGGTGCATTTCGGTTCCATTATAATTCTGCCCATAAAGTCCCTGCTCTTCTTTTGTGGGTGATAGCTACCAGTAATTGCAAAATATTTTTATAGATGTGTTATCTTTGGACACCCACTACCCCATATCCCTGAATATGCCACTAACACAGGCATAGGCAAACTTGGCCCTCCAGATGTTTTGGGACTACAGCTTCCATCATCCCTAGCTAACAGGACCAGTGGTCAGGGATGATGGGAATTGTAGTCCCAAAACAGCTGGAGGGCTGAGTTTGCCTATGCCTGCACTAACATTTTGGAGGTCAGAAAAATAATAACATATAATATACATCTGGATGGGGCTGATAAGAAAGTCAAATCATTCCTTGTCTTATTCTGACCATTCCAGAGCATTCATGGGAGACCAGAATCATTCATATGGCAAAGAAAGATATGGATGCTGGAAGGTTAGGTGTAGCTGATTGGCTTTATCTACTAGCATATAAGAGGTTAGAGCTTTTCCAACTCAAAAAATTAGCAGCATGAGATATTGGTGATGCTTCTCATTATTTGGCTTTTCTCCAGGCCTTAAACTTATAAAAGACAGAGAACATCCATTACAGTGCTAATACTGCAGGCTAAATCTTCTGCAGAGGAAACTGAAAGTGTGAACAGGTTTCCAGAAAATGGTATTCACAGCTGTTTTATTTATCGTTGCTGTTTGTTCCCTCATCACATCCTCACTCAGTAGCGTAGAGTGTTTTACAGCCTGATTCTACACATTTGCTCAAAAGTAAATCCCACTGTAGTCAATAACAGTATTTATATGCTGGCCAATGAAATGCTTCCTCAGGCAACTTACAGATCAACAAAATATGGAAGTAGAAGAATGAAAATGCAGAACTTCAGATTTAAATGGAATTTTTAAGATGAGGAGATTTAAGAGATTTGAAAACTCTTAAAAGGGATGACAAAATAAGAATGGCAAAAAATAGTTTCAAGATACATCTGGCAGGGCAAGAAGCCAAGGATTCAGTTTAAGTTATTAACAGATGCGAGAGAAAGAGGTGGCTTCGCCCTGCCAGACTTGAAACTATATTATGAAGCATCATGCCTCTGTTGGTTAAATTAGTGAATGGAGAGTTGTTAGATTTAGAAGGATTTGATAATAGATTCGGGTGGCATGCATATCTGTGGTATGAAAAGAAAAAAATTCATAAAGGATTTGAAAACCACCAGATCATTGATAGAGGTGTGGGAGAGGTATAAAAATTTGTTGGAACCAAGACTCCCCCATTGGCTTTCACCATTGGAAGTGATGAGTGTGAAAAAGATAAACATGAGGGGGAGGTGGATAACTTATGGAGAATTGATAGTAAGAGAGGGGGGGAATGGAAAATGAAGACTTATGAAGAGGTGAAAGAATTTGTTTATGATTGGTTGCACTACTACCAGATTAGTGAAATGTTTAAAAAAGACTGTGAAATGTGTGGATATGAAGGAAAAGAATCAAAATTTCAAATAGAGGTATTGAATAATGAGTATAAAAATTTGTCTAAAATGTATAGAATGTTGTTGGAATGGCATGCAAAAGATGAAGAGGTGAAATCAGTAAAGATACATTGGGCCAGAGACTTTGGTTATAATATACAATATGATGATTGGACGAAATTATGGAATGAAAGGTTAAAATTTACGGCGTGTACCGCGTTGAAGGAAAATGTAATGAAAATGGTATATAGATGGTACATAACGCCAGTTAAATTAGCTAAAATGTATAAAACATGTAACAAGTGTTGGAAATGTAAAGAAAAAGAAGGAACTTTCTATCATATGTGGTGGGAATGCAAAAAGGTGAAAGGCTTCTGGGAAACAATATATAAGGAATTGAAAAAGATGTTGAGATATACATTTGTTAGAAAACCAGAAGCCTTCTTACTAGGATTGGTAGGTAATGAAATTTATAGAAAAGATTGTAAACTTTTCCAATACGCTGTAACAGCTGCAAGTATACTTCTGGCGCAAAGATGGAAGCAGGAAGAAATTCCAACTGTGGAAGAATGGAGAATGAAACTGACTGAATATGCGGAATTGGATAAACTGACTGGGAAGATTCGATATCAGAAAGACCAAAAGTTTATCGAGGACTGGGGGAAATTTACAGATTATCTGAAAAGCATATGTGATGTACAGACAACGCTTGTTGGTTTTGAAGAGTCTCTGTGAAAAATTAAGAAATATTGTAAAAAAGAAAGTAGGAGAAAGGAAGAGGAATGGTTAAAGGCAATAATAAGTTCAGAAATGCATTAACAATAGAAATTTTAAAGAAAGATTGACAGAGAAACTGAGGGAAGTCAAAAATTGATGAATGTGAGAGTTAATATGAGTTGATTGTATAAAAATGTTTGGAAAATGAATAAAAAATTATTATAAAAAAATATATATCAGGAGAAAGGGGGGAAAAAGGGATGACAAAATAAAAAGGTCTTTGCCTGGCACCAAAATGCTCCCAAACAGGCAAGTTTCTATTGGGAGATAATTTTACAGCAGGGGTGTCACCAGTGGCAGACCTACATTTTGGGGGCTTCAACTGTCATGGGGCCCCCTTTGCAACCAGCAACAAGGTTTGGGTAACCACTGTTATCGTCTTCAGTGGGGTTGTTCCATGACAGATCACCACACCTTTACAAAATCTGTGCTACTGACTCTCAAACTTTGGGATTGTAGAAATATATACAACAAAAAAATTAATCAATTTGAGTCATGCCACAAAAAAGGGCTCTACTAGACCTCAAATGTTTAAGCAGTGTGGACTGAAGTTGCTTCTGCAGCTCCTTCAGGATTAGGGGCCCTGAAGTTTAATCTTCATTAGTTTCATAGTAGATCTGCCCCTGGGTGTCACCACCCAAAAGACCTGCTTCCAGGACTAGTGTCAAGGATTACAGACACCTGCTGAGGGACCACAGCCTGGAAGAAGATCCATTGCTGACCAGAAATGTTAGGCCACTCTCCCATTCTTCAGTGGAAGAGGGGCCTGGCAGTAGACAAGTAAATAAAGTGCAATGGAAGGGAATTCACTCCTCTAAGCATGGTCCTATTGTAAATGAAAGATAACTACAGTCACAGAAGCCTCCGGGACAAAAGTCTACTTGTGTGTGGGAGGAACATTGGCAGGAGCATACTAACATGCTTCTTTTAGCCCTGAGGGCTTCTTGGAGCATAGGGGTGCAGGCATCTGTTCAGCTCTCTTGGTATCATTCAAACTGGGAAATGGGTATTGTCCCAGAGGCTGCAGTGCTGCCACAAGAGGCTCTGGGATGGCCATACATTTCCTGATTTGTAAGATGCCTGCAGGGGGCAGAGCAATGACTCTGGCATGCTCATAAGTCCAAGAAGCCCCTAAGATGCTCTTTGCTGTGGCCTCTGAGGACTTTTCTGCCAAGAAGAAATGGGAGTTTGCCTCAGAGAACTCTGCAAGACAGCAAATTCTGTTTTCCTGCTATGAAGGACGCCTGGGGAAAGTGAAACAAAAATGCTTTCACATGTATTTAGCCTTATCTCCAGCACTAGCCAGACTGAGAAGTAGCTGTCCTCCTCCAGGTGTCCCTCCTAACAGGAAATGGCTCAGGATGGGATGCCTGAAACCTACTGAGGAGCAATTTATTTCCTTCATCATAACCCAAAGAATCTGCTTTGCAGGTGGGCAGCCAAGAGATTGTGCAGGAAAAGTATAGGTAAGTTGCAGGGCCGGATTTAGGTTTGATGAGGCCCTAAGCTACTGAAGGTAATGGGGCCCTTTATATGTCCAGCTGTCCTTTATCAACAACAAATTGTCACTGTTTTTTGTGTTCAAGATATGCTATATGGTAATTTATGAACCTAATAGGTATCTAAAGCCATTTGCACATGCAAAATGTAGGCACGCTATATATAGAAATGAGCAAACCGGTGATATTTTAGGGGGCAGGCTAGCAGGTGGGGCCCATTACTTACCGTACATCATAGGAGCCTACACAACACAAAACACTGTTGCTGTATGTATGTTTTATTTTATTTGTTTTTTATCTTATATTTTGGAAATGTACATCCAGTTTTTTTTCCTTTAAATTTTTTTGAGGCCCCAAGAGAGTGGGGTCCTAAGATATAGCTTGTTTAGCTTATACATAAATTCAGTGCTGGTAAATTGACAGTCTTCGTATGGAGAGTGGAGTAAACGTGTGTATAATGGAGCTGTTATTGGTGTGTTCTAGGGATGGGGGATAAAATTCAGTTCAGTTAGGATTTGAATTTCAACCTACCTAAATCACAGTTTCCATAATATATGCAAACTGATGCACAGTTTGAAATTCTTACTAAATTAAAATTTAATTAAAATTGTTAATGCAGTTCTCCAACCCAATATTGTGTACAAAAATGTGAATAATCACAGAAAAGGGTGCCTAAAATGAATATATTTGCAAAAAAAAACTACAGTCCTTTATATTCGAGGAAATTGCTTTCAAAAGTGTGTACATTAGGATAAGTTTGCACTAAAATAGTAACAAATGTTTGTGAGTGCTTTAAAAAATAATAATCACAAACTGATGCAGAAATGTGAGGAACCTGAGGCTGCACAAATGAGAAACTAAGGCAAACCCAAATAGGCAGTATGTGGAGCTGTAATGGGCGGGGGGGGGGGGTTGCAACAGAGCTGCAGTTGTTGTGTAGGTGGAAATGGGAGACCTAATGGGGAAGGAGGAGGGAGTGTAAAGGACCCACAAGAAAGGAAGAGATCTGCAATGTAGTTGGTGGTGGATAGAATAAATGAAAACAGCTCTGATGAAGAGGTATAAGGTACACTGGTACCTCGGGTTACAGACGCTTCAGGTTACATATGCTTCAGGTTACAGACTCCGCTAACCCAGAAATAGTACCTCGGGTTAAGAACTTTGCTTCAGGATGAGAACAGAAATTGCGCAGCAGCAGCGTGACAGCAGCAGGAGGCCCCATTAGCTAAAGTGGTGCTTCAGGTTAAGAACAGTTTCAGGTTAAGAACAGACCTCCAGAACGAATTAAATACTTAACCCGAGGTACCACTGTATAAGGCACCTGCACTGGGAGACAGTGGCAAGAAATGAGACACAATTGTGAAGGCATTGGCACCTTTGTCCAGAGACATGCAAGAAGCTGAAGCCCACCCAGCCTTCTCCCTAGTTAGCCACCCACTATCTCTCACAAGGAAAGGGCACCTGCAGAAGGGCATCTGAAGAGCTTCTGAAGTGGGAAAATACAAGCACATGTAGGATTATAAACTCAGGGCCAAACTGCAAAGCACGTGAGCTGTCCGTCTCCCAGACTGGGGAGATATTCCCACTGAATTCAGTGCCTGAGTAAAGCTGCTGAGGACTGTTTTTGCCAATACTGTATATTTATTTATTCCCACTTAAAAGCAGTCAGAGGAACAAATTGGATTAGAGAAGGAGTGCTGGGGCATAGGGTCTAAAACCCAGTCTAAATCATTTCCTCACAGTAAACGGAGGGGAGGAATTTAGAGCAGGGAAATTGCACAGGGGGGAGGATTAACCACAATTCCCCAGGGCTTTTTCCGTAGTCTGATACAGGGTTCCCCATGGTTGGAGCCCCAGCCACATATCTCACATGTACCATGTGGTTTGGCTCATAGCTCCATTAAATCTTGTGTGGTTAGCTGGGTTGCGAGAGAGTTATTTAATGCTACTTACATTTAAAGCTGAGCAGGGATTCAAACCTACATTTTTCATTCCCAGTGGCAACATTCTAGCCCAGTGTTTCACAGACTTTTGAGAGATGAGGCATTCTTTTTTATGAAATAAGACTGAAGGCACAATTCTGTCTTAAAAGCAGATTCATATTTAGATTATTTAGGAATTATCTGTCCTGAAATTATCTGTCCTTACTTGAGTGTGCCTCAGAAAGGGAAGGAGAGAAGTCCTGTGTATGACTCATGCAAAGATGCAATGGGCAGACTCCTTGGAAGGGGGCAATTGAGGATTTATGGAATGATCTCATCAGAAGTGAACGATTTCCTCAATGCAGAATTATTATTCCCAGTAGTAGTAGCAATAGCAGTGAACATCAGAAGTGGCTTACTGGGGGTGGGGACAGCCATCGCACAAGCTTTCTAGCAGGAGGGGCGCTGTTGCTTACAGGAAAAAGGCAGGGAGGGGTGGCATGTAGTTCAGCGCAGTGTAAATGCACTGGCAGAGCCAAGTAAGCACAAAATCAAAATATGCCAATATATGCAATAGACACTAAAGCAAATACAAAGAATGCATGAAGCAATAGTCAGAACTAGGTATAAGCAAATCCCTCCATTGTGGTTTCTCTCAGTTTCTCATTCCTCCAACCTTACATTCAGTTCACCACAAATCCACATCAATTTGAAATTACTATTGTCTTCATGAAAATTCACCAGCCTTTTAGTGTGATTTTATCTTAATATATACCTTTCTGCATGCTGTTTCCCCTAAAATGCAAATTGGTTTCAAAGCAATTTCCCCTAATACAATGCAGTTTTTAATGTTGTTTTCATCAGTATAAGTATTTTGTGCACATATGTATTTTTGTACATGATACTTTGCGCAGAGAACTGTGCTGCAAAATTCAGAGAAGTGAATTTCAAAGAACGGCTGTGTTTCAGTTAAGGTATTGTTCTAGAAAGTGTTCCAGAATTTCTCCCCCATTGCTAGTTGGCACTAATATATGTAGCACAACCATTACTGCAGATACGTTTGCATGATATTGTGCACAAATAATGAAATACAGGTGTACAAGTAGAACATTTTCCTTCCTCTAGTTTCATTCAATGATCAACCCAGAATTTTATTTTGCCAGATGTGACACAATATATATTAGTTAACTATGGAAAAAATAAGGGGGACTTTTAAAGCAAATTATGCACCAATAATTATGCAAATATTCCTTCTGTGCACCTATAAAAATCTCATGACGATTTACTACATGGCTATTACAAACTCAGAAATATGTGGCTAATGAAAATGAAGACCATTAACTTTAAGGAGGTGGGGGAATTTCTGGCTATTATTTAACTGCATGATCTGGGACACCTTTGAAACTTTAAACTGGAAGAGATTATTATTAGTTATTACACTTCTAAAATGAAGCTTTAGGATAAAAATTCAATGTAGCTAAAGGAACAGTTACAAGAATAATATGTCATATACTTTTTTCCTTTAGCAGCCTTCTTTAAATAGAAAAAGAAAGATTAAGTATTTATAGAGATAACATTTATGGAATAATATTTATAACTCCAGTATGTAGGTGTAAGAAGTTATAAGGTACATCAAGTTTTGTTCTCTAGGGTGTAAGTCAATCATAAGAGGAAGGAATGAGCATATGAAATAATATTTTAGTCAATCTTAGTCTAGATACAGGCCCCCATTCTAGGGATTGTTATATGAAATTATCCATGCACGCATAAGCAGTGGTGGTAAACTTTATCTTTCAGTAGTATCATCACAGATGCATTTGGAAAAACTACATCTTACTTCAGAGGAGATACGCTAATACCTGCTCTGCATGTTACCCAGAAGTACAAAAGCATGAAACATCCAGGCACCTACAGTTTGCTGCATCTCATAATATGGAAGACCTCCCTCAGTCCTCATGGCAACCTCAGTAAGGTGTGTTAAATGGAGTGAGAGAAGATGGAGGATGGGGAACCTCTGCTCTCACATAACACCCTTTGCGGTCCACTCTTTGGTTTACAACCAATGCATGTTGGGTAATAGCAGGGGTGAGGAAGCTCTGGACTAATTAGACCCATTGGGCCCCAAACCAGGCCTACCTGCCCTACAGGTGTGAGAATTCTCCTCACAAAAGAAAGAGAAGGATCTTTTTGCAACAAATCCAATAAAAGAAAGGGTACGATCTCCTCTAGTTTCTGATGCTGATGTTTTATTTCACTAGCTGATATGTGCTTCTCCTCATCCATAGCTAGCCTTGGGTCAATGGTGTGTGCCTTCTCATTCCTTCCAATAACAGTTTAGTTTTTAAGTCTAGACTTAAAAATTCACATGAGTAGAACCTCAAACTTCTTAGGGTCTTTGTGCTGGGCTCTGAAATAACAAAAATTACCTCTGTGTCAGTGTTTTCTTTCATCTTGAGCTAAGTACAAAATGAAAGCTACATATTTTGTAGGGAACGCATTAATGTTCCCTACAAATGCAGTGTATGTTGCTAATATCACGCAAAGACATTATTTACGCACGTGCCTTGCCATCTTAGCAGAATCTTATTTGTAATGAATGAGAACATTTTAATAAGAAACAATAAAAACAGTCTAAAGTCAACACTGTAAAACAATGTAATATGATATTAAATTTCCTACAAATGCATGCCACCTTTGATCTCTGAGAAAATACCAAGGAGTTGCTGTAACAATGCTCAATCTCATTTTATGTCAGTATATAAATATAAAGTATAACTGATTTGTGTTTTCTTCATTAAAAAAACTCTGCAAACCGATTCAACATGGCAGCAGGTCACATATTCCCACCAAACCAATATGAACAGCCTGTTAATGCTTGAAGTCATGTTCTTCTAGCTTATCTTCATTTGTTCTCAGTCTGTAAGGAAGGGAGTAAAGGGAAGATATATTCATATTATGATTTTCATGTTTTTTTTTCATTTTTCATTTTCTTTTTCATTTGTTTTTTAAATTAACCTGTGTCTCTTGCCGTGGCACTGCAGTGGCACTGCTGCAGCCGAAAGCAGAGGATCCTGCCACCATTCAGATGGTGTTCTAGTGGCGGTGGCGGCAAACTGCTATGTACAACGCATGTGCGGTGTCACACGCATGCACTGTACATAGTGGTTTGCCGCCGGCACCGCTTGAGTGCCATATGGACCATGGTGGGATCCCTCCGTCGCCACTACAGCTGCAAGCGAAGGATCCCTCCGCCACTGCAGCAGCTGTGACCAGAGGATCCTGCCACTGTGCGTGCGGCGCTTGGGCGGCACCGGCGACAAACCACTATGTACAATGCATGTGCGGTGTTGCACGCAAGTGCTGTACGTTGCAACACTGCACATGCACCCTACATAGTGACACAACTTTCTGACTAGTTGCAGGACCTTTGCCAGACCTAGCAGAGTACACGCAGAATCCATGGAAGCAATTGACAACTTGGCTGCAAACAGGATAGACGAAGCAGGAACCAGGAACTTGTAGTGTTTATTATATACAGTGGACTATTAACAGGAACAGAACACGGATCTTATGCTAGCTCTCTCTGACACGACTCACAACTCCTACACTGACACAGAACTCTGAACACTGAACTCCTGAACTAACACATTCCAGTTAGTAGGCCATTAATTTTCACTCCCTTGAGAGAGCTTGACCAATCAGAGAGCGGTCTCCATGTCTCTGTTATCACCAGGCAGACTTACTCCTTCAGATTGCCTTCTGGCTGTCTGCCAAACCTTAATTGACTCTGTGTGAGTAGCTGCACATACACAGTTTCCCAACAGTTTGGCCTGCCCAAGGTATCAGTTAGCCTTCATTCACCCCTGGCCTCTTGTAGGGTGGATATAAACTGATATGGAGGAGGAGGAGGAGGAGGAGAGCCCAACTTCTCTCTGCCTCTTTTACTGTTCAGCTGATGGGGACAATTGCCCCCTGTCAATGATTAAGCTGATTGACCACTAGAAAATAAAGTAGCCAGAGTAGCTGCATTAAATGTCTTGTGTTCTCTGTGGAACAGCCATCTGTCAGTTTATGTATAGATTTCTGACCATGCACAAGCACAGCCCTTATAACAGAGCATCCTTCCCCAGACTGGTGCCCTCCAGATGTTTTGGACTACCGCTCCAATCAGCCCTAGTCAGCATGGCCAATGGTCAGGGATGATGGGATCTGTAGTCCAAATTTTTTAGATTGTACCAGTTTGAAGCAGCTTGGAATACAGAACTGACCCCGACTGCCCTTCAAATAGAGGGTAAAGTAGGAGACATGACCCAGTGACTGGAGCAATTTCTCATTCCTTCCATCACACCTAGCTCTGTGTCAGCAAAGTGGAGGAACTCAAAGTGCAAACTCATCAGAATTGCTTTAGAAAAGCCCAGTGTGGAAAAAAAATATTGCCTTAAAAACTGAAAGATGTTTTCAGAGCTTAATGCACTCAAAATAGTTTGGCATTTTGATTCACAACAGCCACTGTTACGTTCCAATGAAATCAACAGTACCTCCCTATGAGTAAATGCATTTAATACTGTAGTTAATATTCTATACTTGGATTGCACACTTTATATGCAAGCCTGGAAACTCTTACTGGGAAGTAAGTTCAATTGAACACAAAAAGAATTACTTCTGAGTAAATATGCCTCAGATCGGGCTGTTGGTTATCAAAAACATATTGTTTTGTATTATGCTGAATAATACATTACTTTGCTAATCTAAAATTTAAAACACACTCTGAATGTTTAGAGAATTAATGTTTCTAATTATTTTAATTAATTCTTTGATATTCTCATTTTTCATAAGCTTCTTTTGATGTTTAGTTTTCATAGTAGAAGCTGTGTGAGCTCATATTTCATTTGGTCCAATAGGTTTTAAGAATGTTAGATGAACAGATTATTATGTAAAGGTGATCAGTGTACACAGCAGGTTTGTGCAGCTGAATCGGGTTAAGTACTTAATTCATTCCGGAGGTCCGTACTTAACCTGAAACTGTTCTTAACCTGAAGCACCACTTTAGCTAATGGGGCCTCTTGCTGCTGCCACGCTGCCGGAGCACGATTTCTGTTCTCATCCTGAAGCAAAGTTCTTAACCTGAAGCACTACTTCTGGGTTAGTGGAGTCTGTAACCTGAAGCATATGTAACCTGAAGCGTATGTAACCCGAGGTACCACTGTACCTTGGGATAGGTTAGGTGAAAATCCAAATAATAAATGAATCAGTCACTATTTCATCATCATCAACAGTTCTTTTTTCATTAAAATGGGTGAATAAGTGCTGAACACATAATCTCTATTAGGTTATGCCAGGTTTTATTAAATGTATTTATCACTTCTCTCTCTAAAAAAAAGTACTGAAGTAATTTACAACCAAAGTAATAATAATAATAATAATAATAATAATAATAATAATAATAATACAGTAACAAAATCATATAAACATTATTAAAAAACAGATTTAATAATACAATACCACATCATTGGTGCTGTCCAAGTGCTCAGGAAAACAAAAACATCTTTGCCTGGTGCATAAATGATGACAAGGTTGGCACCAGGTGGGTTTCGCTGGGGAGAGTATTTCATAAATGGGGGCTACTACAGAGAAGGACTGCTCTCTTGTCTCCACCCTGCAGACCACTCTCAGAGGTGGCGCACAGAGAAGGGCCTCAGAATATGATCTGAATTTCACATGGGGAAAGGTGATCCTTCAGGTATAGTGGCCCTGATCTGTATAAAGCTTCAAGGTCAAAGCCAACCCTTTGAACTGGGCCTGGAGACAAATTCAATCCAGAATGCTCGCGCCTTCTTGTTCCATTAAGAATCTAACTGCTGTGTTTCCTCCAGCTGTAACTTCCGAACCATCTTCAAATACATTTGAGGTACTGAGCAGTCGCAGAAGACCTTCTTAGCTCAAGGAAGCAGTGAAAGTGAACTCACATAGACCCAGTATTTATTTGTATCTCTGTTGCAAGGTAGCAATAAAATATAGTAAAAATATTGTTCTATGTCCCTCCAGTATTGAAAAGCATGGCTGCTTGCTGACTTCCCATAGGTTACCATGGGAACAAGAGGCTGAATTAGATGGACCTTGGTTTGATCCAGTAGGATCTAGCTCATTTCACTGCCTATTATATTTCGCCTTTAAATGTCTCCTTTACCAATGTGAATTCATAGCCCCTTTCTCCTGACCTCCACACCACACAGTAGTGCATTTGGCATCGTCCTTGGGATTTCAGTTCCCACAATCCACATCTCTTGCCTGTCAACGTTTGCTATTTATTTTCTAGTCTGTTGGCAGAAAGCATTATGTCATCTGCTGGCCACAGAAAGGGCAATGTACTCCCCGTATACTAGAGATGCATCTGCAGGACATGTACTGTGATAGAAGGTGACTTTGTCTGTGGCAGCTTGCGGGGTGGGGGATGGGAATGAGGAAGAACAAGCGGGGTGGGAATGATTTGAGGAAAGAATTCATTTTCTTGGGGAGAGCTGCAGGGGATAACATAGGTCACACTACCAGGAATTATAAGTGAAGTGAATATGTTGAATGTCTGATACACTTTATGAAAACAATTGTCTGTGAAAGACTCTCATTTCTCTAGAATTGCCACTGGGCAAAACATCCAAGGAATTCTGAGGAGAAATAAAAGAGTTTTGATAAGAGTGCTGACTTCCCTCTGGGAGATTTTGCATTTTAGACTGCCACCGAATTCCACCTAATATGAAATTCAAGGTAAATTTGGATGCTCTCCTCAATCAAAATACGTGAGGTATTTGAAGGTTAGCATCAAGAATTCCAATCAAACTAGTGACAATTCGCTAGTGCAGGGGTAGCCCATATGGATTTCAACTCCCACCACCCCTGACCATTAGCTGCTCCCATAACCCCATTTTATCAGGAAACTACTACTATAAGACAAAACCAGTAGAAATATCTGCATTAAATTTAGCACTGACGTATATTGTCAACTTTTCACCCACTGTATTTATAGATTTGATTCGCTGGTTTGTGTTTTTTTCCAGGTGGTCAACCAGGTGGAAAACTATGGGTTTTAGCAGTGTCTGGAAAATCACTACAGACTGTTTCGTCCTGCTCTGAGCATTTCAGTAGAAAAGGAGGGAGGACACATACCAACATTCCTGTTCAAGTTGTATAGAGGACTATTGTCATGCCTCATTGCTGTGCAATTGTTTCACAAAATTGTCCTAAGTGTTTACTCAGAAATAAGTTCCACTAGGTTCAGTGGGGATTTCTTCAAGCCTTAATTACTTTTCTATACCTGATTTGCATACAAAACATGCATTATTATAGGATTATACTCTAGGCTGAGCTTCCTGGATTGCTGCAGTTTTGAACTAGAGCTAAAGCATAATTTCTCAGAAATGATTTTTCTGATACATTTCCTAATACAGTAGTGCTCTTTCTGAATTGCTGGAAAAGTTTAACCCTGTCCCTAGAGAGTATTTGATACCATAACACCCCCACCCTAATCTCACCACCTGAGATAAGGATGGATGACTGGAGTGCCAGTTTCAATATTGTTTAATATTATTTTAAGATTGCTGAAGGAAGCAGTAAGTCTGGTCTATACCCCTCCCATTTGTGCTCTCTTAGCCCCCTGCTTCTTTCATCAACACATAGGGACAAACATTTTTGTTTCATTCAGTATTAGCCAAGCCAAACTTTATCAGAAGAAAATATACTGAGAAGTTTTCTGGGCTTTTTCTCCATCCACCCTCTCAGAGAATATTCAGTTATGTTTCACACACCCCATTCTGACAAATGAATTTTAGGAGGCCATTTTTGTTCGGTCAACCTATTAACCAGGCCCGGGGGCCAAATGCACCCTCTAGCTGGCCCTTCGGGTTCTTCCCAGGGCTCATCTTCTCTAAAGGCTGCACTCCTCACTGGCTCTGCTTTGTGCTTGGCTGGAATATGTCCTTAAAGGTAAAGGGACCCCTGACCATTAGGTCCAGTCGTGACCGACTCTGGGGTTGCCGGCGCTCATCTCGCTTTATTGGCTGAGGGAGCTGGCGTACAGCTTCCGGGTCATGTGGCCAGCATGACTAAGCCGCTTCTAGCGAACCACAGCAGCACACGGAAACACCGTTTACCTTCCCGCCGGAGCGGTACCTATTTATCTACTTGCACTTTGACGTGCTTTCGAACTGCTAGGTTGGCAGGAGAAGGGACCGAGCAACGGGAGCTCACCCTGTTGCGGGGATTGGAACCGCCGACCTTCTGTTTGGCAAGTCCTAGGCTCTGTGGTTTAACCCACAGCGCCACCCACATCCCAGGAATATGTCCTTAAATGGTGATAAATCTTCTACATTGCTTGGATGGAGACATGGGAATCTCTGATTTTTGCATGGCCACTGGATTATGGCCTGTGCAATGAAGATTACATCCATTGTTCTGCCAACAATTTGTCTCTGGCTCCTCCCACCACTGTGGCCCCTCCATGAGGGGATATGGCTCTTAGGCTGGAAAGAGTTCATCATCCCTGTTATAAACAGGTAGGTACAGTGGTACCTCAGGTTACATACACTTCAGGTTACAGACTCCGCTAATCCAGAAATAGTAGGTTTAGAACTTTGCTTCAGGATGAGAACAGAAATCACGCAGCGGCAGTGCAGCGGCAGCAGGAGACCCCATTAGCTAAAATGGTACCTCAGTTTAAGTACAGTTTCAGGTTAAGAACGGACCTCCAGAACGAATTAAGTTCTTAACCCGAGGTACCACTGTACTTATGCTTTTTGTTTTTGTTTTAAAGTGGACATCCCTTATTCCTTTTCTTTGTTTTTCATGGTGCATGAAAATGATATCCTCAGAATATCAGGACCATCCTCCCTCTGGTTTCCGAACCTTCAGATGTGGTATTCATTTACTGTCACTTTATTGAACTGTTTGACAGCTCTGAGGGTTGACTTATATCCTTCTCCCTGCTTGTCTGCCATGGCCTGTGTCATTTCCTAATAACAGAGAGCGCAGAAAGCAACAGAAGTATTAACCTCCTTCCAGTCAGAGGCCTCCATCTCCATATAATAGATGTTCAGACAGCTTTTCACTGTCAAGGTCAGGGATGCACCATGTCCCGAGAGAGGACTCTAATCCTGCGACAAAGAGTTGAATGAGTAGCTAGGGGTTGCCATTCCAGTCATACAACTGCAGTTGCCAGCACGGCCTTTAACAAAACTGTTTACAGATTTATTACAGGTACAGGTAAATGTAAATAAAGAAATAATTCCTGAGCTCGGATGACCAAGTTCACTTTTTTTTTTTTAATTAACCATCTAGAAAAATGGTGAGTACTTGAGAAGATGGCACATGCTGTGTATTGGTCTGGAGCAGCTCCCTCTGTTTGCCATAACTGAGCCAGATCTGCATCAGTAGTGAAATGTGAAGCCAAAGACAGGAGCCTCCAATTAAAAAGATGCTGGGATCCAGGATAGGGTCAACACTGCATACGAAGTGACTACTAAAGGTGATGCTGCCATACATCTGTGAAGGTTTTAAAAGCTTTATGCTGCCAACTCACTGGTGCCATGCAGATTGTATTGATTCTTATAACAGGAATAAGTTCTCTCTTCCACTTGTATGGGAAGGCCCTCTGTACATGCTTATCCTCCCCATACCAGTCTCCTCATCGCCTGGGTGCTAGGCTTCTAACCTCAATTTAATGAAATGGTTTATTTAAAATATTTTTGGCCAGTGCCCTTCCAAAGTGGCTTACAGTTGATGCTTCCATTGCTAATGGTTGTTGTTGGTGCTTTCCTAAATGCAACAGCCTCATATCATGTGGTGGTTATTTTCATGGTACACACTGCCTGGAAAAGGGAATTGTGAATTTAACGCCATTGCAGGAAGAAGGCAAAGCCTAAGCAATTTTACAAGGAGATTTTACAACTTCAAAACAAAATTGTTCATCATTCACTCATTCTTTTGTTCTTTTATTTGAATGATGCAATTCCACTCCACTCTCCGTCCATAGAGTGCTCGGAAGGTCGGATTGTTTTTCTGAACAAAATAAATTCAGATAGAATTTCAAGTTGGTGTCTTCCTTTATGCTTGTTTGTTTTTGATTTGGAAAACAATTGAATGGATGGAACAAATTCAGTATTAATTGGGGAAGGATGCCTATTTGTTTCTTTCTGTGGTGAAAAAAATAATGAGTCTCTCCCCCCCCCTCCGCTAGCCATAAATCTTCCAAGTTTCATGTGGTTTGTTGCAGAGAAAAACATTATCACCTGCTCATCACCGATATTGCCCTACATTCATCTAGTTAGCATGTTATGATTAGCATCCTGGTCAGACTGATCTGAGGAGGACTAGCTTGCAAGTGGTGATAATGTCCTTTGCAATCTTCGCTCAGTGTGTCACAACCATTTCAGTGCCTGATTTTCAGCTGGGCACAGCAGCCAAAAAGGTTCATCAAGTCAGCCAACTGAGCTTTCAGGGAAGGAAAAATTCAGTACACCTTGTTCAAAAGAAAACAGAATAAAGTAACGGAAAATAATGAGCGCACAGTCCTTTAGATGCTGTAGATCCATACTTTCTACTGATTGAACTTCTGTTATGGTGGCATGGGGAATAGTTTAATCAGGCTTTGAGCCACAAATTGTGGTTGCTGTTGTTGTTGGTGGAGTGCATATAATTTCCGCAGACACCCATGAAATCCCCAGTGTCAGCTTTGGCAACTGCTAGGACTGCAACACTCCAGCAATACTCCCCAATGATCCCTCCCTGTGCCCCCATCTTTGGAAAAGGTTCCAGGGCTTGGAGGTGCCATTTAAATTTCCCATAATGTCATGAAATGATGCTACACTACATCAGGAGTGTCATGAAGTTGGCTCTTTGCTAGGCCTGGCCAAAAAAGCTGGTTTTGTTGAGAGTTCAGTCTTTTGGGAATAGATGTGACCTCATGAGAAGGCAGTTTCTTTCACATTAATTGCTAATGGTCTCATGATGTGCATCTGTGCTTGCTTGTTTTGGCCCACTGAGTGATGTTGGAAATGATCCACCTTTGCTCCTGAAATGTGAGGAGTGGTGCTGGCAGGGATTATTTTTGAGGACACAGAGGGTTGACTTTATCCCCCCCTCTCAAAATGACTGCTCAAAAGTTCATTTCTGACATCAGAGACCTCAGCCAGCATCCCCACACTATTCCATATTGACTTAACTTTCATCTCCTTCTTTGTCAAAGTCCTAATCACACTCTCCTGAGGGGATATTTTGAAAGGTCCCAGAAGCTCTGGAACTTGGGACAAAGCTGTTGTTCAATTTCTGAGTTTGTCTGGTCACGCTCCTCAAAATGCCCCAGTCCAGACTGCCCACAGTCAAAGCTATAAAGACTTTGTCATGTGGGTGATTTGTTTACGCCTGTCTGAATGGCAATTATTGTGCAGGTCATGGATAAAAATAGATTTAAATGGAAAAGACACTCTGTGCACATGTCCAGAATTTAGATTTCAAAAGTTTATGGGGGAATGATATTCTATTCAGATTGCATCTGAGCATAATCAACTATTCAAAATGATATTCCAAACCAAGTGTTTAAGAAGTCTATCAACATCACTAGCAGCCACCTTAAGGGAACCCAGGTGCTAGAAAACTGGATACCTCCAGAGCTTTGTTAACCTCTGAGAGGCAATAGGAATTTGGAGAAGGAAAGAACAGTAGTATGGAAGGGGGCAGTGTTTTGCCCTCAATTCTGATAATTAAAAGCAAATAACTGGTAAGGTGACTGGACATGTTTATACAAGCACACGTGTAAATAACTAAAAATCAGAAAACTGGCTGGATATGAGCTGCATTGGGAAAGGCCTGGCTATTATAGTACTTCACACATTTTCAATATTAATCAAATTGTTTTTGTAAGAAGCATAAATACAAGCTTGGGTTTTGTTAGGCACACACATTGTCTGACTTATAAATGATCAGATAGTCCTCATTGGGATGTTGTGGCAAATTTGAATCAGCATGGTTCAAGCTAGAGAGGATCTATCTGAAACCAGCAAAAGTGACAAGCATTTTGTAATTCTTGATATGTTGAAAAAGGCTAAATGGAATAGAGCTTCCTAGGGCACTTTCTGTGCCCCAACAGTTGCTGAAAAGAAAAGAGAATCCTTATATTGGTTCCTATGGGCAATAACTACAGCAGTGTGTTTGCATACCCCACATGTTGTTAACAAAACAGGACCATGTGTGTGTGTTTTAATAGTGGCCCACTGATCCATTGGTTGAGACTGAAGGGCCGATTACTGCATAAGTCACACCAATACGTGTGCTTTCCCTTCCCTATGCCAAATTTGGTGAACCGCTAATGTAACGGTGTAAATGTAAAGATGGTTTTCCTTCCTGTATGTATACAAATCTATATTTAACATTTTGGGTGGAAATCTTTATGACTTTTCTGCTAGCAACATGCACCTCAGCTGACTGAAGCGGACGGTGTTCAGCTGGAATCAAAACCAGTACAGAATAGTGACATTTCTTTATTAAACCATCATTTTCTCTCTCTCATGCAATTGAAGTATGTCCTCCACAGCCTTAAAATATTGAGGTTTGGGTAAAAATTTAATGAAATACAACTGACTGAGTCACCAATTAAAAGACAACTGATTAATGCACTAAAAATCTTTAATCACCTGACAGCCCTAATGGGATGTAACACATACCGAGGGCAAGTAATCAAGGGCAAGTAACAAACGCCATACACTTTCAGATTGCAGCACTATTTCCCCTAAAGTTCTCTTCCTGGACATAATGACTGCATTTTCCCTCGTTTGTAATCCAGCCAACATCTTGGACTTAATGTCACGATGAATTAAAAATCATGGCCACATACCTCAAGAGTGTTTTTCCTTCTTTAGTTCACATATGTTTGACCAGAACATTCTTTCCCCCTGGGAATAACATATAAGAAAGGAGTTCATCTCTTTGATAAAGATACTGATTTTTGCAGTAAGATTTTTTAAAACAAACCAACAAACAACAGCTATGACATTCAAAATATAGCCTGCAGAAATAATGGTGGACAGTAGACATCCTGCCTTAAGGGCCACTGAGTTCTACTTTTCAGTTCTGAAAACATTGCCCTTTTGAGGAATGGACTCCAGTCTAGCAAAGCAATCCACAACTCAGAAAAGCTAAGTACTGGGATTTGTGTTCAGTGAAAATGAAAGAGAATCCTGATACTAAACATACTTGCAGCCCTGTCCTATGCAACTTACTAATAATATTAAAAAAGACTTGATTTGAATGAGAATTGTTTCCTAGCAACTGTGCACAGAATTTCAGTCTAGTAGAGCAATCCAAACCCCTTTTGCTCTGAGCTGGGTGGTAGTGCAGTGGGCAGGTCCTCCATCTAGCCTTGCTGGCCTCCACCAGCCTCCTAAGAACATAAGAAGAGCCTATTGGATCAGAACAGTGGTCCATCTAGTCCGGCATCCTGTTCTCACAGTGGCCAATTGGATGCCTGTGGAGAACCCCCATGCAGGATACAAGCGCATGAGCTTTCTCTCCTTGTGTGATTTCCAGCAACTGGTATTGCTGCCTCCTACCACGGAGGCAGAGCATAGCCCTCATGGCTAGCTTCCTGCCAGCCTACAACTGTGGGGTGATGCCAGCATCACTACTCTGTCATGGTGTTCCCGCTTATGCCCACCCAAAGTGTCACCAGTTAGATTCCCAGGTGCAGGGCTGAGTGGCACCGTGACCTGCCTGCCCCTCCACCTGGGTCACTGTTAATACCAGAGCTGCTGAAGTGGTGGTGGCCCCAGAACTCCATAAAACCTCACCTGACTCAGAATCCTTTAGTGCCAGCATACACAACAATTGAGCTGAATGATGAAACGTGAGCCGAGTTTGGTGCATGGTGAATTGGTTGCATGACTGCTTTGCTGCCTCTCCAAGTCACTGTTTTTCAACGCAGGCTGGGATAAGAACATAAGAAGAGATCTGCTAGATCAGATCTGTCTTTTGTGCCTATAGCAGCCAACCACGTGCCTATGGGAAGCCCACATGAAGGCAATAACCTCCTGCTCATGATCCTCAGCTGGTATTCAAAGGCATCCTGTCTGATCTTGGAAGTAATATAAACAGAATGGCTAACCATCAATAGCTTTATGACTGTGCCGCCACTGTTCAAAGTTCTGGTGTTTCTCTGCCAGTTTCTCTAGTTTTGGTTGCATACATATCAACATGCATTTGACCTCCTCTCAGAACAGCTAAATGATGAGTCCTCTCACACGGTGGCGGAGCTTCACGCTCCAAAACTGGGGGGAGAGCAGGCGGGGGTGGGGCGCCCAGCGCGGGCAGGGGACCAGCTGCGATGGCACCCAGGGGATCATGCTGCCGGGGGGCGGTGTGCTCCCCCCCCACTCCTCTTCCTCCACCAGTGCTCTCACAAAGTTCATGAAATTATTATTATTATTTAATTCTGAGACATTGGTAGCGGCAGTTTTTCAGCCACTTTCTTTTACAATACTGATAACGGTATGCTTCACTAGATTACCATACAAGGAGGAGAACAATAGAGTGTAGCCTTTAATTGGTTCTTCCACAGTGAGTGACTCTAAAAGAAAAAACAAAAAGACGATTTCTTCCTTTGCCACAAGAACATTTATGGCAGAATGGTAAGAGATCTACGACATATAAACCACTGTGTCATCTAAATAGGAAATTTATTTAATGGACTATGTACCATTCCATGAAAGACTCCAGTTCACTCCAATCAGAGCTATGCTGTGGTTTGTTTTTGTTCGAGGATTTCTTTTCTTTTCTTTTTTTGTATTTCAGGATCTTGTCAGTAACAGGAAAATACAGCAAGCCAAAAGCTACATATCCGTTTTCTTTTTACACAGTACAGTTTCTTTAAAAAAAAAACAATTACTGAGTTATATTTGTAAGTCAGAGTCACAGTAGGGTTTTTTTCATGTATATTTGCTATTCACACACTGCAGAATATTGCCAAGTAACCTCACTGGTGGGAACTGACAACATGGAGTTACATGCATTCATGTGAGACCATATTCAATGATGTATATATTGAATTAAGCACATTCATTTTTAAACACCGTCCAGTAAAACTGATCCCTTGTCAATCTTTATTTTTTCTTTTTTCTTCCCCCCTCCCATTGTTGTTCTGAGTTAAATTGGCTTTTCTTTAAAATCCACAAATACGCACAAAATAACCTGTAAACAGTTTTGACATTACACGTATGTACAAAGTGAACCACGTAAGAAAATAAGTCAAAGAGGTAATTCAGTGGGTGCCACTTGACAGAACATCAAAGTGCAACAGACTGACTCAGCCTGGCAAAGTCAAGAATCGACGTGCTCACATGAGGTCAGAAAGAAACGCAACTTCAGCAAGGCCCCGTATAGATCACATTATCACAGAAGTCACAAAAGAAACATCAAATCCTGTGTCCGCTGTGAAGAATATTGCATTGTATGCATTTTACTCATTTGTGTGCAGATATGTATATAGGAAATCTAAATAGCCAAAGATTCAACCAGTTTGTCATCCTACTTTTTACTTTATTTTTATTTGTCAGGGGAAAGAGTTTGTTACTCTTTCCACTAAGTGTGAAGGATTCTCAGAATTTATGCCAGGTGAGAGGCTTAGGATACTGCACTTCGGAGCAGCCACAGCAGCAAAAGCTACAACTTGATGTGTGAGAATTTTGTGTTTAAAATAATAATTATATGAGTATATATTCCCGCTCCTGATAATACAGATTAGCACTTTCCCTCGTATGATTTGTCCTGAACATTTGCACAGATCTGCACCATATTTACAGAGCAGTTGAAACGGCTATTCCATCAGTGGGAAAAAACTCCCAACCATACTGGGAAACAAATCACTTCATAATAAATTGCACTATAGAACCCACAGCATTATCCATCTGAACTCATCTCAATGACCTGACTTTGATGCCTATATAAGAGATTGGGAAATGTTCATTATCAGAAACTTAATTTATTTTAAGCATATTTCATAGCTTTATCCTGGTAATTTTCAGTGTTCACAGAGCTGGGACTATAAACAACACATCTACCATGTTTGTCTTCTCCTATGGTATACAAAGAACCCTGTGTGTAAATAAGAAATTTGTAAATCAATAGCCCAGTGCTAAGCATGAAACTCAAAAAATAATCGTACAGATTTTAGCCAGTGAAGCTTTATGTAATTATGACACAAGTATTTTTTGTGGATTCCAGATGGGGATATGTTGAATCCCTCTGACAAACTCCACTAGTTCCTCTAGTTCATTCAAAACTGTTTGCTTATATGTCTCTTTTTCGCTTTGGTAAAATATACATTTATTTTATTTTTTTGTATTTTTCCCTTCTCAAATAAAAACAACAGCTACTTTTGGCTTTCCTTAGATATGCAGGAAGTGCTAAATTTGCCATGCAATTTCATCTTAGGTGGCATTCAGTAGCAACTCAACAAATAAACATTATGAGATTTTCCTCCAGGTGCATGTGCACAGTTGAGGAAAGTGGAAAATTAGGTAAGTAAAAAAAAAGAGAAAAGGGTTTTGAAAAAGATGTTCATCTTTACTCTGGCCTTCATTGCCCAGAGCATCTTTTCTGTTTTTATGTTTCTTAGCATGGGAAACTATCACGTACACCACTGAGAAAAGGAATAAAATTGTAACTATAACCAGAATTTTCCCACTTCCATAGGAACATCCTGATTTATCCTATTTCCATAGGAACATTAAAATTAAATGTTCTGTAAAGCATTGGAATCAAGAGGAAAATATTGCACTTTCAGATAATGGCTCTGATTCAACAAGAGTGGGTGTAGTGGGCTTGTGGTAAACTGCATGTACAGTATGTTCAGTGGACACAAATCACCAGCCCAGCTGCAGAGCCACATCTGCATGACACACAACTGGGATAGAAGCTGATGTGCTGTTTGAGCAGGGCAGGGGATACAAGCAGGACTGGATCCAGGCCCTGGTGGGTTTGGCTGCTGGATGGGGTTGGGGCTGGGGATAGGTGTGCATATATCTTTATGATATCAACAGGCCATTCTCCACCCAGTTAGGAATCCAAAGCCAAAGCCTGCTCCTGCCTAAGGATAGTCCCTAGCAGCATCATGGCAAATACATACACGAAGAGGAAGAAGAAGAGGAGGAGGAGTTTGGACTTGATATCCCCCCTTTCACTCCCCTTAAGGAGTCTCAAAGCAGCTCACAATCTCCTTTCCCTTCCTCTCCCACAACAAACACTCTGTGAGGTGAGTGGGGCTGAGAGACTTCAAAGAAGTGTGACTGGCCCAAGGTCACCCAGCAGCTGCATGTGGAGGAGCGGGGAAGCAAACCCGGTTCACCAGATTACGAGTCCACTGCTCTTAACCACTACACCACACTGGCTCTCACCAGAGTTTTCATCCATCTAAGTTTTTAAAAACTTTCAGGTTCTCCTTAGCTCAGCCCAGTGGTGTTTTCTCCTAAATCAATTAGGGGCAGGGGTGCCAACTTGAATAAAATATTTGGGGGGTAGGCAGGTAAGCCATGCCCTGCATGACTAATCACATGACACAATGTGCACACACCATGTGAATGGCTATGTCCATCAACTCTGGGGCCTCCCAGGCCCCTCAAATATTTTATTGGTGGGCAATGACCCCTCGACCTCTAGGAGTTGACTCCTATGTGGGGGAGGGATTAAAAACAACTTTCAAAGTGATTCGTGTAATTTTTCTTAAGGCTATCCCTGGACGCTGAAAAGAATCCTACATCTAAGTGAAATGTGGCACTGGTTTGCTGTGTCCTTGTCAGAGTTGTATCATCTTACGTCAACAGAAAATTTCAAATTGAATGGTTCCCTTGGGTCAAAATAATTGTGTGTACACCATGATGTTCATGAGCGCAGTGTGATGACAGTTTAGCATTGCTTCCAGGGTATACTTGTGCTACTTTTTTGTATAGTCATCAGTGATCTAAAGAAATTGGTATTTGCTCCCCAATAATAAAATAATAATACGCAATAATAAAATACTCAAAAAATAAAACTCAAGGTAAAGATTACAAGTAGCCATATCAAAAGGATAACACTTTTTCACTTATGGATTGATAAAGTGAGCAGTACATTTGCAACATACATTTAAAGTTTTCTGTCATCTACTGAAAAAAGTGAAGACTCTTCTAAGTATCCCTTGCACTTTCGTTTTGCTAAGATGCTATCCTGGTCCACTGTACTAACAAGAGTTTGGATGCTTATTTGAGAAGAAAAAGTTAATATGTCAGGGAAGTAACTTAAATGCATTAGGTCAACTCAGTTTTAATGGGTTTGACTAGCATTCATGTTGGTGAAAACTTAAAATAGCATCAAATTGTTGGAAGAATGCTAATGGCTACATGTCTTTGATTTACTGTCTGAATTGGCAGCTTCACATTGCTTCAGCAAGGACAGGCTCATTTTTTAAGTTATCGAAGTCCTTTGCCTACAAGAACTGTGAAGCAGGATCTGAATATCCCAGCATTCAAGACTTTTAAGTCTGAGGTCCATACCTTCCAACATTTATCCAAGGAAAATAGGGATCTCCTATTCCATATTTTGTAAGATGCTGAGCCTATGCCTTGTACTGGCATATGTCTTCTAGATCTGTTTCGTGGAATAATGATGATGATGATAATATAATGATGATGTTATTATTTTATTTATACCCCACCCATTTGACTGGGTTGCCCAGCCACTCTGAGTGCCTTCCAACATATATTAAAACCTAATAAAACATTAAACATTTAAAAAAACTTTCCTATATAGGGCTGCTTTCAGATGTCTTCTAAAGGCTCTATGGTTACTTATCGCCTTGGCTCAGGGGTTGCATAACTCCATACCCTTTCAACATTTCTACAATTAAAATAGGGACATCCTACCATACCCTCCAACATTTCTCTAATGAAAATAGGGATGTCCTAAGGAAAAGTGGGACATTCCAGAAATTGGAATGACTTCTGTAAATCTGGAACTGTCCCTACAGAATATGGACACTTGAAGGGTCTGGAGTTCTGCACTTCACTGCAATCAGTGGACAACATTTCCGCTTCCTCTATGTTTAGGGTCTAAAAAAATTCTTAGCAGTAGTTTAAGGCCCAGTTCAGCAAGGACAGGCTGGATATACCTGCTGTGGAGATAGGTAGAACGCAAAAGGTTTTTTAAAAAGGGTTTTTGAGAGCTGGCTGACAAGTGCAACCATCTTGAAAAGAACTAGTGAGTCCTATTGCTGTCACATACAGTAACTAAATAGTTTGCTATGAGAGCAAGCCTATTAATATGAAGCTGCTGCATTTTCTGAATCTTTCCTCTTTCAGTTCTAATAAAAAATGCCAGAGTAGCATCAGATCTGGGCTGAAGTTAAATGGTAGAGCATCTGTTTTGCATGCAGAAGGTCTCAGTTTCAATTCCTGGCATCTCTAGATAGGACTGGAAGTGTCCCCTGCCAGTCAGTGTCGACAGTACTGAACTACATGGACCAAGGATCGGGCTGAGAACAAAGTCATTGACTGCATTTGCACATCAATGTAAGCCATGATTAATGGTTTACTGTGAATGCGTAAATCACTCCCATTTCACTCTGCCCTGGTGACAAGCAGGATCAAACCACAATCCTCGGCTTTGTATTACAGCTCAACCAGGAATACTCGAACTAGAATTTCTATTCCCTGTTATATATGTGAACTTTTCATAAAATGAATGTGATGAGGTATAAATTAGCACATCTACTATACAAACCATGGAATTGAGGGACCTGAGGGGACCTGTGCATGGCTGATGTTGGTTCTGCGACCTAAAGTATTAGAAATATGTTGGGTGTGTAACTACCTATGGTAGAATCCTTGGGAAATTGAGAAGAATGATTTAAAGTAACCCTCTCAAATGCAGATAAGCATTTCTAATCACAATCATCATTATCACAACATGTTTTTAGTCATGCTTTTCTACGTAGTGTATTTCCTTTGTATTTTATTGATATTACCACCTGGATGACCTGCCTTCTTGACTATATTTGAACATTTTCTATATTTCAGACTGGAACGTACAATATAAGAGACAAATGTTGCTATTTCCTACTTCTCACAAAGCGTTTGAAGATCAGTGCAAGCTGCAGGAGTGCAACATTACCTAAGGCTGGCGTCCAGTGGTGTTCTTGTAACTAACAGAAGGCATCCCTGAGTGGAATGGAGAAGGAAAGGGTTTTTTTAGCAATCCACCTCCCCGCAGCCCCCTACAACTGGAGATGAACAAATTTGCCGATAACAGTTTCTCTCAGTTTCTAATTCTTCCAGTCTCAACGTCAGTTCACCACATTTCTGCATCAGTCTTTGATTTATTTGTTTGTTTTAAAACAATCCTCACAAGCATTTGTCAGAAATTTTAGTGCATATTTCTGCTGATAGAAACATTTTTTCAAGCCTTTTTGTCTAACACACACACACACACACACACACACACACACACACATTACAAGCAATTTCCCCAATACAGCACATTTTTGTATGTTGCGTTCACTAACATATGCATCTTGCACACCCTTTCTCTAATATGTGAGTTTTTGTACACATTTCCCAGCTGGAAAACTAGATCACAAAATTTGGAGAAGTGCTTCCTTCAAACAATCACTGCATTTCAATTTGTGTATTGTTTTGGGAAGTGTGAATTAGGTAGGTTCCCATTAACATGTGAAACAAACTGGATATCTCCTCATCGCTATCTGCAACCACACAATATATCCGAGCAAATTTAGGAGGGCTGGGGATGGGGGCTGAAGGGAGGAGAAGAAATATCCAAAAAATGCCTTTCTCCTTGTGCTGTGAATGAATGCCTTCCATCAGCAGAGGAAACATCACTGAATACCTCCCTGTGTTTCTTTATTCCTAAGCGAAGAATAGCAAAACCACTGAAGACACCAGGTAATAGTAGTACTGAGCATCTTTCCTCCTCTTCAGAGTGTTTAAGGGTACATTAGAGCCAATGCACTGCTAGGGGTTTGGAAACACCATCCTTGGTTTTTATGATGTGAATAAGTTTCATCCAGAATTTAACTGAGACTCTTTTTGATAATATAAACAATAATAATAATAATGAGGAAAGAAACAGCCAATACAATTAGCTGGACTCTTCTTGTCTGGCAGAGGTTAGAAATTATGCCCTGCCACACCACCCTCACCTCCTCTGAAAGTTTTGGCCTAGGGACCAAGGTAGTTAATAAAGCTTTAGGCTATTATCCCAGTTAAGTAAACTTCATCCTCCTGCCCACCCCCTCTCCACTTTCTTTTCAAAGAAGCCTTTCATTCTCAGTGTTTTATCACAGGTTTTATAAACGCTTTAAAAACTTGTAGTGAGACTGTGAGTTTGTCATGTCCATATTACAATTCATATAAAGAATTTGAATTTCTTACAGGTGCCAGAGTTCCACTGCCCATACAGAGCTCTTTTGCCTGCAATCATTTACCTATTATTATTTTTTTAATTGTGAATATTGCATTCACTTTCTTCTATTCTGTCCACTGAAGAGCTCTATGTGTACATCTGTAACGGGGGCTGCATGCATATAGGTTTGCTACTGCTAGATATATATGCGTACACATATATGATATTGGACATTAAATTTTAAGACTCTTGGGGCAGGCACTGGAAAAGAACAACAACTATTTCATCTAAAACTGGGGGGAAAGGCCACATAAATCATATGTATTCTGGCACATTTTGTATGGTCTGATTTCCCCCCTCCCTGCAGATATTAATCACTGAACCAGTTTGTATAAAATGAAACCCAGTTCTATTCAACCTCAGAGGAAAAGAAAATATTCTAAGCATTCTTCTCCTTCTTCCTTGCTGGCCAAAGGGTTTGTGCTACAATATCCAATAAGTTTATATAGAGGGGGGAGGGGGGAGCTGACTGCATTTGAGATTGCAGAGTGTCAGCCATGCTGAGCTTCAGCCTGTGCCTCCTTGACAATCCAACATGTAAACTACAAGATAAATCCCTGCTGAAGTGCTATCGGGCGAATGAACCCCACATCCATTTTTCTCTATAATTTGATATTAAGATGAATTAATGCTAGGCTGTCTTCTTTGTGATTTGCAGTGAGAAGAACTGTGAGCACATGATGATCCTGGGGAATGACTGATTCTTATCAAGAGCCTATAATAATAATAATGGAAAAGACTAATTTCTTGTTTTCTACTGTTCTGCAGACCTGGCTGGGCGAAGAATCTGTTTCACAAGTCTTGATGGGGGCGGGGGGAACAAGACACAAAAAACCCAAAACAAAACCCAAAACCTGTCTAAGATTCTGTGCTTTTCTGATATGTTTTCATGCTGCTGTTCATGGAGACATGGCAGAACCCCCAGACTACCTTAGATAGATTTTTTTTTCTGGAGCCAGCTTAGACTCTGGAGGAAGTATCAAGGGAAGACAGAAGAAATATAAATGCAAAAAAGAGGAGGTTAAGAACCAGAAGGCAAGAGGGAAAAATACCTATGGACTGTATATGTCTAAGGACAAGTTCAGTTGGGAGGGGGAATCAGTTTTCTGAAAAGTACATTATAAATCAAAAGGTGAATTATTATTATTATTATTATTAATTACATTTCTATACCTGGGAAAGGTTAAAGTGGAATAACCAAGTCAGGGATGGAGAACCTTTTTTTCTGGATCCCCAAGTCTGCAAATTCCCCACCCCTGACTTAAGTGGTCAATGAAATCGTGGAAGAAGTTGATCAGGGAAGGTGTGGTAGCTTATGGGAGTCCATTTGATTTCTGTAATTAATTGGATTTGTTTATAGGCTTTATTAGAAGAAACTCAACTATGAAGTACATGTAAGATTATTACATCTCTCTCTCTCTCTCTCTCTCTCTCTCTGTGTGTGTGTGTGTGTGTGTGTGTACAACACTCCCGCCACTGTGGACTTGAGCACAGTTTATTAAGATGATGCTGTTTGCTACTTTGACTCCATGTCCTGGCAACCATGATTAATTGGAGGGAGAAACTGCCTTAATAATCTTTCAAGCTCAAATAAAGGCAAATAAGAAATACATTCATATACGTAGACATCAAATCTCAGTTTGACACTGGAGTTGCTCTTGGTTTGTTCCTGGGACTTTAGGGAAGCTTTTAATGTTTGATGCATTACTGTATTTTAATATTTTGTTGGAAGCCGCCCAGAGTGGCTGGGGAAGCCCAGTCAGATGGGCAGGGTATAAATAATAAATTATTATTATTATTATTATTATTATTATTATTATTATTATTATTTCAGTTTCCAACTTTCTTCATTGATTTTCTTCCTAAGATTACAGCACGAAAAAAGCTCTGATTTATGTGCTTATTTATTGGACTTATTCCCCACCCCAAGGATTGACAATAGTTCCAAGTTTTGGAGGGCCTCCAAACACCCTCCATGGGCCGCTCTCTCTCATTTCGTCTAGCAGGTCCAGGGGGCTCTTATCAGAGGGACCCCTGCAGATTCCCTACCATGACAGCTCCTGACACCGGCTCTGCTAACAAGGGCTCCAGGTGACTTCATCATTCTACTCTCTCCCTATTTCTCAGCACCAAAATCCATTATGAGTCTGAATAAAAATACACAAAGTGCAGAAACTGGCTCCTCTGACGTGTTTGCACAGCACTGACTTTGCCACTCTCACTTCCAGTAAGCAGCAGTTGTTTCTGCTGATGTGTATTAGTGAAAATGACAAAGAAAAATGCATTATATTAGATGAAACCGCATGCAAAAAAAATGTGTATATTAGGGAAATTTTCCATTAAAATGCGGGCAGATTTTCATGGTTTTTTTTTTTTTTTTTTTTTAAAGAACAAACTGATGTGGAAATGTAGAGAATAGAACCTAGGACTGGGGAGATGGGGAACCAAAGCTGACAGATTCCTTCATCCCTGCACTACACCTGTACTCAATAAGAGCTCTTGAGGCTTCATTGAAAAGCTAATTTAGTCCTGGCTAATGACCTCTGCAGATTTATTTGCGACTACCTCTCTCCATAAATAATTTAGTTGCAAAATTGTGAGAGAAAATGACAGCTATAAAACCAGGAGACTAGGCTTCAGATCTGCTGAAAGCAAACACTCTTCAGTCTAAGCTGGTGCTATACCCATCATGCCATGCAGCACCTTTGTCTGGGCTGGGAGGTACTGCTGAGAGACCCTGTGCAAAAACTCAGGCTTTCCAAGCTGATCTGCTGTAAGAAGAAAAAAGTTACTCCACAGTGCTTGGATTTAAGTCAGTTTACTCTAATTAACCTCCAATTAACTAAATCAATGTAAATCCAGGTTCTGTGGTGCGAATGGTTTCTTTAACAGGCTGCTAAAAATGTCACTAATGCTAAACATCAACTCAATTACTACACATACTACCTCAACTCAACCAGAGCAAGAAAAGACTGGTTTGATTTGTGGCAGGGCTCAGCCCTGGTCAATATTTTCAGTGGCTGGGCTCACCCTGAAAGCCCAAAAAGTAGATGGAGATGAAAGTGCTCCTGAGAAGCTACAGAGTGGATTTCCCTCATTCCTAATGACAAAAAAAAAATTCCAACGTTCCTCAGAATTAGGAGACAGGCCTTGCAGATTGGAAGATTGTGTTCCCAGATAGACATCCTGACTCCCTTCTCTCCTCTAAAATTAAGCCCAGGCATACCAAACTGATGCTTATTGGTTCCCACCAGTAATTTGAAAGCCATAGAATTCTGTCCTGATCAAAGTTTTTAAAAGCCTTTAGTATCATAAAATCATAGAATTGTAGAGTTGGAAGAGGGACCCCAAGAGTCATCTAGTCCAGCCCCACGCAATCCAGGAATCTCAGCTAAAGCATCCTTTGAAGGATCCTTTGGAAACTACAACTAATCCAGAATGCTGCAGCTAGACTGGTGACTGGGAGCGGCCACCAAGACCACATAACACTGGTCTTGAAAGACCTACCTTGGCTCCCAGTACATTTCCGAGCACAATTCAAAGTGTTGGTGCTGACCTTTAAAGCCCTAAACGGCCTCGGTCCAGTATACCTGAAGGAGTATCTCTACCCACATCATTCTACCCGAACGCTGAGGTCCAATGCTGAGGGCCTTCTGGTGGTTCCCTCACTGCGAGAAGCAAAGTTACAGGGAACCAGGCAGAGGGCCTTCTCAGTAGTGGCACCCGCCCTGTGGAACGCCCTCCCACCAGATGTCAAAGAGAAAAACAACTACCAGACTTTTAGAAGACATCTGAAGGCAGCCCTGTTTAGGGAAGCTTTTAATGTTTGATGCATTACTGTATTTTAATATTTTGTTGGAAGCCGCCCAGAGTGGCTGGGGAGGCCCAGCCAGATGGGCGGGGTATAAATAAATTATTATTATTATTATTATTATTATTATTATTATTATTATTATTATTGATGGCCATCCAACCTCTGCTTAAACACCTATAATGAAGGAGAGTCCACCACTTCCCAAGGAAGCCAAACAGTTCTTACTTCCAGAAAGTACTGGTAGGGTACATGCTTTCAGCATCATTTCATACTGAACTTCCTAATATTTCCCTTCTCATGCTTCAGAATGTTTCCTCTGACTCCTCAGCACCCTGAGAGCTCACAACTAAGATATGGCAATAATCATGGAAGTTGCATCATCCCAACAGTGGTTGTTGCACTGCTGCTTAATTGGATGGGTCTAGGGTTGGGCAGCACTGCAGGGAGGTGCACAGGTGCACAAGTAGAACTGCAGTCTGCTGCTCCCATAGGTGACCTTTCTGCCAGTCCACATTATCCCCATCCAGATAAGCAGGAACCTCACGACATGTGCCGCTCTTGAGTGTTGGGCTGGAAGAGTCAGGTTCGTATCTCCACTCAGCCTGAAGCTCACTTGGCTAACTTGCAGCCTCATCTACCTCATGGGGTTGTTGATAATAAATAGGATGTAGGGGAAAGAACCATGTTATCTTGAGCTCATCAGTCATCACCATCATCTTTACTGGGAGGTTAAGCCCAGTTTATTACAGCAGAACCTGCTTTTATATAAGGGTGCTCATAATTGGAATAAACCTTACAAAATAGACAAAGAGGGTTTGTCTGAAGGGCTGGCCTGCTGCTTAAAGGAGATAAGTTTTTATTGTATCTCAAGTGCTTTGTGTCTGCACATCTCACTTTATTCTTCACACATTCCCACACAAGCTTCTTCAGACCCTGCCTCCCTTTCGGTCTAATGCTATAGGTAAAAAAGATGCTCATAAGTAAGTGAAGCTCTTCCCCTCAAAGGGAATTTCTTGTGTTCTGAGAAGGCCCTTGCTCTCCCCCCCCCCATGAATCCCCATTAGCTGAGTGCATTTGGATACTTTTCAATTTTTAATTTCATTTTCAAATGCATGCAGCTAGAAGCGGAATGTTGCCTGTCACTTGAACAATCCATTTCCTGCAAACCGGAGTGCAAAATGCATCTTGTTAGGCCTATAATTTCTTCTAATTGCATCTGTGTCAAAAGGGGATGGGAGCCTGCTCTCCCCCATTTATTTGGGCCAAAGACGTTCTTGGCAGCAGCGCTTGGCAAGCCCACATAAATCAACAACTCAGCGGCTTGACCTGCCCGTATTCTTCCTCCAGAAGAGGAATAATCATCAGCATCTCCTCTTTCAACTGGTTCCTTTCCTTTTCATCCTTAATCTCCTAAACACATTTGTTGTTGTGGGGTGGGATGAGAGCTCTATAGCATGAGAAAGGACGAAAGAGCAGAGAGGTAGACAAAATCGCCTAACATATTAACAGAGATGCCAGGGAAATGGTATCAAGATGGTCAAAAGACCATTTGTACACAACTAGAACTGAACCTAATCTCTCTCTCCCCCCCCACCCTCACCACTTGCCAATTCCTCAAGTTAAGAAATGAAGGCTGCAGAAAGAGTCCAACAACTAGGTACAATTAGTGTTGCCATTTAGTTACTTATTTTACTGCCCCTGTGCCATCACTGATATGTAAAAAAAAAAAAAAGGAGAGAGAAATATTCTCTGGCGTGGAGATAACATGATGGGAAAGGATTTCCTGCTTGATTTCTGCATGCACATAAAGTCTCTTTGGAAGGCAGGGCCAGTTAAAAAAAACCAACACAAAAAACATTGGCAGCACTTACAATTCACACTGCAGATGTCTGCCATTTCTCCATGCACACTAGAGTTCTATCAGTTTTTATTCCAGCAGCTCTCCCTCCTGAATCCACGGGGCTACTTTTTAAACACTCCAAGTTTAAGGGATTGGGATGAAAATTGCTGAAAGAGAAACTGAGCAAAATCTGAAGTGTGACAGCCCACAACCACTTGGACCCCGCACGTATCTCCCTACTGGATTGCAGCCATTGGCTTGTCAGATGTTCCTGCTAAGCTGAGTGCAGTCTGTGGCTCATAAACATTCATGGTGTGCAAACAGAGCAAATTCAGATCTACCACTGATATCAAGAGTTGACCCTCCTCTCCAAGAAAAGAAGGGGGCAAATACTTATTCTGTACATAATTCTACAGGGGTGGGGAAGAGGACATAGGTCATCCAGTAAGCTCTAGTAGTTCCTTTTTGAGAGTAACACACAGTTAAAAGGAGGAAACGAAGAAAGCTTTTATGTGGCACACAGACATATATACACTCTCTCCTGGTGTAAACCGGCAAGACATCACGTCTTCCTTTCAAGACCATTGACATCTGCCTGACCCAGCTTCTCTCTCCAAATAAATGACATTAAAGGTGAACTCAAGAAGGCATGCAGCTTAAAAAATCACCGCCCACCATAAAACTCTGCCCGGCCATATGAAAATTTTCGTCGTTGGTGGTGCCAACCCACAACCATACTGCACATGTTTCCTTAGCTGTGCGTGTGGCACTGCAAGCATATGGCATATGTCAGGAGGTTAACACATGATGAATGCCTTGTTAATCCTCCTATCACAGGGAGGATGTTGTTATAGTGTAATTAGGAATGCTTTGGTGAAATAGGCAAATTAGGCTGTACTATAGTGATGGATTGTGGGTTATCGTCATTTTTGTGTGTGTGATCTAACAAATTATTACCATTATTATTTTATTTCTTTTATCACGTAGGATCTCATTCTGTAAATTGCAATAAGGTGATTTTCCTTGCCCTAACCCCGCTCCTATAGACGATACTTTCGTAACAGTTCAGATTGCCAAGGGTGCTTCCTTTCTGGAAACCTGTCTGGGATTTTGATCTTCATGAAATCCTGGATGCATTTTTCTAACTCTTCCTCAATCGAGAGCTTTTCTTTCGCCGATTTTTTTTTACTAGAGTTGGATTCCCTAGAGCCGGAAGTTAGAGTTCGGAGCAGGTCGCTTTTCCTCCGGATTTCGGACTGCTGAAGTAGCTGCACCGGGCCTTTCTTGACTGGCCTATCCAGAGTCTGTATATTGGACTGGCGGGTGACCGGGCCACAGATGACAGTCTCTTGAGGGGAGCTGGCTTCGGACTGGCTGTCGCAGCTCGAGGTGGAGAGTTCATTGCAGGAGGTTCCACTTTCTCCTTCTTTGTCGCCTTTGCCATTTTTACAGCAGCAGTCACAGTGTGATGAAGACCATCTTGAAGGCTCTCCTGGAAATAGAAACAGAGAACGTGGTAAGGACATGCTGCTGTAGACCTGGCAAGATTCAGAGAGACATACAATGCAGCTTTCATTCATATGCTTAAAAAAAAAAAAAGGATTATATGTCATCGCCACATAGTGAATATATTGGCAGGATAAATGGAGCACACAAATGAGAACTGAGGCTCTTCTGGGAAGAAAAATTACTGGTCTTTGAGGTTTGTAATCAGCCAGCTGGAAAGCCTCTAGCATTAAACACACACACAACGCAAACCAATGTTTATGACTGAAATCCCCTGACCAGTTACATGCATTTAGGTTCTACTGCAATCAATAGGATTTAAGTGTGTGTAAGTGGGTGCAGTACCGAAGACTAAATATGTCTTAATTGGTTTCTTGATTTGTCCTTTAAAAATGCTTAGTTGAAGATGTGCCCAAAGTAATAATCTATGGCTAGAAGAAAAATCTAGAACAGATTTTTTTAAAGAAAAAAGAAAAGAAAAAAATAAAGAAAAAAATTCATTTGCCTTCTGAATGAAATACTGAGCTAATGATGGATTTAAAATGTCATCTGTCTTTGGAGAGAACATAATCATCACTCCCAACCTGTGGGGACCATAACCATCATTCAAATCAAGCCAAATATAATTTAGTTTGCTGAGTAGCAGCTTCTTAACAGAGACACATCATCTGCAAGAGAAACTGGGGCACAGTTTCCAGAGATGCAAATGAGGGGACGGGATGCCACTTTTGCCTTTCTGTATTGAAAAATAAAGCCAGTTTCTAAACTTCTGCCACACTTGTGTGATTAAAATAAACAGAATTCAGAGTGGGTTATGCAAACAGGAACAGGCTTTAGCCATTAGGAGCAGGAAATAGGTTTACCCCCTTCCCCATTCTCTGGGACATTTTTTTCCTTTCTTCTATATTTATGGAGTGCAGTAAGGGCAGAACCTGACTGCCATCCCTTGTATCATGATATCAGAGACTTAATAAGCAACACAGAGACACCACCCATAATGACAGACCTTCACTGTTATTTTCTAAAGTAAGTAATAGCCCAATCCTATGAATCTCTACTCAGAGGCAAGTCCCACTAATTTCAATGGGAATTATTCATATAAGACTGCAGGCCAGCCCTTCCCAGGTGGGATTTAAAAACATAACCATCTCCAAGGAGATATACAGTAATGATCAACAGATAATCAAACAAAAATCCCTTATATTATTTTTTGGGTGTCCTGCTCTGATTTCAATGCAAGATCTCATTCAGCTGCTGAGTGAGAGGTGGGTTTTCTGAGCTGCAGTGGCAAAGGGGATTTGTACTTCATTGTAGGACTGCCTAGTGGCATCAGGAGAACTTATGCTTGGCGTATGCTTCTTGTGTCATCTGAAAATCACAAACTGACAAAGACTATTTGGAACAGGTGTTCTAGAGAGAACCATGCTGGCACCAAGAATGGCAATTTGGACAGGCCTTAGTGAAGAAAATTGAAATTTCCCTTTCTCTCTGAACAGAAGCTTTTCATTGCCAATGGGTGCTAATGTTCTGAAACATTTGTATAGATAAGAGTTGTTGGCCTTTTGACTTAAGACTTATGCCCTTTTCTAAGGGTTTCTGTGCATATTTGCGCATTTTAACTTATTTTTTAGCAAACCACTTAAGCCCCTAGATGACGGGTCACTAATGTGGTGGCCTGCAGATGTCGTTGGACTACAACTTAAATCACCCCTCTCCATTGGCCATGCTGGCTGGGCAGATGGGAGATGGAGTCCAACAACTGGGGCACATGCAAGTTGAAAGGCACCACACGGGCTACTGCTGTCTTTGATCTTCATCTTCTCCATATATAGAATATTTACATGGACAAGGGAAGACAAGAGGGGAGATGAACTGCACCACTAGTCCTGTCCCCAATAACATGCACCCTCCTGTCCCGTCCCCCCGTCCTTTGTGAAGTCTGGAAAGGGGTGTTTGACTTGTGCACATGTATAAGTACCTCATATGTTTACACACAGTTAAGCATCCTTTTTCAGACCTTTGGGGTCTATGTGCAATGGATTTGGGTGCAGCAGTGTAATCCCACTCCTCCCGTCTCCATCCATGCATTGTACATAGAAAGAAGGTGTGAGGACAGTTTGAACTGAAGGTGTCTCATCTCATTGAGACCATTTAAAGCAGTTAGATGCAAAGCCTTGCTTCCTTGGGAACAAAAACCTCCTTGTGCCAGTCTGAAGAAATTCTTCAGAATATCCAGGGCATTTTTCTTCTCTCAAGACTTCATTGCACAGCCTATCTACAGCTGTTAGGTACATAGTTAAATACAAATCAAGCGGCTGATCCTTTTCCCCCCTCATGAAAAGGCAACTGCAGTGGAGCGAAACATGACTTTGTGAGCTCCTAGAGTGCTCATGCATTTTTGAAATATGTGCACTGCATGCATATATATATATATATATATATATATATAATCCTCCCACTGCCTTCATTCCCATCTTTCTATGTCTGCAACACCTGTTAACAAAATGCCTGTGATTTACAAAAGCAGCGGAAAACAGCTTCTCTCCTTACTTCCTACTTGCTCTTCTCTGTTCATGACGAAGGAGCCCCACAGTCTGTGTACTGTGTGGCTAATTTAATTTATAGACCTGCTTTGAGAGTCCTTCTGTGTCTAGCTTGGGGGGAAAAGTCAATAATAGCTAAATTGAATCTTTTTTATAAAAAATATAAAAAAATCTCCCATCTCTGTAAAAGGCATTGCACACAGAGGCTTAGTTAAAAACAGATCATATGAACTTTTGAAAAATACATCTATGAGCCTTATCGATTCACAAGTCTTTAGTTTGTAGCTGACATTTTAACTCAATGGTAATTTCCCCCCACTGGAGTGACCTATTGTTTCATTGCAGAAAACAGAGCAGAGTTAGAACAATATTCAGAAATCATAGGATGATTTATTCCAAAATTTAACTGCCAACTTTCAACAGGCTAAAAAAAGAAGGTAATTCAGCAGGAGAATAACAGATAGAGATGGATGTCTTTGGGCTTTTGTCAGATATAGAACAGATATAAATCTTCTCTTGTTTTTCTCTAGACAACAGTGCCACATCAAAAGCAAAGCAGGCATGAATGAACTTTCCGAGGTTCACTGCTAATCCATCTGTTTTCCAGCTAAGAATGCAACGCGATAGAATTCCACACAATAAGCTCACCCAGTTTCTTTTCAGACCAGTATATATATTCAGGAGAATCAATGGTTAAAGTTTCATTGGACTGTGCCATTTTGGAATATGTATGAAGTGTTGCATGACTGAAAGCTTCACCACATCAGAAACATTCCACGTTTTGTAGCAGAAGTAATAACTTCTCAGTGCAAGAGCTAGGCTGAAGTAGTTTCCACGATATACTGCTTTTCTACGGATAGGTCCCACTTGCTACCCAACCCATAGGGGAAGCTTTCAAACATGCCATCCTCCCACTTTTAGTATGAAATGCTATAGTCCAGTAAAATCTTTACCACGTGATTCTGCTGAATGTATAAACTGGCCTTGCAGCACTGGGCCACAACAGAAGGAAAATTCTAGTCCCTTGATGTTCCTGCTCTTCTGCAAGTGGATTGTTCCTTAAAATAATACACAGTGACTTTATAAGCACAATAGTGACTCTAATCCAGAAATCTAATCCAGAAGCATGCACAGAAATGGGCTGTATGGCAGGAGGCGCTACACAAGTGCACATCATTATGGTTTCTTTCACCGTTGTAGCAACACTCCTTTGGATCATAGCCACCTATGCTCATAACAATAATTCCTAAGAGATCCTGGTTATGTGACCTTAGAAACCATCAAATGAAACACTATTCATATTTGCATATGTATTTTGCCTTGAAGCACCAGAAATCTACCATAAACATTTGGACAGAACCATATATTTTGATCAACAGACACAAAGATGGTATCCTACATGTTTTAACAAATAGATCTGATGTAAACCACTTCATCCCAAATGGTTCTCAAGCCAGGGTTGCCATATGTCCTCTTTTTCCATGGCATGTCCTCTTTTTCATGGGTAGAGTCGTCATAGCAATCTATAGTTAAAAGTAGAAGTCAGCAAACGTGTCCTCTTTTTTTTCCTTCAAAATATGGCAACCCTATGCATTTTTTCTGAACTGAAGCCAAGCATTTCAGGATAAAATGGTTGATTATTGTTTATACAAAAGCACTTACATAAGAAAATATGTAATTATGATGCATATATTAACTGATAGACAAGTTTTATGGTGAGATCTGTTGACTGTATCAACAGATTGATTGACTGACTGACTGACTGACTGATTGACTATTTATTCTGTTAAAGCACAAAACCATTCTAAGGGAAGGGAATGCCACACAAAGCATAGTTGCATAAGCTGTAAAACTATTTTGTAGCCTTGATTATTCCTATTTTCACGATTCAGTTCTTCAGTCTGCATAATCGAGATAAATAATTCCCCCCCTCAGTTTAATCCATTTGACTGAATTTAAAGCCTATGCACTCACAACTCTAGCACACCCCATAACAATTTACTTCCTTTATGCCATTAGATCGCCCATTTGATGGGGATAAACCTGACATCAAATGTTATTAAGCCATGTTTACATTTAGTTCTTCTTACTGGCCATTGTAAGATTGGTCACAAATAGTCACATGGTTATAGTTCTCTCTGTTGGATGGCTAAAACCCTTTAAGTGCAAGGCAAACAACCCAACCTGATGAAGAATTGTGGGGGTGGTTTTTTGTGTGGGGCGTGCTTTTTCACTTCATGTGTTTGTAAATGCATGAAACTTTCAAAATCCATAAATAATTTAATGAGGGAGCTGCACACTTCAGTGCCTATGTAGGCCAAGTAAGTGATGTGTGCAGAATCAGAGTCTAAACCAAAAATCACAGGAAATGGCTTCATACCCACATACTGTTCCTGTGCTTACACACTGCCCAATATCAGCATCCTTATCTACTCCCAGAAAGTTTCTCACTTCAGTCCCTAGATCCCAGTGCCTTCATCCTGATATTGGCCATTGCAACGAACCGAAGTAAAAAAGAAGAAGAAGAAGAAGGTTCAATACTGCTTGAGTCAAAGAAAACAATCACGATAGTGTCTGCAAGCAAGTCATCATTTCCTTTCCAGTATCCGGGCATCTGCTTGGACACATTTTGTGATTCCAATTTCATATGGCCATGGTGAACTGAGGTGGTTAGCACTTCTCAGGGTCAACCCCATCTTTAGGCAGAATAAGGCAAGAGACAACAGGAAGAGAGGGTAGGGTGCTGGAGTTACACGTGCCTTGTGGCTTGCCCTATGTCCACTAAACTCTCCTGCTGCCCTCAGGCAGAGAATGGGGATTCTGTTCAGTTGATGCAAGATTCAGTTGCTAATCCAGTCAGCATAAGTGCATAGAAGGGTAGGGGTATAATTTTGCCTCAGAGAGCAAAATATCTTCCTTGGTTCTATGGGTTGATGGAGGGAATCAAACTGAATTCTTTGAGCAGGTACACTGAGTTGAACCAATGAAGTCATCCTGTAGGTGCAAGGCCTTATACAATGGAATTTCTCTTTCCTCTCCCCCTACTAATGTGCTCTGGAGGGTTGGGGAACCCACCCACCCCAGAACAGATTTGGGAAGTGCATGCATTGTGACTATGCGTTGTGAAAAAACCTGAGCCAACACTAAGGCTGAGGTTCAAAGAAAAACCAGAGAACTAAAGGACACCAGGTAGATAAAAGAAGCTCAAGAGACCCAGCACTTAGCCGATATCATGATGCACAGAGTTTCTTTAAAGCCACAAAGACCATACAGTGGAACCTCGACTTACAACTGCCTCTTCTCGCAGACATTCCAAGTTGCGACCACGGCAAACCCGGAAGTAAACACCACACCGAGTTTGCCACAATTTGCACATGCGCGGAAGCGGCTTCTGCCATCTGTGCATGCACAGAAGCACGCTGCTGCCGAATGTGCACGCACACAATGGCGCCTCTACTAGTGTCCAGTCTCACCCAGCGGATGGGCCTCCGGAACGGATTATGATCATAAGTAGAGGTTACACTGTATATGGGCCAATAAATCATGGCATATGCCACCTACGCTCAACAGACGGTACCACACTTCTAAAAGATAAAGAAGCTATTGCACTGCACTGGAAAGAACATTGCTAGCATCTCCTTAACCGCAACTCCCCTGTAGCTGCTGAGGTCCTCTCACAAATTCTTCAAAAATAAATTAGAGACGAGCTTGTAATATCTCCAAATCTGGGAGAGTTGTGTACAGCTATTAACCAAATGAAAAACAACAAAGCCAGCGGACCTGATGGGATACCTGCTGAAGTCTTCAAAGTGGGTAGAATTGAACTTACACAACAATTTCACATGTTCATCAAAAAAATCTGGGAGAGGAGATCCCAGCAGACTTTAGAGATGCCAAAATTATCAACCTTTTTAAAAAAGGAGATTGAGTGCATTGCGGAAACTATCAAAGCATCTCCATATTAGCTGCGGCCTGCAAAATTATTGCAAGGATTTTAGCAAACCATCTCCTAACAATATCCGAGGCTACCCTTCCTGAATCCCAAAATGGTTTTAAACCTTCCAGGTGGACAGTGGACATGATTTTCACTGCTTGACAGCTTCAAGAAAAACGCAGAGAGCAAAACCAACCCCTGTATATCGTGTTTATTGATCTGACTAAGGCCTTCGACACTGTAAATCGTAATGCCCTGTGGACTGTCCTTCTAAAATTGGCTGTCCAGATAAATCTGTGAACATCCTTTGGCTCCTCCATGATAATATGACAGCAACGATCACAGATAACAATGGCTCTCAAAGTGAACCATTCACAGCAGGATCACAACAGGGTTGTGTTATTGCCCCAACTCTATTTATTATTTGCATTGCCATGATCCTACACTTTGTTGAAGGGAAACTCCCCACTGGGGTAGAAATCGTATATCGAACAGATGGAAAGCTCTTTAATTTGAGTAGGCTGAAAGCAAAGAGTAAAGTTCCCATGCCTTCCATCATAGAGCTTCAGTATGCTGATGACAACGTAGAGTGTGTACACTCAGAGGATGAGCACCAAACCTCCTAAATATCTTCACAGAAAATCACCCTTCTGCAGCACTACAAATCCAACTCAATGGTGTAACGTTGGAAAGTGTTGATTATTTCTCCTACCTGGGCAGTTATCTTTCCACAAGGAACAACATTGATGCCAAAATCCAGCACTGCGAGTGCAGCTTTCTCCCAATTGAAGTGCAGAGTGTTTGAGGACTGGGACATTCTCAGGGAAACCAAAATGTTTGTTTACAAAGCTATTGTACAACCAACCTCACTGTATGCTCGTGAAACATGGACCACTTATAAACACCATCTCCAGGGACTTCCGGGTCAGCGCCATCGACGAATGGCGGAGTTCCTCCGACCGGAGGAACGGGCTCCGTGGAAATTGGGTCTTCCCGCTGCGGCGAAGGCGGGGACCCGCTAGAAATCCCAGGCGGAGGAGCCTGGGAACGTGGGGTTCGGCAGAGCACCAAGAGCACCTCCCCTATTCGCAGGGAAACCCCCTCTTTGGGGCTCCGGAGCGAAGTGGGGTGAGCAGCGCGGTGCAGCGAACCAATTGCTACTTTCACGGAGGGAAGCCACACAGCCATCGCCGAAGAGCGCTGACTTTTTCCTGATGACAATTGGACTCTAAACAAAGTACCCGTGAGTAAAAACGGAAAATTGGATTAAGAAATTTGTGAATTAGGCTCCGAAGCGGGAAGGTTTAAACAGGAAGTCCGCCTTCCGCTTTTTCTAAACAGACTGAAGCAAAAACCTTGCAATCTAATAGCCTGGAAAGTTGTCTTAAAGATTGAAATTTCCTGCATCTACTACCAATAAAACCCCCTTGGAAGCAGGAGAAAGGGGGGGGATTTGACTGTTTAGGCCTGCAGGAGAGAGAGTAAAGGAATATAAGTTTCCATCGTCCCAAACCTGGGAACGGGGTGTCAGGACAGAAATCGTTGGAGACGTCCATTGATTAAAAGTGGAGCACTTTGACAGATACTTAAAAAAAGAGAAACAAACTAACTTCAACGCTGCTTTCTGCATTTTTGTATTTCAAAGAAACAAAGTATTTGAAAATTGAAAGTAATTTTCCTTTGTTGGATATGTTTTTAAAGATGGATACAAATAGAAATTGTGTCCCCTAGAGGGAGCCTGTCAGTTTGCTGTTGCAGTTTATTCGGAGACTTCACAGCTGCGAGATTGAGATCGTGGGACCAGTCGTTTGACCTTGAACAGAAATGTGCTGGGAGGAAGTTTTGGTGTCTGCCCTTGGCAGGACAAATGCATTGCTGGAGCAGTTGCATGAGAAGATGAACTTGATGAATGAAAAGTTGGACTTGATGACTGCTGTAGCCAGTGAATATGATCTAACAGGAAACAAGGATAAAGAAACTATACAGAGACCAATTCAGGAAACTGGTTCGACAGGGCAAGTCCAAGGGCAGATGAAGACAGAGGAGGTTGCGACTGCACCCCAAGCAACACAAATGGTGAGACCCAAAGTCTTGCAGGAGCAAAAGTTGCTGCTTTGGAAGATTGAACTTGGAGTGTGGCTGGAAGCGTCTGGAGTCAAGGAAGCTCTTAATTCTGGTGGGACTATGAAACAGGTTGACAATTATCTTTTGGATAACTACTTTTTGGACTACAATGACGATGACGGGGAGTGGGACTGCGGGGAATGGGCTAGCTTGATGAAGGAAAATGGAGATTATTACCGGCTGGAGTTCCCCAGAGACCCACTCCCCAAGGAGAAAGGAAAGAAACTACGAAAGAAACCAACAAAAGACAAAAAACAAGAAGAAGAAAATCTGCAGAAGGGGCATAGAAGAGACTTAAGGGCCTCGGACATAAGGTCACCAGGTTGATGGACTGGATATGGACAGAAAGGACTGACATAACCCGAGACCAGGAAGAAGGGACGTGGGACAAAAACTAGGAGGGGGGGGAGTTTATATAAAGGGAATTTCTTTTTATTTTTGGAATTAGTGTAATACTAATGAAATATTAGGGAAAATGTTGGAAAGGAATTATTTGGCTTTAGTAAAAAGGATTTAAGGATTTAAGGAGTTATGTATAAATATGGTTTAAATTTTGAATTTTAAAGCTTTTAAGGTAAGATAAAGTTAAACAAATTAAGGTAAACTGAATAACAGAACATGGTAAATGATGGAAACGATTTGTTGAGTTAATTAAATAAGACAGACTGTTAAGACACAATATTTAAATAAGAATTGAGAAATATGGGAAGAATTTACTGAAACAATGTATTAAGCTAGAATACAAAAAGGGAGGTGTGAGGAGGTCAAGAAACAAGCAGATGAAAAGATGTAATTTGAGAATTGTGTTTTCTTTTTCTTCTTTTTGTTTTATCCTTTTGTTTTTTTTCTTATATTTTTCTGTTTTTTTATATATATGTATTTCTGAAATTTTGAATAAATATCATTTAAATATATATATATATAAACACCATCTCCATCTCCTTGAAAGATTCCATTAATGGTGTCTCTGAAAATTGGGAAGACAGGCAAACTAATGCCAGTGTACTGGAAGAAGCAAAGATCACCAGTTGATTCTTCAACATCAACTTCGTTGGACTGGTCATCTTGTTTGGATGCCTGATTATTGTCTTCCAAAGCAACTACTCTATTCCAAACTTAAAAATGGAAAGTGTAATGTTGGTGGTCAACAAAAGAGGTTTAAAGACTCTCTCAAGGCAAATCTAAAAAAATGTGGTATAAACACCAACAACTAGGAAACACTGGCCTGCAAGCGCTCCAATTGGAGAACAGCCTTTACCGAAGGTGTATTGGACTTTGAAGACAATGGAACACAGGACAAAAGGGAGAAATGTGCTAAGAGGAAGGCACGTTTGACAAACCCTCACTGTGATCAACTCGCGTCCGGAAACCTATGTCCCCATTGCGGGGGACATGTGGATCCAGAATTAGCCTCCACAGTCACTTAGGAACTCACTGTTAAGACTGTGGTCATGGAAGACAATCCTACTCGGCTATGAGTGATCACCAAAGAAAGGTGGGGAACCCAACCACTCCAGAACAGATTTGGAAAGTGCATGCATTGTGCACTTGGGAGGAGTTCCATTGTGTGAACAAGATACAACCCATTCAATGGCTATGAATGAAAGGGTATCCTCAGTAGTGGCACCTCAGTTATGGAATCCTCTCCCTAGAGAAGTACATTAATCTCTCCTTGGAACCAGACAGTTTTATTTCCCCAAGACTTCTAAATCAAGCTGTAGCTCTTAAATTTCATTCAATCTCTGCACTTTGTTTTCTTTCATCCTACCTGGTGTTGTTTAAATGCTGAGTTTTATTGCATTAGCTAATCATGCTCTCAGGAAAAGAAACATTTCATATATGTGGAACCACCACAGAAAAGTTCCTCACTGATCTCACAGCTCTCACAGTTCTGAACATACTCTGGAAAGCTGTTATTGATCTACCGCTATTTGATTATAGTTTTGTTTTTCTTTTCTTTTTAAAACTGGCTCAAACTGAGTAGGACAATCTTTTATTAGGACAATATTTATATATTCATTCATTCATTCATTCATTTGCATACTGCTATTTCATAGAAAAATATCAGAGAGGCTTATAAAAGTACAGAAAACCACACAAACATATTGAAATCAGACATCAATTAGCTATTGTAGAAAGTTGTATTTTTATTTGCTTGCATGGACCTGGTGGAATAGAAAGGTTTTCAGCAGGTGTTTAAAGGTTTAAACAGAAGGTAGCTGCTGAATATATGGCAGATGATTGATGACTGCTAAAACTTTCCAAATAATGCCATGGTACAAGAATAACCATGCCACATTGGAGGAAAAGCCTGGGTTCATCTCTCTAACTACCGTCAACATTCCTTGGCTATATGCAAGAAATCAAAGGGAGAGCTCTCACATGACTTCTCCCACAATGGAGGCATTTTGCAAAGAACGTTCATGGTTTAGGGGTCAAGATGGGGAACATATGGCTTGGAGGCTGCATGAGCTTCCCCCACCCTGGGCAGTCCTCTTATGCTCTCTCGACTACTCCTCTGAGAATCACTTCCTTTTCTGTGCATGAAATAATTTAGGTGGCAGAAAGAGATGAAATCCTGAAGCCCTGGAAATTCCACCCAGTTTTGGCATTAGCTCTGTCCTCCATCAACATGTGGCACCCAACTGCCCTTGGCAGGAAAAGGATTCCCACCACAGGTTTAGGAATTCATTTGGACTTTAAAGCATAAAGATTTATATCCATTTTTATATCCATCAGCTACCATTTTTCATATATTATTTAGGGTTGAGAAACTCTGCTAATGCAGGTAAGGAAAAGTATACTGCTAATTAAAATGTGCAGCAGCAGGAAACATATAATGAAGTCTTGTGTGGATGGATATTAGCAGTCGTGGCAGCTCGATAGCTATGTCCTGAGGAATGTAGTATGAGGAAAAGCCATTCAAATCTGTCAAAACTAATGAGTGTTGTTTTTCTTATGTGTTAGGCTTTCCCCACACTAATTTTGTAAGATTGTCCAGTTTCTATTTCTCATATTACAAGGGTTACCTAAAGCAGCGTGGCTACGGAAGTTAGGATTAAACTGCTTTGTGCCATGTTACTTTCTCAGATCCTGCTGTGTAGGATTTGGTTGATTTGGCCGTTTAGATCCAACACATTTGTGAAATTCTACCTCATGGATTTCACTGTCTCCTTTAAGGTTTCTGTACCTGAATTAAATGTGCAACAGCGAGAATTTTATCGGGTTTGGATTTTCCCATCATAATGCTGTGCTCTTGAGGGTATAAGAGCCCTCTCAAGCTTTGAACACAGCACCCTATATTGTTTGTACACAATGACAGACTATGATAAATATGCAGTTCATTTAATTTCTGACTTCCAAAGCTCTGCTTCCTGTTCCAGCATTGGGTTTACCAGGTCCTCTTTCTTATTGGCCCCTCCTTTCTTCATTCCCATGCTCCCTGTGTCCCCTTCTAGAAGCAGGTTGCCAAATGTGAGGAAACTCTTTTCAAAAGGCTGAGGAGACCAAGATGATACACGATCTGCTACAGGATTCTGCTAATGGGAATATAGTGCTGGGACTGGTGCCTCTTTGATGCTTCAAATGCACAAACTACTGGACTTTGACTAAGTCAGTGTGAGACTTCTGTGGAATGTCTTCTAGGGGTGGTTGGGACAGGCACGGGCCATTAACTTTTAATAGGACAGAGTTATTCTATATTGTTATTCAGAGCATGGCTTCTGGGTTCAACTGAACACCACTAACATTGCCCCTTTGGGAAGGAATGTGTGCATGGATCAGTTCCCATCATTGCAATTAAGCAGAAAACTGTTCCAGGCTGGAGAACTCCCATAGGCAAGACAGATTGCTGGATCAGGAAATTTGAGTTTTCTAATGAGAAATAAAGCAATGCTGGATAATGTGTTTTGGTGCATATTGATCATTCTCAATTTTTCTATACCAACAACAAAGAACAAAGAAAAGTCTCTGGATTTACATATAATTTTGAAAGGTTTAGTAAAGCTCTGAAAGTCTGTTATGCGCTCTCCAAAATATCACACTTCCTGTTATGAGTCCAACTTCACCTTCAGAGTTTGTCCTAATATTTTTCCTCTATCTCCCCCGCCCCCGATGTTAATGGTATCATAATTTTGGCCCCCGGCTTCTAAGTGACCTGAGTTCCAAGTCAGCAATATTTCCAAACACTCCCTCTCTTAGCTTATGCTAAAACCCCATGGCATCATCTTTATAAGAGAACCAATCTGGCTAACAAGGCCCTTGGATTATAGAAACTTCGAGGAAGAGGGAAAGGCAAAATGAATTAAGCAATATCAAATTAATTGTTATGCAGCATTGCTAACATTTCAAATGGTAGTTAAATACGTCACGAATCCCATAAAATACTTCCATACTGTTATCTTGGCACTTGATTCCTCCTCACAAACCTTTAAAGGACTTTCTCATAGATATGAGGGTTTTCCCCCTCATGAAATGTGAAAAGGGACTTTTGCGATACTGATAACCCAAATCATCAAAGAGAAGTACTTACAGGTGTAACACCCTTCACTAATATATTTGCAATAATGTGAATATGAGATCATGTCCACGAGTTTCTACTTTGCAATAAGACCTACACCCCTGCAATTCTATTTGCATGGAAATTATTTCCTCTTCTTTTCCACTTAAGCTTATTTCTGAAGCAGCCTATTGTTCCCTTACTCTCTGGAAGGGCTCTGATGGACGTGAAGAGGAGACAATGTTGGTAATCATTCGTTTAATCAAGGAAATCTCACTATTAATCCCTGCCATTTGGAATATATCACAAGGCCATGAACAAGTTTCCCTTAGACTTTTTGTGTTGTTTTTTTTAAAAAAGATATTTATTAAAGTTTTACAAAAAGAAGAAAGTTACAGAATAAAAAGAAAACAAAAAGAAAAAAAATACAAAAAATACAAAAATACATAGAAAAAAAGATACAAAATACAGAAAAAATAAATAGAAAATAGTTAAAAACAAATCAATCTTTTAATATCTTAAATTTCGTTTACTTATTTCCCCGACCTCCTCACACCTCCCTTTTTTGTATTCCCGTTCACATGGTTAATTCAGCAAATCCTTACCCTCTTTCTTTTATCTTAATTCTATATCTCAACATATTATAACTTTATATTTTCATCCGTTATCAATCCATTTTTACATATTCTTATTAACCTTGTTGCTAAGGCCGCTTGATTTCAATCCAACATCATTTTAACATTCATTAATTTTACAATGTTTCTGCAAATAATCTTTGAATTTCTTCCAATCTTCTTCCACCGACTCTTCTCCCTGGTCTCGGATTCTGCCAGTCATTTCCGCCAGTTCCATATAGTCTATCACTTTCATCTGCCATTCTTCCAGGGTGGGTAAATCTTGTGTCTTCCAATACCTTGCGATGAGTATTCTTGCTGCTGTTGTAGTGTACATAAAGAAAGTTCTATCCTTCTTTGGCACCAATTGGCCAACCATGCCCAGGAGAAAGGCCTCTGGTTTCTTCAAGAAGGTATATTTAAATACCTTTTTCATTTCATTATATATCATCTCCCAGAAAGCCTTTATCCTTGGGCACGTCCACCAAAGGTGAAAGAATGTACCTTCATTTTCTTTACATTTCCAACATTTATTATCGGGCAAATGATAGATTTTTGCAAGCTTGACTGGTGTCATGTACCACCTGTATATCATTTTCATAATATTCTCTCTTAAGGCATTACATGCCGTAAATTTCATACCTGTGGTCCACAACTGTTCCCAGTCAGCAAACATAATGTTATGACCAACATCTTGTGCCCATTTAATCATAGCAGATTTAACCGTTTCATCCTGAGTATTCCATTTCAACAGCAAGTTATACATTCTTGAAAGTATCTTAGTTTTGGGATCTAACAGTTCTGTTTCCAATTTTGATTTTTCCACCTGAAAGCCAATTTTTTTGTCCAAATTGTAAGCCTCCCTTATTTGATAATAGTGAAGCCAGTCTCGCACTTTATCTTTTAATTTCTTAAAACTCTGCAATTTCAATTTCTCTCCTTCTTGTTCCAAAATTTCCCAATATTTCGGCCATTTGGCCTCCATATTGAGCTTTTTCTGAGCCTTCGCTTCCATCGGTGACAACCACCTTGGGGTTTTATTTTCAAGTAGGTCCTTATAGCTTATCCAGACATTAAACAATGCTTTCCTGATAATATGGTTTTTAAATGCTTTGTGTGCTTTAACCTTGTCATACCACAAATATGCATGCCACCCAAAAACGTTATTAAAACCTTCTAAATCCAAAATGTCTGTGTTCTCAAGAAGCAGCCATTCTTTCAACCAGCAGAATGCTGCTGATTCATAATAGAGTTTAAGGTCTGGCAGGGGAAATCCACCTCTTTCCTTTACATCAGTTAGTATTTTAAATTTTATTCTGGGCTTCTTGCCCTGCCAAACAAATCTAGAAATGTCTCTCTGCCACTTCTTGAAACAGTCCATTTTGTCCATAATTTGCAATGATTGAAAGAAAAATAACATTCTTGGCAATACATTCATCTTTATAACAGCAATTCGACCTAACAAGGAAAGCTTCAAATTTGACCATATTTCTAGATCCTTCCCTTAGACTTTTTGAAGAAGCCCTGCCAATTGCACGTAGAAGCCACTGAGCATTCTTTGGCACTTCCCTTCCATTAAGCAGTCCAAACAATTTGGATTGTGCTTGGCTTAACTTGCTTCATGCTGCCATGATGTTTGACAACACCAATCTCACAACTGTATTTGAGAACACTACTTAATCAGGTTAGTTGGGCCGTCTGTTCCTGAGCAGCTGCTGGGTCTTGCTAGATTGATTCTGTTTCCTAGGTGTCTGGAGTGTAATTCTACAATCAGGATTCATTATATTGTTTGTACACAATGACAGACTATGATAAATATGCAGTTCGGTTAATTACTGACTTTTCACTATGTGTGTGTGTGTGTGTGTGTGTGTGTGTGTGCGCGCACACACACACACACACACACACTTTCTCATTTTAATCAAAATGCAGCATCTTAACAACCTTCCACTTCTGGGCCTGGACTGTGGCAGTATTCCACATGCCCCTGCCCACCCTATTTTTTTCCTGAGTTCTCGGAATCTCTCTGAAATTGCTCCTCTTACTATCCGATGCTCGCAGCTTTAGACAGGGAAAGAAGCAGCTTATACTAAATCAGGCTATTGGTCTACCCAGCTCAGTATAGTCTATGCTGATTGGCAGCAGCTTTCCAGCATTTCAGACAGGACTCTCTACAAGCCTTACCTGGAGATGTCAGGGATTGAATCTGGGAACAAAGCAGATCATGCATCACATGCTCTGCCCTTCCCTGTTGTTAAAGTAGCTCAGAAAATATGTCTATATAATTAGAGATGGCCAAGCAGTTGGCTACTTGAGCCCAAAAAGAATAGGGCCCATTTGAGCAGCCATATTGACCACTGAAACTCCCCAGTGTGCATGTGCTCAATGTTCAATCTGTTGTCCGAAGGCTGCAGTTTTGACCAGCCAGGATGTCTCTTCTTGGAAGATGGGGGGCAGAAAGCCAGCCACCCATATCCATGAATAACCCGCTGGGTTGGGGGGTTAGCTTTCAGCTCCATCCTCTGAGTTTGCCCCCATATCTTTCCCCCACTCCCATAGGGATGAATGGAACCATCCATTCCCATGAGGGTGAGGTAAAAAAGCTCTCATCAGACACATCTCGGACCACAAATTTAACTGTTATCACACGCACTTTGAATTGGCAGTATCCATTAATCTCAAAAGACTTTGAGGTGTGAAACAGCAGTACAAATATGGGGCGGGGATCCATAGAAATACTGCAATCAATAATAATTGCTAAAATTAATCAGAGAAGGCAATCCATTAGACTAATTCTGACATGCTTTGTATATTTTTGAAACCAAAAATTCTGATATACAGAATTAATCTATGGGATTGCATGAGTTCCCTCCACATTGCTCACATAAGTGACTTTTCAGGTGAGCAGTACACCTACCAATTTTGGGGTCACTATGAAGCAATCTTATTATTTGTCTCGCTCCCTCATTTTCCTCGTGCAAAGATCTACTTTAAAACATTGCATACCAAGCTGGGCTTTTGAGATGGAATTTTACCACTGCATAATGTGTTAAGATCCTGGAGTGGAAAAGAGGGTGCCGGAGCGCAAATTAGTATTATTACGTCTAGTTGAATCAATGGTATATTCAGACACGTACTTGGCAAAGTGGCTTTTCACACCTCCTTTGGAAGAGAATGACGCTCCCGCTGTTTCAAACGCAGTGCTTCCAGGGCAAATTTAAGCAGCCAACGTTCTTAAAACCCAACCTATACATTTATCAGTCAAAAATGCATTCACCAGTTAAATGAATTCACCCAGTGAAGCACAGAGGGAAAATGACTAAATGCAAGACCCTAGCAATTTAGCACATTTCTATTGAGAAAAAGTGTTTTGAAATTCTGGTTTCATTGTAAGGCCATTCTGATAATTCTTTGTGCTAGCTTGAGAGTCTAATTCTAATCATAAGCAGAAGTATAAGGTACCAACATTGGTTCATACTAGATTTACACTGGTTCCTTTAGGATCAGAATCAGACATTGCATGTTTGGTAACAAGTGAGATGTAAAGAAAGACTTTTCAGTGTCAGAACAAATTTATGGAGGTTTTTTGTTCCCAAAATCCCATGCAGTGTTCTCTTTCAAGTTTACATGCCATAAGTAAGGTAGAAGAATATGCCATGACATTGTTTTATGTCTGTATCCACTGAAGAATGCAATACAGTAGATGATTCTCAAGGAAATCTGATGATACTCAAAGAGAAGCCAAGATTTAACAATGCCTTTAAGGAAGGCAGGGGGTGTAAATACCGGTAGGTTTAAACTGAGCTACAAGTTTGAGGATTTGCTGGTAGGGGCAACATAACATCAATTCGATATGCAACCTAACAATGAAGACCTATCTCAGCTTGGGAATAATAATAATAATAATAATAATAATAATAATAATAATAATTTATACCCTGCTCATCTGGCTGGGTTTCCCCAGCCACTCTGGGCAGCTCCCAACAGAATATTAAACACGATAAAAGGTGCCTTGCAAAGCCCATCTGCTATATTTACACCCAAGTCCCCCTTCCCAAATGGAAGCAAAACAATGAAGGTTGCCAGTTGGACAGTAATTGTGGAAGTGGGGCGCGTTAGTTAAAAGGCTGAGATCAGAAATTTATCTTCTCAGTGCCCCCCCATACTGCACGTGGTGCAACATTTTAAAAATTGCACGTTCTCAATCAATCTCTGCAGAAGGCACAGGTAGCTGCATATGTTGAGCATATGCTGGTGATAATGGGGATAATGAGTGCGCTGAACACTGGCCGATAAAGGTCACATTTACATGATGCATGCCCTGCCCTTGGGGCATACATGAGAAGCCACAGTATTGTTCTGTAAATTACATATACATTTTTAAAAGTTCAAGTCAATTTCAGCAATGAAATGCATCAACTGACTTCCAGCACAACAGCTGCCTCCTTGGAGCACTGAGCTGGAGGAATGCAGAGTCTGCAGGCACAGAATAGGCCCATAAGCTCATCATGATCTCAATTTAAATAGTAAGCAGTAGACCATTTTCAGGGGGCAAGGAAGATCACATTTGCATATGGTGAGCTGGATAATTTCTTTTTGCAACTCAGATATTATCAGCCTTCAGTAGCATTACTAACAATTTGTTGATTGGGGTTGTGGGGGGCGGGAATCAGAAAGTGAAGAACTGGAAGAGCCAGAAGATTACTTTAACAGAGTTGTGTATGAATAAGCCTGCAGGTTCAGTTAAGGGTTAGAAAATGTTCATCCCTATTAGAAAAGTGCAACAAGTTATTTGCTAGAAAAACTTATATGAGCAGGGGGCGGAGCTGAGGAAAGCCCACCATCAGCTCCATTGGCTCCGCCCCCTGGCAGAGCCCATGTCCCAGCCTGCATCCCCATTGGCCAATGCAGGAAGCAGGCTAAGATCCAGCTCCTGATAGGCGGGGGGGGGGATATGCCCCCTCCACCTATCAGAAAGGGCACTGCCGTTTGAATTCCACCGTCGGGGCCCCAGTGTAGCCTCTTCCGTCCAGCAACAACCCCGCACCAAGAGAGGTGAGCGGACTTGTCACAGGATCAGTCTAAAGATGGATGAATCAGCCTGCACCTGGTACTTAGCACTTTTACATGGGCTTATTCAGAAGTATATTTCATTCTGCTTCTGAATTAATCTGTGATTTATTTATTTTTAAAAAGTCAATATCTAAATGTGTGTTTGAAAATACAACATGAATATAAATATGGATTTAAAATGCATTTTCTCTCAAAATACACATTTTAAAATGTGTTGTGATGTATTTGGGGGGGGGGAGAACCACATCAAAATCTGGGAAGCACAGAGTTGTATTTGTTACAATTGAATTCCCAAAGCATCTCAAGATCAACCTACCATGCAACATCATCAATGCCAGGTCTTAGCTTGGGACCAGAATTATACCAATGATGGCATCAACTGGGTTTCTGAGAAGAGGACCTTCTACAGCCAGGGGAAGCAACAGCAGAGAAGGTCCACTCTCATACATCCACATAGTGTACAGGGGTCCCATAGGTGAGATGCAGAGGGGTGCCTGTAGGCAGGAATATAGATATCAGAACTGCATAGATAGCCTTGCTTCTTTACTTACATTATACACTTTCTGTGTAATGTCATCTATGGACCAAGCCCATCAATAGAGATGATAGCTTAGCAAGAGGGAGCAAATCAACATGGTCCTTTCCCCATTAATTATTATCTACCCACTACTACCCGTTATTCTTATTGTGACTTCAGTAAAAATATTTTTGCCATTATACTTTTTTCTATCCTGAAGAACAGGGGTGGCTAACACACAGCCTCAGGACATGATGAGGCTCCCTTACCCTACAAGGCCCCACTGATTTTGGCAGTGATGACAGCAAGTAGGCACAACACTCCACTGAGTTAAGCGCTCTGATGGGAATGGAAATTGCACCCTCAATGGTCACCAGATTGATCAGTCAAGAGAGGCAATAATTCCCTCCTCAGTTAATGTTCATGGATTGTGTGTCCTGAGTGTGTGTGCAAGAGTGTGGGTTGCTACACAGGCATGCGGGCCTTGGAATGTAGATCAATAACAAAAAAGTTAGTCTCTCCTGCTGCAGAACAGGGACAGCAAAATACTACCAACACCCCAAATAATCTCAACCAGCTATTTGCTCGACCAGATTAATTACTTGAGTATTGCTCCTGCATCTTACCCATCTTCAGGGTATTTATCAGGCTCGGAATACAGAGCATCTCAGCTCAGAATTGTGCTGACCAAAACAAACCATTCCTGTTTCATATTTCAATCTGGAAAGTTTAACAAGAAAAACAAAACAATCTGGGAGATCTAACGGTAAAAATGTGGCAAGAAGCTGCAGTTCTATCAAAGCAGACTGTTTGGATTTGTGTCTTATCCCATGCTATTTCAGCAATCTCTGAAATGTTTCTGGGGGTTTTTCCGTCTTGATATGAACATTTTAAAGTTGAAATCATGTTAGTCCCAACATGACCATATCTCAATGGTGAGGGACCTGTGGTCCTCCAAATACTGTTCGACTCCCAACTCCTCTCAGCCCAAGTCAACATGCCCAATGGCCAAGGATAATGGGAGTTGTAGTCCAGCAACATCTTCAAGTCCTTATAGTCCCCTCCTCCATTAAGAGATGTTGATTAAGAAAGGAAGGAAAGACTTTTGTGCCACGTTATATCTCCCTTTCCCCTTCAGTGCTGCTTTTTGCATTTAATAATTGCTACACTGGTCTAGGACTTCATAGTGAAGCACAAAAAGGTGCTTCATGAAAGAGGGAAATTGAAATGTCCTCAAATGAACTCCCTTCTGCTAGAAAACTAAGAGCATTCCGTGGTTCAGTAACTAAGTGGTACTATCATTTGCTGATGCCATTTAGAGTGAGCTAGAATTTTTTCTCGCTTTCTGTCGGGGGCCCAGTGGGGTTAGAAGCAAACAGCATGCTCCAGAGCAGGCACAGGTGAAGTCCAAAAGTTGTCACTGTGAATCCAAGGGCCCTTTAGGCCATTGACTTGGTTTTAAAAAAAGATGACTGGATTTCAGCACGCAAGCACAGCAGAGGCATCTGTGTGGCTCCTCTAGAGAACAAATTGCTCAGATTAAAGAGGCAAACCTGGGACAGTTCTTCGGAAAGGCCAGCAGAGCCCCATTAGCTCTCTTGGTCACCTGATACCTTTGGGCTGCAGTTCCCCTCTCTGCCATTCTTACTGTGGTGCTGTGGAGCAGCAAACTGCTGATATGCAGAGGGGTCCCCCCCCCCTTTATCAAAAAGCTATCAAATATCAGAATTGCTTCAATTGCAGCATGGGGTGGAGGCTACCTGCCTGGCTTTGTGCATTTTATTTCTCCTGCCGTGGTCTGTAAATGCCAAGTCTATTTGCATCATGCTGCATTCCCAGAAGTGCAATACTCATTCCCAGAAGTGCAATACTCTGTACATTGTTCTCCTCTACTCCATTTTTGAAACTGAAACTGCCAGAGAAAATACTTGTCTGACAAGGGTGCTTCCCATCTGAATGTAGAGGTTCCAGTTGTAAAGGTTCCAGCTGTATATATCAGCAGGCTTTTTGAAAAGCAAATTGATTTTTATCTTAGGGTTACAGACCAAGTGAGTGTTTCATTCAACAGACTTACACAGAATTTATTACTAAAATGGGGGTGGCAAATGTCTTCTTCCTGCGGCAGCAGACACCATCAATGCACCTTTGGGTTTGACCTGTGGAAGCTATGGAAGATGCCTTCTTGAACAGGCCCCTTCCCCTGTGTCCTGCACCCCAACCCAGCAACAATGAGCAAATTCCATGCAAGTTTAAATAAACCAAATACTTTGTTCAGCTAATGCAACTCATATTGAGGTTAAAGTCTCTCCCATTAGAGATTAGAAAACATTTTATCTCAAAATAAAATAATGAACTGAAAGAACCAAAACTCTAAAGACCCCCATTTTGTATAAGATGAACATTATGAGACCTGAGAGAACTCATTAAGGAAACACTGAGGACAATTATAGTTTTACAGCAATGGACTCCATAAGGATCAAATATTTTTTATCCTTTTTTGTTTTTTGTTTTCATTTGATGAAAACACCATTGTCACTTTAAATGATGCTGTTGTGTGTGCCGCCATGGGCTCTGATATATTCTCTGAGTGAGTGACAGATTTTCTCACAATACTACTAATGCAGCAAGGCTTAGAAGATTTTAAATTTACTGTTCTAATTTTTGAGCATTCCCTTGCTCTTCCAAGAGTAAATAATCTGTGGAACAATCAAACGCTTCACCCTTTAAACTCCCTGCAGTGTTGATTCAGACCATCTCCCTCTATTCTCTTCAGTCAAACACAGAGTGTGAGAAGAAGAAAACTTTTGCAATAGAGCTTTCAGTCCCAATACTCTTAGAGCAGACATATCTATCATATGGAGAGTCCAGCATCTCTCCTTCTATCTGCATTTGACAAGGCAGTTATATATCACCCAGAGACGTGGTTCACCTGGGATGCAAAAGAAGCAAGAAACATTCAGGGAGAGAAAGAAGAGGGCAAGTATCTTCCTTTCTACAGCTCGTCACCAGGAAATCAATCAGAATAATGTGTTTCTGATGCCAAAGTACTAGTGGCCCCTCAATATAACAGCTTCCAGGACAATAATGTCTTTTTCCCCCCCTACTGGACAAGAGCAAGCTTTTAATCAAGAGAACTGCAGTGGCAATCAGGGGCTTGATTGCCCACTGGAGGGAGTCCACATTGCCACACAAAATGACTGGAGATGGTTTCAGACAAACCGAGGTTTGTGAACAGAACATTCTCTGCCAGGGCATTTGCTGGCAATGGGCCCCTCCCTCCGCTCACATTCACCTCCCTCAACAACCTTTTCTTTCTGGCTATGTTTTTAATATATCACCACATGAGAAATAGAAATCCGGAAGCTAAGTTAAAACATTTTCTTCACCATTTAATTAAAAGGTCTGTGGCTGCGTGTGTAGGCTTGCTGTCCGTGATTTTAATCATGTGAGCAGAGCCTCAGGGGGAACACCCAGCGCTCACAACAATAACCATTTGAATGGGTAGGAAGATCACACTCAGGGGTGCAATCTGCCGTCTTATTACTCAAGAAAGGAAGGAATAATGGAGGAAAGCTGGTCTGCCCTGCCGCACACCCAGTGCATTTTGGTAGTGTGGAAAGACTAGCTCAAGGACATGCAGAATGTCCTGGGTTTGATCAACAGCATCCCCAGACAGGGCTGGCAATGCCCCCTACCAGGAACCCTGCAGAGCTGCTGCCCAGATGGTGGGCCAGTGTATAAGACAGCTTCCTGCATTCTTATGATTTTGGATTTTTTCTTTTCCGGGGGGGGGGGGGGGAGCTTTCAGTTTTACCTCTCACTTTAAAAGCAAGGGAGTAGTAATTAGTATCAGGAAAACTAAAGGTTCTCCTTTGCATTCCTGCATCTCTTCTGGGTCCTCTTTCATTCTGTAAACTGCAAAATTATCACATGGGAAAAATATTGGAACAGGTTTGGTTTGTGGGTTTTTGCCTTGGCACATGCATATATGTGCACTTTGTCTCTTGTTTTTGGCATTCTTCCCAGTTATTTTCGTTTGTCCCTTGTGCTGCTTGAAATACTCACATGTTTAGAAGTTAGTCGGATATTATTGCTTGTGCCCAACTGTAGCGTTCCATGAGCAAAGATAATGCTTTTGACAGAGTAGAGGATCCCACTGGTGAAAAGGGGGGAGACAACTTTTGTCAATTCTCCTTTTGCCTTTTAACTGGAGAAGCTAGGACTGCATCTGGGGCCTTCTGCATGTGTCCCATCACTGCGGCTGCGGTTCTTTCCACTGTGGCAAGGATGTGGGGAGCACAAAGCTCTCTTTCACTCTGGCTACCCCCCCCCTCCATGCAAAACTCTCAAACCCTTGGTGCCTGCTTTGCTGCCTCAGCTGGGGCTGATGGGAATTGTAGCCCAAAACACCTGAAGGGCAAATTGAGAAAGGCTGCTCCAAAAGATGCCGAAACAGGATGTCTCTTGAAAATTGGGAACCCTTTTCCTCTTGTGCAAACTCCGCAAAGAGGCTCAGGAATTCAGCCAGGCTCTGGGGGATTGTTCGCATGATCAATTAGCGTGCACTTGATTGCTGAGCTGCAGCTAACGCTTTAGAGTGCAGAAGCGGAACAAAATCGCTGAGCTGCAAATGCGCAGATTAAAATAGAGTGTGCTGGAGGACCAGGTGCAAAGGACTCCTCAAAAGAATGATTGTGCTATACATGGATGTAGTGCCTTTTCTTGATTTTTTTGTTACGCACGGAAGAAAGAGTGCTTATTTTCACTCTTTTCATCCGTGTGAATTTTGCCTTGAACTGTACTGATGCCAAACGCAATCTAGTATTTTTTCAGGAGGGATTTAGATGCTTTCACTATCCCATTATTTGCTATGTCATTTCTGCTCAAAGGGCACAGCCTTGGCTCTGCAGAAATTAGTGAAAAACAAAATTTTGAGATATTCTTCCTTTACATGTTTTCATTTGCAGTTCATGATGGCACAAGTAGTACTCAAGCAAGTAGGTGCCAACAAGCATATGAATGTAATTTGCTTCAATTGTTTACTTCCATGATCAATGAATTTCCATATCCTTTAAAGCCAAAATGTATCTGCTGTATGTTATGTTCAAGTGATTAATAGTCCACAGACTTGTGGATTCCAAAAACAACTATAGAATTCCTTACCATGTGTGACACACTCCCGTCTCACAGATTTGGGTTGTCCTGCCCCATAAAACATTGTTGATGCAGACGTTTGATTAAAGTGGCTGTGGAGCTGGGCAGTCCACATATAAAGGATGTCACTCTGGGATTGTTTTGACGAAGTGCAGATTGTAAATTCTCATAAATAAATAAATCCCCAAGAACCCGCCCCCCCAACATTCTTTGCTATTAAAATTTACACAAGAGTAGGACCAAATGTGGGACACGGGTGGCGGTGTGGTGGAAACCACTGAGCCTTGGGCTTGCCGACTGGAAGGTCAGCGGTTCGAATCCCTGTGACGGGGTGAGCTCCCGTTGCTCTGTCCCAGCTCCTGCCAACCTAGCAGTTCGAAAGCACGTCAAAGTGCATGTAGATAAATAGGTACTGCTCCGGCGGGAAAGTAAACGGCGTTTCTGTGTGCTGCTCTGGTTTTGCCAGAAGTGACTTAGTCATGCTGGACACATGACCCGGAAAAACTGTCAGCCAGTAAAGTGAGATGAGCACCTCAACCCCAGAGTCATTCGTGACTGGACTTAACTGTCAGGGGTTTACCTTTACCTTTTTAGGACCAAATGTAAAGAATTGGTACCCCTTAAGAATTCTGCAAAAGTTATTTGCAATTTTTTTCCAATTCCAAAAGCCTAGAATGCACCCCTTGTAATTTATCTGTGTATGTATGACCAGTATATTCCGACCTTCAGGGGAGTAACGTAATTAAGGGACAAGTTAGTCTGGTTCTTTCATCACTATACTGTATAAAAAATACATAATACCAACATGTGTAGTACAGTGTCTAACTCTTCACTACCACACAGACATAAATGGTTTGCATAAGGTACTACATTAAGCCTTTCTTCCGAAACAGCTGGGTGGTGGGACATTAGAAATGAATTTGTGCTATAGAGTCTATCAATAATATGATGATGAAGGGAATAAACTTTATATTCTAAAAGCCACCTTCTAAGACAAAAAAAGGAATAAACAAATTCCTGCATGGTCAATTTGCTGCTTCTGTTTTATTGTATTGTAGAATTTTAAGAATAAAACTAATTGCCACAGGTGGATGATCTCACTGAGCACAGGGCCTGATTGGAGATAGTTGTTTCATTTCAGAAAGCAATTAACTGTCACTGTGCTAGAACACAGAAAACAATTTCACAGTTTAGCAGAGCTTAGTGTTGTCCATTGATGATGTTAGCTACCAAAGCATAAAGACATACACACAGTCTCTGTGATTTCCAGGGCTAATGTAATTCAGTTTCAGCCTTACCATGAAGTTGCTGGGGGCAGCACATTCCATTTTCTTGCACCCAATCTTTGTGTGCCATTCAAAATATGAGTTTCGGTCTATAGTGGGGAGAGGGAACATCATTTTTTAATTTTTCTCAAGGCCAGTTCTGCTATAATTCACGGAATCTTTCTCAATGTGATGTCACAACTCATACTATGTTTTGAAATGCATGGAGTCGAATGCAGCGGTAGTATATCTGACATGGAAGATCTACTCTCTCTCTGGCTTACTTCTGTGTGTTTTGTCAGAGTGCATCGGCTCAGAAGCTCTCCATAATTCAAAACCAATATGGGGCAGAGTGTTGGCATTCATATAGGTTCATTACACTGGAACAGGTGCTTCATTAGATGTGGAGACTCTCCCTGTACTCTCAAGCCACATTCACATCATACCTTTAAAGCACTGTGATACCACTTTAAACAGTTATGGCTTCCCCCAAATAATTATGGGTTCAGTTGTTTGTTAAGAGTGTGGGAGTTATTTGATGATCCCTATTCCCCTCCCAGAGCTACAATTCCCTGTGAAGAGGGATTGATAATGATCAGAATTATAGCTCTGGCAGGGAATAGAGGTACTGTACAGTGGCGCTGTGGGTTAAACCACAGAGCCTAGGACTTGCTGATCAGAAGGTTGGCGGTTCGAATCCCCATGACAGGGTGAGCTCCCGTTGCTCGGTCCCTGCTCCTGCCAACCTAGCAGTTCGAAAGCATGTCAAAGTGCAGGTAGATAAATAGGTATCGCTTCGGCAGGAAGGTAAACGGCGTTTCTGTGCGCTGCTCTGGTTCGCCAGAAGTGGCTTAGTCATGCTGGCCACATGACCCGGAAGCTGTACGCCAGCTCCCTCGGCCAGTAAAGCGAGATGAGCGCCACAACCCCAGAGTCAGTCACGACTGGACCTAATGGTCAGGGGTCCCTTTACCTTTACTTTACAGTGGTACCTTGGTTTACGAACTTAATCCATTCCAGAAGTCCGTTCTTATACCAAAGCGTTCTTAAACCAAGGCGTGCTTTCCCAAAGCAGCAGGGGACTCAATTTACAAATGGAACACACTCAACAGGAAGTGAAACATGTTCTTATTCTAAGGCAAAGTTCACAAACCAAAACACCTGCTTCTGGGTTTGCAGTGTTCTTAATCCAAGTTGTTTATAAACTAAGCTGTTCTTAAACCAAGTTACCACAGTATTCTAACCTTCTAACTCAGCACCCTTAACAAACTACATCTTCCAGAATTCTTTGAGGGGAGCCAGGACTGTTTAAAGTGTTCTAAAGGTATGATGTGAAAGTGGCCTCAGTAGGGTAGATTGGGATAGAGCTGGGACGTGGAATCTGGTGCTCTCTATATGCTATTGGACTACAACTCCTATGATCCCTGCCCCATTGCCCATGCTGGCTCAGGCTGATGGGATCTGGAGCCCAATGACATCTGAAGACCCATAGGTTATTCATTCCTGGGGCTGAAAATCTGTTTCCATCTAAAGATACTATTTCTAACTAGGGCATCTCTGCTTATTAAGGGAGCATCATTTTTAGACGGCATGAAAGTAGCTTGAATGAGAGTAACATGCATGGCAATTTCTTGCTGAAGGAAGAAGTTAGATTATGAAACTGGGTGTCTACAAACTTGCAGCCCTTCATCAATAAAACGAAGAGTTTACTCATTTAACCACAGCATCATAGCTGTTGTTATTTCAAAGCTATTGGCCCAATTCTTTTGGATTTTTGAAGCACTTATTTCATTGCCATCATTCCTGTATACACCGTATCACATTTCCATAAGTATTAAGAATCTTATAAATATTTATGAAGCATTAAATCTCTGTCCACATAAATAAAATATTCACAGCACATTATTTCTCTTATTCCCTCTGTTGCACCACTCACACCAAGACAACCACTTGCACATATGTATAAGAAATAGGTGTGCATTAAACTAAAACCTTGTTGGTTCAGAAAGTAATTTAAGTTACAAGATATGCATTAGAAACATTTCCTTTTTTAAAGAAAAAGCTGCAAGATAATAAACTACACCTGGTTGCAGTTTAACTTTCTATACTATCAATTCATGCCTTTGTGCCTTCCAGAGTAGACTATTGCAATGCCCAGACATGGGGCTGCCCTTGAACACTTTGTGGAAACTTCATTTAGTTCAAAATGATGCTGACTATCTTCTGATGGGCTCAAGCCACATAACCTCCAACATTTCTCTGATGACAATAGGGACGTCCTACTCCACAATGATAATTTTACTATTTATACCCCACACATCTTACTGGGTTTCTCCAGCCACTCTGGACCCTATATAAAAAACCCTATATAAAAAAAATAACAAAGCATTTAAAAAAAAAAAAAACAACTTCCCTATACAGTATTGCCTTAAGACAGCTCATGGGTCTGATAACTCCATAGCCTCCAACATTTCTCCAATGAAAATAGGGATGTCTTAAGGAAAGACAGGACATTCTGGGATCAAATCAGAAACCGGGACAGCTTCTCTAAATCAGGAACGTCACTGGAAAATAGGGACACTTGAAGGGTCTGAAGCCAATGCATGCTTATTACATCTGTCCTACAATAGCTCCATAAGCTACCAGAATATTTCTGGACCTAATTCAAGATTATGTTTTGACCTATAAAGGCCTAAATTGTCTGGCCCTGGAGTATCTCAGTGAGCTCCATCTCCCATATGAATTCCTCCACACTTAAAAGATCAGTCAATAAGGCCATGTTGAAGGCTTATTTGGACAGAAACTTTGCATTTACTTGAAATGTAGCCTTTTCAGTAGTTTCAAGGTAAACTGCAACTACTACAGTGGTACCTCGGGTTAAGAACTTAATTCATTCCGGAGGTCCGTTCTTAACCTGAAACTGTTCTTAACCTGAAGCACCACTTTAGCTAATAGGGCCTCCTGCTGCTGCCACGCCGCCATTTCTGTTCTTATCCTGAAGCAAAGTTCTTAACCCGAGGTACTATTTCTGGGTTAGCGGAGTCTGTAACCTGAAGCATTTGTAACCCGAGGTACCACTGTATTTATAAGATGCCTTTTTATGGCAGAAACCTACCAGGATGGCTTCCAACCATATAAAAGTAATATATAAGGCGTAACAGGTTTAAAATGTGAAAAAGAAAATGGACGCTTCCTGATGCAAGCTCAATATCGCAAACTGTTCAATGGAAACTGTTTCTGTGGAATGGATCTCATTGAGAAAGATCGCCTCCTAAGACCTTCACCTTTCCACTGCAGCCAAGCAGGGTGAAGATTGGCCCAGCTGGAGAAGAAGCACAGGAATGAAGCCAGAAGTGGCATCTGGCAGGCCTGGGTTTCCTCTACTGGATCTTCTACTACAGCAATTACTCAGATTATGAAGCTGGCCAGCAGCACCTCTGGCTGCCTTGCTGTGCTTCTAATTGGCGACAGTGGTGGTGGTAGAAGCAGCAGATCACCAGTAGTGGTGTTGGCCAGCCTGGGCTCTGGATTTGGGGCCCCAGGGCTGACAGGCAAAGGCTCAGTGTAGCTGGAGGGCTGCTGCAGCTGGTTCTGTCTGTCTCTCCACAGGTTTCCTGGGCCAACCACCAACTACCTCTCATCACATTGTTGTTTGCCACCTGTCTGTAGCCAGGAGAACTGTAGTGTGATGACACTCTTGCATCTTTATTATATGTAAGGTATTTGGCAAAAGAGGTGAAGGTACAGATATGGAAAGCGTTTGAGCATACATATATAACTGAAGCAAAAGCGTAAAAGAAAGCACCCATGATCATTCTGTAAAATCCAAAGCAAAGATTTGAACTGAATATCACCAACAGACAAAATGCCACCTATGAATCTATTAATTCATACCATATTTCAGGGAGGGGGGACATTATTGTTAGTGTACAACCCTAGTTATTGGCCATTTTGATTGGGGGAACTGATGGGAGTTAGAGTCCAACCATTTCTGGAGAGCCTCTAGTTCCCCATCTCTGCTGCCATATAGCCCCTATGGGTCTTAAGGGTTGCTTGAATCTGCACAATGGGGTGAGCTCCTGTTGCTCTGTCCCAGCTCCTGCCGACCTAGCAGTTCAAAAGCCCACCAGTGCAAGTAGATAAATAGGTACCACTGTGGTGGGAAGGTAAAAGATGTTTCCGTGCGCTCTGGTTTGTGCCACAGTGTTCCGTTGCACCAGAAGCGGTTTAGTCATGTTGGCCACATGACCCAGAAAGCTGTCTGTGGACAAACGCCACCTCTCTCAGCCTGAAAGCGAGATGAGCTCCGCACCCCATAGTCGCCTTTGACTGGACTTAACCGTCCAGGGGTCCTTTACCTTTTACCTTAAGGGCCATACTACTGTGCTAGAATCTGGAAGCAGATCTAGGATATACAAGCAGCTCCTACATGAACAAGGGCTCCCCACTCATTTCACGTAGAACCAGTGAGAACAAAAGCATGCATATTTATAGAAGCAATTGAGAGCAAGAGGGATACATTAGCACACCGGAACTCCTGTACCACAAGAAATTATTGGAACAGGATGAGACAAGAGTATTTATTTGGTTTTCGGAGGTCAGCTAAGGTGAGGGCCTTTTCCCTATAGCAGCCCACAGCTGGTGCAGAACACCTGGTAATGCAGAAAGACTGTTGCATAGCTTCTGGGCAGATCAGCTGATCCCCAGACTGTTCTGTTAACTGACATAAAAGGTTGTGTGTGTATGTGTGTGTGTGTGTGTGTTTACTTTTTAAGGTTGCAAGGCAAAGGTAGTAAGTAGCAGATCTGTTGCTGCAAATAGGGAAACATGTAACTGTATAAGTAATCCCAAGATCTGAGTGTATTTCTCAGTGGGAAAATGTTTGGTATTGACTTCATCTGTGGCTTTGTGATCCACAATATTCAAAAAAGGAACAGAACTATACTGGTTAAGTTGCAAGGTTTCCTTTAACAAAACTGTACACTGCTTAGAGATCTTCAAAATACTAAGGCATTTATAAAACCTTTTAAATATATACATAATTTTCTGACGGATTACACAGTGTGTGCTGCCTTTCAATGGGAGTGGATGGTCCTGGGATTGCATCCAAGGCTAGTCTTACTCACTGCAGACCCATTGAAGTTAATGGAAATAACTAACTCAAGTTTATTAATTTCAGTGGGTTTACTCTGAGTAGTACTAACATTGGATACAACCCCTTCAGTTGTATACTGAATACTTTTTTGCCCCTTTTTCTCTCTCCCTACTCATTTCCTTTGCGTTCATTATCTCACTTTTCTGTTTTATATTTTTATCTGCACTAAATATCTTAACCTCTTTATGTATTTGCCAGCTGTCTTTATAAGATACCTCTGGGCCATTTTAGCTACCCTTTTTTTATCTTTCTGTCAGCTACCACATCCTTTTTTGAAGAGGTGGAGCAAGCAGAATTGCATATGATATTCTAAATATAAACACATTAAAAAGTGTCCAAATGAGGTGGATTAAAGTGCACACCAGAATTTACCACGTAATCCTAACCATGTCAACTCAGAAGAAAAATCCTATTGAATTTAATGGGAATTTACTCTCAGGTAAATGGTGTTAGGATTGAAGGCTTAGCTTTGGTTTTGCATTTCCTAAATAGTCCAGTGCAGTTCATGGCTCAAAAAAAAAAAATCAATACATTTCAAAATGCACATTTTGTGGGGGAAATGCATTTATAAATATGTAAGATATGTATATTTTGAGAGAATAGTATTTATATGCATTGTGTGTATGTGGTTTTTTTAAATGCAGATTGATGCATAAAACAGACAGAATTAAACAGTAAAATTTGCACACTCACAAAGTTCTTTTTCCTGCCTAGAAAGATTATGACATGGTTATGGGTTGTAGTCAGCACCAGGATACAAGCACATAAAAATCCATAAAAATTTGCATTGAACATGAAATACAATTACACCCAGGCTAACTTTTACTATGTTATTTATACTGTATTACTGTAAGTTGTTTTGGAGTGTTGTTAACATGTGTTTTAATTGTAACATGCCCTGTAACCTTAAGGTGAAGGGCAGGTAATACATACACACATACATACATACATACATACATACATACATACATACATCAGATGTAGCCTCCATATTGCTGAAATATCCAACGGGGAAATTAATTTTGTGTATGTACATATATAGACATCAATCCTCTTATATGAATTTATAAAGTGTTACTTCACCATCACTGTATTTTCTGTTCACTGTCTTAACTGCCATTGTAATTTTGCACACATGTTCTTTTTCTTCTTATGTACCTGCATCCTGCCATGTACCTAACCATATCATTACCTTTGGGAGTGCACAGGGGAAATATGTGCACAACTTTTATCTTTTTGCCTTATCCCTGCCATATTCAACTTTATTTTCAACTCCGCAAAGTAAGCCACCTTCTTTCAAACTTGGGAGTTGAAATATAGGAAGCTTAACAAATACAGGACATTATTCATACAGTAAATAAAAAATTGATTGCCTCTAGGTCTGGGGGTAAGGAAATGCCGGTAAAGTGACAATTTGATTTAGATCACTCATTCATGCATGCACAATGCTTCAAACAGCCTTTTGCATTCGCACATGAATTAAACAGCTTGTGATTGATGAGGGAGCAAGATCTAATTGGTGTTTTAATAAATACACTCTGACTTGATAATATAGCTAGATTTATCAGCAGAAAATGCCCCTGTCTAAGTAAAATTATTAAGGTATCGCACAGGAACCATGACAAATGCCAGGGAAGTAATTGGCTGTAGTATCGGCTCAGGCAGTAAATGGGGATAGGGTAGATTTATGTGCTTTTTAGTACGAGGATCTTGAATAAAAATCTGGAAGACAAACAAGACAAAGAGATGGCCTGGCATTATTACTATTTGTTTCAGCTAGGCCATGTTCACAGATGACAAAGATATCTGAATGAGGACTTTTTCTAAAGCCCCCCCCTTTCTTTTTTGCCACAGCTATCAGCTCAACGCGGCATGTTCCTGATTGTGTGAAACCTCCTGCAAATAATCTGCTTAGCATCTTGAGATACTACTGTTCTCTTGCCATTCCTACCTTGTTCCCCCTCACACATGTTCAGTATGTCACAAAAGGCATGGTACGTCATGTGTTGATCACAGAACCTAGAGCATCATTTTGCCTGCCTTCTGGTATGGTCCACATGCAACCATTACAACAATGATTAGGACCCAATAAGTGGAAGGATCCCAAAACTCCATTAGGAAATGATCATTGTTATCTTTGGCATAGTCAGAGGTGCTATCACAATGCCGCACAACATTATGACAGTACGTGCGTGATGCTGCGAGGAGCCAGAGGGTGTAGCAGAGTGCCTCCTGAATATTGAGGTGGTTCGACCCCCTCAAAAATACTTGGGGGGGGAACTCCCTAGGAGTTGGTCACCTGGGCATGTTTGACGCTCTGGTCCATATAGGTGAGAACATGTCCACTACAAAATGGAGAAGTAAGAAAAAGAACAAGCTTTGCATGCAAAAGGTCTGAGGTTCAAGTTAAGACCATTTGGAAGGGGCTTCCAGCCTTCAGGAGTGGCTTTTCACAAGGCAGAAAAAGCCAGCTGTATTTCTTGGCATTTTCAAGTGTGTGCATTCAGGGAATTTATCTTAGTTTTCCTTGTAACATCTTCTGTATTCAGGATCTTCGCTTGCAGTGATCCATGACAGGTTGGAACCTCACCAGCATGCGCCCAACAGATGTTTGGTCAGTCACCTCTGATCCCACTGATCATCCGGGGGTTGTTTGTGAAATGGAATTCAAGTACCACTATCTGTTCCCATTTGTCTCCACCAATAATGTGGGACCTTATCTGGAATCTGAACCTTTGGTCTTCTATGGATGTGGGAGGGAAAGAAACATGGAGAACACTAGTGGGACAGGCTGAAGTATAGTTCTTAAAAACTTAAAGCATTATGTTAATGCGGTAAAGTATTCAGCACCATGTGTAAGGAAAAGTGAGTGAACATATGTGAATTCTGAAACCGTTGAAATTTATGAGTACTTGGAAGGTTTGTGGGACAGTGCCCCATTTGCACTAATGCACCAGCCTCAACCTTTAACTGGATATTTGTAATTATTATTTTTAAAATGATATTGGTTTTGATGATAAATAACTGCTCTTTTATTTGCTTGTGGTTATTGTTGGTTGTTGGTGTGGTTTTTTTGCAATTTGACATAGATTTAAAATAGAGTACATTCTGGTACTCAGTGTAGTCTTAGGTCTTGTTGACACATGGTTTTAAATCCCATGCATAATCTTTTAATCCTGTAACCAAATACAAACCATTTCTATCCCTGAAATATATACGAACATTTGCATTTCTCCCGTCCATGCACACTCCTTTAGTTTTCCCTATGCAAGACACAGCACACACACAACATTTGAATGGCAATGCTCATCAAGGGCCCCTTCAAATACTTTATTTGGGGGAGAGGCAAAGAGACTTTGGCCCCTAGGAGTTGGCTCCTATGCTTGGATTCTGTAGCCAATTTTATTCTGATTCCATTCCTATCCTATCTAATTTATTCTCACATTTTCGCCCTCCTTCCTTTATCTAACCATCCACATCTGCTATCAATTATTCCTCCCACTCACTTATATTTTTTTAGGATCCTCTAATGTAGAAGTTCCAATTCTCTTGCACATTTTTTTTTTTGCATGATTTTGCCCTGTGATAAAAATCAGTTTCTTTCTCTCTCCCATCCTACTCCAGATATTCCACATTTCATCTTTCAACTCCCATTCTTAAATCTTCCTTCTTCTTCCTGGCCATTTGACACACTGATTCTCTTAGAGTTGGCTGGCACCATCTCATTTTAATGAAGTCTGTCACTCATAAGGCTGTCTGGAGTTGGTGCTGGCTCCATCTTCTCCTTTTTTTGTCATTGATTGTCCCTGATTAACACTCCAGTATCACCATCTCTTTTCTTTCTTTTCATTAAAGGAGCACTCACCCTGCCTTGATTAGTTCAGGCAAAAGGCACACAATGTTCCTCACCCCCCAGCCCTTCCTTTTAGTTATCTGAGCCCTCCCCACCCCCCACACTTTTCAGCATTATTAAATTAAGCTGAATTTCCCATTATCATATATTTCTTCTGATACCACTGATTTCTTTTGATTATATATTTTAGGTAACAGGAGGGTGGGAAGGGCTTTCCTTACTTTGTACAATCCACAGCCTCTGGAAGATGTCTCAGAATATACAGTATATTCCCATTTAGCCCTCCACATCAAAATTGCTTGTTATGTACAGTTAGATTATGCATATTTATTTCATAATTAGTTTACACATCTAATCCCATAACCTGGTTCTGATATCTTGTAATTCATGTCTCCAGTTCCACCCATCACTGCTGCAGATTGGAAAGGGGTTATAGTTAAGGCTATAGGTATTCTGGGTGAGGAATATAGCATCTTGAAAATCACTACTTTTGTTTCTTTAGAGCAAGTGTTTATCTCTGTAACCTATGACTGTGAAGATAGTCTTGAAACTGTGCATATATGGAGGAATCATCAAAGCCAGAAGAGAGCTCAGGTGAAAATGCCCTGCTCCCTGCCTACTGAGCCCCTGAGCCCACTTTGTGAACACATTTTGTCCACAGACATGACAACCAGTTTCAAAATAAATTCTGCAAAATAGGGAAAAAATAAGATTTAGATGTAACCTGCCGTGCTTCTGATCCACTGCATATCGCTAGGTAACTTGATCATTCTACTGAAACATTTTTTTCCCAGTTTCTTAAGGGTTTAACTACATTTACATTAACTATATTGATTACAACAACATCAGGGGATCCCCCTATTTTTTTCATCCTAGACATAGTGAGGTCCCATTTTCAACTACACTGCAGAGTGTAGAGTAGGGAGATTAAACTTTTTTCTCTCCTGCCACTTTCACACCCTCAAAACAAAAAACTCCCAGCACTGTAATTACCAATAGAAATTCCATGTATCAAACCATGCTTAATGTTAACATAGTGTAGTTAGGCCAATGAACTTTTTACTGAACTTGCAAAACTTTCAAATTTCAGTCTCTAAGAAGTACAAACAAGAAAGGTTATTTCCTATAACTTTCCAGTGTGTCCTCCTTATTCATTTTTAATCCATAGCTAAAGGCTATATTGGAATAGGTGAGTTGGGATCACTTGCTACAAACCTACAAATCTTGAGGGTGGGGTGGAGGGAATATAAGGCAGACTTGAAGTTTTGTGCAACGTGTAGCCCATTAAATGCAAAGCTATTACAAATAACTTTTAATAAAACCCATGTTTGCTAAGTGATGCAGTCAGGCTACTGAGCTGTAGCCTTCTTCAGTCTCAGCCAGCCAGCTCTCTTTGCAGAAGATACCCTTCTGTTGCTAGAGGAGGCACAGCTGATCTTGGCAGCACCATAGGAGACAGGTGCGTCTTTGATTATCAACAGTGTGGTGATGTATGCTGTTGCTATTAAATGAGATGAACCATAACTCGTACATCTGGACAGTTCCACGGTATCGGTAGAGAATCCCCAAATACAACAGATCAGGTAGCAGCAAAATGTCATGTTAAAAATGATGGAGGAAGGTTCATAAATGTTTTGTGGAGGAAGCAGTAATGTCAGACATTTCCCTAACTTTGTATAAACCAGAGATAGCCAGTGCAAACCTACGTAACTGTAAAACCCATGTAGCTGCTACCTCATGCTGACAACATGGGTGTGTGCACTGGGGATAGAGAGAACCTTAACTTGACAGCTACAGAAAGTCTTAGGTTATTCTATACCTGGTTTAAAGCTTTTGCATCCATCAAGTACTCACTACTACACCAGGGATGAGGAACTTGTGATACAACTGTAGTTGAATTCCAGCTCTCATTAGCCCCAACCAGCATGAGCAATGTGCAATCAATGCAGAGTCTTCTTTATAAACAGAATGAAACTTTACTGAAGAAAATAAACTTGTTCAGAAACAGCATAGTTAAAGAGCATACACAGAGTGCTCATAGCAGCTATCTGACTCTTCACAGAGGCATAGTCTTAGTTACTGATTTATTAGAGTCCTGGAGCCACCCTGTCTGTCTTAGATTTACATTCACAGCAACATGTTACAAAGCGGGTTCTTCTTCATGGAGAGCATGTGTTGTGGTGGGAGCAACCATGGCATTCCCTGTTGCTGGGAAGGTTTGTTTGGATGGCCACGGATTTGACTGGGTACCTCCAATGTTGCTGGGGAAAATTGATTGTTGCAATTTTATTTGATTGATGGGGGTGCTATATAGGTCCCTGTGTGCAGGGTTGAGCTTCTTCTTTTCACTGTGCACATCGGATTACCTGCCCACTCTCCCTTTATTTAGGGTTTGTTTGCGCTGACCTTGCTATGCCTGTCATGGGGTTGTTTGCTGTGGAGCAGGGGCCTGGTAGGAATTTTACCATTTGGCTGATTGGCTGGTGCCATTTGGGTTTTGCCTACTGCGTAGCAAATCGTCACAACGTGTAAGTTGCAGTTAGGCATTGGTTAATTTTTTGGTTGGTGGAGGGGATGAGGTTGGCTGTGCCTGCCCCTTCAATGCTGCTGCTGCAAGGGTATTCCATTAAAGGAATCCAAGGGCTCACCATGCTTTTGTCTGTATCCCTGACAAAGGCCTAGGGCTATGCAAGAGCCCCAGGGAACATTTGGGGAGAGGTGTGGGCCTGGCACCCAGCTTTTTCTCTCCCCAAAATTGCTTACCCTTACTGACTTCCACACGGGTGTGGTTGTCAGTTCTGTTCCTACCTCCAAGTGGGAACAGATAGTCGCTAACCAATGCCTAAGCAACCACTCACTTACTGTAATTCAATAAAGTTGTGGCCAAATTTATGCCAAAAACCAAAACAAAAATGATGTGTGAACGTGTTTTTATTCAGGGGTGTCTTGGGGGTCCTCGACATGCAACAGCACAGACACTACACTGGGCCTGCCTGCAAACAGGACACAAATTTATAGAGAGAATGAGTCATCCTGTAGATGAGTCACAATGATTCAGCAGTTTGCTGTTAACAGTTAGAAGTTAGCAGGCTTAGGCTTGAATGATTGTGTAGGCCTTGTAGGACTTGCCTTACTTCTTCTGCTCTCAAGAACCTTTGTCTCATGACACAATGGTCAGAATTACTAGAGTTGTAGTCCAACAGCATTTGGAAACAGTAGAGGCTGGTCCATAATTCTCTTTGAATTTGGCTCAAGCTGGATACAAACCAAGTAATAGTGGCTCACTTAAGATACATTGAGAGGACAACTGGGGTGTGGGAAATGATGCTTTCTCACACATAGTGGTTTTCTGTTTCTTGATGGTTTAGAATCAAAGCATGTAGCTATATAGGGTATGTGTCACAGCTGTATCATTGCAAAGTTCAAATAAACCAAAGTGACCCGAATCCAGAATCTGCAATTGCATGTGCATGTTTTTCAGTGGAAACTCTCACAGAATATATAAGAGTAGGCACTTTGAAATGAAATGACTTGATAGTCATTACTAATGTTTATTAATTTAGATGGGTCTACTCTGAATATTACATAGCTGGATACTCTCTCTGACTCCAATCTGCACTGCAGGTATCACAACACCAGCCATCCTCACCCTCATCATTGAGATAATGCTGAAATGCATTATATAAAATGTTAAGTATTAGTATCCTTAACAACAACAACAACAACAACAACAACAACAACAACAACTGAAGATGTCTATATTAACCATAGAGGGACCATTGTTTATTTCCTTGCTGATCTATCATGTTTAAACATCTCTTTGATGTATCCTTGAGTAAGTGACATGAATTATTTCTGTAGTTATCAGGAGTTATCATAGCCTCAGAAATGTAATTTACTCTGCTGCATAGCTAGCCTTGTTTGTCACCGTATACTTGCCATTCAGGTCTGCACATAATCCTTTGTGGTATTTCTTGCTGACAATATGTAATAATAAATAACTCATGCTCTTTTCAGCAGAGCCTTATTCCTTTTTAATAGAACAGAACCAAGCTTATGCTCTCCCCCAACCAGCAATTCTCTTTTTTAAAAAAAATCACCAGGCTTTCTTTATAGAAGGTCCCTAAATGTATTTGAACCCGCATACAACATCTTTTAAGCACCCACCATGAAGTTGGTCATCTTGCCTTCTTGCCTGTGGTGCACCTGGAGCCTAGTTTTGCTCCATGTATTTCAATTCAATACCATCTAGACTCTAGAGAAACCCCAAAATGCTAAGATGTTCTATGCACGAGAATGCCATACAGAGAGCCTGTGGGAAGAAATATGACAGGGTAATCAAATGCTTGAAGGCACAACAAAGAGCCCAGTTCCATGTGGAAGTTCCCATTGGTGCCAATAGAGGTTTTCTTTGAAACCCAAACAGCAACTTTTGAGAGCTATTTTGGGTTAGGACTGTGGCAGAGAGAGTTAAACTTCCTGTTGGGAGGTGTCAACACAGCCCACCCTGTTCCCTTCTGTTTCTCCCATGGCACAGCCAAAAAGTTGCACCAGAAGGGTTGGAAATCGGGATGTGGAACAAGGCTGAAGAAGCCTTGACACACACAAAGCAAGAGGTGGATGTGTGCATCTCAAGGAGGTCCTGAATGAGCTGAGTGGGAGACTGAGAGGAAAGGAAGAGACAGGATGGTGGGTGAGTGGGGAAGCAAGTGACAGAAATAAGGAAGGAGAGAGGAAAAGGGGATGGAGCAGAGAAGGGAAGCTTTACATCAGAGGAGGAAAGGGCAAGGAGCAAGCAGGGAGACAGGAGACAATGTGGGGCTGTTAATTCCCCACTGGTGAATCAAGAGGAGGGAGAATTAAAAGGTATAGTGAAAGGGACTATGCTTTGCAGCAAAAAGGGCATGATCTGTTGGTGACATGAGCTGCAAACACAAAGAGTGAATGGCTCACCAAATGGTCAACGGGTAAGAGATATCTTGGGGCTCTGAAGATTCTGGACACCTAAGCAGGGAGGACCGAGCACGACCTTTCTTATGCCTCATCCCACAGTCCTGTAGCTGCCTTTTGAATAAGACGTGAAACCTAGTTAGCCTAGTCTCAGCATGATTGCTATAGGATTGTAGTAGTATGCAGGCAGGCTTTTTGATTGGTAGCATCAGTGCTATGGAATGCACTCTCTGTTGAAATACGAGAAGACCCATCTGTATTAGCAGTCTTTTGACCTGATTCTGCCATTTTAATTCCTGTATTGTTTTAATGAGATTGTTACACTGTGTATTTTAATCATGGATGTTTATATTTTAATGTACCAGGTTTTTATACTTTGTAAACTGCTGACAAGCTTCTTTTGGCATTGGGTGGTGTATTAATAACAACAACAACAATTCCATATGCGTTAACTGCATGTATACAATGAATGTCACCTCGAACTACATCGAGGCAGCCATATTTTCCTCTGTACAATTTCCCAGGAAGGGACTGCATGATATGACATAGAGTTGCTTCCTGGGAAGATATTTTTAAAGCTGGATTTTTATAGAATTGGTGAATAATTTATTGCTGCCCTTTTCTTTTTGTGTGCTGGAGTTATGAAATTATTTTTATTATATTTGTTTTCATTGCATTGTACTGTATTGTTTTATATTTTATTACTGCAAACCACTCTGGGGCCTACTGTCAAAGGGCAATATACAAAACGCTTCAATAAATATGTTTCAAGAAGTGGCAGAGAGACATTTCTAGATTTGTCTGGCAGGGCAAGAAGCCCAGAATAAAATTTAAAATATTAACTGATGCAAAGGAAAGAGGCGGATTTGCCCTGCCAGACCTTAAACTTTACTATGAATCAGCAGCATTCTGCTGATTGAAAGACTGGCTGCTTCTTGAGAACACAGACATTTGGATTTGGAAGGTTTTAATAATGTTTTTGGGTGGCATGCATATTTGTGGTACGACAAGGTTAAAGCACATAAAGCATTTAAAAACCATATTGTCAGGAAAGCATTGTTCAATGTCTGGATAAGATACAAAGACTTATTGGAAAATAAAACCCCAAGGTGGTTGTCACCAATGGAAGCGAAGGCTCAGAAAAAGCTCAATATGGAGGCCAAATGGCCGAAATATTGGGAAATATTGGAACAAGAAGGAGAGAAATTGAAATTGCAGAGTTTTGAGAAATTAAAAGATAAAGTGTGAGACTGGCTTCATTATTATCAAATAAGAGAGGCCTATAATTTGGACAAAAAAATTGGCTTCCAGGTGGAAAAATCAAAATTGGAAACAGAACTGTTAGATCCCAAAACTAAGATACTTTCAAGAATGTATAACTTGCTGCTAAAATGGAACACGCAGGATGAAACGGTTAAATCTGCAATGATTAAATGGGCACAAGATATTGGTCATAACATTATGTTTGCTGACTGGGAACAGTTGTGGACCACCGGTATGAAATTTACGGCATGTAATGCCTTAAGAGAGAATATTATGAAAATGATATATAGGTGGTACATGACACCAGTCAAGCTTGCAAAAATATATCATTTGCCCGATAATAAGTGTTGGAAATATAAAAAAAAGGAAGGTACATTCTTTCACCTTTGGTGGACGTGCCCAAGGATTAAGGCTTTCTGGGAGATGATCTATAATGAAATGAAAAAGGTATTTAAATATACCTTCCTGAAGAAACCAGAGGCCTTTCTCCTGGGCATGGTCGGCCAATTGGTGCCAAAGAAGGACAGAACTTTCTTTATGTATGCAACAACAGCAGCAAGAATTCTCATAGCAAAGTATTGGAAGACACAAGATCTACCCACCTTGGAAGAATGGCAGATGAAAGTGATAGACTATATGGAATTGGCAGAAATGACTGGCAGAATCCGAGACCAGGGAGAAGAGTTGGTGGAAGAAGATTGGAAGAAGTTTAAAGACTATTTGCAGAAACATTGTAAAATTAATGAATGCTAAAATGATGTTGGGTTGAAATGAAGTGGCTTTAGCAATAAGGTTAAAAAGAATATGTAAAAATGGACTGATAATTAGATGAAAATATAAAGTTATAATATGTTAAGATATAGAATTAAGATAAATACAAAGAGGGAAAGGATTTGCTGAATTAACCATGTGAATTGGAATACAAAAAAGGGAGGTGTGAGGAGGTCAGGAAACAAGTAATTGAAATATAAGATACGAAAAGATTGATTTGTTTTTTAATTGTTTTTTTTATTTTCTCATGTATTTTGTATTTTTCTTTGCATTTTTGTATCTTTTTTCTATTTCTTTTTCTTTTTCTTTTCTTATTCTGTAATTCTCTTTTGTCTGTAAAATTTCAATAAATATTTAAAAAACCAAACAAAACAAAACTCTTCAATAAATAAATAGTTTGGTCCTAGCGGGCGTAGGATTGCAGCTATATTCATCCCACACCACTTCAGCATTTACACAAAACTGGCTTCATCTTCTCTTACTTGTGGGTAGATAGGAAATGCTCTGCCCTGGGTGGGGACATGATGCAGGAGGGCGTGAGAAGGGTCAGTTGTGGGAGAATGAGAAATGTCTCTATTTCAACTGAGGAATGTTGGAAGGTATGGGCTTTAGCTTTTTCATGGGATTTTCTCACCCTGCCTGCTTCTCTTTCCTGCTTGATTCTCCACCCCCTGGCAGTTGTATATTGCTCTGGACCATCCAATCCAACCTGTAGTGATCCATGGTTGTCTGTACCCAACCCAACCAACACCCAAGTCCCTCCAAATAAGCCTAATGTGGCTCAGCACTGGGCCAAATCCAGTGCACAGCTCTACAACTTACATAGCATGTATGCTAATTGCATTCACATAATCAGCATCACATCTAGTTTGTGCTATGTATCCCAAGGGGTGATGAGTTCTGTGTAACACTTTTTGGACCCGTTGAGCTCCTGATGTTTGCGTACAGTGGTACCGCTAGTTACGAACTTAATTTGTTCCACAGGTCCATTCTTAACCTGAAACTGTTCTTAACCTGAGGCGTGCTTTTGTTAATGGGGCCTCTTGCTGCCTCTGCGCCACCAGCACACGATTTCCGTTCTCATCCTGGAGCAAAGTTCTCAACTCGAGGTAATCCTTCCAGGTTAGCGGAGTTTGTAACCTGAAGCGTTTGTAACCTGAGGCATTTATAACTCGAGGTACCACTGTACTGTGGAGCTCTGAGGTGCAGTTTCATTTTTGAGATTTGTGTTGCAGTAATAGAGGGCAGTTGTGCTTGAGAGGCCTGCTTCTTCCTAATTTGGTTTTGCCTGAAGGGATATCCATGGGTGGAAGGCGTGGGTGCCCGCAACACCTCCATGCACTCTGCCCCATGTTCTTAGCCCTCAATCTTTCTGTGTTGAGCTCAAACGCATGTAGAACACCATGCGTGATCAGGGTTCCCAGTCACACTAAGGATGCCTGCAACATCTCCTTGCAGACCTCCAGTCCACACAGGAGAGGTTGGGGACCGAGTGTGTGAGGTGACGGCACAGGGATGTTGGGAGTGAGGTTTGTGTGCACACCCCTGCACACCCACACCCACCTACAGATTCACCATTTGCCTGTTCATGCCTTTAAGAAACTGAACATGCCTTAAAAAAACTAGCAATCTGAGCAAAAGCAGAAAAAAAAGTTACAAAGCAATAGTGAGTGGAAATTTTGGCAGAGAAAACAATAAGAAAAATGAAGAGGCGATAGGAGAAGAAAGTGAAGAAAAGAGAAGAGTTTACTTTGAAGAAAACACTAATGAAACAAAAGAAAAATGTTCTGTGACTGAATGAACAAATACAAAGTGCTGGGTATATTTTAGGAAGTATATAAATAATAAATAATAAGGGATACAGAGCTCCATTTTCCATAAATAGCACAGTGCCTACAGCTTTTGAGATGAATGCTGACAGAAGGCTGTTCTTACCAGCTTATGATTTTCTCCCTTATTTCTACCTAAGCTTATTGCTACATTTGATAAAATTCTTCCTGCAAGGAAACACAATTGCATAGCTTTGGAATGACACAGGAAGTCAGACCTATAGTCTCTCTACCTCAGTACTGCCTGTGCTGACAGCCAACAGATTTCCTGGAAGTTTTTCCCAGCCCCAGCTGGAAAAGCCAGGTATTAAACACTAGCAATTTTTTGCATGCAAAACAGGGGGCCTGATGCTGAGCCATGGCCCTTGAGCCGTGGCTATCTTCTGACTAACTGATGGATCCTGATGGACTCAGCCCCTCCCTGCCCTCAGAACATCCCATTTGGAGAGCGAGGGGGGTTTTCTGTGGGTTGCTACTGGTGGAGATGTTGCCACCAGTACTTTTGCCCATGCACACATTCGGTAGGTGGAGCAGGAAATTCTGCAGTGGCTGGGTGACACTTCATTGACAGAATCTGGCAGGTCTCCCTCCCCCCAACAATGCCAGATTAAACCCTAGGCAGTTGAAAACCTGGGAAGGGGGCTCACAAATGATCTCTAATACATTTTTGTAATTTTCTTTCAATATCAAATCAATATCTTTTTGATCCGTTCTTGCGGGGCCTGTAAAAGCTCTGGGGCCCATAGGCTGGTGTCTGCTCTGTCTATTTGGTAATCCAGCACTTCTCCGTACCCGTGCCCAAGTGGTGCAAAGGAGTTTTGCAGCCTTGGGACTCTCTTGTTGTAAACAGCAACATTTCAATGCATTTATTTAGTGAATATGTAGAGCACTTTTCAGCCAAAAAAATTGCACTCATCCAAGCATTTAAGTGATTTTCTTGTTTATGTAAAATAACAGCAGTACTTAGCATTTACATAGCCCCTTATTGTATTCAAAGGATTACTGTAAGAGAAGTCAGTATTATTATTTGGGTTGCCGAAGGTCACCTAGTGAGTTGATGCGGTTGGCAAGAGCTGAACAGATTAGAGTCCCTCATTCATATAACAGTCTCTTACCTGCCATGCCACACTATGGCCATGTTTCTTCTGTGTTTCCTAATTATTCTTAAGGTGTGGTTGCCAACCGCTCTCAGGCTGAAGTAGTTGGAGGAGCTCAGAGTGCTTTTTATTTTCCACCAACTGTCGTTCATTGCATGAGTCGCTTTGAGCATACAACATTGTATGTCACATTATACAAATAGCTCTCTGGCATGTTTTTTTTAAAAATGAATAAATAAACACATACTTTTAAGAGTAATGTCTCAACTTCTTCAGGTCATTTTTTGCATGCTCTCCCCCCCACCCCTTGGTAAACAGGTGGGAAACAGAACCTTAAGGCAAGGAGACCTCACTAAAACCATTTGAATTAAAACAAGTATAACACTATTTTCTCAGGCGGGTTACACGTTACAAATATTTTTTTTTGCCTGGAGTGGTGCTGGATCAAAAGGGCATATGAGGATTCCTTGTTTTCTAGAAATGTAAAGTGTGCATTTTCTTTTGGTAGCCTCTTTGGCTTAGACTGTAACGGGGCTTTCATGAATGGAAAAGGTTTTTTCCCTATTTATTGGAACATAGGAAGCTGCGTTATTCTGAGCCAGATCATCTAGCTCAGTACAGTGGTACCTCAGGTTACATACGCTTCAGGTTACAGACTCCGCTAACCCAGAAATAGTGCTTCAGGTTAAGAACTTTGCTTCAGGATGAGAACAGAAATTGTGCTCCGGCGATGCAGCGGCAGCAGGAGGCCCCATTAGCTAAAGTGGTGCTTCAGGTTAAGAACAGTTTCAGGTTAAGAACGGACCTCCGGAACGAATTAAGTATGTAACCAGAGGTACCACTGTATTGTCTACACTGACTGGCAGCTGCTTTCTGGAATTTCAGGGAAGAGACTTTCCCAAGCCCTACCCTGGGCTGGGAAATGAACCTGAGACCCTCTGCACGCAACCAAGATCCAGAGCAAGATCCCACTGGTGGAATGGGCAGGGTTTTTGTTGTTGTTGCTGTTGTTTTTACTAATGCCTGCATCTTCCTCCCTCCATCTCATGATGCTCCCCACAACTGAGCAAATTTTGGGAGGCACAAAGGGCTGCAGTTGGAAGGGAGAAATGGTAGAAATTGTCTTCCCCATTCCACTGGTGGAAGCATAACATCAGCAGAATGCCACTCAGTGGACACTTCTACCGTTGGGAGCAAACTCAGTATCCCAACCTTGATTTCTGAGAGCCTAAAAAAATTATAGATGTCATATAAGGAGAATGTCCACCTACTTCAGTATGGCAGTGAAGAAACAGGATTCAAGTAAATGAATGTCCATCACTGGGAGATTTCCCCTCTCTCATATTGAATTTCGAAAACAAATTCTATAGCTTATCAGCTTTTATTTTTACAACAAAGGATAAATTTAGGCCACATCCAGACCTTACATTTATAGCACTATTATACCATTTACACAGTCATAGCTTCCCCCAAAGAATTCTCAGAATGTTCTAACCATCAATCCCTTTCCCCAGGGAAGTCTTGGAAGTGTAACTCTGTGTGGAGAATAGGGGTTTCCTAACAGCTTTCAGCACACTTAACAAACTACAGTTCCCAGGATTATTTTTGGGGAAACCATGGCTGTTAAAGTGGTACAGTAGTGCTTTGAACATATGGCCTTATGTAGTTCGGAAAACATGCTTTATTTAAGCCAGGTGATGGTGAAATAATACTTCCGGAAATAGCAATTACGTGATATACTGGCCAGGCAATTTCCCCAGCCATTCTGTCAAAGCAACCACTTTATTACATTAAAAAGGAGAGAAGCTACTGAAGATATATTCCAGTGACCTTGTTACAGAAGAGAATCCCTCAAGAAAAATACGAGGAAAACCCTCTCTTCAGTTCCCCATCATACAAAGCAAAGAGGTTTTTTTATGTGTCATTCCAATGTTCTCTCACAAAGCGCATTGTTAATTTGAAGTAGAACACACCAACACTTGGTAGCAGTGGATATTTCTATTTCTGCCTCATACTCAGATTGTAACCAAGCAATCTGAGACTTATCTCTCCCGTAGACATCCCATTCAGCAGACAGGTCACTGTGTCCAGAAGATAAGAAAGGGTCTAGTGGAACCAGGACCCCTTTGTGTGCTCATTTTGTGGGAGCAGATGTTATTTGTTACAAAACTAAATACTCATATACAAGCAGTAGGGAAGATGCTTTCGCACAACATGAAATATGTAAAACAGCTAGCAGGAAAGTCATGCAGAGGCAATTCTGCTGACATGAATTATACAGGCATTCTTTACCTTATCATGACCTAGATATGCTAATTACCTCAAGAAACGCACCCATTGACGTCAATGGATTTTAGACTACTAGTGATATACCCACACTGCAAATATGATACCCAGAAACAGCATCTAATGTTAGCAAATAACTTTTACACCAGCTCATCCCATGGGCATGGAATTTTTTAAAAAAAAATGTGTTGTGATATGTCCTGCAATTGTGTATCAAAGGGAAGGCATTAACGAATACCTGCTAGTTTGGGGAAAATGCTCCACCATGCTTCTATCTTTTGTGACTTCAGGGTGTTATTGTTATGGTGTCACCGTGCAATTTAGGGGTGCAGCCCAGGTGTGGCCCTCCAGATGTTGCTGAACAACAGCTCCCATCATTCCCAGCCAGCATGGTGAAGGGTCGGGGGTGATGGGAGTTGTAGATCAAAGCATCTGGAGGGCATGAGTCTGAGGAAGGGTGGAGTGGAGGACTGTCCTTCAACTAGAGGTCTGTGCTGTGTAAAGTAGGCACATGATCATCCAAAGCACCAATGAACGGTTGCACAGATTGGCTTCTACACTATTGGGCGCAAGGACATGTGGTTTGGATTGATTACGAATCCAACAAAGAGTGCTAGAAGAGGAATAGAAAAGGATCTCTCTTACTCATCCTAAAATGAAACACAGGGAAGCAAAAACAGCAGGAAAGATTGGTATGAAAATGAACATGGAAGAGAAGTCACCTTACAAATCCAGTGTGGACCAGTTGTGATACTCTCCTAGTCACTGTTATACGGAAGAAAGACCAGCAGTCATGCTGAAGTAAAATCTGAAAGGCCTCTCGTTTAGGAAAAAACCCTCCTGTATTGAACTCCAGCTCTCTTTCCTGACCTAAATCCCAGAAGAACCAATAATGTATTATACCACAGCCATGTTCATAATCTATGTTCTTGATTGCTGCTGGGAAGAAGGCTTTATTTGCCTTGGCATCTTATCACTTCCAGGAATCTTGTGTCTCTCTTCAAGAGTTCTGTGCCCACCAATGAAGGGTGAGAACCACTGAGTTGGGAAATGTTTGCATCTGCATACTAAATGATAATTTTATGCTGGTGAATGGATAGGCTAAGTGGAAATGGAAATTCTTTTGCTCATTAAATTCTCATGAAGATGTACCCTGCAAAGCTGCCCTCCTATAACATTATTGGCAATGTTACAAAGCTAAATTAGCCTGTTAGAGCAATCAGATAATACAACTTTGCACTAATGCATCAATAAATCTCCAAAGCACAACTACCACCTGGGGTTTTGGCAAAAGCTATAAATTTAAAAAAGTAAAACAGCATATTTATCTCCAGAGTTAAGAACATAGGGCTTATCCACACCTCTTCTTCTCCTGCTGTTTCCCCCAGGGAAACTGCTCTTTAGCACTAAATCAGAGCAAATGTCAATTCTGGTTTTCTCCAGATTGACGTTTGCTCCAGTTTGGTACTAAAGAGCAGGTTTTCCTTGGGAAATGAATGGGGCAAGGGGGAAACCACTCGGGCCTGTGTTTTCTAGGCATTGAACAAGCAGAAGTGTAGACAAACCTATGAAATATAGGAAAAGCCCTCTTGGATCAGACAAAGGATACACCTAGTCAAATATCTAGTTTCCAGCAGTGGTCAGTCTGTTGTTAATAGAGCTCCCAATAAGATATTTAATACAACACAAGAGAGAATATAGGAAGCTGTCTTATACAAATTCAAACCACTGATCCATCTAGTTCAGTACTGTCATGATGATCCTTCTTTAGCAGTTTGGAACTAGACTTATATTATAATAATATAATATAATAATATAATATAATATGAGCCCTGCTGGGTCAGGCCAAAGGCCCATCCAGACAAGCATCCTGTTCTCACCATGGCCAACCAAATGCCTAGATGGAAAGTTTGCAAGCATAACACCATTCTCCCCATTTGCAATTCCCAGCAACTGGCATCCAGAGGCGTACTGCTTTTGACAGTAGAGGTAGGCCACAGTCGTCATGGCTAGAAGCAATGGATAGCCTTTTCTGCCATGATTTGTCTAATCCACTTTTAAAGCCATCCAAGTTGGTGACCATCATAACATCCTGTGGGACCAAATCACATAGCTTAACTATGCGTTGTGTCACAAAATGCTTTCTTTTGTCTGTCCTGAATCTTCCAACATGCATGATTGATAATAAAAATGCACAGCTTACTCATATGATTAAACAGCAAAATGCTTTTTAAAAGAACAGCTCTGAGCCATTTTTGCAGAGGTTTCAGATAGGGGTCGTTCCATCTGCAAGCATAACAGATGTTCTACTACTAAGCTATGAACTTTCCTGAATAGCAATCGTTCTTTAACAGTTTTGGGACCTCGTGCTAGAGCAGGAAGTCCTCCAGTGAGACTCACTTTTGCCACCAAATCTTGGCAGCAAGAACATAGCGGAGAAACAGAATTGCTTCTGTGCTTGTCTTCCAGTTGTAGCAGTAATTGTCACTCAAGTCAAGCAAATGATCTACTTATTCCAGCAGCTGACATACTAACACTTGGAGGTCTTATATTGTTCTCACGGGTCATTAGGATTTCCTGTCTGGTTTGGAGAGATCAGCCATGGTTCCAAAATGACTCATTGCCACCTGCGACCCATCTCAAGCAGGATTATAAACAACATACCCTTAGAATAGTAAGTGAAATGCCTCCCCTTCAGCAACATTCTCTTTAGAGAACATCAAAGGAGATGGCAGATCCAATCACCATTGAGAGGATGGAGGAGGAAATATAGTAACATATTGCCTGACATTGTCATGATCCATGAGTGGCAGAAAACAGACATCCTGTAAGTAGGGAGACTTCCATCTGGCAAGAAGATGGCTTTAATGAGTGGCACTGTGATATGACAGATAGTAACAGAAAGTAGAAAGTCAGATTAGAAAATTAGCTTTCCTTGTTTCACATCTGCACAATGGGGCAGCTGCCAGTCACTGTCTCCAGGGGGAGGTTTATCTGGTTTTGCAACCACGTGCAAAGTCATGTTCCTCTAAGTTAAAAAAAAACAGCATAAAATGAATCAGTCTGTTATGGAGCTTTAAACAAATGTGAGGATGAGAAGCAAGCTGTTGCAAATTGGCACAGATGATGCAGAATATTAATATGAAATGAAATGTTGCATTTTCCAATAAAATGCAGATCACAGTTAACTCTTCCATACCTATAACACTCTCCCCACCATAAATGGAAATGGCTACAAATTATATAGGACCATGGATGTCATCTATAAATTGTACTTAACCATTTAAAGAATGTATAAAAATACAATTCACCTGTAATCGTACAAAAAAGTATGAACTTGCATAAAACGTATGAATGAAATTTATAAACTACAGTGATTATAAACTCAACAGCATAGAATGATACCTTAACATCAAGCTAATGTGATAAACCACAATAAAATGAATGCTGAAGAAAGACCAAATGTGTTTCAACTTCCCAGACAGCCTTTCTCAGTGGTCAACTAATGAACGGCACACAGTGTTGTATTATAGCTGATCTACTGTATATAGGTAAGGCTTAGTCAGTAGAGCATGAGACTCAGGGTAATGGGTTGGAGCATCACGTTGACTGAAAGATTCCTGCATTGCAGAAGGTTGGACTAGATGAACCTTGTGGTCCCTTCCAATTCTTTGATTCTAAGAGACCAAACATAGTCATAGATTATTATGCCCATATGGTGAGTCTAAACAGGTACAGGTGGTCTTTTCTAGTGCCCAATCATATCAATTTCTAAGGCATTCTCCAGATTTGGTAAATCAGGCAGTATCACTACTATAATTCCAGTACATGACTAGCTGGATTTCCCCATAACCATAACTGATATCATCATCCTCTATAGGCGGGGCAAATGCATAGTGCCTTCCAGATGTTGTTAGATTAAAATTTCCATCATCCCTGACCACTGTCCACACTGGGTGGGTCTGGTGAGAGCTGTAGCCCAACAACACCTGGATGGCAGTACATTGGATACTCCTGCTCTACTGGAACAAAACAAACTAAACTAAATTGAAAGTTGTAGTCTCACCTTTATGTAATGTCAACTGAATCCAATGAGATTTACTTCTGAATAAACTAATACAGGACTGAACTGCACATCTAAGTGTGGATAGCTACATCTGTGCATAATCCTGCCCTGCTGCCCTTCCCTCTCTTCTCCCCTGCTATGTTGAAATGTACATTATAAGGTCCTCGGAACAGGACGGTGCATTCATTTATGGGTTTCAGAGAAAGGATACATTGCACGTTTCCAGAGGGAGGCCATGTTTTGAGAGTGGCTCAACCTAAGAATGGACATGATCGTGTGACAAGATAAATGTGTGAACCATCAGATAGGAAAAGTCAAACACCTCATAACCGTGACCTTTTCATCAGTCTACACTATGACTGTCTGGTCATTTTAATTTTCTCTTCCAAGATAACTGCGGGAGAAAGGAAACAGCCATCTAGTCCAATTACAAAGATACCCAAAAGGTCAGAGTGGCATACAGATTATGGTTATCTTTCACCAGACTGATGGGGCACAAATGTTCTTTCAAGATACTAATCAGGTCAGCAGAACAGGAATTATTCAAGCTAGTTTCACGTACTGAAATGGGACAGGGTGTATGGTCTCCTGTAGATCTTAGTTCTGTTAGTTTATGGTTACATTTGTTAACACCCCTTTATATACAGTACACACTTAAATCTACTATCTGACTCATGGGAAGAGTCCATTAC